>NC_142492.1:23470878-24688587 GCF_965113065.1 Corylus avellana
GTGATTTCGACACCCAGTACTGGAGGAAACTTTGGTGGTTGGAAAGCTTATTCAAACGCTATAAATTTGAAGATTTTTCAATTTCAATGTTTATCGGGTTAAAAAGGGCGCCAGCTGTCAAGAAAAATACAAAAAAAGTACACAAAAAAATTATTCGGAAATGGGTACGAAATAGATTTTTATTTTTTAATCATTTTTTATATAGACTTCATTGTCAAGACTCGTGCTATAAATATTAATGATTGTTTTTAAATTTGACGAGTCTCAATTTTAAGCTTCCACTTGTCAAATTTTTAAGGGTAAAATCTATATAATCTCCTCAAACTACTATCTAATTGATAATGTCCTTCCCAAATTTTCCATTGTGACAATGTCCCTCATAAACTACCAAAACATTGTCAATGTCCCCCTCAAGACTAACAAAAAGATCAAAATGCCCTTATAAATTAAAAAATAAAAATAAAAAAAACAAAAAATTTTAATTTCAAAAGAACAATTTTTTTTTTTTTTGAAAAAAAATTAATTTTTAAACGAAATTTTTTTAATTTTTTTTAAAAAAAACGACTTTTTTTTTTTTTTAAAACGGAAATTTTTATTTAAAAAAATTTATAAAACAAAATAAAAAACGAAATTTTTATAACAAAAAAAAAATCGAAATTTTTTAATTTTTTTCTTATAAAAAGGATTTTTTTTTTTTAATTTTTAATTTTCTACCCTTTGGATTTTTTTTTTTTAATTAGTTTTAGGTTTTTTCTAGAAGTTTTATTATTTTTTGTTTTTATTTTATTAAGGGTAGTTTTGTCATTGGGGGGAACATTGACAATTTTTGGTAATTTGAGGGAGACATTGTCACAATTGAAAGTTTGGATGGGACATTGTCAATTGAGTGGTAGTTAGAGGGAGTTATGTAGACTTTTCCAAATTTTTAAACAATCTCGGCTAGTGATTCTGCTATGATACTATCATTTAATAATTGTTTAATAATTGAGGTGTAATACAGCCACAACTTAAATCTAACTTTGACCCAACTTCTAAACCAAATTTATTTTTCTCTCTAGTTTAAGGCTCCCTCTCTCCTCCACATGCAGTTTTTTTATTTTTATTTTTTATTTATTTTTATTTATTATTTTTTTTTTTAAAAAAAAAAAAACTTAAGAGAAAAGTTGGGTTTAAGTTGTACCTTTATCATTTTCCTTAATAATTTGATACATATCTTAACTTCAAATTGCCACTTGTTGCAATTATAAGCTATATACTCTTCTTTATATATATATATATATATATATATATATATATATATATAAATCCTTTTGATTAATGAGGATTTGCTTTGTACTTATTGATGATTTGATTTGTTATTAATTACCCTTAATTCAAGGGATTTGTTTTGTATTTGAAAATATGTTAAAGCTCTATAAATAGAGCTATGTAATCAAATCATTCATCAAGGAAAGATGTAGTCTATAATGGCTTTAGTGTGTGGATGTAAGCACGAATCACCTTAATCTCTGTGTTTATTTTATTTCCTTCATTATTATTATTCCGCTTTTATATTTATCTTATTATATGATCTTATATATATATATTTATAGCAATGCTAGATACTATATATATATATATATTTTTTATTTCACAATTATTCCATAATGCTCTAAACCAACTCATTGGTAATTGAGATTATCACGCCAATAATGTAAAATGTGGTATATAGCATTACACATATTAGTAATGCTACATACCACACAAACAACTGGGGTGACATGGTCTAGTAGTCATTCCATCAACCATTGTTAAAAAAAAAAATACAATTACTCGATTTTACTACATCAATTTTATGGGATATTTGTAAGATGTTTGTGTGGCGCATGGCATCATACGTGTGTGTGTGTGTGTGTGTGTGTGTGTGTGTGTGTGTGATCAAATGGAAGGCAGCGAATGTGAAGGTTGAATTTGGGACAAGTTGGAGAGGAATCCATGGTTGGCTAGTGCTTTCACACTTGCAACACACTAACACAGGCTGTTGTTGTCCTCTACCCAACTAATATGCTGCTGCCCCCACCAATTTTGCAAGCTTCCACCCCTTTGTTTATGTTGCATGTGGTGCACCATTGCTGAAACGTATTCACTTCAAACCCACACAAAACACCTCATCACTGCCCTTGCTTTTAGCATGCAACTTGCGTATCCATGCAGCTTCTTTTGAGAGAGAGAAAGGGCTTCGTTCTTATCTTTCTTTCTTTTTTGTAACTATTTCATTAATGGCAACAACTGAGGAAGGAATTATTCTTTTATGAAAGGTTAATTTTTTCCCTAGTTAATAGAAGTTGACATGTTATTAATTACTAGTTGGCAAATTCACTGACAATATATATATATATATAGGGGTTAAATCAATACATTTTTGGAGCTGAAAGAATGAAAACTTAGGAAGTTGAAGATCCCATTCGAATGAGACATTGTGGAAATTTCTAAAATGCTTTGTTTGCTATCTCAATTGCTTTTTGTCTGGAAGGAGGATCAAAAGGAATTCTAAAGAGTCTCGTTTGATACCTCATTTGGTGTTGGTGGTTTATTCGAACGAATTGAGCATAGAATGCTTCAATCGAAGTCTCATTCGGAATTGGTTTGGATGAAGCATGTTCATATATGCAAAACCCTAGATCTCGTTCGAACGGACTTAAATTCATTCAAACGAGAATTGTGGCAGTTCTAAGAAACCCTAGTTGACTGAGTCTAAAAAGTCTTACTTTCTTCTTGTCTATATAAGCTTCTTATACCATGACTTTTGCACACCAAGAGAAGCATTATTCCTTTGTTTAGAGAGAAGTTTGTCATTGGTCTTGAGTTTAAATAGATCATAAACTTCTCCTAATTTCTTCTTAGCTTTTCAAATTATGAAAAGCCTTTCGGCGATCAGAGTTTTAATTTGAAGTGGACGCGGTTTGTCCGTGTGAAGATGATTCATATAGAAGAATATTAGAGGTTCTAGTGTCTCTGTAGTGGGAGGTGAATGTAGTCATCAAGTTTACAAAGGCTTTGTAAGTAAAACAATATGTAACGTAAATCTTCTATGGTGGATACTTTTCAAGTTGATTAACTCCCGGGGTGAATTTACTTTTCGGAAGGTTCTTCGTAAAGCTTGGCAATTTGTCACTAAATTTATATATTATTTATTTTCTGAATTTTTTTATTTTTTTAAACTAAAAAAAAAAAAAAATCGTCTATGTGGGAAAAGCTGTGGCGCCATGACTATGCATCACCGAAAGCATTGTATTCAGAGCGCAGAAAAACGAAAAGTCAATGTTAGTTTAAAGTTTGTTGCCGACATCATTTAGCATAGACTTGTACTTAATATAATTCTCCAAATTAATAACTTGTCCTAACTCTACTGTACGGCTTGTAAGCCTACTAAGTAAAATTACTCCATCAAAGGAACAATGTTAAAAAAAAACAAGTGGCTTTTAATTATTTAATTATTAATACTCCATTCCAAGTAGGAGTGTCAATTCATATTCGTGTATTAAATTTTGGTCATGTCAAGATATGTGTATAAGATTATATAAGTCGACCCTAACCTGACCTATTTAATTAAACGAGTTAAACTCCTTAACCCTAACCTACAATAAGCAGGATCCAACACATGAAATATTTAATTGAAATAATAAAAAGTAAATTATAGTGACAAAATTCAAACTCAGGACTTCAGACTTCTGTTATAATATCATGTTAAATCACAATTTATTTCAAAACCTTAAATTGATAGAAAATGGGAAATTTAATAATTTAATTAATATTTTAAAATAAATGTTAAAAAGATAATCATAATTTAGTATAAGAATGAAAGTGAAGGAACCCACAATCTAAATAACGTCACTGAAGGTTGTATGATGCAGGCCAATAGAGTGGCGAATCAAAAAGCTTAATTATTAGGAAAAACATTATTACAATAAAATAATAATAATAATAAAACACAAATATCATGGGCTAGTAATACATTCAACAGGATAAAAGGGCCGCAAATTGAAATGGGATATTTAGCCGGGAATGTCTTATAGCTCCTATACCAGATACCTATTAGGTCACTGTCCCTGCCTTCTTAGAGTCCGAGAAATCCAGCTGGGAACTTTTTCATGTCAATTAACATAAAATGTAGAGGCACCTCATTTTAAAAATATCTCACAACCTAAATAAGATATTTCCACAAATCATGGTTGTGACTGCTTTATAGCTCATACTCTTGGAAGTTTCTGAAATACAGATATTTTGGGGATATAAGGAATCTTATAGAACACTGTCGTATCTATTATTTTGACTTGTCCATTACTTCATTAAGAGTAACGCTATATATCACACTAATATCTCACAAATATTCTCATTATGTTGACCGGGATAGGGTCTACTAGCCATTGTACCATACTAATATCTCACAAATATCAGCATAATGGGATATTTGTGAGTAAAAAAAATACTTGCAGCGAGCATGATAACCCTGTAATGGAAGATTACCCTTAACTCGTGTGTTCAGTCAGGTTAACTTGACTGTGTAAAAAAGTAGAAAGAAGAAGTTAGAGCATTTGTATATCCTACAAGCAACATAAAAACCAAATTCCCCAGATATTAAATACCACACATTAAAAGGTGGATACACAGTGGCAACCTTTGTCAATAATCAGATCATAATAAAAGATACATCAAAGGATACTTAGAAAAGCCATTATATATCAGGATAAGCTCCTTAAGGTTTCATTAGATCAAATAAGTAAATCCTAAAGAAATAATGGCTTTCATCATAAACCATAATTATACACTCCCAAACTTTTTGTTCATTTATTCTTACCGTCTCAAGAGTTTCTGGGTACCATTCTCTCAGGACTACACAGGAAATTAACTGGATTCTGCCACCAGTTATTCAACACTCTGCTACAGGAAATGCAGACCCAATTCTGTCTCCAAGACGATAGCACTTGATATTAACAGGATATGGACCCAACTGAATGTGGTTCTCCTCCCCACCCATATAGAAACACAGGGTATATAATGCAATTTCAAATTCTGGGCTCATTCCAATCAAAGTGCTTGATACAGATTTGAGAACACCATTCCATTCAAACTGAACTGTAAGCAACTGGGTTTCAGAGTCTGGCTGCAAGTTGGAATAGGGGACATAAAAAACATTAAACAAGATGTGGTTACATTATAATGTAGGAGAAAAGTTATTCTGATATAATATCCCGAAGATAGACAACTTATTCTCACTTGATGATAAAAATGCAAACTATTTGTGTGCTGAATACTTCTCAGAACTTACTGATCACTGTGTATGTAAAGCAATTCAGTATTCAGCAACACATTCATATTCACAATAATCAAAAGCGTCTTCTCACTGCCTAACATAACAAAATCCCAAAAGCTTCAGCTCTAAGAACTAATGTAAAAAAAATTATTGGTTCCACATTCAGAAGCTGTTATGTCACGTTACATTGCTTTTCAAATTAAATTGATTAACGTGATACATGTCACAAACAAAAATTAACTAACATCTGCAATAAAGACACAGGTCAGGTGCTTATCACTGAGTAATGATGGTGGTTGTTTGATGGTAAAATAGAATCTTGGGTATATCAACACGGTAATGCCAATTCCCATCTGAAGCAATTCATTGCATGAAATGAATAACCATTCTGTAATAAGGCAAGTTTATGAAAAATGACATGGCATCTAGGAAAGATGAAAGATGTCACATTAACAAAGTAATGATTCTAATAGGTCAATAATATTTTGCAATGAGTACTTTTGATTGAAGCAAAGTCAACTAGAAAACATAGAGGAAAAAATACAAACTTAGTTTAGCCTGCACAGCATTGGATAATGTTCTCCTTTAAAGCAGGCTAGAAAACTGATTTTTTTTTTCCCCCATATTGTAGACTTTTTGCAATATGGGTCTTACTTTGGGGTGGCAAAACAAACCAAAACGGCTCTTTTCTTCACATGAGCAGCTACCAAATCTTCATAAATTCCATGATTGGAACAAGGGTAAGCTGAGTTCAACATACATACGGTCCCTTGAGTTTTTTATATTGCCTTAAATTCATAGAATCTATGCAATTACCCCAAAAATAAACTGTAAAAGTTTATGCAGACAAAATAAAAATATATGCCCAATTGGAAGCAAAGAGATGGTTAAAAAAAAAAACAAAACACAACTAAGTTGGGCTTAAAATATGTTGTAAAACTTGTAGTTCTCTCTTTTTCTCCGTTTTCTCAACATCCAAATGGAAGAAAAGGATAGTCACTTACAATCTGCCCACGCCGTCGGGGAAAAATATAACCTTGATAGTCAACCCTCCCTTTAGCTTCTTCTAGGTAAAACTGAGAAGAGGAGAACAAATAACACAAATTATAATCACCCTAATTGAAAGATATTGACAACTTTACAAGTTTTAGGGTGCTGGCTAGAGTCAATGTATTTAGGGTGAATTCATGACTGATCGATGACAAAGAAAAACAAATAGTGCTAGAAGATTTCTTACAGCTGCAGACATGTTTTGAAAGGAGTTAATCCTTTACTATGATCATCATCAATTGCAAGCTTGTAATTTAGAATCACTTATTGTTTTCCAAGAAGAAAAGAAAATAACCCTGCTAGCTCATAACATCATCCTACAGTAGTAGCTGTTAATACGAATAACAAAAACTCTCTTGACCATTTATGTAACATTATACTCTAGGGATAGATGATTACATAAAGTTGAAAATAGTAACGTAAGAAATTGAAAGATTTTGTTGAAATTATTCCTTCGGAAAGTTCTTGAAAAGCTAATGAAAGGTTCTTCTCTCTGTCAGAACAATAAGGCTGTTAGCTCATTATTGAACTTGTTTTTTTTTTTGGATAAGTAATTATGATATAAAAGAGCGCAGAGGGGCGCAACCCACATACACGGGAAGAGATGAAATATAAAATGACTAATCAAATGCCTTCATTTTTCATAAGTACCTCTGTCTTGGCAGTGTTCTAACCTACTTCCCAATTAGGCTCCTATCAACATAAAATCAACATATCACTCCAGACATAAGCACGGACTAGTTCAGACGTAGGAAGTAACAAAGGCTCACACCTGAAGCCAGTTATGGAAGCCAGAAACCTCTTGTTCACCACGTTGCTTGATTTCTCCAACAAATACATGTTCAAATGCAGAAGAGGAACCATGTGTACCACCTCGGCCATAGAGATCGAACCAGAGATTAGTCAACATTCTTTTAAAATCTTGATAGTTCGCAGATATAATGCCCTTGGATGAGAGATACTTTTGAAGATACTTGATTGGTGCAGTTCTACTAATTTCTTCTATAAATGCTTCTTGCTCTTGCCTCTCGTCAGATGTAACAACTTCTTTGCACCCTTCATCTGGGTTGTAATTGTCTAGAAGAGAACAGAAACGAGAAAAGGTAGGCCTCCTAAATATGTCATCGCTCACATAGCTAAATAGGGCTCCTTGTGCCACATCATCCTTTTGGTAGACCTTCTTCCCTTCACCACAATCAATTTCATAGTCCTTACTAGGTACCAAACGGTTTAAATCAAGTTCCCAGAGCTTATTGCAAGCTTGTGACAGGTCAGCAAGCTCCTCTTCTGACGGCTCTACCTGAGAGCCAATTTCAACCTCCTCAGAGTATTCTTGCTCACTGAGAGGCTGTTTGTATCTGTGCCAGTGATCCATTTGAATCTGTCAATGCGTTGATCACAATTAATCACTTAGACATCAATAATAAAAATAAATCTTCTCAGATTTGTAATGCAGCATCTTAAAATACTACATTCCATTGGGACAAACAAATCCAAGATTCTAATCAGCTCAATATAGTAAAATGCAAGTGACTAATACATTTCTCTCTAACCCAACGTCCTACAAATAAAGTATGAACTCTGGCTATGAACTCTGGCCCATAGTTTTCACAGATTAAACCCAATCTAAAAACATAAAATTTAGACTGGTAGTATTTCAGGGTAACATGTCCAAATTATCTTGCTGAACACCATCACTAAACCCCAGAACACTCAGTTTGAGGTACTGGAGCCTCGTTATCTAAACAAAAACCACCAAATAACACTACAAATAGAAACCAAACATTTTGGGCTGGTCAGAAAAAAAAAAAAAAAAAATCTCTATTTTAATGTAACGACATTTTCATCTCTATCTCTCTCTGTCTGAAACACACACACACACACACGAGCATGCACTGTGTGTGCAGAATTCACAAATACAGCACTAAGCGTAGTTTGTAAATTTATCTGTGAAACTTAACAAGAAATGATGTTGGTAAAAACCACCACAGAAATGGCTGATGCTGTCTGCAATCATCAAATTCCATGGCCACGATTCATTTAATGAGCGTTTTTGAAGTGTGATGATTGGAACAAGAAAAAAACCTTGTGTTGCTGCCTTCGAGGCTTTCTGCTGACAGTCTCCCAACTGTCATTGTTGTCCCCTTCATTCTCCTGTATGAATAACTTAATACCATCAAAAATACCTAGAAATATTAAAAATGAATTCCAGTATATTTACTTTAATTGGATGATTAATAAAATCAACCTCTCCCTTCCAAGTCTTTTGGTGATAACTATGTTGCTCAACATCTTGGTAACCCTCTTCCACAGTCTGCATCTAAGGATTGACAGGAATACACAGTGTGGAGAGAGTCCAAAAGTTATCAGAAGGAAAAAAAGCTATCTATGTTATGCTGATCATCATATTAAATGAATAATACTTCAAACAAAAAACCATTCACAATAATAATAATAATCTTTATGACAGCATTGAGAAAAAGTAAATAAAAAAAAAAGAAGTTTTTTTTGCGGTTAAACACATGAAAATGTACAAGCACAAAGAGGTGTTTAGGCTAAGGCAAGTGTCACTATCAATGATCACAATTTTATCTTCTTCTTTTTTGATGAATAATGATCACAATTGTATTTTCTTTTTTTTTTTTTGATGAGTACTGATCACAATTGTATCTATAAACGGCCATCTACCAGATTTCACCATAATTTTTTTTTGTGAAAGTAATAATTTTAGGGAGAGGCATATTTGGAGAAAAGCTTTATGTGAGTACATGATATAATATGTTGGGACACCATCTCAATCCAAAATTTAAGATTATGGGTTTATTATATCAAACACTCACTCTCAGTACTACTCTCTCATGCGCAACTTAACTACTAACACACATATATACTCCAAAAAATGCTCATCGCTTCTAATTCAATTTTTCAATGCAATTCAGTACCATTAAATACATAAAACCATAAAAACAAGGACACACTTTTCCTGCAAACTGATTGAAAGAAATTGTCAAACTTAGTCTATTAAATTGACATGTCCTTAAAGTATGTGATTCTCCCATGCATTTTTAATAGCATGTCATTCTCATGTGAGAATCACAATTACATATTTGGAGATGCTACAATATAAAGAGTAATAGCATTTAGAGCTTTTTTGAGATTGCGTTAAGGAGCTTAAAAAGTGTTTTTGGTACATAAAAAGTTGTGCCAAGCAAAAATGAATCTATTTGGTAAAAAACTTAAAAAGCACTTTTGTCGGACCATGGCTGTCATTCCACCACCTAAAACCAATCGGTGGTAAGGGAGACAAACTCAAGTCTTTTATAGACTTCGACATTGCACCCAGTGGACCTATTTTAGAGTGGTTACAGGGAGCGGCATTGTGTCTCAACAATTCCGCCCTCACTTAACGCTTCCGCGACTCGATCGCATGACTTCCCAACTCTGATGCCATTTGTCAGAACATGAGTTGCCATTCCACCTAAAAACAATTGGTGGTAAGGGAGACAAACACAAGTCTTTTATAGATCTTGACATCGAACCCAGCAGGCCCCCTTTTAGAGCGGTTGCAATGGGCAGCATTGTGTCCCAACAACTTTGACTTTTTTGCTCTAAAAAAACTCAAAACTGCGTTTTGGGAGAAACTTGAAAATGAGGGGAAATTTTTTTCTCTAAAAAGCTCTTTCATGCTTTATTTTTATCGACAAAAACTCTATTCCCCAACACAATCCCAAACAAACTCTTAGTAAACTGCTATACAACTGTCATATAATTAGGATAACATGTCATTCTCATGTGAGAATCACAATTACATATTGGAGATGATAAAATTATAAAGAGTACTGCTATTTAGTATATTGATATATGATTGTTGTATAATTGAGATGATGTGGTGATAGTAAAAATTAACCTTTGAATTTTTTTTACAAATATGAAATCGAATAGCTGATTTTTACTACCACGTTATTAAATTTTCTAGTAGTCGTATAACCAGGAGAGATTTGTGTTTGGGGGGGCAAAATTCTAAAAAAATTAATTTGGGGGGTCAAAAATTAAATTTCATAGGAATTTTATAATTTAATTTAATTTAATTTAATTTTTAAAAAAAAAAAAAAAAAAAAAAATTTTTGGGACCCCCTTGGGCTTGGGGGGACTATAACAGACTACTAAATAGAGAACATCTTTCAAGGGCATTTTGGACATTACCCAATCCCTCAAGATGTCATATTTAGCACAAATCCAATCAATCAAAATAGAGCTATACAGATCAGAACAAATCCCTAAAGATATCACCTTTTGGGGCCAGCTCGAATTCGAAGGTCTCGAACCCGCGACCTCCCACTCCTCACCCCCCAATTCACTCTTTTCCTGCGAAACCACATTTCCAATTCATTTCATTTCATTTCCACACTCAAATCTAAAAAATCGAATCCAACCAATTCACAACGAATCAAAACCAAACCTGTCTATTCCACGGGTTCTGAGTATGACTATGAGTTCGATGACTGGATTCACTGGCACTGCTGTCTTCGTCCTTATCCTGATCCCCGGAAACCACCTGCGCATTTTAGCGCCGGACACTGATCTCAGTTCAACTGTAAAAAGATGAAAGGCAAAAGGGCCAAAGGAGGGGTTGTGCTAACCTCAGCCCAAGTGGATCTAGACCGCTCGTCCCGGGGCTCTTCGTCGTCCCTGTTGTTGTGGCCGAGAGCCACGTCGATCAAGCCCTTGATCAGACCGTCCATATTTTTTGTTCAGAGAGACACAGAGAGTGGGAGAGAGAGGGAGTTGAATAAAGATGATGGAATGGCGGGTAATGGCATTATTGCAAAAATAAGGGGAGACAGGTTTTGTAATTAATGCTTTTACTGACAAACTCGGGCGAGAAATGTGTCGTCACGGGCTTCACAACTCCTTTCAATTATTTCATACCGTGGGTCCCAAGTCCTGACAACCATTTATCTTCATCCTTCTTTCTTTCTAGTTTCTAGTCAGCCCCAACAGCTAAATTAAGTTGGTTTCTTTTTTATTTTATTTTTATTTTTATTTTTATTTAACTCAATTTATAAATTTATCACGTCTTTTTTAAAAGTATATATATATATATATATATAGTAAATGTGTGCTTCTCACATGTTCCATAAAATTATCTAATTATCATTTTTATTGACACAGGTCAAATAGCCAAACACATTCAATATACATATTACATAGCATGCAGATATGAATTGTTTTTGGGATTTATACTTCTGTTTACAGGGTAGACACTACAAATAAATGATTATTTTCATTTCATAGTCATAATTTAAAGTTCGAAGTTTGTACATTTAACAGTATATATATGACATGTCTATACAAGGAAAGAGAGAGAGAATTCGAACTTGTAACCACCGGTTCATGAAGCGTGGTTTACAGCCGATTGAACTACTTCTTGAAGACTACGTGATGTCAATATTAGTACATATTCAAAAAATTTAAATAATATGATATACATCTAAGTACATGATTTCAATATGACAATATACATAATGCCATATTATTTAAATTTTTGTCACAGCTCTAGAGCCTCGTTGTTTGTATCTCTTATTATACTCTCATGCTACTAAACTAATGCCACATTAGCCCTTGGATTGGCCTTTATTAAAAAAGAAAAAAAAAATTAAGGGCTAATAAACATCGACACATCAGCCAAGTAATATAGAAGTTTATTTAAAATTACTCAATGAGAAATATTACCAATAACAAATGGGAAAGAAAAATGTTAAGTGAGATATGAGATGAATATTTAAAATTACTCAATGAAAAATATTACCACTAGCAAATGGGAAAGAAAAATGTTATTTTGCATTCTCTCATACTCAATTGACGTTGCATGCTTAACTCACCCTTGGATCAATCTTAATTGAAAAAAAATAAAAAAATAAAAAAAATCAAGGGTAAATTGAACAAGCCATGTTATCTGAGTATGCTGAGACAGTAGCATTTCGGACAAACTTCCGGTTCGGACAAACTTGAAGCAATCAATCTGTTCACGGCTCTCTTGAGCTTCCAAGCCGTCAGTTCGACCACTAGAAATGATCCACAGCTGACCTGTGAATCCTTTTCTGAAGTAGAAATTAGCCAAAATAATATATATATATATATATATATATATATATATATATATATATATATATATATATATATATATGTGTGTGTGTGTGTGTGAAAAATGTCAATCAAAACTGCTTCTTTACATTTCTTTCAAAACTCAGCAACAGCATGAAAGAATTAAAATTCAGCAGAAACGCATTAGACTACAGACTGCTCAGTATTTACAATATTATACATAATGGCATGAATTAGTTACAAATTTGAATTCATGAAGCTAAGGATAAGAGCCACCAAAATTGTAAATGTTTAGAATATCTGGTACAAGTTACCCACACCAAGGGGAGAACATGAATGGGAGGGAACCCCAGCCAAGCCAAGAAAATCCAAACGTATAAGTTGGCCAACAGCAACTGGAAGAAATGAGCTAGAGCCTTATAAGTGAACTTTTGCTATTTCTCTCTCTTCAGAAATCACTTTCGGTGCCTCCGCTTTTGTTCAACTCTTTGCCTCTTCTCGTCATCCCACTCGCGATCATAGATGCTGAGACCATGGTTAAGGACTTGCAATGGCAGGCAGGCATCATGTCACTAGCTAAATTTAAAGTAAAAGACAATAATTTGAAGAAGTAGATTCTGACAATTATTTGGCAAAGGATCCTGACAGTGAATAATGTATGGATGTAAGTGTAATAACATGCGTGTGTGCGCATAAATATTATATATGTATATGCAAGATACCATGAAAACTAATTTTAAGGATACGGGTCTGATTCGCGACGGGTCATTTTGCTTGCAACTTCTTTACCATGAATCCTTAGACTTGGTTCGTCCAAGTAACCTGCACGCTGAATCATTGCTCCCTTCCGGTCTCCCCTGTCTCTTCCTTCGTACGATTGTGACACACCAATACTAAGGGGAGGAGGTGGCGGAGCCACAGGTGAATACTCACCAGCTTCCCCTGATGGCATATGCTCCCTTTTAAGTTTCCGCCTCTTAGAAGCTGCACTTGCATCCATATCATCTTTTAAAACGCTTGCTTTCTCCCTCTCTCTTTCCCTTTCTCTTTCCCTCTCCTCTGCCTACATGCAGCACTAAAAGAATTGAGAGACAACTTCATGTTTTAAGTGTGATGAAAATGTTGATTGCTAAGGGCGTATCCCAAAAACTAAATCTATCCATTCTAAGAATCAATACATCTATCAGTAATCAAATTATATACATAGCAAGGCACCAATGAAATGGAAAAATTATATGGAAAGCCAAAATTCCATGTATGACTAGAATATTGCATTAATAGCTGGCCATTCCAATAGAATGTAATATCACTTGAATTCGAAGTGGGAAGTAGTAAAAACAAAATACAAATAAATCTGAAGAAAAAAAAAGAGAGAAATATTCAACTATAGACAAGCCAGTCAGAATGACAATCAGATAAGCTGTAGGCTACCATTTAAAATAAGCTAGTAATTTCATAGGAGAGATTGTCCACTCTTCAGAAAAAAAAAAAAAAAAAAAAATAAAGAAGATTGATAAATCATTTCCATTGAAATGGTGATTTTCCATTATGGGCTTCAAGACCAAGTCCATTAAGCCAAAGAACATGACTATGAAGTTTTGGACTATTACTAAACTCACATAACCTACATATGACCAACTTAATTCGATTCAGTCATTGTGCATAAAACATCTAACAAGAAGCACATATTCTAACTCGATTGCCAGACAATTCCCCAGTTACATCGTCAAAGGGTTTGTTCTAAATGTAAATGACAGTTAAATTAATAAATAAGGGCTGATAAATACCTTCATTGACAGTGCCTCTCTTTCCTCTCGCTTTCTCTCTCGGAAATCATCATCTCTTCTACGTTTTGCATCATCCTGTGAAGATAAGGAATTCTCTTCAGATCGTCTCCGTTCTTTCTCTTCATGTCTTGGAGATAGCCTTTGAGAATGTCGGGTGCCTCCAAACCTTCTATCAGCATCTTCATCTCTTCTACCAGTATTGACAGATTGGGGGACCACATTAGGCGGTAACGGTGGAGGTGGAGGCAAGCCTTGATTATGAAACCGATCGTCATTATGAGATTTTTCTGCAGATGTATCATTGTACCTTAATTTACTTCTGTCATCTTTGTTCCTATCATCTTTACCTTTGTCAGGGACTCTATCAAAACTCCTATCAGAACCTCTCTCTTGAACTCTCTCAACTGAACGCTCTGTTCCGTATCTTTCGATTGACCTATCCCTAGATTTTTCAGAGAAAATGTCATCACTGCGGGACTTATCAGAACGATCTACTCTATCCCTATAGTCCCTGTCATATCTCTCATTGCCCTTATCTTTTGATCTATCCAAGGGCTTATCCGTGGGCCTATAGAGTTCATCAGTTCCATGATCCACAGACCTCTCTCTATCAGACAATCGAACATCACCCTCTAAATCTCTTGTTTCAGAATCCCCTTTCCGGCGTTTACTTAGTCTATCAGGTTCTTCAGAAGGACTGCCTCTCTTTTGCAGCTTATCGCTAGACTTGGAGGCAATTACAGAATTATCATGCCTAGGAGAATGAACAACACGAGAAGGGGGCCTTGGTACATCAGAAACTTCAGCACCATCATCCTTTACAGCAGAAATCCTTATATCTGAAGCCTTGGCAGCTCCACTTTCAGCCTTCGATTCATTACCGTGAGTATCTGATGATGTTCTAGCAGATGGAGTTGAACCTTTACCTGAAGCTGAAACTGTGTTACCATTTGCATTGACTGCAGAGGTAGAATTAGTAGCTCCAACCTGCCTGCCCTCTGATGCATGAGTTGAAAGATCCTTGTCACCAGTAGAAGAGCCAGAAGTCCTGGCAACAGCTTTTCCAGACCTACTATCATCTTTTGCGAGATCTTGTTTTGGAGTCTTAGTAATTGATGCAGCAGACACTGACCTTTTTGCCAACGCTCTTAACTGCCATTGGAGGAATTTTAAACATTAGAAAGGGAAGGAAATATATGATTGAAAGAGTGCGTGAGAGAGAGAGAGGATGGGAGAAAAGAATGACGAAAAAAATCAACAGCAGTTATGAATTATTAGGTGATAAATCACAACATCAAGAAACTAACACGCCAAATAGTATTATGTCCAACATAGGATAACTAGCAGATCATAAAGTGTCAAAGTAATACTCCCCCAAGTATTCTATATCCACTTTGAACCCCAAACAATTGAAAAGAAAAAAAAAAACAAAAACAAAACTAACAATGTAAAGATCACAGCAAAGAACAAGCAAATTGAAGATGATAAAGTTTAATTTTATATTGCTAGAACACATCTTCACAACATTTAAATTTAACAATAAACTCAAATGGACACCACAGTCCAGGTCAAAGGACATCTAATTTGTCCTTCAAATAATGAGGTAGTACCGTAGTTTTATCTTAATTTCTCTCTAATTGATAAGAGTGACTCATTCAACACAGTTGAGTATTTGCCCGTCACATACCACCAAGAGTTTTTATCCGTAAGGACCCAATTATGAGGACAAAAGGAGAGGAAACCCATTCCTGGAGCGAGCATGAAGCACAGGTTTTAAGTAAAAGTGGAGAGGCAACCAGCATTGTGAGAGAAGCTTATAACAAATACTACTAACAAATTACAGATGAGATGTTGCAATTATTGCACGTAGGAACAAGGAAGCACCATCTAGCTGTACTCTCTATTAAAGCAGGGCCACCTTTTAAAACCGCAATTACATACAAAATCATACTAAAATTTCCATTGTTTGGTGCAATGAGATCTATTTAATTGTATTAAACAAAAGATATTAGATAATACCTCAGCTTCTGTAGAGTTCTTTGGAACAAGTTTTGCCATGTTTTCATCCAATGTTCTTGAGGATTCATCCACCTGCTTTGGATTCTCTATTGATCTTGATGTTCCAGATTGTACAGCGGCTGAGGGTAAGGATGATTGGGCATCAGACGCATTACCAACTTTTAGTTTTAGACTTCCAGGATCAGACTTTGCAATTGCAAGACTTTCAGTTCTTTCCGATCTCCCATCTGCTGGTTTTGTTTTTAATATCTGTTCTTTCACAGAATTCCCAGAATCGGAATATAGGTTTGTTGTGGCAACTGTTTTTCCCCCAGCAGCTTCACTTTGAGAAACTTTGGAAGAACTACTTTGCACAGGTGCTGAATTACCAGCTGAAGACTTTGAAGAAGGCGGTAGCGCAGGCTTATTATCAAGATAGCCGTTGCCAAATTCTTCATCCGTAACCCAGGAAGGCTGCAAAATGAAAGAATATTTAGTCCATGCCGAAGACTGGGCAGAAAGCACACAATGAAAGAAGTAGGATACCTTTCTAGCAGCCAAAGCTGCAGCGACACCTGTTGCCAACACCTTGAGATCCTCTCTTTCATCACTTTTGATCTTAGCTACCTGCATGGAAGGTAGAAATATATCAAAATGCTCTAAATTGACCAGAAAGAAGCAGATAATTCAAGAGAAAAAGCAGAACATTCAACATATCTCTTACCCGCTTTTCAAGATTTATACCAGTCTTTCGAGTAACAGGGAAAACACTAGAAATCTTTGTCAACATTATAAGAGCATTTCGAATTTCCATGTACTCAGCAGATTCCAAGCATTGAATTAATAGCCTTGTTATCCTTTGACTCCATTTCCAATGTACCTATCAGCAATAGGACAAATGAACAACAGTCTATAGCTAAGTGCAGGAAAATACAACCTAATCAAAGTGGGCATAATGATAAGTAACAGTACCTTTTTGCACACCAAGAGATTGAAGAATCTAGAACTTAATATATTACATAAGACTAGCAACGAATTAGCAACAGAAAAAAGAAAAATAGACAGCAAAGTTCTAGCTCTATACTTCACCCATCCAAAGTTCCAGGCCAGGTTCAGCAGAAAAACAAATAAATCACAGGAAGAAATTTAAATAGACTGAAAATCAGTTCAAACAACAACTCCTCTATCACATGCACAAAATAGGAAATCGCTGACCACCTTAATAACATAAATGACGCTGCACAAAGTTGTCACAATTTAGTTTGATTTTGATCAAAATCTAACACATAAAGGAACTGCTAGAAGACCCTGATAAACATGTGGATGGGTCTCAAGTTGGAACCTATTTAGCATATCCCTCTTCAATAATACCCGTGTTGCTACAGGCTTCCCCCTACTTTTTTTTCACTCAGACAACTTCAACTAAATCTCTCTTTCTCGATAGTGCATAATAGGTCTATGTTGTACAAGGCCAAATCATCTTAACAGACTCTCTCATATTTTACTCAATAAGAGATTTTTTTTTTTTTTGATAAATAACTATATCCAACTAAGTTTGAGACATGGTGACCCATAAGGTTGAAGAAGAAATTTTTTTTAGTATACTGAGTTCAGGAACACTAATAAAGCTCAAAAGAACCTATTAAGATTCTAGGAAAGTTTTGGATATAGCACATGGTGTTATTCATTGGAATGTTATGTTTACTCGCCTGTTCATGACTGGGAAATGGAAGTGGTTTCACAATTCTTCAAGTTACTGTATTCCCAACAGATTAGGCAAGGTGATGTGGATAAAATATGTTGGATCCCCTTGAAGAGGAAGAATTTTAAAGTGAAGTGCTATTATCAGGTAATGGTTAATCCGGCACCGACTATTGGTCCTTGGAAGAGTAAAGCTCCTCCGAGAGTGGCTTTTTTTGTGTGGATGGCGGTGTTGGGGAAAATATTAACATTGGACAATTTACGTAAGAAGAACATTATAGTGACGGAGTGGTGTTGTATGTGTAAACACAATAGAGAATCAATTGATCACTTATTATTGCATTGTGAGGTTGCTAGTGAGGTATGGAGCATGGTCCTTCAGTTGTTTGGTGTTACGTGGGGGATGCCGGGTAGGATGAATGACTGTTTGGGAAGTTGGAGGGGAGAAAGGGGTAAACTGTACAAACTTTGCAAATTTGGAGAATGGTTCCTTTGTGTGTTATGTGGTGTCTATAGAGAGAAAGGAATGCACGTTGCTTTGAGGATCGTGAACTTGGACTCATCGAGTTGAAGAAAATGGTACTTCAAACACTTCACTCGTGGAGAGTAATGTGGCATTTGTCGCAAGCATTAACACTTGCCGAATTCTTAGATTTATATGCTTTGTTCTCAGCTTAAAAGCTTTTGTATACTTGGGCCCTATTGTATATGTACTTGAGTTGCACTTATTTATGAATTGATATTACCTATCCAAAAAAAAAAAAAAATTCTAGGAAAATTTATAGAGTTAATAGATATATATAGATGGGTAGTTTCAACATAAAAAGCACTCGGAAAGCTCAATCGAAAAAAACAAGTACATAGACAAAAGGGAGACAGAAGGAAACGGGGTGGGCAATGGTGAGGGGTATAGAGGAGAACTGATACCTTTAAGAAAAATCAAACAATGACAGATGAAGTGAATTGAACTGCTTATGTAAACTTTTGAGTTCTTGAACATTGTGGAAGTTAACAAGGAAATTTTAAATAATTGAAAGGCCCAAGAAAAATAACTCACCCTAACGAACTGGCCATATGTAACTCGCTGGCTGTTTGGATATCTATAATACACAGCAAAGCCTGGCATATTTCCACACTCACGCTCATAAATAGATTCATCACTCTGCAACCCCAAAAGACAGAAAAGCACTGGTCAATGTCAAGAATTAAAGACAAAAAATGGGGAGAATATGAAATTATATTCAATTGCTTTATTGAAATGCCGCCCTATATATAAAAAATTTCCATAACTACAGCAACGGAAACAAAACTAAATTTTGCACAACAATTACAAAACCAACATGAAGTGGTAATTTACCTTCCAATAATAAGCAATCTTTAGTGTCTCACATAAAAACCTTCCAAGTCTACCCGCTTCATATTCAGTGCAGCAGCATATCATAGGTTGTAAGGTCTTACATATCAGAACATCAATGTGGTTCACTGTGTTAAAAAATGGTGTTCCGAGGGAATGAAGAGTGTGCACAAACATGGCACAATAAACAGCGTCTGGCATACTGAAAGTACAGCGAGGAAAAATACAACGCTGAAGAAACTCCATGTTGATCTTCGAAGTATCAGGGCAGGAACTCCACCACTTGTCTTTTTCACGAGAAAGCCGTTTACGAACAGATGCAACATTTTCTTCATGCTTATGGAGTTCAGTAGTCAAGCGATCTAGAGATTCTTGAATTCTTTCTTTGTCTTTCTTCCTTTTGGCGATTGCTGAACTTGAGTTATCAGATAGCTCTTCCAGAGCCTTAAGAGCAGCATGCTGCTTCGTAATTTCAGACTCGTAACGATTTCTAGGAACATAGAGATCATAGAGTGTAAGCCCCCAAAATGTAGCATAGAGATCAGGAGACAGACTATTCCAGGCTTTTGAAGGCAACATGGTTCTAACAGTATCAAGAAGATCAGACCACCTGCATAGAATGGTACAAACATTGAACAGGAAGGAAAAGACGGCTAGTCAGAAATAGGGGTAAATAAATACTACCAGTCCATGCTAACTAATGCCATCAATGTGAGCAAATCAAAAGACCCGATGTGAAAGTTAAAATATGACATTTTCTTACATGTTTGTATCTGTAACCTACAACAGTTTTCCAAAATGTTAAATTCTCAAGCCAAGCAATATGTCAAAAACAGCATAATAAGATGATAATGGTAGAGACTATTACATTATAGGCTTCCTTGGAGAGTCAAGATCCAAAACCACATTTCCAGAATATTCAGTAGGTTCAGACGCTAAGTTTGTGGAAGCAATATTTGTAGCATCACTGTCATCTAAAGGCCAGAAGACATCAGAAGTCCCCCGACACTTGAAGAGCCTCATTACAGGGCGATATATCAAAAAAGCAACCTATGTGGGGGAAAAGAAAAACACGATAAGAAGGATGTTACTAACTCTGTAGCATAAAAGCAACATAATACTCCATGGAAACCATTTGAGGGAAAATTTTACACAGCATTAAAATAGAGAAAGAAGAAAATAGAATTAAAAAGAAAAAAAGAAAGCTTTATGAAAGTAAACAGAAAAAGAGATAAACAAGCCATCATAAGTGTTTTATCAAATAGGGTAGAGAGTAACCAGAGAGAGAGAGAGAAGACATACCTCAGGATCAAGGTGGTAAAGATGGACAAGATCATCAAGCGAGGGAATCAACTGGGCGTAAGCCAACGCTGGTGTCACTGCACTGCAAAGGAATTCCACAAATTGAAGAAGAGTACCATGGCATCTATCAAACTGCTCGCAAACCATCTTTATATAAGGGGCATCTGCATTTATGACGACCCTGCAGAAAATAATAGAATCAGGTGCTGTATCCAAGTAGCTTTTGTTCTCATTTTTGTTTTTCCTCACTGACACTCACTACTTGACATATTATGAATCTTATGGCAATCAACTTTGGCAGGCAAAAAGTATCCAAGCAAATCATGCACAACAATCTGTCAGGACCTGATCAAAAAACATTAAGGGTAAAGGACAAAAGAGAAATGAAAGACCCGGAATTAAATAAGGGGAAGCTAACTAATTTGAATGCTAAGATACAGTTATTCGTTGAACGAAAAACACTATTAGCTTACGTATGATTCTTCAAACCTTCGTGTGTTTTACAGCAACAATAAGTTTCATAGAATACGTAAACATGAGCACAAAGTTCATATGAAACACAATACAGACGCAACAACAGACAAAAGAAAAAAACTCTTTGAAACCCTTTTTGAATAATAGAAAAAGTGAAAAAAGGCCCAAATTTCATAAACAATCATTTCTTTCTGTTCATAACTCAATCGGATTTATGAAAAATCAGTGTAGTCTGCACATGCCTGCTTACTTTTCAACTCATGTCAGTCACTTCAGCCATACAAATTAAAAGACAAATCAGCCATGTTTGATTGTGATGCTAAGGTCAACATCATGGGATTTAACCCCTTTACTCTCACCCAAATCAAGAAACCAGAATACACATTAGCAATAGATTTCTAAGTACACCAATAGCCAACTCATAAACAACTTGAATATAGTGCCCTTATGTCTGCTTTCTATAAAAACAGAATTGCTTGGGAGAAGAAAATGTAGATTGTTACTTTGAGTGAATATTTAGCAAATAGATTTCTAAAGCTTACACAGAACGATGTTGAGCAATGAGTAACAAAAGAGGAACTGCCAACTTTGGTTCATCTTTTGAAAGCAACGAGTCCCTTAGCCTGTTAGTTGACTTGATCAAGGCCTGCATAGAGAATTATATGTTAAATTATATGTTAACAACTTAGCATTTCAAATACCATGATAGTAAACTCAGCACGCTTCACTATTACAAAAACAAGAAAGTCAATTTAACAGCACCAGAAGTTCAAGCAATGTGTTAAAAACAAGAGTTACAAATTCATGACATTTTGGTTTTGACCATTTTTGTCTACCAGCTATATTAGAACAATGAGTACTGCATATTTTGCAACATTGAATTTTCCCAAAACCAATGCAGACTTTAGTGTACGACAAAAATTAAACCACAAGTCTCAGAGCATCTGGTTATTGATACACAATACCAGAAATACCATTCAACTTAAATGAAAATTTCCAATCATAAGGCTTACAGGCTTCTGAGTCTCATATGGGACATATTTCACCCTTAGAATTCAGCGCTTCCAAAAGAAACCCCATAATGTTTGCTCCATAATATATATATTTTTTTGATAAGTAATGTTGTATATCAAAAAAGCGCAATGCGCCTCTAGGTACACAACGAGTATACATAGGAAAACCTGTGTTAACCCACAAAAAACCAAAGCCAAAAAAGAACCCTAGACCCCAAAAGAAACCTAAAAAAACCCTGAAACCCAACACCCATAATAGCCCTAATCTCCCAAGGCAAGCCTAAACCACCCTGCCTTTGACCCTACTCTATTAGCCTCAAAATTAATGGAGCATTCCAAATTTTTGAGCTCTCTCCTCTTCCCCTTAGAATTTGAAACAGAAATCCCCTCTACACAGTACCAATCCTCTTCAATGACTGAAAAAAGATTCAAAAGTCTTTTCTTGTCACCCCCAAAAGTCAATCCCAAAGTGGGAGCGCATTCCATCGCGTCGAGCACCCCCTCGGAATATCCTTCCAACCCCACCACCGGAGTGTCCGCCACAACCTCAGCCAGCATCTTCTTATTCTTATTTAGCTGCTTACCTATATTCTTCTTCATTCTCCGAGAATGTCCCAACTGAGACTTAGAAACAAAAGAATAAATAGGTGTTCCACTCTCCGTCATACCAGGGTGGGAGAGGCGAAATCTCATACCCAGCTTAGCCGCCCCTAAGAGCACACTATCCAATTTGCTGGTGTATTTCATGTTCCTCTTTTCTCTCCTTGCGAGTATTGCAAACTATATTGAGAAGCTCCAACGTGATTTCTTATGGGTGGACTAGGCAAAGAGTTCAAATATCACTTGGTTCACTGGTCCAAAGTTTGTCCACCGCTCTCTAAGAGAGGGGTGAAAATTCGGAACTTGCTAGTGTTCAATCGTGCTCTCTTAAATAAATGACTTGGGTGCTATATGCACAAGAAAAAGGCTTGGTCGAGAGTGGTGGACTCTAAATTTGGTAGTTCGTGGGGTAGGTAACGTTCTATTGAGCCTTCTAGAGCATTTGGGGTGAGGTTATGGAAGAATATTAGGAGGAGTTAGAAGAAATTTTCATGTCACACCAAATTTGAGGAGGGAGATGGCTCCAATATAAGATTCTGACATGATTAGTGAATATGGGGATGTGGTCCTTTTTTTTTTTTGATAAGTAAAAGTATTATATATTAAAAGCGCAGAGGGGCGCAACTCATATACACGGGAAGTATAAAAAGAGAGCGCCTAAGAAGGAGAGAAATGAAAGAGGAAGTCAGAAAAATTAATTACTAAAGGAGCTAGTCAAGCGGCCGTCCAAAAGTAAAGAGTAAAAAAGAAAAGATGAGTCAACTCCTCTATAGTCCTAGTAGAATTCTCAAAACATCTAGCATTTCTTTCAATCCATATACACCACATAAGACATAGAGGAATCATCTTCCATACTACCGCGCTTCGAGCACGACCTCCCGACCACCAGCAATAAAATAAATCTCTCACTCTGCAAGGCATAACCCAATGCAATCCAAACCGACTAAAAATAGTGTGCCAAAGAGTTCTTGCGGTTTCGCAATGGAGAAGAAGATGATCTACCGACTCTCCCGACTTTTTGCACATACAACACCACTCCACCACCACAAAGTTCCTCTTACGTAGATTATCAAGAGTCAAAATTTTGCCTAGGGCAGCGGTCCACCCGAAAAAAGCCACTCGCAAAGGCACCTTAGTGCACCAAATACTCTTCCAAGGAAACACCTCATGGTCAAAATTAGACAAGGCCTTGAAGAGCGACTTAACCTCGAACTTGCCTTTCCTAGACGAGGCCCAGCAAATACGATCCACCGTACCTACAGAGATCTTGTACGAGTACAACCGATCAAAAAAAGGAGCAACCAAATCCATCTCCCAGTCCTGAACGGGTCGTACAAAAATGACATTCCACTCTACAACCCCATTCCTCCAAGTAAAATTATCCTTCACCCAAGTTTCTTTGTGTCTAGCGATGCTGAACAAAGGGAAGTCTTGCCTCAAAGGATTTTCCCCACACCAAATATCATGCCAGAAACGAACTTTCGAACCCACCCCCACCTCAAACCGACAACCTTTGGCAAAGGAACTCCAACCTTGTCAAATATGCTTCCATAAACCCACACCATGAGAACCCCAAACCTCCTTTGTGCACCACCCGCCTTCCTGGTCTTCGTACTTGGCTTTGATAACCTTGCACCAAAGAGCCTCACTCTCATTCGCATATCTCCAAAGCCATTTCCCCAAGAGAGCTTGATTAAACTGATGCAACTTTCGAATACCAAGACCACCGTAGTGCAAAGGATGACAAACTTGATCCCACTTTACAAGATGCAACTTAGCCTCATCTCCCATTCCTCCCCACAAGAAATCTCTTTGGACTTTCTCAAGCCTTTTAGCAACACTCATGGGAATCGGAAACAAAGACAAAAAGTAAGTCGGTAGATTAGACAACGTACTCTTGATGAGAGTTAAACGGCCTCCTTTGGAGAGGTACATCCTCTTCCAACCTGCCATTTGACGCTCCATCTTCTCAATCACATCATTCCACATAACCGTGTCCTTAAACGACGCCCCAAGAGGGAGACCCAGATACTTCATGGGCAACTCAGCAACACTACACCCAAGGATATTAGCTAATACCCCAATGTTCTCCACCTCTCCGATAGCCACAATTTTGGACTTTCCAAGATTAACTCTCAAACCCGAAACAGCCTCAAAACATAAAAGAATGAGGCGCACATACCGGATTTGCTCGAGAGAAGCTTCACAAAAAATCAAGGTATCGTCAGCAAATAAGGAGTGAGAGACCTCCAATTCCGAGATAACCCTATCTCCCACCGAGAAACCTGTCAAAAGTCCTTGGTCAACCGTAGCATTCACCATCTTACTCAAGGCCTCCATAACAAGCACAAAAAGTAAAGGAGAAAGGAGATCCCCTTGCCGAATTCCCCTCGAACTGCTAAAGAACCCTTCCGGAGAGCCATTCACTAAAATGGAAAATCTTACCGAAGTAATACACCACTCTATCCAAGCCTTCCACCTCTCCCCAAAACCACACCTATGCAGCAAGTACAAAATAAAGTCCCAATTTACATGATCGTACGCCTTTTCCAGGTCCAATTTACAAATAACACCTGGCACCCCTTGCTTCATGCGACTATCCACACATTCGTTTGCAATAAGAACTGAATCTAGGGATGTGGTCCTTAAGGCAGCCTTTCCAGATTTATTTGGTATTACTTGTGCGAAGAATAGCTTTGTTGTGGTTTCACTTGGAGTTTTATGGCAGTTCCAATCAGTGGAACGTGAGCTTTACTAGAGTGGCTCATGATTGGGAATTAGATATCTTTGCCTCATTCTTCAAGGCATTGTATTCAGATAGAATGAGACGAGAAAGTAAAGACGAAATTCTATCTTCGAATATTTGTCTAAGAAGAAGACAAAACTTCATTGGCCTTCGAAGACAAAGTACCTCCAATAATTCCGCCTGACTCCCCGTCTGACATTTCGGAGGCAGAGGTGGGGCAGAAATCCTCTAGCATTCAACTCAGGCAGAAGCAAAAAGTGGAAATGGTGTTTCCAACTCCGATGGAGTCAGAATACACCCTTAGGGATAAGCCTTCATTGTTCAATTTTTAAATCTCTAAATACACGAGGAAAATATTCTCTTACATTTATAGAAGGTTAATACTTCACCAAAAATAATGCTACTAGGTTTGGCACATATTGATACATCAAGCCACCAAGTACTATCTGGGATTCTTTGATTCTAAGATTCAAAAATTATATCATAGGATTCCTTAGAAAGAGGAAGCAGATAGGTTTCAGATCAGTTAGTTAAGATCCAATTCGAAGCGTAGAAATTTAACTATATCACTCTCCAGCAAATTCTAATTCATCTGACTTCAAGAGCTATGGGGATCCAAACTTTTTTTATAAGAAAAAATAATCAAATTCACCTTTCTTTCTCGAAAACTGCTGCATCTCTGTCACACCTCACATAACCCTAACATAAAGAACTCGGGCTCCAAGTCACTTAAAATTGAAAAATAAAAGCCCACTTTATTGGACCCCTTTCTTATTCCAACACACACAACCTGGATCATCACAAACAAGCAATAAAATCATGGAAAATGACCCATTTAGCAAGAAAATTCTAAGAGTGCAGAAATTCTGAATATATCCCCAACTCAAACATAATAAACTCTAAATCTAAAATAGATATAGAGCAAATCAGCCCCTTAGTGGCTCCCCATTTTATTGCTAAAACTTCTCATCAACTTTAATTGCATCACAAGCATAAGACGCCATATTAGGAACGATGAATTAAATCAGCGTCCACCCAAAAAAAAAAAAAAAAAAAGTACCTTGTTATTTCGTGTTACTCCAAAAGAAGTTGCCTGATACCGGAGAGTCTCACCACCTGCCATGGCATCCAGCTGTTCCTCAGTCAGGTTCTCTGTGTACTGGACATTTGCCATTTGTTGAATAAGCTCCTGATATAATCATAAAACTCCAATCAATCATTATAAGGCTTGGTAACAATTACGTATCATAAATGATGCAACTTTCAGACCTCAAAAATACCTGCAAGAGAACAAGCTCAATTCCCTGCCCCTTTTTTAACTGGTTCACAAGATACTGGAAAAGACCCCTCAATTCCATTGATGGGTACTTCTTACACCTATAAACAATGATAGTGAATTAGTGAAAAGTCAAAAAGGTAACCATGGAAGGTTCTATGCAATCTCGAAAGTTAAAAGCGCATGTTTGACAAACAACTATCCACACACAGAATAATGACAACGATTAGCAAGTATGAATCCACATGAAAAAGAAAGAAAAGAATATGGCATCTCCGTCAAATCATCAATAAATACCCGAACTTTCCCAATGTCAGATGAAACAATAGAGGAAACTATTATCATTCACCGCATAAAGCATCCTTAATAATACGTAAAATATAATAATTGAGATACCATATACAGAAAAAGCTAGCACCTAGGTTAATAATAGCTCTTCCAATATATCACCAGCAGAAAGCTTGGACTGCAAAATTGAAACAAATATGTGCAACAACAACAAAAAACACACCCACAGAGTACATTTTCTTTTTTTGATAACGAGGAACCCCTCCAAGGCAGGGCCACTTCGTGTACCTACCCCTATTAGGTAAAATTTGGACCCCTAGAAAGCGCCCCCGCTACACAGATCGGGTAATACTCTAGCTTCACGGGCGGCCTAGCCCCAAGGAATTGTTTGCAACCAAGGGGACTTGAACCTTAGACCTCATGGACTACCACAAAGACCAAGGCTCTTACGACTTGAGCCAACCCCTTGGGGTTCACATAGACAGCCAATAGATAAAGAAAGTCTACTAAGGAAGCATAGTAGACTCTAACTGGATAAGTTACTTCAAGATATTAAATAATAGTCTACCTAGGCGAGGTGGTCACTTAATAGTAAGTTGAAGTTGGTTTCTAATTTCCCTAAGAACCATTTTCAGCTAAGGTGAATGGAAGTGCAAACTATGCTAAATAAACGAAACAAGAAATGGAAAATGCATCGTTAAATCATTCAGTCACTGATAGCAGTGAGTAGCATGCCCCACCAGAAGCAGTGTAAGAACTCTAGTTGCACTCAACATAGCAAACTTGGGCATGATGGCTCTTTGTGCAAAAAGAAGGAACACAATGGGACAATTTAAAAGAGGGTGAGATCTATTGCTCCATCACACCCACCAATTTTGTAGTTCTCCACTCATTTTTTCACTTTGGATTTATTTTACATAATTCCTAAAGGTCTGCTTTTACAGCTAAGTGAAAAATATAATGTGCATGTGCGTGTGTGTATCAGAAAAAATTCCATAATCTTCAAGGCTTTTATTCTTTCAAATTATAATGGCATATCTTTAGCTACTACTAGCAACCAGTGGCCTACTATCATTTATCAACTTTATCCAAGAAGGAGACCACCTTCTTGTCTGTTTTTTAAATGAATAATGTCTGTCAAGTACAGAAAGGACAACACAACGAGATCAATAAAATTCACGTCTAATATTTTCCTTTCAACCTATTCAAGCATTTTAGTCTCAATTTAACAACATAAGTGATTGCAGTACTTCAACACTTATAAGCAAACTCCACAAGTAAATGGACAATACACCATCTAAATTAGAAATAAAAAATTTGAACTAATCAACAACTTCAGTGACTTTCAATCTAGTAATTCCTTTCTTGAAATCATAAGTGGCATATTAAAAAAAGCCAAAGGAATCCACTGCCACGAGAGTATAACTCTCCCATGTGAGAAGTACCTAGCACAAGATAGCTTAAAATATCCAATTTAAGAATTTTACTTATATATATATTTTTTTAAAAGTAATAATGCATGAAAGAGCGCAGAGGGGCGCAACACAAATACACAGGGAGTATACAAGAGAACGACTAAGCTAGGAGAAAGAAGAAGAGAACATGAGGAAATCATGAAAATTAATCACTAAAGGAGCAAGCCAGCTTGCAGTCCAAGTGAAGAGCGTATACAAAAAGAAATGAACAAGGTCCTCAAGGTTCCTCGACAAATCCTCGAAGCACCTCGCATTTCTCTCCTTCCAAAGGCACCATAAAAGACAAAGGGGGACCATCTTCCACACCACGGCACTACTGGTTCTCCCACCCGACCACCAACTGGCAAACATATCCTTGACACTTCTACGCATAACCCAACACAAGTTGAAGCGAGAGAAAATAACCTCCCACAACTTGCGCACAACCCCACAATGAAGAAAGAGATGATCCACAGACTCCCCATCCGATTCACACATACAACATCAATTAATCACCACAATACCTCTCTTCCGAACATTATCCAATGTGAGAGATTTCCCAAGAGCGGCCGACCAAGCAAAAAACGCCACTCTCGAAGGAGCCTTGGTGCGCCAAATACTTTTCCAAGGGAAGTGGTTGGACTCTTTTGAGACAAGCATCCTATAAAAAGAGCGAACCTCAAACTTCCCTTTTCTTGAAGGGGTCCACCACATCCGATCCTCCCCTTCCCCACGAATCGAGGACGAATACAAGAGCGAGAAGAGAGGCTAAGACCATCTCCTCCCAATCATGAATTCTATAGGTAAAGGTAACATTCCAGTGAACCATACCATTTAAACATTCCTGAATATCAGCAATGGAAGCATCCTTATTGCTAGCTATATTGAAAAGGCTGGGAAAAGCTTCCTTGAGGGGCATCTCGCCACACCAAGTGTCCTCCCAAAATTTGACTTTCTCCCCCAAACTAGGGTCAAATCTAAAGTGGCACTGAAACGACCTCCAACCCTCACAAATGTGTTTCCATAAACCCACCCCATGCATTCCACGAGGAACTTTAGAACGCCAACCACCCCAATCCACCCCATACTTTGCCACCAAGCTTCTTCCTCATTTGCAAATCTCCATAACCATTTCCCCAAAAGAGCTTGATTAAAAAGACGCAAACTCCGAATCCCCAAACCACCCTCAGCAATCGGAGAACAAACCTCATTCCAATTGACCAAGTGGAACTTAGGCTCGTTGTTGAAACCCCCCCTTTTACTTATAGGGTTTACTTATATTAAACCCTAAAACCTATGAAATCCTTTGCTAAAGCAAGTATCAGTGCATCCATATAAAAAAAAGGAAACACCACTTCTTTGAGGTTAAGAATAGTGGCTAGGTAATCAAACCGGTGCAGGATTAGGGTTTACGAAATGTTGGCCTAGATAAGATTCATTTTGTGTCAAAAAAGTACGTAACTTGTTTTGAAAAGAGATGAACCAAAATTGCACAGGTTTTTGCTTCTTTCAACATAATCATGTTTAATGTATCAATGACCAAACAGAAAAAAACTTATTTACATTTTGGGGACTCATATTCAACAAGAAAATAAAAGAACGAAGGAATAAAAAAAACAAAAACAAAAACAAAAACAAAAATGAAAACAAAAAAGGTATAACTTCCAAGTTCTGTCCATTCATGAAATCAGCCAAACCTTTCTCCCGATAGTTCCAGTACACATTATACATTTAGAAGAATCTACAGAAATTATTCCGATTCAGAGGGACTTTAGTTATTATGGAACAAAAGTTCCTCACAGAGATTTTTTTTTTTTAATTTATTTATAAGTCCTCACAGAGAGATTCAGTTCCTAAATAATATTGATTTCTAACTCCATCCGCAAGAAAGACAAAAGCAAAGTGATAAGGCTTTCTTTGTTGAACAATATCCTTTTCCCTGTAAGGGGACTATCTATCTCTTGTAAGCACATTAAAGTGGTACGAAATATCAGCCTCGCATTGCAAGTACTATGCTTGTGTGGATCTACATGGAACAGAGAGGGGGAGGGGGGAGAGACAAACACAAAAGGAAAATAGTTTGGTTCCAAGTGTAGACATAAAAGTGTATTGATGAAATGGCATATTCCAGTTGACTAACATGTTCAAGATTTTTAAAGGCTGAGACGACGCAAAAGCAATGGAGATGCATGAAGCATAGCACAAAGTTATGACCAATATAAATAATTTATACATTAGTTAAACATTCATCATCGGAAACTACCACTCCAATTACAAAACCATATTAGGACCATGTGCATTCAAGAAAGAACACAAAACAGACTCAATAAGATCTAGTAAAGAAAGACAAGATAACTAAGAATTTATATCTGACCCGAGCAATGGAAAATTAAACAACTAAGAAACATGATCATGATGTGACAATATAATTACAGAAATGAAGATTTAATTTTTCTTATCAGTGAAAACTTGAAATGTTTTTTAATCAAGAAATTCTTCAAGCCACTGATATCTTAAATTATTGAATACTACCGATTCGTATAACTATTATCAATGAGAATCACCTAATGTCATTTCAACACTGATTTATAATATATCAAACTTAATATGTATAAAAAGAGTGGATACTTATTCAGGATGAGATTTTAAAAAGATACAGGTTATGCTACTTTCTTCAAATCTATTTCTTGCATTCTAGCATGTTCACTAAAAAATGAAAGAAATAAGCCACCTTAAATATACTGGAATGATCCAGCATGACAATGTAGGAATAAGGCTAGGGAGAAAATATGGATGACAATAACCATTACAACAACCATCCCAAAACCATGTTTTTCTACGAATCAAAGTTACTTATCAATTCAGTGTTTCTCCAAGGTAAACCAAAACGAGGTGAAACTCCATCAAAATTTAGTGCAACAAATTGAAGTACTGCCGAAAAGACAGAAAGCAGCAATAAAACTAGCTTGGCAGTCACCACCCAGCACTAGCTCCAAACTCCACACATTGAGAAAATTGCCAGGAATCTGATTTCCAATTATAGTCCCCATCTTCCTAAATTCAAAACACTTCAAGTAAATCCAGTATTAAATAACTTACCCTCCTACAAGAGCAGCATACGCAAAAGACATGGCAACCCACCTAGATTTATTTGAAGCACCATAAAAGAAATCATCTTTTCAGAAAGATTTGGAGTTTCTATGCACAGTTATTGAAAGTATAAATCCAAATGAAAGTAAAACTAATACTTCCAATGTGTAACAAATCTTGAATTGTAACAGTCCAATAAGTGCGAATGGTGGTTCAGAATACCCCTTAACATCACATCAATAGCACAATAGAAGTCCAAGTCTGCAACAAGGGGCCTTTATAACGGATTAGCATATGGTGAATACAGTTGATATATATAATGAACCCTCTCCCAAGAGTGTTAAAGCCTCCAATTTGTACCTAAAAACTACTTTTCCAGCCCCTTGTTGACCCTTAAAAGTGCAAGCATCAACCACCTCTTAAAAATATTCATGATTAGGACATCGTTTACAAATACAGACAGAACATTATTTAAACAAAAACTCAAAAAAAAAAAAAAAAAAATCCTCAAAAGATTCCCTTAAAAAAAAAAAAAAAAAAAGGTCATAATGAAACATACAATTGAGATTTGAACCAAGCTGCTTCTTTGTTGGCCATATAATTAATATCAGTCATTTTTTTCAATTCTCAGCGTGACTATTTACAGAACATGAATTCCTACCCCCTTTCCCCCAAAGGAAAGGGTGAAAAAGGAAAGAGAATTTCTTCAACTCTGACCAAAAGAAAAAAGATCCTGGTCAATGTACAACAGCCCCAAAATCCTTGAGAGCTTTGACAGATGAAGCTCTATAAGAACAATGCAGCCTGCAGACTTCTGATTGGTGCCTCCATGGACATTGAGATTTACTTCAGTAGATCAGTTGCACTTTCTAGAATCTATGTCTCACACATTAAGAAGTAATTTTGTAGGTCTCTTTTGATCAAAAGGCAGAAGTATGCAGAGTGAAAGGACTACGCAATCATGAAGAACTGATGACATCCTGAACTACGAGATAGAACCACCTTGAGAAACAGCTAATGAAGCTACAATCAAATCAAAGTGTTCAGTTGATGGTGCCACCTCTTATACAGGTTCACTTTTATCGAAGAAAAGTCCCAGCACGTTTGACTCATCTATGGAAAAATATTACGGAGAACAGCTTGTCAAACCAAATCGCTACTTGTCAGGAATCTTTCAACATCATGAGAGGAAGCAAGCAATCACTAACAGGAAGGAGCCCAAGACGGAAGAGGATTTTGACTAAAATCAGTGATACAGAGAACCAAATGCATCTTATCTTCAGACTCCACCTAGAACCATGTTCTTCACAAGGCAATCATTCTTTCAGTCACAAAAAGCGCTTAGTACTTTGAGAAATTCAACTCCATCTACTCTTTCAACAATCAATTTCACACTTCTGCAAAATTGTTGAAATTACTACGTATACACCCCAGAACACCATTTAAGTATGAACACAAACAGACAGACCAACTTCTTTCCTTCATATATTGACAAGCTAGCAATCATTGTAAATGACACCAACCTTCTAATGTTGTGCAAGAAGGATCAAGGGCTACAACCCCCACAGATAACTTACTTTTGATTCAAATTAAATATTCCATCCCACCTGGTGGTGCTGATACATCTTTAAATCTCATTTAAGCAATCCAACAAAAGTGCCTTTCTCACTTCGCAGTTTCCAGTATACAAAAACTGAAAACCAATCAAAGTTTGCAGTGTAATCCTGATCAACCTTGCCCTCTCTTTCACATTCCGACCATCTGTCATCAAACCTCTGTTACCATATATCTCATACAGTTCCCAGAGTATGCCTGCCTGTTCACAAGCAAGGGCCACAGAATATTTTTGCAATGTCACATTATCCCAGCTCCAGTCATCCTGCTTTTGGGAGTTTAATCTGCCACCCGGAAACTTAAGTAAAGCATCCCCAGGATATGTCTTGAAATCTATAGTATGGTCAAATGTTCAATTACAATACATGTCATATCAAAACTCGCAAACAAATGGCCAAAAATACTTGAAAATCAGTACAATGTGGAAAAGAAGAAGAAAAAAAAAAAAACACATACACGCACAACCCAGACATGCTCAGATGGGTTGGCACTGTGTGGAAAACAAAGAAATTAAACTTTTAGACCAAGACATCTTAACCGCGTATGAAGTACTAAAACTTAGCATCAATAAAACATTATACAGAAAACAAATGAGACTGGCAGAAATTAAAAATAAAAAATATATACATTAGAGGAGGAAAAGAGAAAGATTGATACATACAAGTGACCCCAAAATGAAGCCAACGACTGAAGCCAATCTGACAAATTTAGGCCGTCCTCTTTTAGCTTATCACGCCCACCTTGTGCTAAACGCTCGATCACAACATATTCCAAAACATCATACTCGAGCTGTGCAGAAAAGTAAGCATTTATCCACGATCAATACAAAATACTGGGAAAGGTAGCCCTCTTTTTCTTGTAAGTTAATATTTAATGATAAATAAAGGGGGGATATTTGTACACAGGCAGTGTATTAAAGAGTCCTAAATAGTAAGAGAAGAAGTGTTAGTAAGTTGAAAAAAAAAAATTCTTATGGGAAAAGAAAAATGTGGAAGTTCAAAATATCTATTTCAAGTACTGTAAAGACCATGCTCAAGAAATTGTAAGATGAGAAACTTCATAGTAGAGAATTATAATATGCTTAAATGAACTCATAGCAGCAAAACGAATTACCAGGGAAATGCCAATTATAATATAAAGGCTTCGGTAATTAAGTCTAATGAGTAGGGAGTTCACATGTGTAGCCAAATTCATCTTTATGTAGAAAGTGTATAACAGTGTATACCAAGAAGGTGGGTGGTGCACGAAGGAGGTTTCGGGCTCTCATGGTGTGGGTCTATGGAAGCATATTCGTAAAGGCTGGAATTTCTTTACCAAAGGTATTCGGCTTGAGGGGGCAGGTTCGAAAGTTCGATTCTGGCATGATATTTGGTGTGGGGACAATTCTTTGAAGCAAGCTTTCCCGTCTTTATTCAGTATCGCCAGACACAAAGAAGTTTGGGTGAAGGATAATTTTATTGGGAAAAATGGGGTTGTTGAGTGGAATGTCATTTTCGAACGATCGGTCCAAGATTGGGAGATGGATTTGGTTTCTCCTTTTTTTGATCGATTGTATTCTTGCAAGGTTTCCCTAGGCAGTGTAGATCGTATTTGCTGGTCTTCGTCCAAGAAGGGCAAGTTCGAGGTTAAGTCGTTCTATAAGGCCTTGTCCATTTCTAATCAAGAGGAGTTTCCTTGGAAGAGCATATGGCATACTCAGGCGCCTCAACAAGTGGCTGTTTTTTGGTGGACTGCGGCCCTAGGCAAAATTTTGACTCATGATACGCTGCGTAAGAGGAACATAGTGGTAGTGGAGTGGTGTTGTATGTGCAAGAAGACCGAAGAGTCAGTCGATCATCTTCTTCTCCACTGTGAGCTCGCAAATGCTCTTTGGCACACGATTTTTCAGCGGTTTGGGTTGCATTGGGTCATGCCTTGCCGGGTGAGGGCCTTGTTTGCTAGCTGGTGGTCGGGAGGACGATCTCGAAGCGCGGTTGTGTGGAAGATGATCCCTCTGTGTCTTATGTGGTGTATTTGGAATAAAAGAAATGTTAGATGTTTTGAAAATTCCACTAGGACCATAAAGGAATTGACTCATTTTTTCGTCTTTACTCTTTACTCTTGGACGGCCGCTTGGGTAGCTCCTTTAGTGATTAGTTTCTCTAATTTTCTTTTTCATTTCTCTCCCTCCTAGGCACTCTCTGTTTATACTTCCCATGTATGTAGGTTGCGCTCCTTTGCGCTCTTTTTTTATATCATCATTACTTATTAAAAAAAAAAAGTGTATAACAGAGAATGGTAAATCACATTGACAAGAGAAATACTTGTACCAAAGCAGCACTGCTTCCCTATATACCAAAAGTATACCATACAGGCAAACAGTTTCATAGATGTTCTCTTTATTTTACACCATGATGGTTATGCCTATACACCTACCCCGTCAGAGAGATCAAAGCTGTTTAATGTAGCAATATAAAATTATATGTTTAGTCACACAGCCTATAGCAAGAATTTTAATTTTTATTTAGGTTTCAATTTGGTGTATTAGTTTATGTTTTATTTACTTTTTATCAATCTTTTATTTTTGTCATTCAATAAAAGGAAATTGTCGGTGTCTTAAGTTATGTCAAGCACTCGAATAAAATTATGTTAGGCAAGTTAATAAGTGGGCATTGCCCTACAGTTCAGGTTAGGGTTCGGGTTTAGTCTCTTAGCATATCAAAACATAATTTAATATGTTAGGCAAGTTATGCGACAGTAGAGCAAGGTTTATTATCAGGTTTATCTGTGGGAGAAAAGGTCTTTTCAGATTTGGTGGTTTCTCATTCTTTATGTGCTGATGATACTTTGATTTTCTGTGAAGCATATCCTGAGCAAATCCGTTATGTGCACCTTATCCTTTTAAGCTTTGAGGCTGTTTCGGGGCTGAAAGTTAATCTTGGTAAATCAGAAATGGTCGCTATAGGAGAAGTGGGAAACATTGGGACTTTGGCTGATATTCTTGGAAGTAGTGTTGCGGCTTTGCCCATGAAGTATTTGGGTTTGCCATTAGGGGCTACATACAAGCCTACATCTATGTGAAATGGTGTGACGGAGCAGATGGAACGTCGGTTGGCAAGTTGGAAGAAATTGTACCTATCAAAGGGAGGTTGGTTAACCCTTATAAAGAGTACGTTGTCTAATCTTCCAACTTATTACTTATCCTTGTTTCCGGTTCCTATGAGTGTGGCCAATAGGATTGAGAAGATTCAAAGAGATTTTCTATGGGGAGGAATGGGAGATGAACAAAAACTGCATCTTGTTAACTGGAACCAAATTTGCCGTCCTTTAAGGGCCGATGGTCTTGGCTTTCGAAATGTGTATAAGTTCAACCAAGGTCTTTTGGGGAAATGGCTATGGGGATATGCGACAGAGAGCGAGGCGCTTTGGTATAAGATAATAAAAGCCAAGTATAAAGATCAGGATGGTGGGTGGTGTTCGAAGGAGGTGTTGGGGCCTTATGGTGTGGGTTTGTGGAAGCATATTAGACGAGGATGGGATACTTTTCAAAAGGTGTGAGGTTTGAGGTGGGGCTAGGATCGAAAGTTCTCTTCTGGCATGATACGTAGTGTGATAATCAGCCGTTGAAGTATGCTTTCCTTTCCCTGTTTAGTATTGCAAGGTACAAATAAGCGTGGGTGAGGGATAATTTTATGTGGAGGAATGGGGTTGTTGAGTGGAATGTCATCTTTGTGCGATCCGTCCAGGATTGGGAGTTGGATGTGATATCATCTTTCTTTGAACTGCTGTACTCTTGTAAGATTTCTCATGGTAATGTAGATCGGATTCGTTGGTCCCCATCTAAAAAAAGTATGTTTGAGGTGAAGTCGTTCTATAAGGCCTTGTCCATTCCAGCTTATGAGGTGTTTTCATGGAAGAGTATTTGGCACTCTAAGGTGCCGCCGCGAGTGGCATTTTTTGGGTGGACTACAGCTCTCGGCAAAATCCTAACACATGACAATTTGCGAAAGAGGAGTATTGTGATAGTGGAATGGTGTTGTATGTGTAAGAAGAATGGGGAATCCTAGATCATTTTATTGATCCATTGTGAAGTGGCCACTCGGCTATGGCACTATATCTTTACTTTGTTTGGTATTGAGTAGGTTATGCTGCAAAGGTTCCTCGACTTGCTTGCTTGCTGGAATCAGGTGGAGGGTAGGGATCTCACTAAAGTTATTTGGAGGATGGTCCGTTCCTTTGTGCGTCACTTGGTGTATATGGCGGGAGAGGAATGCACGAACTTTTGTGGATAAGGAGTGTTCGGTGGATGGGGTGAGGAAGAATATGATCTCTATGCTATACTTGTGGCCGTTGGCTCACCACCGTATTGATGTCCCGACTATAGAAGAGTTCTTGAATACGTGCTCTTTGTATATTCCGTAGGGGTTTGAGTGGCTTTTTTTGCGTGGACGGCCGCGCTCGGGAAGACTCTAACCCTGGATAATGTTCGGAAGAGAGGTATTATTGTGATTAACCGTTGTTGCATGTGTGAATCGGATGGGGAGTCAGTTGACCATCTCTTTCTTCATTGTGGGGTTGCGAGTACCTTGTGGAATGCTGTTTTCTCGCGGTTCGGTTTGTGTTGGGTGATGCCTGGGAGCGTCAGGGGTTTGTATGCTTCCTGGTGGGCGGGTGGCAAGTCCCGTAGCGCTATTGTGTGGAAGATGGTTCCTCTGTGCCTTATGTGGTGCATCTGGATCGAGAGAAATGCTAGATGTTTCGAGGATTCGTCTAGAAATATTGAGGATCTTCTACACTTTTTCTTGTATACCCTTTTCACTTGGACCGCTGGATGGCTAGCGCCCTTAGTGATTAGCTTCCCTGATTTCCTTTTTATGTTCTCTTCTTCTTTTTCTTCCTCTTAGTCGCTCTCTTGTATACTCCCTGTGTACTAGGGTTGCGCCCCTTTGCGCCTTGATAATATTTCTTTACTTATCAAAAAAAAAAATATTCCGTAGGGGTTCTCTTGTATATATATTTGCACTAGGGTTGCAACCCTCTACGCTTTTTCAATAATATTCACATTAATTATAAAAAAAAAAAACATAATTTTCTGATGTAATTGACAGCTTATGATGAATGAAAATTGAGATTGATGGTTTGTCAATTACCACCCCCCCCCCCCCCCCTCCTTTTGTTTCACGTTTCTCCCCCTCCTTTGGGGCTTTCATGCTTCTCTCCCCTTATTTCGCTGCCCACACACCCATCAGGTATCCACCATTCCAAATCAAACAAAAAAGCAAAAGAAATCCCACCCAATCGGAAAGAGATGCTTGGTGGAGAGTTGTGGTAGATGCGAAGTATGGAAGTTTATGGGGAGGGTGGTGTTCTGTTGAGCCTGGAGGGACGTGTGGGGTGGGGTTATGGAAGAATATTAGGAAAGGGTGGGAAACTTTCAAAGGCTTTACGAGATTTGAAGTGGGGGATGGGACTAGGATTAGCTTTTGGCATGATTGGTGGTGTGGAGATTCAGCTCTCAAGATAGCCTTCCCGATCCTTTTTAGTATTGCATGTGTGAAGGATGCCTCAGTTGTGGATAACGTGGAGATGTTAGGTGAGTCCATTCAGTGGAATGTGAGTTTTTCGAGAGAGGCTCATGATTGGGAGGTGGAGGCCTTTGCCTCCTTCTTTCAGGTGTTACATTCTACTAGAGTAAGAAGAGGGTCGGAAGATAAATTATGGTGGAACTCCTCCAAAAGAGATACTTTCAAGGTCAAATCTCTCTTTTTCTCCTTGGCATGTTCGGAAGGGAGGAGGTTTCCTTGGAAGAGAGTGTGGCGGACACAGGCTCCCCCAAGGGCAGCGTTTTTTGTGTGGTCGGCAGCTTGGGGGAAAATTCTAACCTTAGATAATCTCAGAAAGCGAAATGTGATTGTGGTGAACAGATGTTGGATGTGCAAGAAGAGTGAGGAGACGGTGGATCATCTTCTTCTTCATTGTGAGGTGGCGTCTGCTTTGTGGAGTGCCTTTTTTGGCCGTTTTGGGTTATCATGGGTGATGCCTAGTCGGGTTTTCGAGTTGCTAGCCTGTTGGTGGTTTGCAGGAGGTGGGGGGGGAGGAGTGATGCAGTCTGGAAGATGGTGCCTATTTGCTTTTTTTGGTGTATATGGAAAGAGAGAAATAATAGGTGTTTCGAGGATGTGGAGAGGTCTTTCGAGGACACTTTAGCCTATTGTTTCCATACTCTCTATCTCTGGACTGTAGCATATGTTTTTCCGGTTTCGATTAGCTATGATGATTTCTTTGTACGCTTTTCCCCTTCTAGTTAGGTGATCCTATTTATATACTTCCAGTGTACTTTAGGGCGCCACACGCTTTTAATAATATCAGTTACTTACATATAAAAAAAAAAAAAAAAAATGCAAGAAATTCAAAACACGCCACTACACAGGTCCACCACTATACTCCATGGCTCACAGCACCCTCGCAGCCAGCATCCCAGCACTGCCGCTCTGCCCCGATGACCTACTCCACCGTTAGACCACAACCCCGAGGTGCCGCCATCTGTTGGCCACCACCAAAGCCTCCTTATAATACTAAATAACTCCAAAATAGATGCCTTCAAGGGCTGGTCCCCACACCACAAATCATGTCAAAACCTTATCTTAAACCCATCTCCAACCTCATATCTGACAAATCTAGAGAAATTCCCCCACCCCCTCCTAATGTTTTTCCACCCCCCAACCCTAAAGGACCCAACAGCCTCATTGAAACCCCACCCTTCCCACATGCTACCATGGTTAACTTCCACCATCGGTCTCCACAAGGCCTCCCTCTCCGTGGCAAAACACCATAGCCATTTCCCCAAGAGAGCTTGGTTAAATTGAATCAAGTTTCTAACCCCCTAACCACCAGATAAAATTATAGTACAAATCTTAGACCAACTGATTAGATGGAATTAAATTGATCACCAACTCAACCCCACAAAAAATCCTGCCGAAGTTTCTCAACTTAATTATCAACGCCAACAAGGATGAGGAAAAGGGACATAATAGTAGGCAAATTAGAAATAGTGCTTTTAATCGGTATCAACCTACTACCCAAAATCAAATAAGGCTTCTTCTCACCAGTCAAACGATGTTCCATCTTTTCAGTAATACCATCCCATATCAATTTGGCCTTATACAAAGCACCCCAATAGAAGACTCAACTACTTCAGAGGAAGAAAGGACACCCTACAACCAAAGATATGAGCCAAACCACCAACATCTTCCACAACGCCAATAGGGACTAACTTTGATTTAGTTAAGTTACTCTTTCGCCTCATGACGACTTCAAACCATAAGAAGAGACAACGCAGATGACGGAGATGATCTAGATTTGCCTCACAAAGATCAAAGTATCATCTGCAAATAAGAGATGAGACACAAGGAGCTAGTCATTATTTCTCAACCACTTGAAAAACCTGCTAAGAACCCCCTATCCATAGTGGCAAACAACATTCTACTCAAAGCCTCCATGACAACAACAAACAGCAGAAGGGATAAAAGATCCCTTAGTCTCCGGCCACGAGAGCTATTAAAGAAGCAGGAAGAAGCTCAATTAATCAAAACGGAGAAACGCACCGTGAAAATACAATAAGTTATCCAATCGCGCATTTCTCCCTAAAACCACATCTCCTCAATAGATACAACCCCAATTACCAGGATCACAAACTTTTTCTACGTCCAATTTACAAAACACACCAGGATCCCCGAATTTGATTCGACTATAAAGGCATTCATTAGCAATAAGGAGTGAATCTGAAATTTGTCTCCCCTAATGAAAGCATTCTAAGACCTGGAAATAAAATTTTCCAATACTGTTGTCAGCCTGTTCGCTAGGACTAGAAATGATTTTATAGATGACACCCACAAGACTAATATAACCGAAGTCCTTAATATCCATAGCCTCACCTTTCTTGGGAATAAGAAGCAGCATGAAACTCATGAAAGACATTCATGATATTTTCTTTAAGATAGAAATAAAAAGAAATAACAAGTCTGGAATTTTCTCAATCTAAAACCAGAACTACACTTAGATTAGCACTTTGGTACCTTCCCTTTTCACCTCCCAGATAAGCTCATCAATTTTAGTTGCATCAAGAACCTAAAATCATGATAGATGGCTCTGATCAACATAATTCTGATCAGGTCATTGTGCTGACTAAATTTGTTGTGCTAAAGATGTCAATTCAATAGTCAGAAAGTCATGCAAACAACAATTTTTTACATAGAAAGGTGGCGAAGAGAAGGGGGCAGGGGGGAAGGTGAAGAAGAAGAATAGATATATACTCATCACTTAACAATTGGTAGAGACCAACTTCTACTACATGAACAAAATTTTAAGAGTAAACGTGAGGAATAAGAGAAGAACATGAAGAAAGAAAAATCCCGGCGTACAATGCCCAAAAAAAATTCGTACCTGTGTTAAATACTTGAATGCATCTACTACAGGGGTGATCATATCCCTGTATGCCTCAATCTGCACATCAAAGTTTTTAGACCATTAACTTTTCTTATGTTATAAAATACAGAGCAGCAAGAAATTAAAAGAGGATACTCCCAATTAAACAATACCTGGTGAACTATTGTTCGAAGTACAGTCATTGGATTGGCATGAGCTAGTTTTGCAACCATCCGACCCAACTGCTTTAGATTTTCCTTTGCAAGTCTTTTCAAAATTCTTCGAGTGTCCAACTGTAAAGCAACATAGAATAGCAAATGACACTTGTAACGCACCAAGCTTTGCAAGACACAAGATGAACTCAACCGAATAAATAAGTATACCTTGGCTGTTTGCCGTGCAGCCAAAACCATAGGAATCCGCTCATCATCTTTTTCCCATTCACCATATAAACGATAACGCACCTAAGAAGACGAGATTCATCAAGCAAAATTCTCTACCACACCTTTTTTTTTATATAAGTAATAACCAGTTTTATTAAAAGTGTAAGGCACCTCAAAGTACACGAGGAGTATACAATAGGATCACCTAACTAGAAAGGGAAAAACGAACAAGAACACACCTAAAACTTTCTCAAATGTAGAATCAAATAGCACTGAAATAATGCCAACCTCGTATGGAAGGAGACTCATAACTTCCCAGATCTCCTGACCAACTGCAGGATTTGCAGGTATCAACTGCAAAGAAGGAAGTAAACATGTTCCTAAGGCTTCCTCTATCCTTGACCTAGCTTCCTTCAGGTGCAGACGTGGAAGTCGATTCCCACCAAGAATAGATTCAGGATTCAATGCTTCATCACCATTACCTACAAGCTCTAATGCAGACAAGTAGTAGCCTCTTAATACTCTGCATACCTACTCAAGAAAAACCATGACCAGCTAATCATTATGAGCTCAAAAGTAAGAAAAAAATATGAATAATACTATTATCAGAATATCAGAATGAAACAATGCACCTTCTGAAGCAATAAAGTATCAAGGTAAAGATAAGGTCCAGCACAAGCTAGCATCTGAAATAGCTCACTGGGAAGATCAACAAAAGACCCATGAACTGATGAATTTGCTGTATCCATGATACTGATGCTGGCTCCTGAAGAAGGCCCAAAGCTTTGCAAATTTGCTTGACGTACAGTGCCATAGGCAGAAGAGATCGATTTTTCGATAAGCCTGAATACATACATCACAAATTTATTAATGACGCAAATGTAGATGGGCTACCACTGAAAGCCAATTATGGCCAGAGTAAAACTATTAATGCTCCTGAGTAATTAAATTGAATTTAAAATTGCACTTGAAAAAGTAACAAAGCAACCAACTTTGTGAAACTTGCATGTTCTTTTTAGCACGCATGTCCAGGAACACACGAGAACAGAACCAGGAGTGAACAACAAAAATGATTCAAAAAATCTATATATTAAATTTACCTAAACAAACTGTTACAGATTTGAATGTGTTCCACTGGATTGAGTGGTGAGAGACGATCAAATAGTATATGCGCATGGTACCTGGCAAAAATAGCTCATCTTATAGATAAACATTAAAACATAAATAAATAGAAGTTTATTCATCCAAAAAAGAACAAAAAAAGAGAAGTTTGGTAACTTTTACACACAAGAGGGGTAAAAAAGAAAGTTTGGTTCAAACATACTAAACCCAGAAGTGTAAAACAACAAGGATTGTACCACCTCATCTCAATGTGCGTTATTAGATACATTAAGCAAAAAAAAAAAGGGAACATCAATTAACCACCTTTATATGAAAAATAAAGAAAGAAAAATGGTTACATCAATATGCTTATAACTTCTTAACCATGGTTACATCAATATGTTTATAACTTCTTAACCTTTTGGAATTGATGTAGCCCCTTCTAATGTTACTCATTACTCAAGGATAAGTACTTGTAAAATATTAAAATTTTGAGATAAAGGAATCAAAGGTACAGTTCAGAGAAGAATGAGTATATATTATATACGCAATTTTCACTGCTTTTGCAAACCAAGTACAACACTAGGAAAATGGTTATGACGTTAAGCTACGGAGAAGGCGGCTTTGTAGAGATCAGTGGTGTGGATAGAATATGTTGGAACCTTTACTTTCCAAATACTCTTCCAAGGTAAAGGAGAACTTACTGGAGTACATAACATATGATAGTAAAACTTCACTTCAAACAATTTCCTTTTAGAAGGAATCTAGCTAAGTTTGTGATATCTCAAGATGTTGTCAAAATTCTCATATTGTTCATCGAAAAATGTTTTCACTGCATCAATTTTGCTTGTTACGTTGCAATCATGAAACATTTGCAAGATCCCAATATTGTTCTCTTTAGGGGTGCTACTCAACTCCCAAATTTATTGAATTTTTGAAAATTGAATTTCTACGAGCAGTGGCGCGGCTGGTGCTGCGCGTTAGGGTTCGGCGCGCTTGTTATGGAACGCAGCTTCTCTTTTGAAGCTAAAACCTTCTGCCTTTTGGCAAAGGTTGGGTGTCCTAACCTTCGTCTGGAGGAAAGGAGAAAAGGATTCGTGGGGTATATTTTCGCGAGCATTTAGTGTTCGTCGTGGTTGGTGGAAACGGTGGAAGTAGCAATTCAGGCTCAGGTGAAGGAAGAAATCGCCAAATCTTACTGTGAGGGTGATAAGGCCACGATGGTCCACGAGGGAGGTAATAAGGCCGAAAGGTTCTTGGAGGTGTCGGTGTTGGCTAAGGGTGGTCGTAAGGGAGTCATTTGGCTTCCAGAGGGACGCTTTGGGAGGGGCTGGCGGCGTTTTGCAGGAGAGCTTCAGCAACTGTTGGCGGCCCAGTTCAAGTTGGCTGGTATGGTGGAGCTTGGGGTTCCATCTTCGCGGGGTTTCTCATGGATGTTCCTTCTTTGGGGGTCGATTCCGAGAGGTCTTTCGTGGATGTCCTTCGATCTTCTTCGGGCGTCGAGGCGAGAGAAGTTGAGTACCCGAGGTCTCTCGATTTGCTTCCGGGGTCGTCTTGTTTGGAATCGGAGTATGACGGTATGGGGTTGCGTTTGGCCGTGGATTGCTCTGCGTTGGAGAGCTTGCCTTCTCCTCTGGCAGAGGCAGCTGGGTCAGTGAGCTCGAGGAAGAAGAAGAAGGGTAAGATCGGTATTAGTGGGTTGTTGAGGCTTCTAGGGCAAATCCAACGCAAGTTGGACAGGGTCCGTGCTGGGGTTGTCTCGAAGCCCAATCGCAGGAGTAAAAGGGTTCGTTTTTTGGGCCTAACCAATTCTGTTTTGGGTTGCGTTTCCGGGTCGGTCTCTAAAGTGGGATTGGGTCTAAATTTGGATCCGGTTCAATACCTGGATCCGGATTACTCGGATCCAATCCAAAACTCGGTTCCGGGTTCGGAGCTAGGCTCGAATCAAAATTTGGTCTCGATTTCTTTACCTTTGGAGTCTGTTTCTGCGTGTGCGTCGCTCTTGGTGCCTTCTCCGGGGATTCCTCTGGTCTTTGAAGAGGTTTTGGAGCCGATGGCTAGGTCTTCTTTGAGTTTGCAGGTTACCGGTTTGGAATCCGGCGATGGGTCTTCCCCGGCGGAGTTTTCTCTCTCTCCGGTGCGAGTTTTGGGCGAGATTGTTGGGTCTGCCAGTGACGGGTCCTCTCAGGGGGCTGTTTCTTTCCATTCTGCGGAGGATTTACCGGCGAGCCCGTTGCGCAGGGACTGGGAGGTTTCCTTTTCTTCGGTGCCTGAAGCCTGCCTAAGTGCGACTGTGTCTTCGGAGCTTTCTGATTCGGCACGTCTTTCTATTCTCAAAGAGGCCTTCTCTGTTCCTTGGGAGGTGGACTCTCCGGCGAGCAATCTTTGCAGGGATAGGGAGCTTCCTTTTTCAGGGGGGGAGGAACAGGTTGTTCGTCCTTCTTCTCTGGCGAAAGGTTTGATTCGTCGTGGGTTCTTTGGTCCGAGAGCTGTCTCTCCCTCTCCGGTGGTGTTGAAGGATTCTTCCTTGTCTTCTAAGGGAAAGGACCCTATTCCGATTCCCTCTATGCCGGTGGAGGTTCAAGTAGGCTCTACTGTCTCGCCTACCTTTGGGATGGCTGAGCTGAGTCTTCATTCCCCTGCTGCTACCTCCTTGCTCTCGTCTCAGGTCTGCAATTCTCTCTCGACTACTTCCCTTCCCGATGGGGCGGCTGAGATGGGTAGGAGTCTTAGCCGTCTTTTTCCTCGCATGACAGAGAGTGGTACTCCCATTTATTCCTCTATATCCACGTCCCAATTGTGGTATACCCGGAGGGTGAAGGAAAAAGTCGCAAAGCAGCTGCATAAGAACAAGGACCTGCTTGCCGAGGTTGTGGTTGATTCTTCGGTGGAAGGGAAGTCCGATAGGGGGCTTGATGCGATGAATCTTGCTCCCGTTGTGGGGTTGTCTTGGGGAGATGAAGACAAAAAACTTTGGGACGTTTTTTTCGTCATTGAAAAGAGGGAGTCCGTGGTTGAAGCTTCCGCTCCTAAGGTTAAGGGGATGAGGGAGCTCAAAAATCTGGATTGCTCCATCTCTCCGGTGAAGGGCCGACATCGGCGGGAATTTTTGGGGTCGAAAAATGCTTTTTCATTTCCCCCTGAGGTGCACTAGGTTTCCACCTGGAATGCACTAGGGCTTTTCTTGGGTATTTGGTTGGGTGTTTGGTTTGATTGGGTTTTTCTGAATTTTTGGTTTGTTAGGGTGTTTGGTTGGGTTCCTTTGTATACATTATTGTGTACTTAGAGGTGCTTTGCGCTTTTTTTTGATATATACTACATTACTTATCAAAAAAAAAAAAGAAGGAATCTAGCAAATTTTATCCTCACCTCCTTGCCTTACTGTTTGAGAATATAACAACTGAAACAAGGCAAAGACCACTTCCACCTCCCAATCATGCATAGGTCTTGTAAAAAAAATATTTCAATGAATAATTCCATTATGAAACAGTATATGATTCCCCACCCATGCATCCTTACAGCGTTCAATACGAAATAATTCTGGATAAAAAAACTTCGAAGGCTGCTCCTACACCATAAATCGTCTTAAAACCACATGGTAGATCCATCTGCCACCTCATACCTAACAAATTTAGAAAAACCTTCCCACCCCTTCCAGATGGTTTCTCCATGGCTTTTTTTCAAGCCTGCTGGGGTGTTGTCAAACATGATGTCATGGCGGTTTTTGCCGAGTTCCATCGTAGACGGCAATTGGTGAGGAGCTTGAATGCAACTTTTATTTCCTTGATCCCAAAAAAGGCAGATGCGGTGGAGATGAAGGATTTTCGGCCTATTAGTTTGGTGGGAGGGGTGTACAAAATTGTTTCTAAGGTTCTTGCTATCAGGATGAGAACTGTGTTGGGTAAGATCATATCATACTCTCAAAATGCTTTTATTGGGGGCCGCCAAATCCTAGATTCTGTCCTTATTGCAAATGAAAGTGTGGATAGTCGCATGAAGTCAGGGGTGCCCGGTGTTCTTTGCAAATTAGATTTGGAGAAGGCCTACGATCATGTGAATTGGGACTTTGTGTTGTATTTGCTGCGTAGGTGTGGGTTTGGTGAGAGGTGGAGGGCGTGGATGGAGTGGTGTATTACTTCGGTAAGATTTTCCATTCTTGTGAATGGTTCTCCGGAAGGCTTCTTTAATAGCTCAAGGGGAATTCGGCAAGGGGATCCCCTTTCTCCGTTACTTTTTGTGCTGGTTATGGAGGCCTTGAGTAAGATGGTGAATGTGTCGGTTGACCAAGGCTTTTTGACTGGGTTCTCGGTGGGAAATAGGGGGTTATCGGAGTTAGTGGTTTCTCACTCTTTATTTGCTGATGACACTTTGATTTTCTGTGAAGATTCTATCGAGCAAATCCGGTATGTGCGTCTCATTCTTCTATGTTTCAAAGCTGTGTCGGGCTTGAGAGTGAATCTTGGTAAATCTAAAATTGTGGCTATTGGTGAGGTGGAGAACATAGGGGTTTTAGCTAATATTCTTGGGTGTAGTGTTGCCGACTTGCCGATGAAGTATCTAGGTCTCCCTCTTGGGGCGGGGCATAAGGATAAGGTTATGTGGAATGATGTGATCGAAAAAATGGAGCGTCAGATGGCAGGTTGGAAGAGAATGTATCTCTCTAAAGGAGGCCGTTTAACTCTCATTAAGAGTACGCTCTCTAATCTTCCGACTTACTTTTTGTCTCTGTTTCCAATTCCTATAAGTGTAGCTAAAAGACTTGAGAAAGTACAAAGAGACTTCCTATGGGGAGGGATGGGAGAAGAGCATAAGCTACATCTTGTAAATTGGGATCAAGTCTGTCGTCCCCTTCGGTATGGTGGGCTTGGCATTCGTAAGTTGCATCTTTTTAATCAAGCGCTTCTGGGTAAATGGCTTTGGAGATATGCTAATGAGAGTGAGGCTCTATGGTATAAGGTTATCAAAGCTAAATATGAAGATCAGGAGGGTGGTTGGTGCACAAAGGAGGTTTCGGGTTCCCATGGTGTGGGCTTATGGAAGCACATTAGGCAAGGTTGGAATTTTTTTGCCAAAGGTATTCATTATGAGGTGGGGGTGGGTTCAAAAGTTCGTTTTTGGCATGATATCTGGTGTGGGGACTCCTCTTTGAAGCATGCTTTCCCGTCTTTGTACAGCATAGCCAGACATAAAGAAGCTTGGGTGAAGGATAACTTTATTTGGAGGAATGGGGTTGTCGAATGGAATGTCATTTTTGTGAGGTCGGTTCAGGATTGGGAGATGGATTTGATTTCCTCCTTTCTTGACCGGTTGTATTCGTACAAGATATCCTTAGGTTCTATGGATTGTATTCGATGGTCTTCGTCTAAGAAAGGCAATTTCGAGGTTAAGTCCCTCTTCAAGGCCTTGTCCAAATGTGATCATGAATTGTTTCCTTGGAAGAGCATTTGGCGGACAAAGGTGCCATTGCGAGTGGCTTTTTTCGGGTGGACCGCGGCCTTAGGCAAAATTTTGACTCACGACACCCTGCGGAAGAGGAACATAGTGGTAGTGGAATGGTGTTGTATGTGCAAGAAGAATGGAGAGTCGGTTGATCATCTTCTTCTCCATTGCGAGATTGCAAGTGTTCTTTGGCATACTATTTTTGATCGGTTTGGGCTGTTTTGGGTCATGCCTTGCAAGGTGAGGGGCTTGTTCGATTGTTGGTGGTCGGGAGGAAGTTCTCGAAGCGCGGTAGTGTGGAAGATGATCCCTTTGTGTCTTATGTGGTGTATTTGGAATGAAAGGAATGCAAGATGCTTTGAAAACTCCACTAGGAATATAGAGGAATTGACTCATTTTTTCCTCTTTACCCTGTATTCCTGGACGGCCGCTTGGCTAGCTCCTATAGGAATTAGCTTCTCTGATTTTCTTGTTCATTTTTCTCCCTCTTAGGCGCTCTCGTGTATACTTCCCGTGTATATGGGTTGCGCCCCTCTGCGCTCTTTTATATCATATTTACTTATCAAAAAAAAAAAATACATTTCCACACTCCCACACCATAAAGCCCTGCAACCTCCTTAGAACACCGACCTAAAATCCCACTGAAGTTTTTCCAGTCTATTAGCCACTCCTACCGAAATAGGGAAAATGGACAAATAATATGTCGATAAAATAGAAAGAGTGATTTTTATCAAAGTCAACCTACCTCTCTTAGATAGATAAAGCCTCTTCCAACCCGCCAACTGATGTTTCATCTTCTCAAGAATGCCATTCCAAATGGTAGAAGACTTGTAAGAAGCTCCCAAATGAAGACCCAAATACTTCAACAGCAACGAGGCCACTCTACACCTAGAATGCTAGCCAAACCCTCTACATCACCCACACCGCCTACAAAAACTCTCTGATTTGGACAAATTTATCTTCAACCCCAACACCGCTTCAAATCATAAGAATAGACACCACAAGTTACAAAATTGTTCACAATTAGCCTCACAAAAAATCAAAGTATAGTTTGCAAACAATACATGCGACACTATCATCTTCTCATGATTTCTCGATCCCACCAAAAATCCCGATAAGAGTCCACTGTCCGCAATAGCAGACATCATCCTACTTAAAGCCTCCATAACAACCATAAACAATAAAGGAGACAACAGATCCCCCTGTCTTAATCCCCATGAGCTACTATAGAAACCAAGTGGAGATTCATTTAACAAGAATGGAAAACTGCACCATAGTTACGCAATGTTCTATCCAAACATGCCACCTCTCCCGAAAGCCACATCTCTTCTACAAGAATAACAAAAACACCCAGTTATCATGACCGTACGCCTTCTCCAAATCTAATTTACACAATACTCTCGAATCCCCAGACCGCATCCGACAATCCAAACATTCATTCGCCACACAGAGTCCAAAATTGTTCACCTCTAATAAATGCGTTATGAGAACTTGAGACAATCTTCCCCAAACTTCTTTAGACTATGAAACTCCTTCAAAATTGCCATAATGTCTTCTTTTAGTACCTCCCAACACTTCTAGAAAAAAGCCATAGAAAACTTGCTAGGTCCTGGAGCCTTTATCTCCATTGATATTTCTCACCACCTCCAACACTTCTCTCCTAAAAAACGAAAACCTTACAAGCATTAAAACACTGACTAAGGATAAGATAAGTAGCAAGCCAGAAACTCCCATCAAAAGTAAAATCATGCTTCTAAGAATTACTCAGCTCAAGAAAGCACATCACTCCAACGCAAGTACACAAGATCATATATCACAAATACAACATAAAAACAAAACAAAAAACAAAAGGCAGATACTGTAATAATCAATGTAAAGAAGAAAACAGGAAAAACACGCCCAGCTAAACAAAAAATAAAAGAATGAATGCAATAATACATAAACAAAACAAAGTCAACCCTAAGAATCCCCAAGTTCTCCACCCCCGAATAACAGAAGTTCTAATAAAAACAAACCTACCAATCATCCACAGAAAGGAATCCAGTAAGTAAGCCCAATGTTTGATTATTTTCAAGCTCTGGAGATCGTTCAGCAACTGCCTCAGTTTCCATGTCTAAAGCAGCAAAAAGATCTATTGTCACGTCTCCTTGTTTCTCATCATCCATTAAATCTTTCCCGGTAGCCGCAAGATTTATCTTTCCAATTTTGTTAGCCTGCAAAAATTAGTGAAATCCATGTTAATATGAAAAGGTAGCATGGTATAAATTACAAGGAAGAAGCTTATAGAGCATCCAATAGAGCAACAGAGAAATAAAGGATGCTCTCTAGAGTAACAACATGCACCAGATAGATAGAATAATATATAATACTTTTTTTTTTTTTGATAAATAATGCTGCATTAAAGAGCGCAAAGGGGCGCAACCCAAGTACACAGGAAGTATACAAGAGAGCGACTTAGAGGGGGAGAAAGAAGAAGAGAACATAAAAAGAAAATCAGGAAAATTGATCCCTAGGGGTGCAAGCCAGCCTGCAGTCCAAGTGAAAAGCGTGTACAAAAAGAAATGAACACTTCAAGGTTTCTCGACAAATCCTCGAAGCATCTAACGTTCCTTTCCTTCCATAGGCACCATAAAAGACACAGGGAAGCCATCTTCCACACCACAGCACATTGGGATTTTCCACCCGACCACCAACTAGTGAGCATCTCCTTGACACTTCTAGGCATAACACAACACATGTTGAAACGAGAGAAGATAAAATCCCACAAAATGCGCGCAACCCCACAATGAAGAAAGAGATGATCCACAGACTCCCCATCCGATTCACACATACAACATCGATTAATCACAACAATACCTCTCTTCCGAACATTATCCAAGGTAAGAGATTTCCCAAAGGCGGCCGACCAAGCAAAAAACGCCACTCTCAAAGGAACCTTGGTGCGCCAAATACTTTTCCAAGGGAAATGGTTGGGCTCTTTAAGGACAAGCCTTCTATAAAAGGAGCGAACCTCAAACTTCCCTTTTCTAGAAGAGATCCACCACATCCGGTCCTCCCTTTCCCCACCCAACGAGAGCGAATACAAGATCGAGAATAGGGAGGCCAAGACCATCTCCTCCCAATCATGAATTCTACGAGTAAAGGTAACATTCCAATGAACCATACCATTTAAACACTCCCTGATATCCGCAATGGAAGCATCCTTATTGCGAGCAATATTGAATAGACCGGGAAAAGCATCCTTGAGGAACATCTCGCCGCACCAAATATCCTCCCAAAATTTGACTTTCAACCCCAAGCCAGGATCAAATCTAAAGTGGCAGTGAAACGACTTCCAACCCCTACAAATGTGTTTCTATAACCCCACCCCATGCGAACCGCGAGGAACTTTAGAGCGCCAACCGCCCCAAAACACCCCATACTTTGCCACCAATTCTTCTCCACCAAGCTTCTTCCTCATTAGCAAATCTCCACAACCATTTCCCCAAAAGAGCTTGATTAAAAAGCCGCAAACTCCGAATCCCTAGACCACCCTCAAAAATCAGAGAACAAACCTCATGCCAACTAGCCAAGTGGAACTTAGGCTCGTCGTTGAGCACACCCCATTAAAAATCCCGTTAAATCTTCTCAATGCGATTCGCCACAGAGGCAGGGATAGGAAAAAGAGAAAAAATAGGTAGGAAGATTGGATAAGGTGCTCTTGATGAGAGTGAGCCTAGCCCCCTTGGACAAATACGAACGTTTCCAAGGGGCCAACCTTCTAGCAATCTTCTCCAACATGTCTTCCCAAATAGCCAAAAGCTTGAACGAAGCCCCTAACGGAAGACCCAGATACTTCAAAGGCAAAGAGTTAGTGCCACATCCCAGAATGCTAGCCAACTCACCCACCTCACCCATACCTCCGGCAGGGACTAAAACAGATTTGGCCCGATTTACTTTTAACCCGAAGACAGCCTCGAAGCCAATAAGAAGGGCTTTAATAAATCTAATTTGGTCAGGAGCAGCCCCACAAAAAACCAGCATATCATCAGCAAAAAGGTGAGAAACAATAACCTGATCAGACTCTCTGGCACCCACATAAAAACCATTGATGAAACCCCTATTAATAAAAGCATTAATCATTCTGTTGAACGCCTCCATGACCATGATGAACAAAACAGGCGAAAGGGGATCACCTTGTCTCACCCCACGCGAACTCTCAAAGAAGCCGGAAGAAGAACCATTGATCAAAACCGAGAACCGCACAGACGAGATACAATGCTCAATCTATAAGCACCATTTCTCACCAAAACCGTTGGTCATCAATACAACCAAAATTATTTTTTTTGATAAGTAAGTAGCTGACTTTATTAAAAGCGTAGGCGCCCCGAAGTACACTGGAAGTATACAAGGAAGATCACCTAACTAGAAAGGGAAAAACGTACAAGGAAATCATTATAGCTAATCGAAACCGGAAAAACATATGAAGAGTTAAAAGGAAGAAAGAACATATGACATTCTTCTTCTTCTTTTTTGTATAAGTAACTGACAAAACCTAAGGCCTAGCATCAATATATTACACAAAGACCAAAGAAGTCCCAGCGTCATTAGTAAGGAAATATGCAGAAAGACTTTCATAACAGAGGGAAACACCCATTCAGTATGGTACTACAGGAAATATACCTCATCAAGTCGCTTGGCACAAAAAGCATTATAATGGTCAAATGCCTCATCATCCCTGGGAAGTAAATGTGCATATCTGGAAAAAAACATATATTTAAATCTAATCAGAATAGCAATTCCATGCAGAGAAGGGGAAGACGACAAATAAAATGACAATAAAAAAGAACATATTTGACAAATCCAACAAACAAGCTGTGGAAAATAGAAAGAAAAATGGTAAGTAAATTCCAGACTGCAGCAATTATTTAAGCAAACAGAAGACATGGTTTAATAGGCATTAACAGAAATACAGAATAATATAATAACAGCACCAAGTATCTCCATAAAAACACACCATCGCTGAGGTTCTACTTTTAATCTAATGCTCAATTGTTCACACCGAGAAAATATAGTAATAAATTGACTAACATGCTTTTACGTGGAGGATTCCCTTTTCACTTACGTTCTTAAACTCAGATGCATCAGCCAAAGCAACAATGCAGATGAGCCAATATTCCATTCATTTGAATTTTTAAGATTTTATTCTTGGAACAGAAAACTATAAATAACTTGTAACAGATTCCATATAGTAGTTGACCGAGGAACCGAATAGAAAAACATGTGCTATTCATTCATCCCCAGTCCAAACACATCAACAGTTCCTGACGGAATACATGGAACCCATGCCACTATGGAATACATGAAAACATGTGGCTGCCAAAACTGTGGGAAGGATCGACCCCACAAGCCTCAGACAAGACCGGAAGAAATCCACTCCATTTTTGTTTCTTGGAAACACACTGTGTTAGGCCTCCATTTTTTTTCAAAAAATCGCTAAAAGAGAGATCAAAAAAGAGGATTTTAAACATAGCATGTTGGACTTGCAGTCCTTAAATAGACATTGATTCCTATAGATTCCTACACGCAGGAAAACTAAAATGTCACATCTTCACAAATTGCTTATCAAAATGACTGCAGGCCACATTTAAAGGTATTCCCTCAAAAATGCAATTCACTATCACTGTTCAAAAAAAGAATATGCACTACAGAAACCATAATCATGCAGACCATAAAAATAACATCTTAAACAAACAAAATTTAAAGAATCACTATATTACATGACCAGAAAGAGCACACAAACTACTCACATACTATCAAGATCAATAAACTCTTCCTTCACCAGTAAAGCTGTAAGCTTATACAGCCCAAACGGTACAGGACTATTTACTTCCATTCGCTGATAATATTGAAATTTGAAACCAAGAATCTGTGAAGCATGAGACTGCAAAGCATAATAGAAGTATTAGTAAGTAAACTAAAGGTTTATTCATTACCTGTAATACTAACCTATATATCAGACAACCTAAAATACATCCTTACCCTCGGAAAAATTGGAATCAGTTCTAGAAAGATTTTGTTATCCGGCTGAAGTTCAAAACACTCCAAAACCTGACCAAACAAAATATCCAAAACCATAAATGGGACTTATACCATCAGACTCGCCAGATACAATAAACACTGAAAAATGGATACACCCATAAGATAGCATGAAAATTAGACGCTACATGGAAGAAACTTACGATATCAAACGCACGATTAGGATCCAGATCAAAATGTCCAATTAATGACTGCAGGATGTATTAATAAAAAAAAGTTAAAACACAAGAATGCAGAAAGAGGGACAACAATGTAGGTAGAATCAAAACCTTTTTTTTTTTTGATAAGTAAATTTTATATATAAAAAGCGCAGAGGGGCGCAACCCAAGTACACAGAGAGAATCAAGACCTTAATAATGCCTATTGTTGCTGCTGATACATTTTGAGCTGAAGCTTCAGAGTCTCGGCAAAGAAGGGTAACCTAAAGATCCACAAGATAGTGAATACTCAAATATAGAAAACTATCAACCCTGTGAAAACTAATGAAAAAATATGACCTCAAAAGATTAGAAAAATAAAAAGATTCAAAAGAAAAAAGGACACCAAACGATATTAGCTTAGTGTTCTGCCATGCAGCATAACCAATACATCTCACATCACCAGCTTATATGAGACTCAACTACAGTAGCAACATGCTAGTAGGAGAATCAAAATTATGCCTTAAAATCTGAATTACTTTACCAAAGCTTTTACCCCACACCGCTAAACATAAAAATCATAGTACATGACTTTTTTTTAAAATAAGTAAAGCAAATTTATTAAAAGCACAAGGGCATAACCCAAGTACACATGAAATATATAAGGGAAAAACATCCACAAGATCAAGAACAATGAAAAAGAGCACAAAAATCTACAAAATTAGAGGCATTGAGAAGGGCATTAACAGAGATCTACTTAGAAAGAGATTTAAGAAAACAAAGTTGTAGATCAAAACTCCTCTTCTCACATGACTTGAATACTCAAGTTGTGCATGTGAGTTCACATTTAAGCAGAAAACCATAAACCAGAACTTTTACAGCGCCAAGTTTCACCAAATAAGTTTTACGTTTATGAATCAAGAAAAGATTGACGAAATTAAATCTTATATGAAGGAACCAGAAAACAAATTTAAAAGCTTAAAAGAGACAAAAAGAAAACATATTTAAATTGTAATAAAATACTTATCAAATAAAATTTAGACTATGTTTTCCAACAAATTGTATACTTATTTTTTGTATTCAGTTTGAATTTCCTACTCCTTTCAAATACATTAACAACCTCAGAACACAAAACACTTCTCAAAATACAAAATCCCTTGTTATAAGAATATTTTGACAAAACAGGTGCTTAACTTTTGCAGGGATAGTAGCTAACCTATTTTTTTTCAAAAAAAAAAAAAAAAAAAGATAATAAATTAAAAAGGAAAAGGATTAGAGTAATCGGGCCACCCTAAGTGGAATGGTAGCCCACCCCAGCCAGGACAAGGGTCATGACTACACAGCCACTCTCTTTTTTTCTTTTCTTTTCTTTTTCTTTTTTATAAGTAAGGCTCACATCTGTTTGGGTTTTCTTGAAGAGGTATACTCTCTTTTTTTTTTTATAATTTTTTGATAAGTATTATTGAAAAAGCACAAAGGGGCGCAACCCTAATGCAAAGATATATACAAGAGAAACCCCTATGAAATATACAAAGAGCACATATTTAAGAACTCTTCTATAGTCGGGACAACAATACGGTGGTGAGCCAACGCCCACAAGTGTAGCATAGAGATCATATTCTTCCTCATCCCACCCACCGAACACTCCTTGTCCTCAAACGTTCGGGAATTCCTCTCCCGCCAAATACACCAAGTGATGCACAAAGGAACCATCCTCCAAATGACTTTAGAGATATCCCTACCCCCCACCCGATTCCAGCAAGCAAGCAGTCGAGGAAACTTTGCGGCATAAAAAACATTTTCTCAAATGTGAACCCCACCACACTTCTAAAAATACTTTTCACCTTTATGACGCATCCAAACACTTACCCAAATACATTAACAAACATCACCTTAAACTGTGATAAAAACAAAGATGCAAGAGATAAATAGTTCACTTAACATGAAAATTCTCTAACATTGTGACTAGACAAAAATTATCGCAAATGATTTTATAAAATAAGTGAATAATCACCATACCAGCTTGGCATAGCCCTCACTTTCTTCTCGCAGAAGGTTAAATTTTGTTTGCTGATAAAGAAGACGAGTATTTACTCTGACCTGAAATCAACAGCATAAATACATCAAATATGGATACTGATTGGCTTTCACTCGAAGTTCTTATCACAGCATGAAATTATCATACATGCATGTTAACATTTTTAGGATTGACATTTTCATTATAAACAACTGCACAGATTGAAACGGACTTCCTCAACTAGATTTTCCATACCCCACCCTGGCGGCAAAAACTTTCCACTTGGATGGAAAAGAAAAGGACAAGTTTCAACAAAATAACTACACTTTTCCACCCAATTGGCATATGTTAGTCCCTTGAATTTGTTTTCATTTTTTACCTAAAATGTGGGGGGGAAAAACATGTGATTTACGTTCTTTTATATTTCGCTAACCAAAAAAAATATATTGATCAGAAGAGGATGAAGGCTGCAACCCATCTTCCCCACCAGGACAAACAACCCAAATGGGAAGGGAAATATGGCAATCGACTAAAATGCACTTGCAAAAGCAAGTCATTAGGCTAAGTTGTCAGAAGCTGAATTTCACAGTACTGTGTGATAACAAAGGCTGCAAGGAAACCAAATCAAAATTATCTTGACCTTTTACAATGCACATGTAGTTTAGGACATTCAAAAAGGAGTATGGAGTAACAATTTAAGGTTCAGTTGATTCATGGAATATATTGTCATTGTATCCATACCTCATTGTATTAATAGTTTACAATAAGATATTCAAAAAGGGGATACCAAAGGCTAAAATACAATTTTAATCCTTACACCATGTGTACGATTACAAATTAATCTCTTAGGTTGTATCCAATTAGTCCTTGAAAATTGCTACACCTCAATGTTACCTTTACTTTGTCTTACTATCACCACTAGAACAGAAATTGCTGCTATAATATATCTTTTTGGTACACGTCCTTATAATGCGTGTGTGGTATAGTGCCACAAACTGGTGCCACAAATCAGAATAAATGGAGAAAAATAAATTTAATTTTTCAAAAAAAAAATTCAATAAATAAATAAAAAGTGATCCCTAAACCCTTTTTTTTTTTATAAGTAATAATCAAGCTTTATTAAAAAAAGTGATCCCTAAACCTTGATTTTGTAAAACCAGTATGTCAGCATCATAATAATGAATATGTAATACATTTGCCAAGTTATCAATCTTCATTCGTATAGCAACTGTAAAGCATGATGAAAAGCAACATTGAAGTGTTTTCAGAACTTCGAGGACTAAATTTAAACAAAGCTCAAGAACAAAGGAATCTAACACATACTTCAAGGACCAAAATGTATTTTGACCTAGAAACAATTAAAGTGTGTTTTAGTGATAATGATGATAATCACATAATTCCGTTTTGTAACAATCACAAAACAAGAATACCAATATGCACTTGTTAATATTTTGGGCATGCCACCATATATGACTATGCAGCTACAAAACAATGATCTTCTTACCTCTTTGTTCTTCAACTCCTGAGCTTTTATCTTGATCATTTCAGCCTCCCATAGAAATTCTTCCTACAAGTAGTGTTTTATTTCATTCCCAGGAACGTAAAGCATTGATAGAGGTCAAAGAACATGGAACTAGAAGCCCAGATAACCAACAAGAAAAAAACAAATAATAATAATTATAATAATATAACTATTTTCACCTCAGAACGCTCCTGGAAAAGCCTCAAAGGAACCAATGCAGATTCCACCAGCCATTTTGCCTAAGAAGAGTAAAATGAAAACATAATAAGAACAAAACAACATAAAAAGTGAATCACAGCTAATGCAAAAGATGCGTCTATTGCTGACAATATGGACTTCACGGGTGGAGCTCTTCAATGGAATGCTAGCTTTTTTCGGTTGATTCATGATTGGGAATTGGAAGTACTAGCCTCGTTCTATACTTTGTCGTACTCTCATAAAATGAATAGGGAAGGAGAGGATAAAATGTGGTGGATTCCGTCTAGTAAAGGGAAGTTCAATTTTCGATCTTACTATAATCTCTTGGCTAGTCCATTTCCTTGGAAGAGTATTTGGCGCACCAAGGCACCCACGAGAGTGGCTTTCTTTACTTGGACTGCGGTATTAGGGAAGATCCTCACAATAGATAATCTTTTTTGATAAGTAATGATGCATTAAAAGAGCGCAAAGGGGCGCAACCCTAGTACACAGGAAGAAGGAACCTCATTGTGATCAATAGATGTTGCTTGTGCAAATCAGATGGGGAAAAGATCGATCATCTTCTTCTCTATTGTGAGATCGCTCGCTCTCGATGGTATGCTATCTTTAGCCGGTTTGGATTGTCATGGGTCATGCCTCAAAAGGTGGTGGATTTGTTCGCTTGTAGGTGGTCAGGAGGGCGTTCTCGAAGTGCCGTTGTGTGGAAAATAGTTTCCCTTTGCCTAGTGTGGTGCCTATGGTTAGAAAGGAATGCAAGATGCTTTGAGGATTCTAAGAGATCTTTGGAGGACCTCACGGCATTCTTCTTCTACACACTTTTCACTTGGACAGCAGCTTGGCTTGCCCCTTTAGTGATTAGCTATCCTGATTTTCTTGTTCTTTTTTCTTCTCCTAATTAGGCGTTTTCTCTTGTATACTTCCTGTGTACTTGGGTTGCGCCCCTTTGTGCTTTTGATATATAAACATTACTTATCAAAAAAATAAGTGAATCACAGAAAAACAAAAGAAAAGAAATACAAGGGCACGTTATACAACATTCAAATTTATGAATAGTCAACGGCTTAGGAGCAACAAATTCATAATACGACTTTCTGTGACAGACATTAAAGCAGGAAGAAACCAAAAAAACAACTTTTTTTTTATAAGTAATCAAAATATCACTAAAAGTGTAAGGCAGACCCAGATACACATAAAATATACAAGAGAAAACACCTAGCTAACTAGAACTAGAAAAAAAAAAATCATGATAACTAAGCACCAAAATAGAAACAAAAGCAACTGTCCAAAGATAAAGAGTATAGAAGAAACAATACTCTAGCTCCTCCAACGTCTTCTCGCGGTCCTTAAACCTACTATCATTCATTTCCCTTCAAGACACCACAAGAGGCAAAAAGGCATCATCTTCCACACAGCAGGACTCCTAGTGCTACCAGCCATCCACCAACAAGTGAACAAGTCAACTACACAGCTAGGCATAACCCAAGACAGTGCAAAGCGACTAAAAAAGACACTCCATAAGGCACAAGCAACCTCACAATGGAGAAGGAGATGGTCCACGGACTCTCAATTCCTTTCACACATACAGCACCTATCAATGGCAATGACATGCCACGTCCTACGATTATCCATGGTAAGGATCTTTCCTAAGGCGTTGTCCAAGCAAAGAAAGCCACCCTCAAAGAGGCCTTAGTCTGCCAAACACTCTTCTAAGGGAAGAGAAGGCCATCATTACAAGTCAGGACACTGTAGAAGGAACTAACATCGAACAATCCTTTTTTTGCAATGGCCCACCAAATATTGTCTTCACTTCCTATCTCCCTCTAACTAAATACAACAAGTTGAAGAGCGAGGCAAAAACATCCATCTCCTAATCATAAGCAGCTTTTTTTTTTTTTTCCTTTTTATAAGTAATGATGATATAAAAAAAGCGCAAAGGGGTGCAACCCATATACACGGAAAGTATAACAAGAGAGCGCCTAAGAGGGAGAGAACTGAAAAAGGAAGTCAGAAAAGCTAATCACTAACGGAGCTAGCCAGGCGGCCGTCCAAGAGTACAGAGTGAAAAAAAAAAGAAATGAATAAGTTCCTCTAAAGACCTAGAGGAATTCTCAAAATATCTAGCATTTCTTTCGCTCCATACACACCACATAAGACAAAGAGGGATCATCTTCCACACAACCGCACTACGAGAACGCCCACCCGTCCACCAACAATCGAACAAGTCCCTTACCCTGCAAGGCATAACCCAAAGCAACCTGAACCGACTAAAGATAGTGTGCCAGAGAGCTCTTGCAATCTCACAGTGAAGAAGAAGATGATCAACAGACTCTCCGTTCTTCTTACACATACAGCACCAATCCATTACCACAAAGTTCCTCTTTCGCAAATTATCAAGAGTCATAAGCAGCTCTAGCAAAACTAACATTCCACTTATTGGAATCACCAAAAAACTCTAAATAGGCCACTAAAAAAGCATCTTTCATGCCATATAAATTTGGAAAGGCTTCCTTTAGGGCCTTGTCCCCACACCATAGATCATTCCAAAATCTAACCTTAAAGCCATTTGCCATCTCAACTCCAGTATGACTTGAACATTTCCCTCAACCTCTCCTAATATTATTCCATAACCCCACCCTAAATGCCGCCCCCAAAAGGCTCATTAGAACATCACTCACACCACGAACTGCCCAAAAAAAACAAAACTAAAAAATCTAAGTTAGGACTACATTCATATGAAGGGGCAAGTGGAAGATGGGAAGTAGAAGGAAAAGGGAGCCAACAAAGACTAACCATCAATTGGTTGAATGAGCAAGGGAAATGACAAGAGGAGGGATGAGGCCTCCCTTCGGTGAACAAATTCCAATCTATCCAAAGGTGGACAGATGGGAGGAAGAAAAGGAGCTTAAAAGAAAGGTTTTCAAACGCTTGCCTCACTATATACCGTTACAACCATGGTATAACAATTAGATTATGCCTTACCTTTCCTTCGTTTCTCTCTCACCCTTTTCAATTTTCCAACCTTCTTACCAAACATATTGCATGGAAAAGAGAGCCATGAGCCAAGCCAAGGATATAGTAGTAGGTGAGGCACTACCCTAAATGGAACAAAGTGTACATACTAAAGATAATCTTTGAGAATGCATCGGTACAAAATTTGAAAATATTAAATATAGAAGCAGTACATAAGATACTCCATCTCATATACAACCAAATAAAACATGTTGGTGAAGCTCTATTGGGCAACAGAGTACATAAGCAAATTGCTGATACAACCCAACAGTCCATCCATGTTTAGTATGGTCCCAAACCCAAAAGCCCCTTCCAAATGACTAGACCTATATACATTACAGCAGGGAAACAGATTCTTAACAGAGCATATATAGATGAGTTTGTTCTGTGCATTTATATTCACAGTACTTGAAAAACATTAATATATAGACAACATGAGCGAATAAAATTCAGATCATCATGGGTACATGCCTCAATATAAGCAAATAAATCACAATAACATCAGTGAAATACCAATAAGAAAATATACAATATTTTAACTAGATATTACTATACACAAACCAGTTAACTAGATATTATATCATAAGAAAGTAAAATTTCACTGAAATAGAGATCCCATTTGCATAACAGGGCTTCATTTCTGGTTCATCTCTTACCACACAGTAGATACCCATAATGTTAAAGCTCTATCCTACCAGAAATGATAATAATACTACTCCCTCCATCCCATATAAATAGCCCACATTTCCCTTTTGGTCGTTTCCAAAATAATTCTCCATGCTCATAATTCACAGATATTTTTTGTTTGCTTTCCTAAAATAACCTTTCGCTTTTGCTTTAATTACATTCGATGCGATGTCCTTGGGAGTGGTTCGGCCAACCTTTCTTTTTTTTCCTTTTGGCCTTGTGGGGGTGGCCAAACCAGCCCTAAGGCCGCAAATAAACAGAGGGAGAGGGACTGATATTGGGCCTTGCACTTCGGGTGGGCTTCCTCTATCTGTCATGTGAACTTATTTTGCGGGACAGAGAGGGTGCACACATTTATTAATTACTTAAACAACTTGGACACAACATATCAAGTACCCAAAACAGAGTCATATCAAAAAATATTGTACACCTTCAAATGCAATTCACAAAACATCAAAAATATTGTCTTTACGTTAGCCTTGCCTTTCCCCCGTTTTGAGGACACGCCTATAGAACCATAAAAAACATCAACCTCCCCCTATATTATCATATTAGTCTCTATGACCAATCTCTATAGTGCCTCTGTATCCGTAGCATACCACCACAACAACTTTCCCAAAAGGGCTCTACTGAACTTAATCAGATTTCCAACTCCCAACCCACTTAATTTTATCAAAGAACAAATCCTTGCCCCAATCACTAAATTAAATTTAAACTCATCTCTAATACCACCCCATAAAAAATCCCTCGTAAGTCTCTCAAGCTTATTAGCCACTCCCACTAAAATAGGGAAAAGAGACATAATATATAGTAAATTGAATAGCGTACTCTTGATTAGAGTCAACCTACCACACTTAGATAAATAAAGTTTTTTTCGTCCAGTCAATTGACGTTCCATTTTTTCAATAATGCCACTCCAAATAGATATTTCCTTGTAAGAGGCACCCAATGGCAAACCCAAGTACTTCAATGGCAACAAAGATACTCTACAATCAAGAATATTGACCAGTTCTTCCAAGTCTCCCACGTCACCTACAGGAACAATTTCTGATTTTGCTAAATTAAATCTCAATCCTGAAACTGCCTCAAAACATACGAAAATATAACGCAAATGTCGAATTTGTTCGGAATTTTTTTTTTTTTTTTGATAAGTAATAATGATATAAAAAAAAGCGCAAAGGGGCGCAACCCATATACACGGGAAGTATAAATAGAGAGCACCTAAGAGGGAGAGAAATGAAAAAGGAAGTCAGAAAAACTAATCACTAAAGGAGCTAGCCAAGCAGCCGTCCAAGAGTAAAGAGTAAAGAAGAAAAGATGAGTTAATTCCTCTATAGTCCTAGTATTGTTCGGAATTTGCATCGCAAAAAATCAAAGTACCATCAACAAATATTAAATAAGACACAAACAACTCTTCATTATTCATCTACCCCATGCAAAACATGACAAAAGTCCCTTATCCACTGTAGCAGCCATCATTCTACTCAACGCCTCCATAACCATCACAGACAATAGCGACGATAATGGATCCCTCTATCTCAATCCACAAATACTAGAATAAATAAAAAATTAAGACGGTGAACCATTCACAAGAATGGAAAATCGCACCATAGAAATACAATGCTCTATCCAATCCCTCCATTTCTCCCCAAATCCGCATCTCTTCAACAAATAAAGCAAGAACTCCCAATTTACATGATCATACGCCTTCTCCAAATCCAACTTGCACAACACTCCAGGTTCCCCCAATCTAATCCGACTATCCAAACATTCATTAGCGATTAACACTAAATCCAAAATTTGTCTACCTCGAATGAAAGAAAATTATCTGAAAATATTTGTCTGCCTTCAAAATTTGAAAACTATACAAGCATTCATAAGTGATAAACAAATTATCTGAAAACTTTTTTTTCGCTTATACTTACCAATTTTGTGAGACGAGAACGATACTCTCCTGGCATTGCAAGCTGCAGAAGAAGTGAATAAATACATGTAAGGAAAAACTTATGGACTAGCATCAAATACATAATATATCAGGTCATTAGTAAAACAAACAAAACCACACTATAGGGCAACATCACACATAATGATGCTATAACCTATTGGGCAAGAAGAGGCAACACCAAAATGCCACAACACTAAAACAGCACAATTAAGGAAAAGCTCATTGTCCAAATACTTAAACTCCCAGCAACGATTTAACTCACAACCTCCTTGTCGAAAAGGCAGGAATCAAACACCCATTCCAAGTGAGAGATTGCCACTCTCAATTCCAACCCTCCAGCAAACAAATTTTAAACCATATATATACATTCAATACAGTGGTTGAAAAATTATATCAAAAGCAAATGCTTGTTTCCCTCCAATGTATTACTACGCTCCCCTACAAATAAGTTTACTGTGGCTTCAAAATTCATGTTCCTAATTCACACTCTTTTTCCCGGCAACCAAACAAGATTACGTTTTGACAGAAAAATCCAAAAACGAAAAACTCACATCTTGAGCCATTTGGGTGACAATATCCGCGAAACCCGAAGCCAACTCTTCGTCCGACACACTACCCGTGAACTCCACCGAGTCCAACGCCGCTTTGCACTTCTGAAACGGCAAGTCGCCGCGAACCTAGCAATCACACGCATACAAAAACTCAATCCCAAATCCTAAGAAGATACAACTTACACACATATATGTACGTAGAGCGGTAGAACTTGGAAGAGAGGGCGAACCATGGTCCAGCAGAGCTCGTAGAGGAAGCGAAGCATGGGGACGCGGTCGGTGACCTTGAAGCTAGAGTTTCCGTTCCTCCATTCGCGAAGAAGGTCCTCTGTGACGCATATGCACTGTACAGGAGGGAGCGACATTTACAGATAAGAGAATTGCAAACCCTAGAGATTGAAAAAATGGTGGGTTTGAGGCGTGGAGGTGGATCAGCGAGAAGGGTGGGAGAGCGACAGAGTGGTGAGCAGAGGGGTTTTCATGGTGAAATCCGTGACGAACAGGGTTTCAGGGGAATCTGACACGAGTTGTAGGGGTTTGGGGAATTTCGGGGGAGGGGATGATGCTAAATGCTGTCATGCTCATGCCTCTTGGTTCGGGTTTTCATGAGGCTGGTGGGTTTATTCTCGGGTCGAATATTTGATAATGGTATCGACAAAATTGTACTGAGCCGAGCCGAGTCGAGCCAAAATTTATATGTTAAAACATGGCTTGGCAAATTTGTAAATAAGTTTAAGCTCGGCTCAAGTTCGGTTAAATTTTCAAACCGTATGTTCGACCTCAGCTTATATTCTTTCTCGAAAGGTTCAAACTCGGCTCGAACTCGATATGTGTTTATCAAATAAACATGCTCAAGGTAGAGCTCTCTCTTTATTTTTTTATTACAAGCAATTAAACAAAGCCAAAACTTTTTTTTTTTTTTTTTGATAAGTAATAATGATATAAAAAGTGCAGCTTATATTCTTTCTCAAAGGGTTCAAACTCGGCTCGAACTCGATGTGTGTTTATCAAATAAACATGCTCAAGGTAGAGCTCTCTCTTTATTTTTTTTATTTTTTTATTACAAGCAATTAAACAAAGCCAAAACATTTTTTTTTTTTTGATAAGTAATAATGATATAAAAAGTGCAGAGGGGCACAACCCACATACACGGGAAGTATAAAAGAGAGCGCCTAAGAGGGAGAAAAATGAAAAAGGAAATCAGAGAAACTGATCCCTATAGGAGCAAGCCAAGCGGCTGTCCAGGAATACAAAGTAAAGAAGAAGAAATTGGTCAATTCCTCTATGGTTCTAGTGGAGTTCTCAAAGCATCTAGCATTCATTTCATTCCAAATACACCACATAAGATACAGAGGGATCATCTTCCACACTACCGCACTTCGGGAACGACCTCCCGACCACCAGCAATCGAACAAGCCCCTCACCTTGCAAGGCATGACCCAATGCAACCCAAAACGATCAAAAATAGTATGCCAAAGAATGCTCGCGGTCTCGCAATGGAGAAGAAGATGGTCGACTGACTCTCCATTCTTCTTGCACATACAACACTACTAGGGGTGTCAAAAATTACCGGGGAACCGGAACCGGAACCGGAAAACCGGGAAACCGGGAAACCGGGGTCCCGGTTCCGGTTCCGGTTTGAAAAATCTAAAAACCGGGTACCCCGGTTCCGGTACCGGTTTTTGGTACCCGGTTTTTACCGGGAATACCGGAACCGGGTTTCCATTTTATTTAATAATATTTATATATTATTATATTTATATATTAATATATATATTATATATATTAATATTTTTTACACTTAGGTCTAGGTTTAGGGTATTTTAAAAAATTAAATTTTTATTTCTAAGGCCCAAATAGGCAAAAATAATGATTTTTTAGGATTTTTGGACTTTTTAAGGTTTATTTTTTAATTATTTGGAACAATCACAACAAAGCCCCTTTAATTTAGACAAAGAAACTAATAGATTTTTTTAAAAATGGGCCAACTTATGAAAAACAAATTGGCTTATTTTAGGCCCAATACCTAAAATAAGCCCAAAAATCAATTTTTTAAAAAAACCGGTTACCGGACCGGGTAATACCGGAACCGGCCGGTAACCGGGACCCCGGTTAACCGGGGTCCCGGTTCCGGTTCCGGTTTCTCAAAATTGAGAACCGGGGTACCCCGGTTCCGGTTCCGGTTTTAGGCCAAAAACCGGGAAACCGGACCGGGTTGACACCCCTAAACACTACTCCACTATCACTAGGTTCCTCTTCCGTAGGGTGTCATGAGTCAAAATCTTGCCTAAGGCCGCGGTCCACCCGAAAAAAGCCACTCGCATAAGCACCTTAGTACGCCAAATGCTCTTCCAAGGAAACACCTCACGATCTAAATTGGACAAGGCCTTGAAGAGTGATTTAACCTCGAACTTGCCTTTCTTAGACGAAGACCATTGAATACGATCCTCAGAACCTGTGGATATCTTGCAAGAGTACAACCGGTCCAAGAAAGCAGAAATCAAATCCATCTAAAGCCAAAACATATATACAAATTAAAATTCAATCTAATAGAAAAATTTATTACTCTTTTTTATGATTTAAATCTGATAGCAAATTTCAGTGGTCCTTAATCTTCTTTTGCACAAGCTAACATTAAACTTGATGCTTTTGAAAATACAACTTTCACAACTTATAAAAGTATGACTTTTTTATTTTTTTTAAGGGAAAACATTTCATACTCATTGATTGATAAAAAGTAGCAAGCACGAGCTCTTACAAACAGAGCAAAAAGCTCTGAAGCAAATCATAGCCAAAGCTAAAGTTACAATCAACCAATCAAGTCCAATCAACGACCATATCATCTGTTAACCCATGACTATTCAACAGGTTTAACCACAGATCTGCACCAAATAAACACAAACCAAAATATAGGTAGCGCTTATTCTTCGGCCTTGAGAGCAAAAAACCCCAAGCCGAAACTCATCATCCTTGACCCAAAAGCCAGGAGGGTCTGGACCAAAGCCAATATCCCAGAGAAACATCAAGATACAAACAGGAAAACAAAAAGAGCGGACAAAGCCTTATTACAAGCAAAAAATAGGAAATAAAAAATGTACAGGGAAATAAAACAAGAAAGTAAAGAACAAATACAGGGAAATAAAACAAGAAAGTAAAGAACAAATACAGGGAAAAACTGAAACACAACAAAGAAGCTAACAATATAGGGAAAAACAACAGGAAAAGCACACAAAGCGGATGACAGCGGCCAAAAGGAAGCCGATCGTGTGCTAGCCAAAAACCTATGCGGAAGGTGGCGTTGGAAGCTCATCGTGGGGGGATGCGTGAAAAGACCCAACAGCAGACGGTGGACGGCAAAGCAGGCGCGGAGGAGATCGGCGGCGCACTCAAAGCACAAGAGGGAGAGTTTGAGTGAATCCCCATGAGCAGCACCCACAAAGTGTGCCAAACAAGCAAAAAACAAACACGCCGAGAAAAAAAAAGGGCAAATAACAAGCAAAAACAGGAAATGAAAAAAGCCACACAAAACATAACAGAAACAAACCAATACCAGAGCGACGGATTCGGATCAAAAGGTAAGATGGACACGAACGGAGGATGGAGATTGAGCAAACACAAAACAATCCAAAGCCAGGCCCAACCCAGAAAAGACGCTGCAGAGACTGAAAGCGGTGGGAAAAGGCGGCACGGTGGAGAACGGCAAAAGGAGAAGGGCAAAACGCCAAAGAATGGGACAAGAAAGAGAAAGGGGCTGAAGAGAATGAGGAAAAACTGCACAAGCCGAAGGGGGAGGGAGGAGGTAATGGAGTTAGGGACGTCAAGTAAATAGGCTAGCTCCGAAGAGGGCAAGGCCAACTGCCTCCCTCCTCCCTAAACCAGGGTTTCCCCTACTTGTGCGGCGCTCTTGGAAGAAAAAAAAAAAAACATAATACAATATTAAGCTAAAAAAAAAAAAAAAAAAAAGTACAACTATAAATAAACATAATACAATATGAAAAATACCAAGCAATCCAAGCAAGTAGGCTAGGGCTAGCTAATCTCAGTATTCTATTAAGCTATTGCATCTCAAGAATAAGTGTAAATAAGCAAAATCATGGATTGATAAACCCCTTCTCAATAATTCCAACAAAAGAGAAGCTAACAGCTTGTCAAGCTTCATAAATGTATTAACACTTCTTACAAATGGATTGAAACATAGCCATTAATTAGTACTCTTCGAAACAACACTGCTTGAACTAGTACTTGAAGTTGAAGAAGATTCACAAACATTTTCTTACTCACTTCGTAGCCTAGCAAATAAGTTATGGTCCTCAATATACTCATCATACAACTCGTCTAAAACCCTATGGATCCTTCAATATTTGTAGGTGGCTTTAGGCTCTTGATAAATTTTAGGGGAAACAAAATTGTACAAGTTTCATCTTGAATCCACTACAAAAAACTATAATATTAGTGATGTGGCAATTATTCACTAATTTTTGCCACGTCACATGTGGTGACGTGGCAATTTTTGATATGTTACTAAAAACTTTAGTAAAGTGTCAATTTTTAAATGATGACGTGTTAAACCTACCACGTTACCAAAATATGACATGTTAAAATGACACGTCATCTTTTAGTAACTTGCCTCTTTGGCATGTTACGAAATGGTAATGTGTTAAATTGACACGTTATCATTTAGTAACGTGTTGTAAAGACACGTTACCAAAAGTGTAACGTGTCAATTTAACACGTTACCAAATGGTAACGTGTCAAATTGACACGTTACTAAATAATGACGTGTAATATGCATTGACACATCACCATTTTATAAATATTTAATTAATTAACTCAATTAAATATTTGCTTTTGTCATTTGTCTTAGCTTTCTAATGTTCTTGGATCTAAAACTGCACCAACAACCATGAGCATATTGCATTCCCCCAATACTTCTAAAACTTCGAATTCATTTTTTGTTTCATTGTTCTTATATTACCATTTTCACCCTTACACTTCTTACCCAAAACACATTTTAGTATCCAAACTTCAGGAAAATAAATTTACAGTTGGATATTGACTTCTTGATATTATCTTTGTCACTTCATTAAAAACCTCTAAAACGTGACAAACATTCCTTACTTTCCTCCAATCTTCAACATTTGGCATCCAACGAAAACTTTGATATCAATCTTCATATATAGGGACTACTTCTTCAAACTCGAATGCAACAACCAACATCATATAAGTGCTATTTCATTTAGTGGGAACATCCATAATCAGTTTATTTGAGGACAACTATAACTGCTTTGCAATTTCACCAAACTACCTCAACCTCCCATCCGATACAACTAGGTACTTCATATCATCCCTAGCACCATCAACAATATCTCCAATTTGACTAATCCCATTGTGCACCAACAAATTTGTTATATGAGCACAACAACGTACATGAAACATTTGTCCCGCAATTGATAATGTTTTATTAACAACAAAATCATCTTTTAAAGTATTCGAGACACCCTTGTCCATGGTAGATAGGATTGACGAATGGCTGGTTCAAGAAGGTGGTCTGTGGAGTCCAAAGTATTTGAATTGTTAGTTAAGGGAGGGGCTTCAGGGGTGAGAATTTATAAAAGAAGTAATGGGAAGCAAAGGTCGATTTTTTTTTACAGAAGGATGAGTTAGCTTGGTTGGTGCATATTGTGGAGGAGTTGGTGGTAGTGGAAAGTTCTGAGGTTTTTTGAGATCAATCTAGAGCTGGGTATCCTCGGATAATTATACAAAGACGCTCGAATAGGTATGGGTGTTTCTTGACGGTGGAGGAATTTGATGGTAGGAGAAGGTGTGGCAACATCCTTATTCTAAAAGGTAGATATGGACAAGGGTGTGAACAGTTTATAGTGAAAATGCGCCTGGCTAGTTGTTCTCTTTGTGAGGCCAACAAGGGAAAGAAAGACAAGGTGGGGAAGGGAATGAGGAGTTATGCGGAGGTGTTGGCCTTGACAGTGAATCTAGCGAAGGAGTTCTTTGGTTCTTATCCAGAGCCGATAGTTAGGGTGCCATTGTGGTTAAAAGAGTCCTTTGTAGGGACGAACAAGGCCTAAGATACTGTCAATCCAGCAAGGGCTCCGGTGCATCAGTTTTCGGCGAGTATCCACCACGGTCCTGTAGACGTTGGAAAGTGACACCCAAAGCTGGGTGAAAGCACGGGAGAATTTCCAATGGAGCCGGCGAGTCAAATTCTAGCGAGGTTGTCTGCATCGAGCAGTGATCCTGAGAGCCTGAAGGGACGAGATGTCGCTGATATTCATGCTAAGCAGGCCTATTTGGATGTAAGTCTCGAGCTATTAAACGTAAGGGATATGTTATGCAGACTAAAAGAGGAGATTGCCATGAGACTGGGGAAGATTGACCTGGTACTTAATAATGTGGAGAAAAGTGGGCCTAGGCAGGGAGAAAGTGGCTCTTTTGTCCCTCAGGGTAAAGCCCAAAAAGGCAAGGAGAAGATTGGTGAGAGTAGCAAAGTTAAAGTAGGTGTGGGCTAGCCCAAGGCACATCTGCATATTAAGAAGGGTAAGGCCCAGTCCACTTTGAAGGGCAAGGCCTTGTTGAAATATAGGAGGAGAATTGCTGAATGGGCTGCAGGCTTGGTTGGTTTTAAAGGTTGGGATGTTGGTGGGGGCTGTTTTAGGGGTGTTAATGCGGGCTGTTAAAAACCGTCTGCTAACCACTTAACTGTATTAACCGCTAACCGCTATAATCGCCTAGCGGTTAGCGGTCATTGGGTTTACTAACCGTAACCGCTAACCGCCTTTTTATATAATATATTTTTATAATTATAATTATAAAAATATTTATACATATAACATAATCACTTGATCATTAAATCACAATTTTTTTAAAAAATAATTAAATCACAATTTGAGTATTAATATATTATCACAATAATTTATATGATTATATATCACATGAGATTGATCATTAAATCATTTGATTATATAATAACAAATTATACATATATAATATGATATAACTCATAAGTATATCAATTCATACTAATACAACAATTAAATATCTAGAGACTTATTTCCAATGTATGTTATAAACTTATAAGTCTATATATGTTATAAGTCTATATAAGTCTACATATGCATATGGATAATATAAATGAATAATATCAATACTTAATCATATGATTTAATGACAATTCAAATATTTTATTCAAGACTTCAAGTGAATCATAGTATTAATATACAATGATGATATGATTCATATAATATCAAATTAAGTAATTGACATTGGATTAAACAATGACCAATGTGTTACTTATAAACACAATTTAAGTATTAATGTATTATCATTATAATTTTAGTAATTTATATATTATCACTATAATTGATATGATTATATCACAAGATGACTTGATTATTAAATCATATGATTATATAATAATAAATAATACATATATAATATGACATAATTCATAAGTCATAAGTCTACAAGTTAATCATATGATTCATGTACAATGATAATCACAATTGATTCAATTGAATTAAACAATATATTACTTATAACTACAAGTCTACAATTTAATTAAAGCATTATTAGATACTTTAGGAATTTAGGATTTAGGAGTTTTGAACATTACCATTTACCATTAGATATTAAGTTCAATTCAAAGAAAAAAGATTATAAGTAAATATGATAAGAATTTAAATAATTAATCATATGAATCATATGATGTAATTTAATGAGATTATATGATTATATAATATCAAATTAAGTAATTGACATTAGATTCAACAATGTGTTACTTATAATCACAATTGAAGTATTAATGTATTTTTTGAACATTTTTTAGAAAAAGAAATTTAACCATTTTTTGAAGAAAAAAAAAAAAGAAGAAAATTAACCATTTTTTGAACAATTTTGAATTTTTTGAACCATTTGTAACAATTTTTTAAAATTGAATTATTGATAGTTAATAGTTTTATCCTTTAACCCTTTTTTTAAAGAAAAAAAATTATATAGAAGGCAAAACTACGTCGTTTTGCACCTGTATATATTCATCTCTTTCTTCCCAACCCTAAATCTCACGAAATTTCAAAATCACTCAAAGTTGCTGAGCAGCCTCTCTCAAGTCTCCAACTCTCAGTCTCTCACTGTGAGTCTGTGACACCATCTCAAGTCTCAACTCTCGTCTCTCAACTCTCTCAAACTCACCCGCTGCTCACGATCGGCTCAACGAAAATACTGGGTAGTTTCTTTCCCAAATTACACAGCCAAGATCAGTGATTTTGGGTTCATTTTCTTGGAGTTTTCCCGAGCTACTTTGATTTTTGATTTCCTACTATTTTGCAATTCTTTCCAATGATTTTGGGTCGTTTATTGTGTATTTGTTGATTGTTGGGTATGATCGGAATGGGTTTTGGATTATATTGTGTATGACAGCCGTATGGGGTATTGGGGGTTGATTTGGTTTTTATATATATATATAGCTTTGTGTGTGCGTTGAAGACCATGGTAGTCGTAGGGGTTGATTTGGTTTTTTTATATATATATATAACTCTGTTTTGTGTGCGTTGAAGAGTATCTACGGCTGATTTGGTTTTTAAATATATCTCTATGACTCTATTCTATGTGTTCTGTGTGTCTTCAACGCACACACAGAACATATATATATATATATATATAGCCAAAAGGCTTGAATCATTCAATATATAGGGATAAATTACATTTTCTTCTTCAATAAATTACATTTAAGTAGGTTTTACAAATAGAAGTATGTATATTAAATTGTCTACTGGTGTTTATCAACTGTATTAGATGGAGGACACTTTAAGTGATGCAAGTATCTCACCAACGAGTAGCCCTCCCCATGTTATGGAAGTGCAAAATGTTGAAACACATTCCTCTGAAAATGTTAGAAGTTCCTCACCTTCCTAACAAACCAAAAAACCTACAAATCAATCTATTGTGTGGAAGCACTTCAAGAAAGTGGAACCAATTGACAAGGATAACCCTAAAGCTACGTGTAATCATTGTAGCAAGTTGATAGGGTGTCACTATAGGAGAAATGGTACTTCACCCATGATGACCCACCTTACCCATGGTTGCCCAACATCTCCACTTTTGAAATCAAAATTACCCGAATGCCAAACTTTGTTGCAAATGTCACTTAAGAACTCGGTCGAAGGCACTACTAGCAACCAATTGGGATTCAAGATGTATGATCTAGAAATTTTAAGGAATGGGTTGGCTGAGTATTTCATTGCGAGTGAGCTGCTTTTTAGGCATGTGGAGAGTCATTCGTTTAGAAAATGAATGAATTTAGTTGAACCTAGGTTCAATGTACCAAGTCGTACTACTCTACAAAAAGATTGCATGAAAGTGTGTGAAAGAGAAAAGCTTGCATTGAAGAGTGTTTTGCGTGGTAAAAGAATTTGCATCACTACTGACACATGGACATCCATTCAAAATTTTACCTACATGTGTGTTACCGCTCACTTCATAGATAGAGATTGGATACTACATAAGAAAATAATCAAATTTTGTCTAATTTCCAATCATTCGGGTGAGGAAATTGGAAAAATGTTGGAGAGTACATTGCGAGAGTAGGGGATTGGTGGTGTTTACACTATTACATTTGATAATGCCTCGGCCAATAAATTGGGGATTGATTATTTAAAGAAGAGGTTGAAGGATAAGAATTATGCTGTTTTGGGAACTGAATTTCTTCACGTGCGGTGTGCTGCTCACATTTTAAATCTTGTTGTACATGAAGGCTTGGATAAGTTGGGTGATTGTATAGATAATATAAGGAATGCGATAAAATATGTGAGGTCTTCACTGTCTAGGATGGCAAAGTTTAAAGATTGTATACAGCAGAAAAATATTACATGTACGAAGATGGTGTGTCTAAATGTTAAAACTAGATGGAACTCTACATACTTACTGTTGTGTACCGCTGAGGAATACGAAAAAGTTTTTGAGCTACTGGGTGAAAAAGATCATCAGTTTGTTGTTCTTTCTATGATTGATAGGAAAAATGCTAGGGCATTTGTGAAGTTTTTGAAAACTTTTTATGATGCCGCGTTGAAGTTTTCAAGTAAATGTTTATAAATTAGTTATTTTCAAATTCACTTTACTTTTTATTATGTATTAATTCATTTTAGTTATATTACGTTTCAGGTTCAAATTGTGTCACTTCCAATTCATATTTCATGCAACTTTGTATTATTCAACATACATTTAGTGATGGGTGTCTTAGTTTTGATCCTATCATGAGGAGTATGAGTCTTAGTATGAAAGAGAAGTATGAAAAGAAAGTATTAGGGGGATATAGAGAACAATACGAACGTCAACTACTTGATGTTTGTTGCTTTTGTTCTTGACCCACGTTCCAAGATAAGGGCGTTAACGTATTGGTTGATAAAATGCCTTGGGCCTGAGCGGGTGGAATGCATAGTAAAAATAGTGAAATCCCTCGTAAAACGTTTGATGGACCAATACAATAAGTTTAATGCTAATGAGTCGTCTACCATTCAGGCAAATGTAGGAAGTTCAAGTAGTAATTTGAATGTTGGTTGTGATGTCTTGGAAGATAGCGACTACCAATTTAGGAAGATATTTTTCCAACACGTTGAGGAAGAGGATGATTTGGCATGTAAGTCAGAGTTTGATCGGTATTCATTGGATGAGTGTGGAAAAACAACAAAAGATTTTGATATTTTAGGTTGGTGGAAGGTTAATGCGTCCAAATACATCACGTCCAAATACCCTTTCCTCGCAGAGATAGCTCGTGATGTATTTGCCATTCATATTTTCACTGTTGCTTTTGAATCCGCATTTAGCATCGGTGGACGTGTATTGGATTGCTTTAGGAGTTCATTGTCTCCACTTACTGCTGAAGCCTTGATTTGCACACACGACTGGATAAAGAACCGCCTAAGCGATGCCGAGTTGGAGGAGTTTTTGACAGAATTTGATGAGCTAGGTAAATGTTTATAAATTAGTTATTTGCAACTTCATTTAGTTTTCATTATTTATTAATTTATTCTAATTATTTATTCATAGATGTGACTCAACCTTCAAGTTCAAGTACTGCTTCATCTTTTGCCCAGAGGTTTGTTAGTAATGAAGGTTATTATTTTTTGAATTGTCATACTATTTTAATTACAATACAATTATATTAAGCACGTTTTGATATGTGTACATGCTTGTGCCTTAATATTATTATGTTTAATATTATAACTTTTCTTCTTTTGATGTCCACAGGATTTGCTAGAGGACCAAATGAGAGGATTGATGAAGTTTTAATGTTTTATTTGTATCATTTAATGTTTTATTTGAACTTATTTTATATGCTTTGTGTTGAACTTTTTTTATATATTTTTTTTATATATGTTGTGACAGTTGTCTGAATTCTGAACTTTTTTTTGTATGTTGTGTTGAATTTTTTTTTTTTTAAGTTAACCGGAAGTACAAGTAAATGTAAATTTTGGGTCAAATATTTTTTATTTTTCAATATGGGCTCTTTTTATAGCAATTGGGCCCAAGAAGATATTAAGGATACAAGAAAAAAAAATGAGGGTAAAAAAAAGCCCAAAAAGCCCCGAAAAAGGCCTAATTTAAAAAAAGCGATTAGCGGGTGGTTATCTATTTCGCTAACCGCTAACCGCTAGGTGGTTAGCAGTTGCGGTTAGTGAAATCTACTAACCGCTAAGGCGGTTACGGTTAGCGGTTATTGCCACTAACCACTAACCGTAACCGCCTTTGCACCTTTAGGCTGTTTAGGTTTAAGTGGGTTGTCAAAGGGGATCTTGGGGTCGTCGTCGGCGTTGAATCAGCGAATGCCGGAGGCTAGAAAGGTGTCGTTGTTAGCCCAGTCCTCGTTGGAGAATGAAAAGGCGTCGGAGGGGATGTTGGGCTCGCTGCTGGCGTCAACTCAGGTGCCAGAGATAGCTCAGCTGTTGCCAGAGTTTGTAAAGGTGCTGTCGCTAGCCCAGCCTTCGTCGGAATTCAGAAAGGCACAGGAAGGGATTTTGGGGCTGCTGTTAGTGACTACTCAGGTGCCGGAGACTCTGTCGCCGACGGTGACAACCCAGTTTTCACCGGCATTAGCTTAAACGATGCCGGAGCTTGCCCAGTTCTAGTCATCATTAGCCAAGTCGCCGCTGATCGTTGAGTTGAGTCCTGTTTTGCAGCTCGGGGGGATTGGCATGGGTCAAGTGGTAGTGGGTAAGGCGGGGAAGGTTCCGATGAAGAGGGTTCTGACCTTGGAATTTCTTCAGGAAGCCACAGACGAGCCGGAATCTAAGAAGGGAGTTGGAGCGCTGCCTTTGGTGACCTGGAAGGTGGGCTTGTTGTCAGAGTGCCCCTTGGAGGCCAGCGATGCTGGGGAGGGTTTTGGTTCGGCAAGGGCTCAGTCTAATTCGCCGGAGCCATGTTCTCGTCTGAAACCTGGGTTGATTAGAGTGGGTTGTTCGTCGGAGGCTCCCCGGGGGGAGGCTATGGGTTTGGGTTCGTCGTCGATGGGGAGGCTGAGATTGCATGTGTCTTCGATTCCTGCTGAACAGGGGGTTGCTCTACGTTTGCCGGTGATGGAACTCGTTGGGCCTGGAATAGGTATGGATGAGGGCAGTATTTCCGGGACAGTTGGGTTGGAGGAAATAGGGTCAAGGAAGGTTTCTTCTAGCTGGGTTGTTGGAAGTTGCCTAGATTTTTGTCCTGAAATTGGCGTATCTGATCAGGGAAAAAAGGAGAAGTTGGCGGCTTTGCTCAATTCTATTGAAGTTTTTAGAGTGCAGCCTAATTCTAACTTGGGAGGCATTTTTGCCAGTATTCCTGCTCCTAAAGGAAATAGGGAGTTAAAGAGGGGTCGATATGGTGGATTATGAAGCCAAACATCATTGCATGGAATGTGAGAGGGTTAAATGCCCTCAAGAAAAGATTGCGGATTAGGGGTCTCTTGAAAGAGTGGAAAGCATATATTATGTGCTTGATTGAGACTAAGATGGAGGCTATTTCCTGAGAGGTGGTTCGTAGTTTATGGGGAAGTCAACATGTAGGTTGGATGTATAAGGGGTCTAATGGTTTGTCGGGGGGTATGTTGTTGATGTGGGATAGGATAGTGGTTGAGAATAAGGAGGAGTGTGTAGGGCACTTCACTCTAGCTTGTTCTTTTCAAAATGTGGAGGATAACTTTGCTTGGGCATTTGGGGGGGGGGGGGGGGGGGGGGGTGTATGGCCCGAATGATAATGTGGAGAGAAGGGTCCTTTGGGAAGAGCTGGCTGGTTTGATGAATGTGTGGGAGGTCCCTTGGTGTTTCGGTGGGGATTTTAATATTGTCCGGTTTCCTAGTGAGCGTTCTAGTGTCCCTTACTATACTATAAGCATGATGGATTTTTCGGACTTTATATCCGAAAACGGTTTGGTGGATATTCCGTTGATGGGGGTCAATTTACTTGGTCGAATAATCAAGAGAATGAGATTTGGTCTAGAATTGACCGGTTCTTACTCTCCTCTGATTGGGAGGATCATTACCCAGCGGTGTCACAAAGAAGACTTCAATGTCTACTCTTTGATCATTTCCGTTTGTTACTGGAATGTGGGGCTCCTTGTGGAGGTAACAAGTGTTTTAAATTTGAGAATATGTGGCTTAAATCTGAAGGGTTTGTTGACAAGGTCAAGTCTTGGTGGGGATCTTATTTGTTTGAGGGCTTACCTAGTTTTGTTTTAGCCAATAAGCTAAAATCTCTTAAATTGGATTTGAAAAAGTGGAATGAGGAGGTGTTTGGTGATATTGGGAGGAAAAAGGAGTTGTTGGAAGGAATTCAGGAGTTGGATGCTTAGGCAGACTTGAGGGGCTTAGTTCAGGAGAAGAAGCTTAAAAATGCGGATATGTCAAAAGAATTGGAGAATACCTTATTGTGTGAAGAAATTCATTGGTGTAAAAAATCGAGAACTTTGTGGCTGAAGGAGGGGGACAGAAATACTCGGTTTTTTTCACAAGGTGGCTAATTCTCATCGCAGGTCAAATCGTGTGGAAGTGGTTCGTATCAATGGTGTCTTGTCCGACGATCCCACTGAGGTAAAATATCATATTGTGCAGTTCTATCAAAACTTATATTTGGAGCGAAGCACTTGGAGACCTAGAATGGATAATCAGTCTTTTTTGTCCATTGATGAGGAGGAAAATAATTGGTTAGAAAGAGATTTTGAGGAAAAGAAGTTATGGGAGGTTGTAAAAGGTATGGAGGGTGACAAGGTACCAGGTCCGGATGGCTTCTCCATGGCTTTCTTTCAAGCTTGTTGGGGTGTAGTAAAACATGATGTTATGGCTGTTTTTGCTGAATTCCATCGTAGACGTCAGTTGGTGAAGAGCTTGAATGCAACTTTTATTTCCTTGATTCCGAAAACGGCGGATACGGTGGAGATGAAGGATTTTCGACCCATTAGCTTGGTGGGAGGGGTGTACAAAATTGTTTCCAAGGTACTTGCCAATAGGATGAGAACTGTTTTAGGTAAGATCATTTCCAACTCTCAAAATGCTTTCATCAGTGGTCATCAAATCTTAGATTCTGTGCTCATTGCAAATGAATGTGTGGATAGTTGTATGAGATCAGGGGTGCCAGGTGTTCTTTGCAAATTGGACTTGGAAAAGGCTTATGACCACGTAAACTAGGATTTTGTTTTGTATTTGCTGCATCGGTGCGGTTTCCGTGAGAGGTGGAGGGCTTGGATTGAGTGGTGTATTTCGTCGGTAAGATTCTCCATTCTTGTGAATGGTTCTCCAGAAGATTTCTTTAACAGTTCGAGTGGAATTCGGCAAGGGGATCCTCTCTCTCCATTACTTTTTGTGCTTGTTATGTAGGCCCTGAGTAAGATGGTGAATGCGATTGTTGAGCAAGCCTTTTGATTGATTTCTTTGTGGGGGATAGGGTCTTCTCAGAGTTGGTGGTTTCTCACTCTTTATTTGCTGATAATACTCTAATTTTTTGTGAAGCTTCTCTTGAGCAAATCCGTTATGTGCCCCTTATACTCTTATGTTTTGAAGCTGTTTCGGGTTTGAGAGTTAATCTTGGAAAGTCAGTAATTGTGGCTATTGGTGAGGTGGGGAACATTAAAGCTTTAGCTAATATCCTTGGGTGTAGTGTTGCTGCTTTGCCTATGAAGTATTTGGGTCTGCCTCTTGGGGCGTCGTAAAAGGATATGGTTATGTGGAATGATGTGACTGAAAAGATGGAACGTAAAATGGCTAGTTGGAAGAGAATGTATCTCTCTAAGGGAGGCCGTTTAACTCTCATTAAGAATACGTTATCTAATCTTCTGACTTACTTTTTGTCTCTGTTTCCTATTCCTATGAGTGTAGCAAAAAGGCTTGAGAAAGTCCAAAGAGATTTCTTGTGGGGAGGGATGGGAGATGAGCCTAAGTTGCATCTTGTAAGCTGGAATCAAGTTTGTCATCCCTTGCGCTCCGGTGGTCTTGGCATTTGGAAGATGCATAAGTTTAACCGAGCTCTCTTGGGGAAATGGCTTTGGAGATATGCGAATGAGAGTGATGCTCTTTGGTACAAGATTATCAAAGCCAAGTATGAAGATCAAGATGGTGGGTAGTGTACGAAGGAGGTTTCGGGCTCTCATGGTGTGCGTTTATGGAAACATATCCAACAAGGTTGGAACTTCTTTGCCAAAGGTATTCTGTCTGAGGTGGGGGTGGGTTCGAAAGTTCGTTTCTGGCATGATATTTGGTGTGGGGAACAATCTTTGAAGCATGTCTTCCCTTTCCTGGGTGAAGGATAACTTTTCTTGGAGGAATGAGGTTGTCGAGTGGAATGTCATTTATGTGTAGCCCGTCCAGGATTGAGAGATGGATATGGTCCTTTCTTTCTTTGATCGGTTGTACTCTTGTAAGATCTCCCTTGGTATTGTGGATCGTATTCGCTGGTCCTCGTCTAAGAAGGGTAAGTTCGAGGTGAAGTCATTCTTTAAGGCCTTGTCCAAACATCGACCATGAGGCGTTTCCTTGGAAAAGTATCTGGCGTACTAAGGTGCCGCTGCGAATGGCTTTTTTTCGGGTGGACTGCGGCCCTCAGCAAAATTCTGACTCACGATAATTTGCGTAAGAGGAACCTTGTGGTAGTGGAATGGTGTTGTATGTGTAAGAAGAACGGAGAGTCAGTCAATCATCTTCTTCTTCACTACAAGATTGCAAGTGCTCTTTGGCATACTATTTTTAGTCGGTTCGGGTTGCTTTGGGTTATGCCTTGTAGGGTAAGGGACTTGTTCGATTGTTGGTGGATGGGAGGACGTTCTCGAAGTGCGGTTGTCTGGAAGATGATCCCTCTTTGTCTTATGTGGTGTTTATGGAGCGAAAGAAATGCTAGATGCTTTGAAAATTCCACTAGGACTTTAGAGGAACTTATTCATTTTTTCTTTTTTACTTTTTACTCTTGGACGGCCGCTTGACTAGCTCCTTTAGTGATTAGTTTTTCTGACTTTCTCTTTCATTTTTCTCTCTCTTAGGCGGTCTCTTTTTATACTTCTCGTGTATATGGGTTCCGCCCCTCTGCACTTTTGTTTTATATCATCATTACTTATAAAAAAAAAAAAATCATCTTTTAAAATTCGAATGGCCACATTATTGTTTCTTGTATTGTCTACTGTTATTATAGACATGCACTTTATTCTCAATTCCTCGCTTATTGAAATTCTTTTGAAGAGCATTAACAACAATAACATTACTATGTGGGGGGTAACATGTTACAAAAGTTCAAGACATATTTTGAATTTTAAATTCCATCAAGAATCAACAAAATGACATGTCACTACCACATAAGAAACTATGGGACCTGAGGACCACATGTCAATTGTTATGTTTACTTTGTTAACATTTCTCAACAAAATTTTCGGCTTCTTTTTCTCTATTTCATAAGTTGATCTACAATAATTTAGTGCAGTTGCTCAAGATATCTTTTGCCAGTAAGGAGTGTTAGCTCTTATAAACTTATTAAATAAAGTAGGGGTAACTTTACTTTAGACCCTTGAATCACTACGCGATTTGACAAGCCCTCGAACTTTAAAACCTCTCAATTTGAATCTCTGAACTTTCAATTGCAGTCAATTTATCCCCCTCCATCAATTTTTGCCGTTAAAACCCCTACAAAGACAAAATTACCCTTCAATTTTTTTTTTATTAAAAAAAAAAAGGGTCATAAGGTGTCCCAACCGTGGGTCACCTTGTGATTTTTTTTTTAATAATTTTTAATTTGAAATTTTAGAAAAAAGTCAGGAATATAAACATCATTGTCTCACTTTTAACGTTTAAAATCTGACGGATGGGTTCAAATTGAGAGATTTTGAAGTTTAAGGGCTTGTCAATTCGCGTGGTAATTCAAGAGTCTAAAATGAAATTACTCCAATAAAGTATGTTCCATTTGCATAAAAATTATACTCAGTGGTAATATCATACGAGAAGTTAGTTCTCTTATCTTATCATAATCATAAGAAAAGTTTGTTGTGGAGCTCATATTGCCACCCTCGAAATCAAATGTAAACACCTTTTGCTTCTTGTTAGGCTATGCGTGGAATACAGCTATGCAAGTGCCTATGAAATTGAGTTGTGGCATAAAAGAAAGAATGCCAATGGTGGATTTTATGTTAAATCATAGTGGAGGACACCAAAATGTCCTTGTTTAAAAATTTAAAATAAAAAGAAAAAAAATTGCTGCCGGGCTGATCCACAGCCAAGACGTGGGGTTCCATGTTTATTTATTTTTTTAATAGAAGTTTTATTTATTTAAAATTAAATAATTTTGAAATACAAAGGTATAACAGACACTTATACTCCGCCTAATTTAACCCAAAACCCTCACGATAAAGGTGGCATTGCAAACTTTTTAAAGTTGAATATACTAAATTGAGAATTTTTAAAGTTTAGGAGTATGATTGCTAAATCGCAAAAAGTTTAGAGAGATTAAGTGAGGATAAAAAAAAAGTAAAAAAAAAAAAAAAAAAATTGCCCAATCCATGAGGCTCAAACTTTAGGAAACAAATCGATATTAAAACATTTCCAAAATTACGGTTTGCAACCCCAACAGCAGAGACAACTAATTAAAATATTCAGTTGACATCATGTCATCACATGGCATGCAGATATCAATTGTCTTAGGGTTTACGGTTCTATTAACAGGGTAAATGCGTGTGTTCAGCTTAAGTGCATCAAGTTGATACCACTTGCCCATTTGACCTCACCAAAAGATTTGAACATATATATTGTTCTAGCACAAGGAAAGCATAAGTACATTTAATTGTCTCAATCAAGAAAATACTAGTGCAGCCAGGTGTCTAGAGTCTCAAAAAGCTTCTCTTTATTAACCAAAATCGTTGTACAAGTGTTCATGAGCATCAATGGCAGTGTGGCACTCTGGAAAAACAGTGTTCATTAATCGGCCAAATACCGGCTCTCCAACAGGAAAAACGGCGGTGGCGGAGTGTGAAATCTTAATGAGGGTGAATTATTCCGCTGGTTGAATGTACTGTAATATATACCAAAGCCGAAAAGGTCAAGACCGAAGAAATGCTACTACTGTACAAACCGAACAAAACTAGATGCATGGGCAAAAAGGTCTTTCCATTACAGTCGAATTCAAAGGGGCCAATCCTAAGAGGAAGACAAACTCACTGAGCATCCAAAGATTGCAACAGAGGCTTTGGGTCATCAAGAACCCTCATGGGTTTCCAATCCGATTCTTCCTTGATACGCCTAAGAGCAACAAAGTGAAGTGCGTCGCTCCGAACTTGATAAATATGACAAGCCCATGGATAAGAATCTGGCGCAGACCAAATCTTGTGCTCTTCAAATACCGTCTCCTCGGCAAGTGACTCTGAGACACAGTAGACTAAATCAGGTTCTGGCTCTGTAAAACTAGCAAGAGCAACGCATCCTGGAGAAACATATCCCTCAGGAGCCCGGGGATGCCAAATCGACACTGGAGTTGTGTAGTCATCTAAGCAGTTCCTCCACACCTGCATGTGTAATAAGAGTCATACTCTATTTTCTAATAATGAACCAGACAGGCTTTGGATCAAGTAGTCATGTTAGTGATAAAATCATCAACCAAAGCAGGCCAATATTTGCTGGTAATGCCAAAAATGATATGATAAAACAGTTCTAGAATATGTTGAACAAACTCAATTTCTAGTGAGGTTATGACATGCAAAAAGTCAAGGTTACGTATGTAGTCCGACAATGAGAACATACACAATCAAATTCCAGTATCTCTAGATATTTACATATTTTCATTTACTTTTTTATTTTTTTATTTTTTTATTTTTATTTTTTTAATTTTTTAATTTTTTTTCTGAGCATCTTCATTGATTCTTATATAACAATCCAAAAGGTGTCTCATGCATAGCATGTGCCACCTACTAGTGAAACAAGGCGAGAGGACATATACTGCTTCTAAGAAGCAACTCAAAACACTAATGGTCAAGCTATAGCCACAATATGCATAAAGGCAAGGGCAATCACAATTTATTATAATGTCAGTGTCACACTTAATTTCCAAAGTAGGGTTGATAGAAAAATTGAAAATTATGTACCCCGTTTACTATATCTTCCCACTTTATGTTGTGTTGTTTCTGCTGTTAAAATTATTACTTTTGTTGTCATTGTTGTGGTTATTTCAACTTTTTTTATGGGTAAGATACAAAGCAAAAGCATCCCCCCCTTGCATTGCCAAGTAAAGTGATACAATTTTCAATTCCCTTTTCATACAAATACAATTTCTTCCAACACCAGCAAATAAGGATCAGACCTGCAATGATAAGACCTGACAATTTCTTATGATGCTTAGAAGATAATGCTAGTATAATTGACAGTATGTTTCTTACCAGATCATAACCCACTGGAAGTGCAAACAATCTGTCAATGTTACGATAGACAGCAGCAACATTCGGAGCATGGCTACCAACTCGAGCAATATCCCCAACAGAGACATACCTGTAAGAAACAAGCCATTTTAAAGTTTAATATATAGTATCGAGCGCATCAGCAGTGCTGGATGCTATAAGAGCATACTTTCTAAAGCTCCAAAAATGGATTCAGAGTATATGGATGGATATTCACAACTAAGTTTGACCTTTTTATTATTAGTATAAAGTTGTCCACAACTTGAAAAAGGCATAAAACTGCAAATGCTCTTTTTTTTTTTTGGGTTGTACCATTACAAGAACAACAAGAATTATCAACTCCTTTTCCACTATAAAGTTGTTAGAGAATTGTGCTGTTCGATCTTCGTTTTTTTGTTGTAGAGTGGGTCATGCCTAGAAGGGTGGTGGAGTCGTTGGCTAACTGAAGAGGTCAGTTATGAAGTCATTGAATTTTAGAAGTTTGAAAGATGGTTCCACTATGCTTAATGTGGTGTGTTTGGAGAGAGTGAAACACAAGAGGAGCTTTGAAGCCTATGAGAGACCGCTGTTAAAGTTAAAAGCTGATATGTTCAAATTTTTTTATGCTTGAATGATGGCATACAATAGTCCTTGTTTTTCAACTTTTACTTAATTTTTAAACTTTTGTTCTTTTTGATGCGGGACAAACAATAATCACAAGAATCACAAAGTGAAGGTAGGAGAAAGCAGGGAAAAGGAAAGGAGAAAGAAGAGAAAGCAGGGGAAAAGAGAGGAGAACAAAGCTAAGAGAGGGGAAGGGAGAAAGAAAGAAGAAGCTAAGAGGGAGAGAGAGACAGAAGAGGGGGGGGGGGGGGGGGGGGGAGAGAGAGAGAGAGAGAGGGGGGGGGGGGGGGGAGAAGGAAATAGAACAATTCTTCATTTCGTTTTATTCCATCAATTCTACCTTCATTGGCGTACAAATCACACTTACATAGACTCACGACTAAACTCTACCCCTAATATAGGGCAAATCCCATTTATTGAATTACCAAAAAAACACCATCGACTCTTGAAAATTAAATAAAATATAAAATCAAACACTAATAACTCAATTAATTAATAGGACCTACATAAAACTAGGTGGACCAATATTTCATGCCTTGCCCCTTGCATCACTTTTTCTCCTTAATTGGGGGTCTTTCTTGTATACTTCCTGTATAATGAGGTTGCGTCCCTCTGCGCTCTCTATTTAGATTGATTTACTTATACAAAAAAGCAACAAGAAGAATTGAGCCTCCCACCCTTCGAACACCAGAGCTAGCTTAAGTTATCTGCATTTCTGTCCCTTTCGAGTTAACTAGCAATGTCAAGGAAGTTTGTGGAACTACAGAGAGACTTCTTGTGGGGAGGAATTGGGGATGAATTTAAGTATCATTTGGTGAATTGGTCTAAGGTGTGTACACCAATGAAGTTTGGGGGGTTGGGGGTGCGAAATTTGATTCAATTTAATCATACATTGCTAGGTAAATGGTAGTGGAGGTATGCGACAGAACGGGATGTGTTGTGGAGGAAGTTAGTGAAAATTAAGTATGATAGTCAAATGGGTGATTGGTGCTCCAAGGACGTAGGGGGAACATATGGAGTGAGAGTGTGGAAATGTATTCAAAGGGGGTGGGAGGGCTTTGCGCATTATGTGCAGTATGATATAGGAGATGGTTCTAAAGTATTATTTTGGTATGATGTGTGGTGTGAGGAACGTCCTCTAAAACTTGTTTATCCCAAATTGTTCAACATTGCATGTAACAAGGATGCGTGGGTGGAGGAATATATGGAGACCCCGAATGATATTCTTCATTGAAATGTCTGGTTTGTTAGGCCTGTGCATGATTGGGAATTGATGTGGTATCGCGCTTCTTTGAATTCTTGTATTCCCAAAAAATTAGATCTGGAGGTGAGGATAAAATTTGTTGGGTTCCGTCCAAAAGAAATACTTTTGAAGTGAAATCTTATTATCGGTCTTTATATACCTCGGCATAGGCGTTTGGTCTTTGGAAGAGTATATGGAAGGTGAAGGCTCTTTCGAGAGTGGCTTTCTTTGTGTGGACGACGACTTTAGGAAAAATCCTCACTTTGGATAATTTACGGAAGAGGAATGTTATGGTGTTACATGTGTAAAAAATGTGGAGAATCCATTGACCATCTACTCCTACATTGTGAGGTTGCAATTGAGATATGGAATGTATTTCTTCAACTTTTTGGAGTTAGTTGGGTTATGCCGAGAAAGATGAGTGATTGTTTGGAGAGTTGGAGGGGACAGTTGGGTAATCGGCTTGCTTTGCACATATGGAGGCTAATTCCATTGTGTGTGATGTGGTGTCTATGGCGAGAACGGAATGCACAAAGCTTTGAGGATCGTGAGAGCAGCATGATTGAGTTGCGAAAATTGGCGTTAACTACTTTGTTCTCTTGGAGAGTGCCTTGGTCTCAATTGCATGATTCTAATTTTTCTGATTTCCTAGAGTTATGTAATTCTTTTTCTGAGCAGTAGGGGATACTTTGTATACATCATGTGTACATGAGTTGTGCCCCTCTGCGCGTTTGATAATATATTTATTACTTATCAAGAAAAAAAAAAATACTGCAGCTGCTCTCTTTTTCAAGAGAATAATGCCCATGACTTCTAAAGACCATGAGTCCTTAATTCAAATAAATACCATGGTCTTTTAGTAGTATACCTGAAACAGGGGCTGTGGCCAACAATAAATAACATGCACAGAACAAACCAAATAAATCCTTCATGCAGGTCATTACGTTCAACGATGAAGAAGAGAAGAAAATGCAACGAATTTAAAAGAAAAAGGAAAAATTGATAAGTAATTACCCATCCGGGCAAATAGGTCTCCAAATGCTACACATTTCACCATCTTCCAAAACCTAAAAAATGAAATGACAGTTTTTCATTATGACTGCAGCATTGCAGGAACATGATATTTCTAATGCATCACATAATTTACTAGGAAAAAAAAAAAAAAAATAACTTGATTGAAAATAATTAAAGCAAGGTAATTGGAAGACCACCTTTTTTTTGCACAATCTGCGTCGCCCTTTTGATTCTTGTTCACTACTCCAGATCTTTACGAAGTTGACACTGTGTTTGACAAATCTTCTCTCATTAGATGCAGAACTATCTGATGAGAGCCCCCTCAAGTTTATAATTGCTTTGTTTGAAGTACGTGGTTCTCTCCCATCAGCTTCACTCCAAGAAAAACACACGTATCTCTGGCTTGAAGGAACCTGAGCATGGAAGATACTGTCAGAACATCAACGTACTCCCTTAAGAGGAGCTAAGCTTTATGCACGTGACCAACCTTTAGAAGTACGGTTTTAATGTCAGATGCTGCTTTCCACATCTTATGGACTACTAAACAGATCCTAACTGCCTGGGGTTCTCTTCCCTCTGGTTCATCTTCAACTTTGCACTTAATGACATGGGCAAAATTTTCCGATCTCCTAAAATTCTTGAGATGGAGGATCAAGTGAGAAGGCTGGTTGCATCCTGCTTTTGCTAATTCTACAGCCATGAGCTCTTCCCATGGCACGTCCCACAAGATCTTGCAAGGTTTTTTATCCAACTTGTCCCAAGCCGGACACTAAATTGAAGCAGAGAAAGCAGGAGAGTGGATATCAAGACAAACTTCATAACAATCAAAGGTATCAACAGGTAAGACTCCTTGACTAACCTGTAGCAGCATGACTCGTTTATTGGTCACTAAAACAATTCTGTCATGAGGCACAGAAAAATGTTCTTCATAATAATCAGACCACGCAAATTTTGAAGGCTCCTTGAATATTACAGTACAGCCAAACTGACTACTTGCTTCAGCAAGGTACATTATCATCTGGAAAGCCAAAAAAAATGGGGATAAAAAATGAGAAACAAATAAAGAACACATGAGGCATTTAATTGACAGACTTCCTATTGTTAGAATATAAATTAAATGATTAAATCCATCTCTTCCTATCAGTTTAAGCTTTTAGGATAAGTGGTTATTTAACATGGTATCAGAGCAGAGGTCTTGAGTTCGAATTCTGTCTCTGTCATTCACCTCCCATTTCAATTAAATATTTCACGTATTGGGCTTTACCTATTAAGGGAGAATTTGAGCCCACATGTGAGGGAGAATGTTATAATATAAATTAAATGATTATATTTTCTTATCAGCTCAAGTTTTTGGGATAAGTGGTGATTTAACACCTACTAATGATTATAATCACTGAATCACATGCTTTTTTTTTTTTTTTTTTTTTTTTTTTTTTTTTTCTTTTCTTTTTCAATCATGCTCTTTTTCTGAGCCACAAATTGCAAATATAAGAATTCTCCTAAAATCACTAATATCATATGGAGTTAGCTCAATATTTCAACTCACAAGTCAGAAAAACTATGTAGAAGGTTGATCTATAGCTGCCTCATTATCGATGAAAGTGTATATAATGGTGCACATTCTTCATACTCTACTGATGAGTTTAATGCAATTGAGAAAACTTTCAGTATAGCACATAAAATTAATAGAAAGAAATGACAAATTTTACCTGTCCAATGGCTTCTCTCTCACAATACTCTTTAAGCACACCATCTGAGTGGATAGCCCTTGGGTTTCTGATTCTCTGGAACGTGGTCGTACTAGTGAAACCCTCTAAGCATTTGGAACAACTTGCACCGATTCCATCGACAGTCATTGAGAAAAAGTCTAGTGCCCCACTCACAGGTTGTACAACAAATCCTAGGCAAGCACGTCCTAGCCCATGGGCAAGTCCTAGTAGACCATTCTGTCTGGCACTCTCCACAGGCTTTGTCAGTACTCCAGACACCCCAAAAGCAAATCCTTGTGCAAGAGCTTCAGTTCCTCGAATGATTCCATCACCCACCCCGGTGATTCTCCTTGATGTAACCTGATCTCATATCAAAATCAGTTTTCTGATTTACATTGCACTAGTAGGCTTGCTGCTGAAGGAAAAGAAAAAACACTACCTGCTTTGTACGTAGTTGCAGAAATCGCCCATCTGTTGAAAGCTCCGCAAATCCTTTACCAAGAGAAGCCAGTGTTGAACTTGTCATGCCAAGAACATCCACAGAAAATATCAAATGTAAAGGATTGTGGATTAGATCTCTCCAGATTCGGTTTCCAATCGCAGGAATAATGGAACTTTTACGCATGAATCTGTCTCTGTGCATCACCCTCCTCAGATGCACCTGGAGTAATGGGATTGCAGTGTTATAAGGTGAAGTAACCTTATACCAATAACATCATCAGAGTACATATGGCAACATTCTGAGTTATCTCCAATGCCAGACAGATTTTTAGGTGAAACTGGAAGATATCCCATTTATACACATACACTACATTTTCTTCTCTTGATGGTAAGAGAATACTGCAGCAAAATTGTTCTTTAGCCAGTACAAAATTTAGTTTAAAATCTAATTGGGGAAATGCACTATGAAAAAAAAAAAAAAACTTGTAGAACTTCCAACATTAAATCCACGTTATAAGACAGTAAGAAGTTTGTCCTTTGTAGGAGAGTTTCATTTCAGAAACTAGAAATTAGATTTCTTTATACTCTGAAGATTTTAGTGAGCAACCAATGGACTACCCTTGGAGCCGATTCTCAAGCTCAGGCACTAGGCTTATCAAGCATTATATTGGTGATGGGAGGTTTCAGATCTTTTGAATTTTAGATGGTACTTTTTATTTTTGGGTGTTTCTCCTATATACTTCCCTGTACTAAGATAGCATCCCTTTATTGTGCATTTTTTAATGAATTATTTGTAAAAAAAAAGAAAAAAAAAAGGCATTTCGGGAGGTCTTTGCTTATAAATATGCCAGAAGTAAACGCTTTTTCCATCAATTTATATATCAAAACCTCAGCAGCAATGATAAATGGTAGATTGCATTGCCTCCAGCCAGATCAGTAGAGTAGGCTAGCATAAAAAGTGCCATTTGTCTCCAAGTTAACCTTATAGAAGGCAGTAAGAAAACAATAGTCTGGTTCCATCATATTCTTGCGTATATATAACAGAAACTCAGGATTAGGGGAGGCAAATACCTGCAGAAACTGACCTGACGACTTCCGACAAGTGTTGGATTAAAGCTCGGAAGAGTCTTTTTCTTCTTCCGACGCATGTCAGGTCGGAAGTTGGAAATGGGTGTTCAGAAAACTGAATCCATCAAACCCAGCTTTAAGTTAAGAAAAAAAAAAAAAAAACTATGGAACAGATCTGGAACAAGATCTGAAGAGAGAAACCAGTAAAGCTGAAACTGTTTAACAAGATCTATCGAAAAAGGGCCGATGATGATAACAAGCTTTGTGGGTGGGCAGTGGCCGAGGACTCCACCAAAAAAGACTTGGGCAAGCAGATATCTGCTTGGACCGATGACTCCACTGGCCTCCACTGCCTATGTTGCACACACATACATCTGACCCAGCTTCCAAGCTGAAGATCGTTATTGGCATCCACTTGGCTCAGAACCCTCCTAATATGCAGGTAGGCTCGGATTAAGATTTTGGTTTCCGACTTCTATCAAGTCGGAAAGTCGGAATGAAGGGTTTCTGGCCCAATCAAATCAATGCCAACCCCTACTCAGGATGCAGTCGGGGGGAAGGCTTCCACAAGTGAATTTGGGTCATTCCGCTGGGTTCACTTAAGGCACTTCTAAGGTGTCATGCATAGCTTGCTATTTTTTTTTTTTGATAAGTAATAATGATATAAAAAGCGCAAAGGGGCGCAACCCACATACACGAAAAGTATAAACAGAGAGCGCCTATGAGGGAAAGAAATGAAAAAGAAAATCGGAAAAACTAATCACTAAAGGAGCTAGCCAAGCGGCCGTCCAAAAGTAAAGAGTAAGGAAGAAAAAATGAGTCAATTTCTCTATGGTCTTAGTGGAATTTTCAAAACATCTAGCATTTCTTTTATTCCAAATACACCACATAAGACACAGAGGGATCATCTTCCACACAACCGCGCTTCGAGATCGCCCTCCCGACCACGAGCTATCAAACAAGGCCCTCACCCTGCAAGGCATGACCCAATGCAACCCAAACCACTTAAAAATCGTGTGCCAAAGAGTACTTGCGAGCTCACAGTGGAGAAGAAGGTGATCGACTGACTCTTCGGTCTTCTTGCACATACAACACCACTCCACTACCACTATGTTTCTCTTACGCAGTGTATCGTGAGTCAAAATTTTGCCTAAAGTCGCAGTCTACCCGAAAAAAGCCACTCCCTGGGGCGCCTTAGTACGCCAGATGCTCTTCCAAGGAAACTCCTCTTGATTAGAAATGGACACGGCCTTGTAGAACGACTTAACCTCGAACTTGCCCTTCTTAGAAGAAGACCAGCAAATACGATCTACACTGCCTAGGGAAACCTTGCAAGAATACAACCGATCAAAAAAAGGAGAAACCAAATCCATCTCCCAATCTTGGACCGATCAAATAAAAATGACATCCCACTCAACAATCCCATTCCTCCCCACAAAATTATCCTTCACCCAAGCTTCTTTGTGTCTGGCGATACTGAATAAGGACGGGAAGACTTGCTTCAAAGAATTGTCTCCACACCAAATATCATGCCAAAATCGAACTTTCGAACCCTCCCCCACCTCAAACCGAATACCTTTGGCAAAAAAATTCCACCCTTTACGAATATGCTTCCATAGACCCACACCATGAGAACCCGAACCTCCTTCGTGCACCACCCACCTTCTTGGTCTTCATACTTAGCTTTGATCAGCTTACACCAAAGAGCCCCGTTCTCATTTGCGTATCTCCAAAGCCATTTCCCCAAAAGAGCTTGATTAAACTGGTGCAACTTCCGAATGCCAAGACCACCAAAGCGTAGAGGGCGGCAAACTTGGTTCCAACTTACAAGATGCAACTTAGGCTCATCTCCCATTCCTCCCCACAAGAAATCTCTTTGGACTTTCTCAATTCTTTTAGCTACACTAACTGGAATCGGAAACAAAGACAAAAAGTAAGTCGGAAGATTAGCCAAAGTGCTCTTAATGAGAGTTAAATGACCTCCTTTAGAAAGATACATTCTCTTTCAACCTGCCATCTGACGCTCCATCTTTTCGATCACTTCATTCCACATAATCGTATCCTTATACGGCGCCCCAAGAGGGAGACCCAAATACTTCATAGGCAACTTGGCAACACTACACCCATGGATATTAGCTAAAACCCCAATGTTCTCCACCTCACCAATGGCCACAATCTTTGACTCTCCCAGATTCACTCTCAAACCCGAAACAGCTTCAAAACATAAGAGAATGAGACGAACATACCGGATTTGCTATTGGAAACAAAATAATCCCTCCATCACAACTTAAATGTTTCACTTTCCATTTTTAGACATCCCAAAGTACTCTTAATCAATTTCTTATATTACTCTTATCTTCTCTTAGAAGCAAACAAAAATCTCATTAAAAGTTGTCTTCTTTAATATAAAGAGAAATGCTACTCAACATTCTCAGGTATCATTCTCCTAGCATTCTCTTTGTTTTTTTTTGCTTTTGTTTTGCTTTTTTCTTTTAAAAGAACAAGTAGATGTGAATGTGCCACAGACAAGAATACTAGGAGAATGCTACTTGAGAATGCTGAGTAGCATTTCTCTTAATATAAAATAAAGGTAATTTTAGAAATTTTCACCTTATTAATAATTGTAAAGTTTAGATTAAGTTGTCGGCCAAATGCATGTAAAGCACACCAAAAGCTAAAAGTATCATCTAACCTTTGGCGTATCTTGTTTAAGTAAATCCACTCCAAACCAAAAAAGGGAAAATTGAACATTGGTGAACATCTTACATCCCATTATAAATAGCATAGAAGAATTTGAATATGCAATATGGAAGCAATCTGGCTGCCCAGATAAGTTAGCCACCTACCTGAATCTTGAATGTGTTTCCAATAGCTGACAATATGGGGCTCCAAATTCCTAGAATCCCATGTGGTCTCTGAGCTGGTGCTGTCTCTAGTGACACCTTCAGCCTCACTTCTGAAACATCAATTAGGCTGAAAAAAAAAAACATATCATAAGATCTCCAAATCTATTCGCAAAATATTATTTTACCACTAGTAGACGTACTACTATTCTTGCATCGCAACTCAGAATAGCAATAATTCCAACATGTGAGTCTATTTTTGAGCAATTAACACGAGTCTGATGATCCAAGTATCTTAACAGAAGCATCCCATGCACACAGCATGGTCAAAAGTCTGCAGGACGAGTTTATGCAAGAAAAACTGCCAAGTTAGCATCATTGCTGAGATGGCAAGTTTTATTGAAGCATTGAAGACATTTTTATTTTTTATAATCACACTTTATGATACAAAGGAAGGAAATTGTAAATAGCCATAGGTAAAAAGTGTGTGTGTGAGAGAGAGAGGGAGAGAGAGAGAGAGAAAGAAACTTTAGCTCTCATACAAGTCTTAGATAGTCAACCAACTAAATTTTCTGGTATTTAGTGTTAAATTACTACTTATCCTAAAATCTTAAGCTAATAGGAAAGAGTAAATTTAATCAATTAATCAATAGTTCAATATTCTCCCTCAGGTGTGGGCTCAAATTCCCTTTTAATAGGAAAGGTCCAACATGTAGAATATTTAATTGAAATGGGAGGTGAAGGAGGGAAACAAGGTTCTAATTCAGGGCCTCTGCTCTAATACTATGTTAAATCACTACTAATCCCAAAAGCTTAAGTTAATAGGAATGGATAAATTTTATCATTTAATCAATACTTTAACATTTGGATCTAGACAACCATACATGAAAGAGAAACATGATAAAACAGAAATCATGAAGACTAACACAGGAGCTGGATATTATGGCAAACAACACCGATCTCAGCCATTAGTCAGCTAACAATTTTGACTAAATTGCGTGTTAGGCAATCTTTTGGACAATCTATAGCAAAATTTCACTTTTGGTAGATAATTGTGATTTGTGGGAAGAAAATCAGATTCTTACTCGATACGTATCTCAGGATCGACTTCTGTGACATTTGAACTTTGGGGTATACGATCTAGCTGAAGATTCTTGTAAAAATCCACCGTTGCCCAAATAATTGGTTCATGAATATTTAGCCTCCAACTCTTCTCGGTTACCTATTATGTCAAAATAGGTATTGATGAGATGGACATATACCTTCATGCATACATTGAAGAAAGCACATTCTAAGCATCTTCTTAGTGAAGCATTACCCGTATATAAACATATGGGTACACCTGGATGCCATCAGGACTCTCGTTGCGTATTGTAATAGTCATCTTGAATACTGGATGATTCACATCAGGGGTCTGATCAGGTGCCAAGAGCACTGGCATTACTGTTAGTGGGAGTTGGTTGTCAAGCTGCAGATGACCCAGTATCAGCTTGAACCTGGCACAAACAAAAGACAAACAGAGGTTGTCTACTGGAAGCATCATCTTTGAAATTAATTAAAAAATTAATAGAAGCAAGGCCTCAATTAAATGGAGAAAAGTGAACAGTAAAAAGTGTAATAGAAAAACTTCTCTTATCCTATATGGAAGGATATCATCTCATTATTTTTTTGATAAATAAAAAACAGGATATTATCTCATTATTATCCACAACTGTTTATGTATATAGCATGATTACTCATAATGAAGTTCATCTGAAGTTTCTACTAAAGAATATACTAATTATAGAAGACAGATGTTTTGATTGTAAAGATCTAAACAGATAGTTTTCCGTAAGGCGAAAAAAGAAAAAAAACCTAAAGCCATTCCAGAGTCACGCCACTGCCTTAACCCTAAGTGATAGCTCGGTGGAAAAGGGTAGGTTCAGGCTTGTGAAACAGTGGTCACTGGTTCGACTCTTCCCTCCCCCACTTGAGACCACTCAAAAAAAAAAAAAGGTTTACAGTGATGCCTCAATGATATTGACATAAATTTAAAATAGCATAGGACTGGTACCAGTTGAGCCAAAATGATGGAAAAAAAAGGATAAATTTGCAGCTCCATGACCCTTAGCGTCCTCTCCTTACATATCCAACTAAATGTACTAGTTTTCACATAATCAGTACTTTATTTCTAAAAGACATGCAAAAGCTATTGAAAGAACTAAACAAAGCTAAGGTTGTCGATGAGTGGACTGCCCCCAACCAAACAACAGAACCATGCAAAGCTCCACAATGTCACATGGTCTACTACCACCCAAAAGGAGAGAAAGAAAAGCATAAAATCAGTGATGTCCATCTTGCAGAACTACCGGACTCTCTTTTAGTTCAATCATGGTGTAAACACCCACAAGCTTATTGTGCCGACAGAGAAGAAGACATCATGATTTTTTTTTTTTTTTTTTTTTCTGTGCCTCGGGTCAAGGGAATAGAATTAACACATGCATAAAATGGCTCTTACCTGCTGGCTGTCCCACCATCATAGCCAGTTGAATATGACATGAAAACTCTCTCCAAGTACAAGTAGGAAAGCTCTTTAGGTCTATGGTCAATAACAGAAACCCCAAAAACTCTCAGTTCGATGATAATCTCTATAGGTGCAGCATTGTTTTGCTTCTTGCTCTGCATGTGAATATTTCCAAAGATTCCAGAATGCGATGGATACCTAATCTCTTTATGAGAACTTGACCCCGATTTCCTGTCATCCATGAACCTGGCAACCTTGATATCACCCATTTCAACAACTAGGAACTGCAATCCTAGTTCTGGTTCGTCTGCAGAAATTAACCCTGTCCTTTCCAGATCAAGTTTCCATATGCTACCGCTATCATTACCAACAACCTTAGCATCTATAAATTTTAGGCCATATGGATCCTCCCAAGAGAAATTTGTGGTTGAAAGAGGTTGCAGCTGAATCCAGGCATCTTCACCAAATCCAGACTGGCGAATGCTGATTATTTTGCCAAGTGCTCTATTCTCAATTCTGTTCAAGAAAATATTTTGCATGCTAGTCACTCTACATATATAGAAATACTAGGTTAAGTAGTACATAGCAAACATGACAGAAATATACCTGATAGGACCATTGGTTGGTCCAAGACGGAATACAACGATAAAACGTGATCCTTCTTCATAGCCCCGAATTTCTGTCCTCAAAAATCTCCTATTACCATTATGCCCCCTCAAAACCAGGCAAATGGTATCCTCTTTTACAATTTGAACAGGAAATGACCAATTGGTATCATCTAGTCGGACCTATGGTATGTCATGAGAACTCAACAAGTAAGTTTTCTATGATTATCATATGATCATTGCAGGTATGTTAATCATGAATCAGATATTTTTTGCACATTAAATTTAGTGATTCTGAAGAAAAAAAATTCAAATACAAACCACAGTGCCTTAATATATCAGGATTGGAAGAAAACACTTACACCATCATGTAATACTATTAGAGCCACTCTAACACAGGAATCTCACACTTATCATGGGAGACATTATATGCTCCAACTAATAGAGCCTTCCCACCACAAACAACTTCATTCTCTTGCTAAAAACTATCAAGTTGCTTACCAAAAAAATGCCAATGTCGCGAAGCATTTAAAACTCCATATAATATCAACTTTGACAGTTACTATCATTCAAGGAAGGGTAAAGGAGATAGAGATCCAACAATAAATGTAATATATTGAGCTAAATACAAAGGTGAGAAACTCAGTAAAAAAGTAAAGCCACAAGGATGAGTGGCGAAACATGCAGAAGAGGTTGACAGTATTGAAGCAATAACCAGTCCCCTAACCTGAAGTTTATCTAAACTGCCGGTTTCACGATGTACAAAGGAAATTCTTGAATCAGACGTGCAAAGAACCTTTGGTTCATCTTCACTGCAAAACTTAATAAACATGTCTTGGCCAAGTCTGTTTGTAAATGTAATGAATGGTCGAATAGAAATGACCTAAGAAGAGGATAGTAAGTCAAAAACAACATTTACATAGCCCAGAGAAAAGTCAACAACTAGATAACATTATGAATAAGAAGCTCCTAACTTCTTAATTACCTTCGTAGGAACAGATTGATATGTGCATGGTTTTGTAGAAATAAAAAGCTGTATGCAATTGCCATCAGCATCATATGCATAGAGATCCAATGATCCATCCTAACAAGAAAAGAAATGTGACCTTAACAAACATTCTCTCCTTGCTTAAATATTATGTCATCATATAAGATTGATATAGGCAATACCATGTCACCAAGGGGAGAAAGATTTTTAACAGGTCCAAACCGTTCCTCGCCAGATTGAGCAATAGACACCGAAAGTCCCAATGTATTAAAATTCAAAGCAGAAGCTATTGTATGACCTTCAAATATTTCCTCTTCAGTTATTTCCTCAAATAATACTTCATTTGTTTTCTTAGACTGAAAAGGAAAAGAAAACTTCCATGTATGTTTCTTTCCTGGCAAATCTAGAAGCCTGAATGTAAGTGGGGGACATCTAACAACTGCAAACCAATAAGGAGCATAGACTCTAATGATCTTTGCCAGCAATGGTCGTTCTTTGTCATAATTTTGTTCAAGAATGATTTGAACAATCCTGTATATGCCATAGTTTAGGAGCACATTAGACAACATAAAGAAAAGACTTCAATATATAAGCAAAAATTTAAAAATAAACAAAACTTAATAAATTTGAGATAAATAAGGTAGCATCTATTAGAACCTTCCAGATATTGAACTTCTCAAACTTATTGTTTTGGATGGAACTCCATGAGGATCAGATATAGGAACAGCTTCCTATGACAACCCAAAAAATGCAAGGGTCAAATGTGATTACGATCATATCACGATAAAGACAGCATTGCAGCACTAGAGAACAAGGACTAGAAATCTTACATGTATAGGCAGCCATCCTCTTTGCGGAAGCAGTGAAAAAAACAAAGGATTTCTTATGTCAGCACTGTAAACCTTTACAGTTTTTCCTGGACCAAATATTCCTCTAGAGCAGGCAACAAAATGACCACTTGGTTGCATCTCAAGAACAGAATATTCAGCTGCAAGGGGAAGAAAATTGCTAATAGACAATGGGGACTTTACGACAAGAGTCCAGTCCTGAATAGGATCAGAATGAATGTCTTTCGCAATCTCTGTCGCATGTATGCTCAAGCAGAACCACAATTTATGGGAACCACTTGATGAAGTTCCACTTATCTGGGTGCAGTATAACAGTTCCTCGGTCTCAATAAGAGTTGACAAACATATTTCAGAACTTACTTTTGTGTTATCAGAATCCTCTAGTTCACCAGGCCTATCCACTACAGAACTCCAAGCATACTCATTAGAATTCGTAGGATGAGAAGGCCTTAATTGCAAGACATACATTCCAGATTGCAACAAGCCAGAGAGAGGAAGGGGCACAGTGTCTCCGGGTTTCAATAGTCCAATAGATATGTCCTGCTTTAACTCAAATGATATCTGTTTCCTACTTCTGATCCATCTCCTTTGCCTTGCATGGTTCACAAACTTCGAAGTATCAAGAGAATCAGGCCATTTTAGACTTTGAACATCTTGTGCATAAGCCCAACCATCAGGATAATTATTAGATGTCTCGTCCAAATGCCAATCATCAATCCATTCCCAACCAGATGGTAGCTCAACTCCAGAGATTGCCTGCATAACTGATGGAGATTAGACACATGCCAGCAGCTCCAAATTCAGTCATTGAAATTTCTAAAAGTGCCATGGTTCTGAAATAACTTCTAAATTATGTGACTGTTAGAACTAAAAAGCTGGAATTACTGTATGCTAGTTTGAAAACACAGTTTCTGCACGGATTGATTGGTAGCATATTTTCAAAATAGGATAGAATGATCCTTTTTCTAGGTTAAGTTCAAGCTAGAATTTCTGATTATATTCAATATGAATCCCTATATCCATTATGAATTGGTGGCTCTTCATTCTTTTTTTTTTGATAAGTAAAGAAGTATTAATCAAAAGCACCGAGGGGCACAACCCTAGTACACAGGGAGTATACAAGAGAGCGACTAAGAAGAAGAAAAATAAAAAGAGAACATAAAAAGAAAGTCAGGGAAGCTGACTTTCCTGACTTTCATTCTTTTACATTAAAAAGGAGTCTTCAAAGATTCAGTAGGTATACAACATTATATTTTTACTACTCAAGTAAATGGTAGAAATGAAAGTATGGGGATTGGATCTTTTAGAGTTAGACGCCTCATTCATGGATTCAAATGATCTGATATTAGGAGTAACTTTCCTGTTTGGTTGGGTCTCTTGTATTCCCCTTTGGATGGGTGTTTGGTTTGATTGGGTTTTTCTGGGTTTTTGATTGGTTTGTTTGGTTTTTTTCTGGGTTTTTCTGGGTGTTTGTTTGGGTTCCTTTGTATACATTATTGTGTACTTAGAGGCGCTTTGCGCTTTTTTTGATATATACTACATTACTTATCAAAAAAAAAAAGGAGTAACTTTCCTGTTTTTTTTTGATAAGTAATGATGATGATATAAAAGAGCGCAAAGGGGCGCAACCCATATACACGGGAAGTATAAACTGAGAGCGCCTAGGAGGGAGAGAAATGAAAAAGAAAATCAGAGAAACTAATCACTAAAGGAGCTAGCCAAGCGGCCGTCCAAGAGTAAAGAGTACAGAAGAAGAAATGAGTCAATTCCTCTATGGTCCTAGTGGAATTTTCAAAACATCTAGCATTTCGTTCATTCCAAATACACCACATAAGACACAGAGGGATCATCTTCCAAACAACCGCGCTTCGAGAGCGACCTCCCGACCACCAACTAGCAAAAAAGGCCCTCACCCGGCTAGGCATGACCCAAAGCAACCCGAACCGCTGAAAAATCATGTGCCAAAGAGCACTTGCAAGCTCACAGTGGAGAAGAAGATGATCGGCTGACTCTCCGGTCTTCTTGCACATACAACACCACTCCACAACCACTATGTTCCTCCTACGAAGCATATCATGAGTCAAAATTTTGCCTAAGGCTGCTGTCCACCCAAAAAAAGCCACCCGCTGAGGCGCCTTAGTACCCCATATGCTCTTCCAAGGAAACTCCTCTTGGTTAGAAATGGCCAAGGTCTTATAGAACGATTTCACCTCAAACTTGCCCTTCTTGGACGGCGCCCAGCAAATACGATCTACGTTGCCTAGGGAAACCTTGCAAGAATACAACCGATCAAAAAAAGGAGAAACCAAATCCATCTCCCAATCTTGTACCGATCGTATGAAAATGACATTCCACTCAACAACCCCATTCCTTCCAAAAAAGTTATCCTTCACCCAAGCTTCTTTGTTTCTGGCGATACTGTATAAGGATGGAAAATCTTGCTTTAAAGAACTGTCCCCACACCAAATATCATGCCAAAAACGGACTTTTGAACCCTCCCCCACCTCAAACCGAGTACTATTGGCAAAGAAATTCCATCCTCTCCGAATATGCTTCCAAAGCCCCACACCATGAGAGCCCGAAACCTCCTTCGTGCACCACCCACCTTCTTGGTCTTCATACTTAGCTTTGATCAACTTACACCAAAGCGCCTCGTTCTCATTTGCATATCTCCAAAGCCATTTCCCCAAGAGAGCTTGGTTAAACTGATGCATCTTCCGAATACCAAGCCCACCATAACGAATAGGGGTACAAACTTGGTCCCAGCTTACTAGATGCATCTTGGGCTCATCCCCCATTCCTCCCCACAAGAAATCTCTCTGGACTTTCTCAATCCTTTTGGCTACACTAGCAGGAATCGGAAATAGAGATAAAAAGTAAGTCGGGAGGTTAGCCAAAGTGCTCTTAATGAGGGTTAAACGACCTCCTTTAGAGAGGTACATTCTCTTCCAACCTGCCATCTGACGCTCCATCTTTTCGATCACTTCATTCCACATAACCGTATCCTTATAAGACGCCCCTAGAGGGAGGCCCAAATACTTCATAGGCAAATCGGCAACACTACATCCAAGAATGTTAGCTAAACCCCCAATATTCTCCACCTCACCAATAGCCACAATCTTCGATTTCCCAAGATTCACTCTCAAACCCGAAACAGCTTCAAAACATAAGAGAATGAGACGAACATACCGGATTTGCTCGATGGAATCTTCACAAAAAATCAAAGTATCATCCGCAAATAAGGAGTGAGAAATCATCAACTCCGACAAGACCCTATTGCCCACCGAAAAACCAGTCAAAAGGCCTTGGTCAACCGTCGCATTCACCATCTTACTCAAAGCCTCCATAACAAGCACAAACAATAACGGTGAGAGAGGATCCCCTTGCCTGATTCCCCTTGAACTGTTAAAGAAACCTTCCGGAGAACCATTCACAAGAATGGAGAATCTTACCGTCTTAATACACCATTCTATCCAATCCCTCCACCTTTCCCCAAAACCACATCTATGCAGCAAATACAAAACAAAGTCCCAATTTACATGGTCATAGGCCTTTTCCAAATCCAATTTACAAAGGACACCTGGCACCCCTGATTTCATGCGACTATCCACACATTCGTTTGCAATAAGAACGGAATCTAGGATTTGCCTGCCCCCAATAAAAGCATTTTGAGAATAGGAAATGACCTTACCCAACACAGTTTTCATCCTACTAGCAAGAACCTTCGACACAATTTTATACACCCCTCCCACCAGACTAATAGGCCGAAAGTCCTTCATCTCCACCGCATCTGCCTTCTTTGGAATCAGGGAAATAAAGGTTGCATTCAAGCTCTTCACCAATTGACGCCTGCGATGGAACTCTGCAAGAACCGCCATGACATCTTGCTTGATAATACTCCAGCAAGCTTGAAAAAAAGCCATGGAAAAGCCGTCTGGACCCGGAGCCTTATCACCATCCATACCTTTTACCACCTCCCAAACCTCCTTTTCCTCAAAGTCTCTTTCTAACCACCTAGTGTCCTCCTCTTCTATGGACAAAAATGGCTGGTTATCCATTCTAGGGCGCCAAGAGCTTTGCTCCGAATAAAGACTTTGATAATATTGCACTATGTGATCTTTTATCTCCACTGGATCACCAGATAAGATGCCATTAATGCGAAGCACTTCCACCCGGTTGTACCTTCGGTGAGAGTTAGCCATCTTGTGGAAAAAGCGAGTATTCCGATCCCCCTCCTTGAGCCACAACGCTCTCGATTTCTGCCGCCAATGAATTTCTTCACACAACAAAGTATTCTCCAAATCTTTCAACTTGTCCGTCTTCCGGATTTTCTCCTCTTGATCTAGCCCTCTTGATTCTGCCAACTCATCCAACTTCTGGATATCTCCCAATAACTCCTTTTTTTTCCTCCCAATGTCCCCAAAGACCTCCTCATTCCATATTTTCAAGTCCTCTTTAAGGGATTTTAATTTACTAGCGAGCACAAAGCTAGGTAAACCCTCAAACGAATATGACTCCCACCAAGACGCAACCTTATCAACAAAACCCTCTGCCTTAAGCCACATATTTTCGAATTTAAAACTCTTCTTACCTCCACAAGGGGTCCCACAATCCAGTAATAAAGGGAAATGATCCGAAAGCAGACGTTGAAGTCTTCTTTGAGAAACTGCTGGGTAGTGATCTTCCCAATCGGAAGAAAACAAGAACCGGTCAATCCTCGACCAACTCTCATTTTCTTGATTATTAGACCAAGTAAATTGACCCCCCATCATCGGAATATCCACCAGATTATTCTCAGAAATGAAGTCCGAGAAGTCCATCATACCCGAGGAGTAATAAGAATCATTGGATCGCTCACTAGGAAAGCGTACAATGTTGAAATCCCCACCCAAACACCAAGGAACCTCCCACATCTCAATCAAACCAGCCAACTCTTCCCAAAGTGCCCTTCTCTCCATATCCTCATTCGGTCCATACACTCCCCCAAACGCCCACACCCATTTATCCTCTACATTTTGAAAAGAGCAAGCCAAAGAGAAGTGTCCCACACACTCCTCCTTACACTCCACTACCCTCCTATCCCACATCATTAACATCCCCCCCGACAAACCATTAGAGCCTTTAACCTTCCACCCCACATGTTGACCTCCCCAAAGACTATGTATCACTCCTTTGGAGATAGTCTCCATCTTCGTCTCTATCAAACACACTACATCAACCTTCCATTCTTTCAAAAGACCCCTAATGCGCAACCTTTTTTTTAGGGCATTCAACCCTCTCACATTCCATACTACAATATTAAGCTTCATGATCCACCAAAGTAACCCTCTCACTTTTCTCAATTTCTTCGAGTCCTTTGAGTACATTAACACCTGCAGAACCACCTCCCAACTCCAAATCGTACTGCCTTCTAGAAGCTTCAATAGCATTGAATAAAGCTTCCAGTTCCTCCTTTTTCCCCTCATCAGAAATTCCAACTTGTGGGCAAAACTTGAGGCAGTTTCCAACTACCCAGCTGGATGATGTCGTGTCTGACCCTAAATCCTCCAAAACTGCTGTTTCAGCCACTGTATCCCCATCCAATCCTAAATCAGACCCAGTAAACTGCAAATCCGATGTTGGGTCCCCCCTTCCCTGCCCAAATTGATCCAGACGACCCAAATTCCTGACCTCCCCCCGACAAGTTTGCTGAGCCCACTCCCCCATGGCCAAACCAGACTTCTGGCGAGAGGGACTCCCCCTCAGAAGCTGACGTGTGGCCAGAAACGACCCCTCCCCTGCCTCGCCGGTCTCCATAGCTCTCTCCGGCGCCATCTGTTGCCTCTCCGGCGCCATCTGTTGCTCCTCCGGTGAAACTTTCCTGTTATTATGACCTGATGGTTGTTCATTCTTTTACATTATGGTGATGCAAGAGATTTTAGACCATGCCTCCTAAGACACAGAGTAGGTGCCACCGTGCCAGATAAGTTTCACACAAGTGGCAAATTTTATAGCTAAGAGGGAGTCATCACACTGCAACACTGTAGGGGCTATTTTAACCCACCAAAAATTTGGTACTCCTTATACGTCCACTTCTTATGGTATTTTCAGTGCTCTCTTTCCACTCCGTTTGAAGGGTTTCTTATGCTTCCTTCTTTAATAATTTTTTTTCAATGATAAAATTCCTTTTCCCAAAGAAAAAGAACTGTAAAATGATGGAAGTGTTGATGTATGACTTTTCACTCTCATTAAGTCATGTTGGACCCACTGCTTTTATTCTTTCTAATTGGTGTTGGACTTTTTATCCTTTGCCGACTTCCATAAAACAAAGGTATTCGACCATTCTTTGTATTGTGTGTAGCAAAAAGAAACAGAGCTGCACAAAGAGACTTTCTAGCTGCACAACAGGTTTTTCTCAGTTTTGTAAGTCGTGTGGCACAATGAGAGAGTGGGTTTCTGTACGATAGTAAGATCATTTTTTCTTTTTTCTTGGAAGTGCCACACAGCCTTTTGGAGAAGTCTCAAGAGAGATAAAAACAGGGATTGGCACAGAAAAAGAGAGAAAACAAAGCTACTGTTTGTCTCAGCAAAAGCAAAGTTCATATTCTTATCTTTGCTTTTGTTTTCTCCTTTGAGAAAGAATCTCTATTTTTTTTGGCTCCCTCTCTAGAATGTCTCTCTCTCTCTCTCTAGACTCGGATGAATTTCAAAATTTGAATTTTTGCAAGTTTTTTTCTGCGATCGGTGGCGCGGCTGGTGCTGCGCGTTAGGGTTCGGCGTATGGAACGCAGATTCTCTTTTGAAGCCAAAACCTTCTGCCTTTCGGCAAAGGTTGGGTGTCCTAACCTTCGTCTGGAGGAGAGGAGAAAAGGTTTCGTGGGGTATATTTACGCGAGCATTCGGTGTTCGTCGTGGTTGGTGGAAACGGTGGAAGCGGCGATTCAGGTTCAGGTGAAGGAAGAAATTGCCAAATCTTACCGTGAGGGTGATAAGGCCACGATGGTCCACGGGGGAGGTAATAAGGCCGGAAGGTTCTTGGAGGTATCGGTGTTGGCTGAGGGTGGTCGTAAGGGAGTCATTTGGCTTCCGGAGGGACGTTTTGGGAGGGGCTGGCGGCGTTTCGCGGGAGAGCTTCGGCAACTGATGGCGGCACAGATCGAGTCGGATGGTATGGCGGAGTCGGGGGTTCCATCTTCGGCGGGGTTTCTAATGGATGGTCCTTCTTTGGGGGTCGATTCCAGGAGGTCTTTCGTGGATGTCCTTCGATCTTCTTCGGGCGTCGAGGCGAGAGCAGTTGAGTATCCGAGGTCTCTCGATTTGCTTCCGGGGTCGTTTTGTTGGGATTCGGAGTATGACGGTTTGGGGTTGCGTTCTGCCGTGGATTGCTCTGCGTTGGAGAGCATGTCTTCTCCTCTGGCGGAGGCGGCTGGGTCAGTGAGTTTGAGGAAGAAGAAGAAGGGCAAGATCGGTATTAGTGGATTGTTGAGGCTTCTAGGGCAAATCCAACGTAAGTTGGACCGGGTCCGTGCAGGGGTTGTCTCGAAGCCCAATCGCAGGAGTAAAAGGGTTCGTTTTTTGGGCCTATCAACTTCTGCTTTGGGTTGTGATTCCGGGTCGGTCTCTGAAGTGGGTTTGGGTCAGAATTTGGATCCGGTTCAGTACTTGGATCCGGATTTCTCAGATCCAGTCCATAACTCGTTCTCATTACCTTTGGAGTCTGTATCGGCTGGGATTCCTCTAGCCTCTGAAGAGTGTTTGGAGCCGTTGGCTAGGTCTTCTTTGAGTTTGCAGGTTACCGGTTTGGATTCCGGCGATGGGTCTTCCCCGGCAGTGTTCTCTCTCTCTCCGGTGCGAGTTTTGGGCGAGATTGTTGGGTCTGCCGGTGACGGGTCTTCTCAGGGGGCTACTTTTTCCCTTTCTGCGGAGGCTTTACAGGCGAGCACGTTGCGCAGGGACTGGGAGGGTTCTCTTTCTTCGATGCCTGAAACCTGCCGGGGTGCGACTGTGTCTTCGGAGATTTCTGATTCGGCTCGTCTTTCTATTCTCAAGGAGGCCTTCGCTGTTCCTTGGGAGGTGGACTCTCCGGCGAGCTCTTGCAGGGAGGTTCCTTTTTCGGGGGAGGAGGAGCTGGTTGTTCGTCCTTCTTCTCCGGAGAAAGGTTTGTTTCGTCGTGGGTTCTTGAGTCCGAGAGCTGTCTCTCCGGCTCCGGTGGTGTTGAAGGATTCTTTGTCTTCTAAGGGAAAGGACCCTGTTCTGGTTCCCTCTGCGCCGGTGGAGGTTCAAGTTGGCTTTTCCCCTGCTACTACCTCCTTGTTCTCGTCGCAGGGATGCACTTCACTCTCGACTACTTCCCTTCTCGATGGGGCGGCTGAGATGGGGAGGAATCTTAGCCGTCCTTTTCCTCGCATGACAGAGAGTGGTACTCCCATTTACTCCTCTATATCCTCGTCCCAACTGTTTTATACCCGGAGGGTGAAGGAAAAAGTCGCAAAGCAGCTGCATAAGAACAAGGACCTGCTTGCTGAGGTTGAAGTTTCTGCCCCTAAGGTTGAAGTTTCTGCTTCTAAGGTTAAGGGGTTGAGGGAGCTCAATAATCTGGATTGCTCCATCTCTCCGGTGAAGGGCCGGCGTCGGAGGGGTTTTTTGGGATCGAAAAATGCTTTTTCTTTTCCCCCTGAGATGCACTAGGGCTTTTCTTGGGGTTTGGTTGGGTCTATTGTATTCCCCTTTGGATGGGTGTTTGGTTTGATTGGGTTTTTCTGGGTTTTTGATTGGTTTGTTTGGGTTTTTTCTGGGTTTTTCTGGGTGTTTGATTGGGTTCCTTTGTATACATTATTGTGTACTTAGAGGCGCTTTGCGCTTTTTTTGATATATACTACATTACTTATCAAAAAAAAAAAAAAAAAAAAAAAAAAAAAGAAAAAGAGAAAGAATCTCTTTTGTGTGATAGTGAGATTTTGGTTTATTGGGGGCTTTGGACATGATTATTCACAAAAATAAAATTTTCATCCATCATATGGTGAGGAAAAAGAGTTGAAAAAAAAAAAGAACAGAACAGAAAAGAAAAAAGAAGCGTACATGACAAATGTCCTAAGGCATGTGAGAAACAGCTTTAATAATAACTAACCTGATGGGAGCTTCCGCCTTCTGAAATATCTTGCCTAGATTGAACCAAGCACCCAACCCAGCCAATGGTTGGGTCATACTTTTCCGTTTCAAAATACTCATCTGTTTGAACTCTGTTACCATCAATTTGTAAGCCTTTAGGGTTACTTGCATCATCTTGTGGTCTCATTCTCTCAGTGGAAGCTTTGGATACAAGGTACAAATCAAGTATAAAATCTGTATTGTTACGTATTGAAACCAAAGACCTAATATTCACATATCTGTTCCCATCTTTGACACTTACTTCACTGGCAACAACATCATTGCCAAACCGCCAACAAGCAGCACGTGCAGCATAGTTTAGCCTCACAGTAGTCCAAGGCCCTTCTCTGCTTGGGCTAATCTGAATATGCCCAGATTTTCTGTCACCAATTGCAGGTTGATTACTGTTGTCAACTTCAGATCTGGGTGACAGGAGTATAGCACATCTTATTCTCCCGCATGAGCCTTCACATTTATCACTCTGCACCATATTGTACATAAGCATCATTAAGCTAAGAATAATTTTTATTTTTTATTTTATTTTTTATTTTTATTTTTTTTATTACTTATCAAAAAAAAAACCTAAGAATAAAATTGTTTGAAGGTTACTTCAAGATCAACCTATAAAGGATACAACAATGTATTCAACCTTAGATATAAGAAGAAAAGCAATGACAAAATCTAAAAAATAACATTCACCATAGATTCTGTTGATGACAAGTCAATCAAGGTCAATTTATTAACATAATCATGTGAATGTGAACCATCTTGGATGTTTCCTGCCATCTGCTTTAGGGGGGCTGAAAAGCATCCAATCGGATTACCTGTCAAACCAGAAGTGAAGTTTATAACGAAAACATAAAACATGGTTGATAATGAATAACTATAATGCGTGGCAAAAGGAATTTATTTTCAGATTTTGAAAGGTAATATCCACATAAAATAAATATATTTGTAATTAGCTAAGAGATTCTAGACAATTAGAATATTAAGAGTTACTCAATTGTACAAATTATGAATGGAGGGCATTAAAACCATTCCTATTGTATGTGCATATCTTTAGCCAAAGCTGCTCTCTACCCACAGGGGATTGGTGCTGTTGCAGCAATCGTTTACTAGTTCAGACTTGTTTTTCCCCCCCTTCTTTTTATCTTTTTGCTTAATAGTAGACAATTTGAAATCTGCTTAAGAGCTCACATTATAATTCATTAGGGTTATCGTGTGATACAAGAGTGCCAAAAGGGTTAAATCACTTTGCGTATATTGTATTGACCAGAAAAACAGAAGATCAACCACTCTGTTGACACTATTGTTTTGTCTAAATTCTTCAATATCTACATTCAAAAATAAGATTGTGGAACCATTATTTTGCATGACCTCTAAATTCAAGAAACTCATTTTTTTTAGGTAATAATTGGGCCCCAGCTCCCATGAGTATGTATGATTATTGTATTCAGCATTCAACTTATTAAAACAGCAAGGACCTTATTTAAAACTGTAGCCCACTATGATTTAAACTCATTAATCAGCAAATACGGAAGAAGATAATTGAGCACAAAGGGGAGCTCCCGCAAGGATGAGTACACTAACACTTTATTGTGGACTTTATCAACCTTGCGTGGTTTTCACCTTGTTTTTTGTAGGGCTTGCTTGCCTTTTTAAAATTCAAGATCATCCTTCCTCATATATTTCCTTAGTCACTTGAGATGATTCCCACCAAATTTAAAAAGATGGTCTTGGTGGCTGGGGCAATATTGATTTCCAATTACGAGGATTTAATTTTAATGCTCAAATACATTGCAAAGTGAATAAGTAATGCTAAATACAGTATTCAGTTGCAGACAGTAACAAGCCGTTTTCAAGCAACCATTCCAATACCAAGAATAGACATCCTTAACATGTCCAAATCTTCGGAATTCATTAATATTTTGTTGACACAAAATTACAAAGATTCACTTTAACTGATGCCGAATTCATCATTCTTCCCTAACATGAAAAACATAAATTTTATGGTATCTAATTCAACAATAATAGATCTGCATAGTGAAAGAAATACCTTTCCCCATGTCTGTCAAAATTAGTTCCAAAGTGTAGTGGTCCTGTGCAAATTTGTACAATAGGAAATTATTTCGGGGCCATGGAAAAAAAAAAAAAAATTACAAAAAATGCACAAAGAGTGAAGGCAAAATGTTATCAGAAAGATAACAACTACTATAAGTACAATCAGAAATTATGTAGAGAATATGTGGAGAGAACTGATCCACTGTGTAAGACCTATCCAGCATTGGCGTCCACACTAGGAAAAAGAAACAGTACACAGAACTTGAGAGAACCAGATTCTCTTTTGCAGAATTGAAACAGCCACTACAGGAGTGAACTTAAGTAAAATTTCTTCAAAATTAGTCTAAAAGATTGAACAAGTACAAGCTTAGGAAATCCTATGGAATAGTAAACCTCTTCAATAATTTATATAGATGAGCTCGCCAAGATACAGTAACAACTTGGAATAAATTAAGCCAGAGACCAGCAGTTTAAGAAGTTTAGTTGCAGAAATAACCTAATGTACTTATAATCAGAAGCCTGAATGTCCCTTCATAAGTACGTGTAATAAGAAGCTCTCAGCTAGCAAGGAATACAATTTTAGAGAACTTACCACTTTAGAAATGGAAAGAATCTTAAATTATGAATAGCTGAAGGACAGAATCTTACTACTGACAGGCTTCAGGAATGAAAATTATGAACTAGGTGAATTAAATGGCCTTCACTTCTTAATAAGCTCATATCTCAGGTAATGAAGGATGTGACTACTCATGAAAAGACACAAAGGTAAAAGATACTAGAAAAGAAAATGTTAATAAAGTAAAAAGAGTTAAGAATGTGACAACTCATAAAAAGACACAACAGCAAAAGAAATTTCCTTGAAAATGAAATGTTAATAAAGAAAAAAAAGTTATCTACATACTGGTGAATCAACTTTGAAGAAAAATACTTCATTCCAGTTGACCAATTCAAGATCAGAAGACAAGTTATCTGAACTGCTTCCACATGTGCGTGCACTCTGTTGATGAAGCTGCCATTCAGTAGAGAGGCTTTGTTCTGGAGTCAGACGAATTGAAACCGTATATTGGTGAGAACTTAAGCCTTCAACTCTTGGGAACTGCATTACAGGTATATCCAAGTAAATGATTAATAAAAGAAAACTATTTGCAAAGATGGGTGTAAATTCATGCTTCCTCTATCCCAAAAGACTTGTCTTGGCTCAAAACGGTATGAGTATTCAGGAAAAGAAATAAGTAAAGTGATTTTCTAAAATGCCCTCTGATTTACGTTAGAGGTAAGCAGTGAGACAGTAGTTTGCTTTTTAAAAAAGGGAACGGCAGTATAGGAAAATGAAAAATAAGTGCTTCCACTTTTAGAATGTGGACATTCATCTGCGACATTCCAAAAGAGAAAGCAAGACATCTATTTAAGACAGGAGTACAGGATATAATCATCTAAGAGTACGAAGCCAATCAATAATAAAAATAAACATAAGAGAAACAATAACTACAATTAAAATTAGCCAGCATCACATATTCTTCAGAAAAGAAAATTATTTTGAAATATTTATTTGGAATCACAAGCAATTGCCTCCATCATTGAATAACTATAACTCATACCTGTGCATCCAGTATAATAATTGTCACCATTGTTCTAACTTTTCTGCAAAGTTTTCCTTTCAAGTGAGAATCTAACATGTTTTTGGAAACCGGAACTTTTACAGGCTTCATATCCCCGGATGGCATCCAAATTATATTTGAAAGTCCCCTTATTTCAGTAGCTCTAATGAAGATGTCCTGGCCAAGCTTGTTTTGTGGGATTATATAATAATTTCTCCGGTGATGGATGTCAGTGATAGATGTTCCACCAAAAGTTGGAGAAAATGCATCCTATTTGATGTAATGTAAATGTCAGGGGAGTTGGGGAAGAAAAGAAAAAAATACAGATATATAAATCGAACAATTGAAAAATAAAAAGAGAGTTGCAAATGAAAATACAAACAATGAGAGGAGAATCAAGAGACTTACTCTGTTTTTATGATATTCTTGGACGTTACTAAGATTATTCCAGCTTGCATAAGCTTGAATAATCATATTTGCATTAGACACTGAAACATTTAAGTTTAGATCCCTAGTTGAGGTAAGACGTAACTGAGAAGCTGCACCTGGGGCATTGAGATCATATTGATACCTACAAAAGTGACGATAAATTAGGAATGAATAGAAATAATAACCTAAAGGTAAAGGTCAATAAACTATCACAACTAAGCTTTTGAAAGCATTCAAAAATATTTTTAACACAAAGAAAAAGAGGGACAAGAAATAAAGGAAAAGCTTCCTTTCCAACGACATAAAGCCAGTAACGGAGAAATCAAGGTAATCATTAGATGATTGGTAATGCACAAAAAGTTGTATGCCCATTGCCTAATTCATTAGACGATTGGTATTGCATACTTATTGTCTTTCTTTTTGGCAAGTAATAAAGATTTTAACAGAAAAAGAGGAAATATATACTTTTTTTTTTTTTTTGATAAGTAATATTGTATATATATAAAAAAATACTTATAACTATTATATATAGTTTATTTAAAAAATTGCAGTCTACAGTTATAGTTTATTATATATTACCTCCAATTCTCTTGAATTCTGTCACTAAACTTCTTTATGAATTGTAGAAATGAAATTGTCTTATTCTCTGTCTCAAATAAAGGAATTTCACACATGATGTGCATGTGTCACACGAAAAACGGAATTTAGACCTTAGTTGACCTTTAGAATGAGCGAGAATAGAGTTGTTCTGTTTCCAAAATAAAGAACTGAGTCGTTTTCTATCTCTTTCATGAACCTTTAAGCCCATTGAAGGCCATCTACAGGATAAATTTAGTGTTTCAACAAGAAGTGTGCATCATATGGGAGAATCTGGCAGTTGGCACAGAAGGCAGGAAGCTTTCATGATGGTTCTCAAAAGACAAAGTAATTTATAACTACCACTACTTATGAGTAGGTAATTTGTAGTATACCCCAAAAACAATTTGATGCATGAATTACAACAAATTACCTTAAAACCCCATCTACTGGCTCAACAAGAGGCTCCCAAGAATCGTACTTATCATTATACGATTGTGCAGCCAAGGAGAAGTTAACAGTGGAACTCAAATAGTCAGTTCTTCCATGCAAAGCAAATCCTATTCCACTAAAAGATACATTCAACAATGGCACCATCTGCAAAATTCCAGGAAACAGAATCAATAGGGACATTATTGCAAGCAAATGGCAATATTGTTGTATTACAGGTTCCTGAGTTCTAAATCATAATCACCATCTGATAAGGAACAGTCTAACACTTTTTAAACAGAAAAATATAAAAGAATTCTGTTAGAATGTAAAGAAAAAGAAATAAATAGGTTCGTACGTCACAACAAACAACACTAGATTTAAACATTGAAGAAAATAAGAAAGTCCTTGCATTCTCCGTAGAGCCTTCATGTAAGCCGGAAGACATAAGGTGTAAAGAGAACAGATCTTTGCATTACTAGCTAGGAAGCCTTATGAGGAAAAAAAGTAACAAAAGATGGCCTTATATTTCAACATTACACCTACAACTATAATTCCTAGAAAAGAAAGGCCATTCTTTAGCAAGTTTAGCTCTCACAAACTATTTGAAAATCAACGCAACCTCAATGGAAGAGGTCTAATAAAACACATACTTTTTATTATCAATACAGATATCTGTTTTGCAAAGAGAAAATGCACAAGGTGTTCTAAAAAGCAAGTATGATTTATTAATAAGACAAGTGAACCTCTAAAAAAAAAAAAGATTACAAGGTCATAAATTTGTGGTGAGGTCCATATGGTTGTCAAATTATGAGTGCCAGTCTGGATAAAGACAAGCCTCAAGGAGAGACTGTTACATTATTGTGTCACATCTGTCCCATAGTTGAACAAAGTGGTCCGCATGTTTCAACCTCTTGGAGGGCTGTCAATAATGGCCTTTATATGCTGGATAAGGTAAGCATATTTTGCCCAGACATTTTGCCTACTTGCGTACTCTCTTGGTCTCATAATGAGTCCATTGAGCATTTATTTTTGGTTGTGAATTCGTGCAATAGATTGTGACTGCTCCTTTCACTAGACTGGGTCCTAATAAGCATCCCTCCTCCAGGTTTCACCCCAGAGACATCTTAAAACAACTTTGGCTGCATATTCTGCGAACTACACTCATGGTGCTTTCACTTGCCTTAGAAAAGTACCCATACAACTCATCTCACCCTTTTGTACGGTCCCATACAGTTGTAAATCAATGAATGCAAGCATTTCTTACGTTTGCTATCAGAAGGATCCCCTAAAGAAGATATGTTTGCACTGAATTCATTCACAATTATTTAACTAATTACCATATTCAGGCATATATTTAACCAGCACTGATTTCCAAACACAACAGGTGGGTTTGACATTTTATTATAAAAATTAAATGGATCGACTTGGAATAGGAATTCTCACCAAGCCACTATAGTCATCAAAGAGTGCTGCAGAAAATGTTGTAATTTTTGCATCAATGATAGTATCATCTGAACCACTTGGTACACTGGAATCTGCAAGCTTTAAAGCAAACCTTCTTGGAGGTCTTTTAAAACCACTACGGACAATGAAGGTTCCCAACTCATTACCAACCAGCCAAATACTAAATGGCTCTGTAATCTTGGCATCAGATGTATCCCATATACTTTCCTCCAGAAACTGATCCCCAGTGACCATATCACTGCGCATACATTTCAATGTGCTGAATTCATGCTGCTTTGGGGTGCCCTTACATGCAATACAACCTAAGGAAACAAAACCCGGGGGAGGTTGAGGTAGCCAGAAAGATACACTCTCCATTCCTTTCTGTTTCTTGATTTGCCCAGCAGGCTGGAAACCCAGAGGTGCTTTCAAAAGCTCTTCATCATCATGAAGAACAATGCAAGTATTTGGAGGCTCATACCTAGGTCCAGATAAGAATCCATATATAATATTAATTCAGTAAAAGATGGACATTTCTCAATATGAAATTCACAAGAATCGCTTACCCTTCAACAGCAATATCACCAAAATATACCATCCCTTGCGGGACAACAGGGCGCCATATGGATAGTTTCTTCCTTGAGTTTGAGCCTTGATTCCACCATATTAATCTAAAACTAGCAACAGCTTCGAAACGCCGGCCAGAGTTTATAATTGATGATCTTCCTGATTGTTGGATTTGTGTATGAACCGAAGGGGAACCTTGGGAATCTGAACTTTTGGATGCTTTTGCAAACTCTTCGGACAACCCAAATATCATATGACGCAAATCGTATGCTTTAGCTGTTAAGCCAAAAATAGCAGGATCTGCTGGCAAGAAAGTGCCAACAGAATTATTCACACGCCAGAATGACATACTTGGGAAGGATCTGCAATTCAGACATGAAAGAAGACATCAAAATCAAGATTTTATTGAAGCTATAAGTATTATGCTTAATATAGAATTTTAGTCCATTGATTTTAGGACTGATGATTTTCCCACATAATATCAGAGCATTGCATGCCTTATGTATCTATTGTTGGTCTACTATCAATCAGCATAAGTTTTGGGGACTGATAGTTCTCCAACAAAAGTAAGTGGCTGTTCAGGTGATACTACTTCATAGAGGAATTAGCAATAAGAAAGGCATGCATGCAGTCAATGTAACACCTAGCTTTACGATGTTCCACGCATGCAGATGGCAAACTGACATCATGTTGGATAACCAACACCATCATACAGAACAATTTCTAAACAGCTCACAATACAATATAAACTGTTACTCAAAAACCCCCCACAAGTTACAGAAAAGTATATCATAAAGATTGAAATTATGACAGAAAATTATTCTTGGAAATTTCACATACCTATCAGTGGTGCTGATTGTAATACAATCCCTCTGGGAACAAGGACAAACTAAAGAAGCCAATATGCACAAAGCAGAAGATAGTGGCGGCTGTGTTCTTCCAGGGGCAACCACACAGCCCAATGCAACATAACCTTTGGGTGCCTCTGGGAACCAAATTGAACAGTTGCTCTCTCCTTGACTGCTGACACCATTTGGTGTCATGTCAGAATTATTTATCCCTTGACCAGAAATGTTCCCAGAAGATAAAGGTGACCAAATCAGTTTGAAAGATGTTGGTCTTTTAACTCTGACAAAGTTGGTATTTACAACAAGCACTCCTTTTATAGGTGGCTTTTCCCTGTCATGTAAAGACTGATGAGTCAACATTACAATGAAACAATTTAAAAAGCACTTGTCGTGAAGAAGAAAAAGAATTAATCTCTATGGGAAACCAAAAAAAAATCTCAAGAAGCAATGTTAGCAAGAGATTTCACTGACAATGGTGTCAGATAGTCCCCAAGAACTGCAAAACCAGGTGGTGCATGAGGTCTCCAGAAGGCATATATCTGGTCACTGTACGGATCTGCAAGGTGCAACACCCGGGCAATGAGTCATCAGTATTTAGCTCTAGATATATTCATATCTTCCAGTGACAAAACAAAAAAAATTAAGAGCATGTTGACGTACATTTTATTGTTCCAACCTTGTCAAATTGGGAGCAGACAACTGTCATTTTCTTTGAAGTCATCCTTAAAAATGCCAGAAGGTCCTCTTCAACTGCTAAAAACAGTCTCAAGATGCTGAATGAAAAACTCATGAATATATCTGAAACAGATAAATGTATACTGATCTTTCCAGAAGCATTTGAATACATAATTGAGGTGTCAAAAGGCTCCAATATCCTGATTCCATTACTCTCCATACTCAAGCCAAGTACATTTGCACCCATCTCAACAGTATCACCCTTCAAAACAAGCCTGGCAGCAGCATGAGCACATCAAATGTCATCTTTCTACCATCTTCTCATTACCTCATTACATGTTATCCTAGATATCCAGTATATAGAAAACTAAAAGTAATAGTTCATGTTAAAATTTTGTAAAATATGTCATTTTGCAGTTACCTTATGAGCCAACAGACACAATAAACTTAATAACATGAAAAGACAACAGCTCTTAAAATATCATTGTTGTGACAAAGTAATAATTAGGATCATGTAGAAGTAGAAAGAATTGAATAAAATAAGCCAATCCCACAGAACACTAAGATTGATGTGGCTCAACTTAACAAGCCTACATCTACGGGCAGAGATTACCAAGAAGAAATTCCACCATCAAAAGATACGAGTACAAAATAGTGATCGAGAAAAGCTACTCAAAATAAAGTCCTAACATACCCAAATCTCACTCTCACACAAAATATAACTTCTTGACAAAAAAAACAGCTAATTTTATTACCACCACTGTCCATCCAGTTCGGGAAGAGAGTACTAGAATCCTCCACACACAAAATATATCAATTGAGGGTTCATTCCACAACAAGAACGGAGGTATGTTTGTTTTAATACAGTTTTATTTACACATTCTATGACTTAAATTAGGTTATTAAGTTGCATAATAAGTCTAACAATTGGTTTAAGAACAACTACAAATGTATAGATTGAGAAGAAAACTACAAATGTACGAATGTAAATCTTTCTCTAGTTCTCTTGAGCGGCAACTATACTACAAAATTGAAGAACTTCTACTGTTCGGCCCTACAAAACTGTGAGTGTGAGATTGCCTCATTTTATATGCATATTGTCCTTGAATGGCCAAATGCCCCTTTTATATATGCTCTCTCAAAGTAGGTCTTATGATGAGACATATTTGGAACAAAGCCTCTATGATGAGACATAATTTTAACCTTTTTTTGAAGGCTGGATCTTTGTGGGGTGCATGGATTAATGACTATATGTTGAAGGGGAAAAGCTTTTGGATGGTGAAAATTCCTCGAGCTTGTTCATGGCCGGAGCTGGAGAAAGTTGTTAAAACTGAGGAACTTAGCCAGGCACTTCATTCGGTTCCAAGTTGGGGATGGGAACTATATTTTTGTGGCTTGATATTTGGCACCCGGATGGTGTACTTTTGGAACAATATGGAAATCGAGCAATTTATGATGCTAGAATTCAGCTCAATGCAAAAGTGTCGAGAGTTCTCTGTGATAAGTCTTGGCATTGGCCTCCTACTAGATCAGAATCTCTAGTCAAAATCCAAAGTCAATTACCTTAGGTTAATACTGGTGCCTAGCATATCTAGCAAAGGCATTTACAATTGTGCTCATGCGTGAGAGTTTATTCGAGCCAAGCAGCAGCCAGTTGTTTGGTGGAGGTTAGTATGGTTCCTTCTTGATATTCCAAGGCAAGCTTTCATTTTATGGTTGATTGCCCGAAATAGACTTACAACAGGGGAAAGTTTACTTACTTGGCGATACAATGGAAATGTCCTTTGTGTTTTTTTAGAGGATTTTTTTTTTTTGATAAGTAATGATGCATTAAAGAGCGCAGAGGGGCGCAACCCAAGTACACAGGAAGTATACAAGAGAGAGACTAAGTAGAAGAGAAAGAAGAAGAGAACATAAAAAGAAAATCAGGGAAATTGATCTCTATGGGAGCAAGTCATCTTGCAGTCCACATATAGAGCGTATACAAAAAGAAATGTACAATGTCCTCAAGGTTTCTCGACAAGTCCTCAAAGCATCTAGCATTCCTTTCCTTCCATAAGCACCACATGAGACACAGGGGAACTATCTTCCACACCACCGTGCTACGGGATTTACCACCCGACCACCAACTAGCTAACATCTCCTTAACGCTTCTAGGCATAACCCAACACATGTTGAACCGAGAGAAGATAACATCCCACAAAAAGCGCGCAATCCCATAGTGAAGAAAGAGATGATCCACAGACTCCCCTTCCGATTCACATATACAACATCGATTAATCACAACGATGCCCCTCTTCCTAACATTATCCAAAGTAAGGGATTTCCCAAGGGCGGCCGACCAAGCAAAAAATGCCACTCTCGAAGGAACCTTAGTGCGCCAAATACTTTTCCAGGAGAAATGGTTGGGCTCTTTAAGGGCGATCTTCCTGTAAAAGGAGCAAACCTCAAACTTCCCTTTTCTAGAGGGAATCCACCACATACGATCCTCTCCTTCCCCCCGCAACGAGAGCGAATACAAGAGCGAGAGAAGGGAGGATAAAGCCGCCTCCTCCCAATCATGAATTCTTCGAATAAAGGTAACATTCCAATGAACCATACCATTTATACTCTCCCTGATGTCCGCAATGGAGGCAGCCTTGTTGCTAGCTATATTGAAAAGGCCGGGAAAAGCTTCCTTGAGGGACATATCGCCGCACCAAATATCCTCCCAAAAATTGACATTCAGCCCTAAGCCAGGATCCAATCTGAAATGACATTGAAATGAACTCCAGCCCCTGCAAATGTGTTTCCATAACCCCATCCCATGCGAACCACGAAGATCTTTAGAGCGCCAACCACCCCGAAACACCCCATACTTTGCCACTAAAATCCTTCTCCACCAAGCCTCTTCCTCGTTGGCAAATCTCCACAACCATTTCCCCAAAAGAGCTTGATTAAAAAACAGCAGACTCCGGATCCCTAAACCGCCCTCCGAAATTGGACTACAAACCTCGTGCCAGTTGACCAAGTGAATCTTAGGCTCATCGTTTAGCCCCCCCCAAAGAAAATCCCGTTGAATCTTCTCAATGCGATTCGCCGCAGAGATAGGGATAGGAAAGAGGGTCAAAAAGTAAGTAGGAAGGTTGGATAAAGTGCTCTTGACGAGGGTGTGCCTAGCCCCCTTGGACAAATACGAACGTTTCCAGGGGGCCAACCTTCTAGCAATCTTCTCTATCATGTCTTCCCAAATAGCCAAAAGCTTGAAAGAAGCCCCAAGAGGAAGACCCAAATATTTCAAAGGCAAAGAACTGGTGCCACAACCCAGAATGCCAGCCACCTCACCTGCCTCACCCGCACCTCCGACAGGGACCAAAACCGATTTGGCCCGATTTGCTTTTAACCCAGAAACAGCCTCAAAGCCAATAAGAAGAGCTTTAATGAATCTGATTTGGTCAGGAGTAGCCCCACAAAAAACCAACGAATCATCTACAAAAAGAAGGTGAGAAACAACAACCCGTTTCTCCGGCACCCACATAAAAACCATTGATGAAACCCCTATTGATGGAAACATTAATCATCCTGCTGAACGCCTCCATAACCAAGATAAACAAAAACGGAGAGAGGGGATCACCTTGTCTCACCCCACGCGAACTCTCAAAGAAGTCGGAAGGAGAGCCATTGATCAAAACTGAAAACCGCACAGACGATATACAATGTTCAATCCATAAGCACCATTTTTTGCCAAAGCCGCACCTTCTTAACACATAGAGTAAAAACTTCCAGTTCATATGGTCATAAGCCTTTTCCATATCCAACTTACACAAGAGGCCGGGATCCCCTTCTCTGATTCGGCTATCAAGGCATTCATTAGCTATAAGAACCGAATCCAAAATATGTTTACCTTTGACGAAAGCATTCTGTGAATTGGAGATGATCCGATCCATAACTCTCCTCATTCTATTGGCTAACACCTTAGCTATAATCTTGTAGATTCCCCCCACAAGGCTAATTGGACGGAAATTCTTTAGATCGAAAGCCCCATGAGACTTCGGAATAAGAGCCAGAAAAGTAGCATTAAGGCTTTTTTCAAATTTACCTCTATCTTGGAAGTCCGCAAAAACAGCCATAATGTCCCTTTTGATCACATCCCAACAATCCTGGAAGAAAGCCATAGAAAAACCATCCGGCCTGGAGCCTTGTCCCTATCCATTTTTTTAACCACCTCCCACACCTCCCTTTCCTCAAAAGGAACTTCCAAACTAGAGGATTCATCAACATCCAATCTGTCGAAGTGAAGATTATCCAACCTCGGTCTCCAACTGAGAGTCTCCATGAAAAGCGACTTATAAAAGTGGATGATATGATTACTAATAGCCTCTTGAACTGTAGATATAGTGCCATTACTATTCAATGACTCAATATAATTCTGTCTGCGGGTGGCATTAGCAATCCGATGGAAGAATCTCGTGCACTTGTCACCCTCTTTCAACCAACGTATCCTGGATTTTTGCCTCCAGCTGATTTCTTCTTGAAGGAGGGAGGATTCTAACTCTTTGGCAAGCACCCTTTTCCTCTCGATCTCCTCGGTAGATAACCCCTCTCTTCTTCCGCCCTTCCAAGAGCTTTAAGATCATCCATGCGGGCCTTAATACTCACCCCCACGTTGCCAAAATCTTGGTCATTCCATCTCTTAATGTCCCATTTGAAAGCTTGCAGCTTCTTAGAAAGGATGTAACTCAGGGTGCCATGAAAATCATACGAGGCCCACCAGCTATGGACTTTATCCACAAAACCCTCCGCTTTTAGCCACATATTCTCGAATTTGAAGGGTCTTTTACCTCCTGAGAACGGATTGCAATCCAGCATAATAGGAGCATGGTCGGAGCAAACCCGAAGCATCCTCTTTTGCCGCAAATCCGGATTACGAACTTCCCAATCCGTAGAAACTAGAAACCGATCAAGCCTAGACCAAGAGCGACTATTGGACCAAGTGGAGATCCCCCCAACTAAGGGAAGGTCCATGAGACCCTGCTCTGATATGAATTCACCATAATCCCTCATGGCAGCCCGAGAATAAACTCCCCTCAATCTTTCACTTGGATAAAGAGTAACATTGAAGTCCCCACCAATACACCACGGCATATCCCAGCAACTCATTACCCCTGCCAGCTCCTCTCAAAGAAGACATCTGGAGTTGACTCTATTAGGCCCATACACCCCCGCGAACGCCCAAACAAGACCATCCGTCACATTTTTGAATGAACAAGCCGCCACATAACTACCCAAAACAGCATCTATCTTCTCTACTACCCTCTTATCCCATATGAGCAAAATGCCACCTGACGCCCCTCGAGAAGGAACATAGCACCACTCCACATACGGGCAGCCCCAAACACTCCTCACTAAGCTAAATGAAATACAATCCAACTTCGTCTCTTGAAAACAAATTAAATCTGCCTTCCAACTTCTAAGCAGATTTCTAACCCTCAACCTCTTCACCCTCTCATTCAGGCCTCTCACATTCCATGAAATAATCTTGAACTTCATGAGTTAACTGGATTGACCCCCCCTTACTCCTCTCCTTCCCAGCAGATTCCAAAAAATTAACCGAAGACTGCTAATTAGCAAGCTCTCTCTTACCTTTTTTGACTGCAGATGTAGCCTCCTCCCTTTCCATTTCATAATCCTTTTTGTCAGCCATAAGCATCCCAATGGTGGCTTCAAGCTTCCTTTCATCTCCTTCACACGACAAGCCAACCTCTTTACAAACCTGGATAGTGAAAACCTTCTCCTGATCCACCATCAGATCCTCATCCAAAGAATTTGGAACACAGGACACCTGGGACGAGGATACCTCTATTGTAGGGGAATCTCTGCCCAAATTTACCCCCAGCGCCGTGCCCAGAATGCCCATCACAGAACCACCCGTAAATTGTTCACAAAGCCACACCCCAATAGTTCCACACCTGAGACTGTTCCGGCAGCAACCCCAGAGCGTTCCAACGACTTCCACCTTTCAGGCTTCTCCCCCAAAATCCCCCAACCAGAGACACTCGAACCACCCTTTGGAAAGCATTGATCATCGAGTCCGAGAATCGGAGAAGAAGAATCGTCAGTGTAGTTTTTTTTTTTCAGTGTAGTTTTAGTAGGAGGATCTGGCTTGCTGTTATGAATAAATGTCTTATAAGTAATCCTCCTTCTGATTGGGCTGATATCGTGGCTAAAGGAGTAAAGGAATGGGAAAGAAAAGGTCTGCTAGCTGCCCTCTGTAGACTCTGTTTGAGTGCTTCAGCCTATGCTGTGTGGCAGGAAAGAAACAATCTTAGAAATGGCAATCATCTCTGTCTGAAGAAAAGATTATGCAGAAAATATACTGGGAAGTTCGTATTAGGATTGTTTCAAGGAGCAGGTTCCTGAGGTGCAATCAAAATGTTGCTCTGTGCAATAGCTGGGGCTTGCTGGATTGTATCTTGGGTGTATAAGAGAGTCTTGTTTCCGTGTTGTTTAGTCTTTTTTCGAGTGTTTGATTTCTTGATATGTGAGGCATAGATGTAAATGAGTTTTGCAGGTAGCTACTGTTGGTAGGGAGCTCCAGTTTACTGGTGTGTAGTAAACTTTTACAATTTGCTTTATAAAATTTCTTATTCATCGAAAAAAAAGAAGGCAGTCAAGCTTTTGTTTTTCTACTTGGAGAAGACGACGAATATAAACTTGCCACCTGTTAAAACACCAAATCCAAAAAAATACTTGAAAAGAAACAACAAGTGGGGTCCACGTGACTGAATGTCAAAGTCACATCAAAATCATGATTTAACAAATATTTTTTTTGATAAATAAGTTATTCATTGAAAAGCGCAGAGGGGTGCAACCCTAGTACACAACAAGTATACAAAGAAAGGCTCCATTAAAGGCAGAAAGAAGAACATAAAGGGTTGCGCCCCTTCCCGTGTATATGGGTTGCGCCCCTCTGCGCTTTTGATATATAATACTTTTACTTATCAAAAAAAAAAAGAAGAACATAAAGATAAAAATTGAGACAGTAGAAAATTGAGGTACACTTAAAGCGTCGGCCAAATGGAACAAAGTTTGAATAAACAACTTTTTGAGCTCTTCCATTGACCTTTCTTGATCTTCAAAAAATCTTCCATTCTGTTCTCGCCAAATAATCCACAAAACACACAGTGGTGCAATTCGCCATACCTCCTTAGCTGAAATATTGCCTCGCTGACCGCGCCAACAAGCTAACAAGTCTACCACTCCTCTAGGCATGACCCAATTAACAGCAAAAAGAGAGAAAACCATACTTCATAAAGCTCGGGCCACTTCACAGTGAAAGAGAAGATGGTTTACAGACTCACCACTGTGCTTGCACATACAACACCATCCCACCACAATGATACCTCTTTTACGCAAATTATCCAAGGTCAAAATCTTTCCAAGAGTCGTCGTCCACACAAAGAAACTAGCTCTTAATGGAATTTTACTTTCCATATACTCCTCCACGGGAAAGAGGATGTCCCCAAGGAAGAAAGCTTACGAAAAAAAGACCTGACCTCAAAGATATGTCGTTTAGAAGGAGTCCACCGCATACAATCTGACACCCCCATGTGATTACAGAGAGTATATAACTTCCCAAAAAAAGCCATCACCACCTCTACCTCCCAATCCTGTACCGCCCATGAACAAGGAACATTCCACTGTATAACACCATTGACCAGCTGCATATGATCCCTAACCCATGCCTCCTTGTTACTCGCAATTCGAAATAATGCAGGAAATGCTTCCTTTAAGGACTGATCCCCGCACCAAATATCGTGCCAAAATCTAATGTGGGAGCCATCTTCGACTCCAAAGGTAATAAATTTCGAAAAAACTTCCCACCGTCTCCAAATATGTTTCCACATCCCAACTCCATGAGGGCCCTCCACCACCTTGGTGGCTTGGTACACCATCTACTGTTCATACACTCATCCTTAACTTCTACTACCAACCTCCAATATGCTTCCCTTTCCGTTGCATATCGCCATAACCATTTACCCAATAAAGTGAGATTGAAAGTGCATAAGTTTCAAATTCCTAAACCACCATCTTGCATGGGAGAACAGATCTGAGCCCATTTCACTAGATGGAACTTGGGCTCCTCATTTAGACCACTCCACAGGAAATCTCTTTGTAGCTTCTCCAGTCTATTTGCCACACTCACAGGAATAGGAAATAAAGACAAGAAATACGTAGGGAGATTGGACAAAGTACTTTTGATAAGTGTAAGCCTCCCACCCTTTGATAAAAACATTTTCTTCCAACCTGCCAATTTCCTTCCCATCTTCTCGATAATATCATTCCAAATGGTGATAGACCAGTAAGGCACCCCCAAAGGAAGACCCAAATATTTCATCGGTAATCTTGCGACCCTACACCCAAAAATGTTTGCCAACCTATCAATATCCTCTACCTCACCAATTGGAGCAATCTCAGACTTTGACAAGTTAATTTTCAGCCCCGAGATCGCTTCAAAACATAGAAAAAGACACCGCAGATTTCTGAGATGTTCCTCATCGGCCCCACAAAGAATCAATGTGTCATCAGCAAACAACAAATGTGAGACACTGAGACTAGGATTGTTCCTTGATCCCATTGAAAAACCAGCCACAAGACCATTAGATTCAGTAGCCTCCATCATTCTACTTAGCGCCTCCATCACAATAACAAATATAAAAGGAGATAGTGGATCCCCACGTCTTATAACCCGGGAGCTACTAAAAAAGCCTGAGGGTTCTCCATTAATCAAAACTGAATATCGAACTGTGGAAATACAGAACGCTATCCAATTCCTCCATTTCTCCCTAAACCCACTTCGTTGCAATATGAATAGCAAAAACTCCCAATTCACGCAATCATACGCCTTCTCTAAGTCCAATTTACATAACAAACCAACTTATCAAAAATTTACATAACAAACCAAGTTCACTAGACCTAAGCCGGCTATCAATACATTCATTAGCTATCATAACCGAATCTAGAACTGTCACCCCTTGATATACGCATTTTGAGACTTCGATATTATCTTATCTAACACATTTTTCAGTCGATTCGCTAGCACTTTGGAAATCAATTTATACACAATGCCCCCCAAACTAATTGGTCGAAAGTCCTTTAACTCCTCGGCCCCTGCTTTCTTTGGAATAAGTGCTATAAATGTTGCATCAACGCTTTTTTGAAACCTTCCCTTGTGGAAATCTCTGAAAACGGCCATTATATCTTCTTTAAGTACTTCCCAACATGTTTGCACAAAACCCAATGAGAAACCAACGGGGCCTGGGGATTTATCTCCTTGTAACTCCTTTACCACCTCTAGCACCTCACTTTCTTCAAAACCCTTTCTAACCACAAACCTTCCTCACTTCCAATAGACTGAAACAATAAACCATCCGGCATAGGCCTCCGACTGCAACTTTCAGTGAACAATTGTATATAGAACTGAACAATGTGCGCCTTGGTATCAGTGGCTTCCGAAGACAAAGAACCATTGATAATTAAAGACTCAATGGCATTGTTTCTCTTGTTTGAATTTGCCACTCTGTGAAAGAATTTGGTATTCTCGTCCCGCTCCCTTAACCATAGAGCTCGAGATTTTTGACGCCAGCTTATCTCCTCACACAACAACAATCTCTCCAACTTCGAAGATAACTCATCTTTGAGTCTCCTTTCCTCCTCGTTCAACCCTTTACCTTCCCCACAGATGTCAAGCTCCCTTATACCATCCAATAACACCTTTCGTTTACCGACATGCCCAAAAACTTCATTATTCCATCGTCGCAGGTCACCTTTCAAAGCTTTCAATTTGCATGATAGCACATAGCTGGGACTCCCAATAAATTGATAAGATTGCCACCAGGTTTTCACCTGATCCACAAACCCCTCAAATTTTAACCACATATTTTCAAACTTGAAGTATCCTCCTCTTTTCTTCCTTTCTCCACAATCAAGTAAAATAAGAGAGTGATCCGACAATAGACAAGGTAGTCATCTCTGAACCACATTAGGAAACCTCTCTCCACATCAGGAATTCCCCCATAGGACTGGAAGACCGAGCAGCACCTACCCTTTCACTCAGATATCTAATGGCATTAAAGTCTCCACCAATGCACCAAGGCCCTTCCCACAAACTCATGATGCCTACCAATTCATCCCACAATAGCTACCTATCATTATCATCATAGGGACCATACACACCTGCGAAGGCCCATTCGAAGTTTTCACTGACACTTCAAAAAGAACATGCAATGATAAAATGCCCCACACAAACCTCCAACTTTTCCACCACCCTTCTATCCCACATAAGCAAAATACCTCCGGAAGCTCCTTGAGACCCTAAATAACACCAATCCATATGTGCACAACCCCACAAGCTCCTGGCTATCTCCCTAGTTACATGCTGCAATTTAGTCTCTTGCAAGCACACAATATCCGCTTTCCATTCCCTTATGAGGCCCTTAATCTTCATTTGTTTTTCCTCCAAGTTCAACCCCCTTACATTCCAAGATAAAATTTTTGGCTTCATTAAACCACTATTGAGCCCCGCCCTTTTCCATTGACCTTGGTTGCAATTCCTTTCTTTCCATCATAATTAATAGAACATGACAAACGTTGCAACTCTCGTTTACCTTTGGAGCTTGTTGTTGTAGGTTCCACTACCATGTTAGCCACAAGAGAACTTGTTTTGTTCTATTGATCAGCTTCAATAGCTCTAAACATCGCCATCATCTCTTCCTCATGCCCTTCAAGTGACAATCCGACAACATGACAAAAACCTTTCACTCTTTCCACAACCCACTCACAAGCCTCTTTCTTATTCAACTCCTCACCCTTCATCATGTCTTCCAATTGTACTACCAAAGGCTCACAATCCACCACATCTTCATCTTCAAATTGTATTAATTCCATACCGGTGACAAAATGTGTGCTTGGAACACATACATCATCTGTTTGCTGATTTGTCACACAGAAGCTTCCCCTGTTTGCATCCATTTCATCATTTTGCTGGATGTTTTCCCTTTCGGCGAAAAACACTGACTGTGATAAAACAATTGGCTCACTGTCCATTGGGGTCCACCCACGTTTTGTAGTCTCCAGAGCAACCCCTGTCAGCTTTTCCCCCTTATCCTCACCACCTGGTTGCATCACAGGACAACCCCCCTACCCCAATTGCCGTCAATGTCCAGTTTGGTGCATAGCTCCTCTGTGCAGCCTTCCTCGCAAATTCTTGCCCAAACTGCTTGTCTTCCAACTTTGTCTATGTTCGACCTAAGCCTGACTTTTCCTCCATCTCCGGTCTACCATTGGCGATCCCAATAGTCCACAGATCTCCATTCTTGTGCTACTGCGTTTGCCCCTGTGTTGGTTATAGCACCTGTTGACGCTGAAGCTGGCTCCCGTACCCACCGCCGGTCACTATCCAGCTCCATCGAGCTCATCTCGTCCTCCTCTACGGTTTGCATAAGTCCATTGCCGATCCTCCTCTCTACACAGATGGTTTGGGCTGCGTGTTCTGGCCCATTTAAGCCCAGTTTCAGTTTTGGCGACATGCTCTGGCTCCGGCAGGTTCTCCGTCATCTCGTCCTCCTCTACGGGCTGCATAATGCTATCTCCGGGTCTCCTCTCTGCACAGATGGTTTGGGCGGCTTGGTTTGGTTCATTTAAGCCCAGTTTCAGTTCCAGCGGCATGCTCCGGCTGCTATCCGGCAGGTTCTCCGTCAGTAGTTCCTTTGCTGCGGGCTGCATACCACCATCGCCAGACCTCCTCTCTGCATAGATTGTCTAGGCAGCTTGGTCTGGTTCATTTAAGCCACATTCCATTTCAGGCGACCTGCTCTGGCTGCTCTCCGGCAACTTTTCCAGCATCCGTAGATTTTCCCAGCCAACTTCTTTCACGCGCCAGTGGAACAGTCTCCAGGGTGCTCGCCTACGTCGATAAGTTTTCCTGACCCGATGTATGGATTGGGCTCTATTCTCCGTTGGGTCCATGTTGGGTTGAATTTGATTTAGCCCACCCTCCTTATTATTCACTGGTATCTCAGAGCCCACCTTTTCGTTAGTAACAGAGCCCATCTGCATTCTTTCCACCCAAGTTTTCCATCCCATCTCAATTTTGTGCATACAGCTGTCTATCACCCTCTTTAAGGAAAGTAGTATCTCTTTCAACGACTGAATATTTCCTTCCCAAGCATGAGCAGATTGCACCTCTAAATTTGGAAGGGCGCGATCTCTGGGAGCAAACAATGGCGCCTTGTCCTTCGCACTTTCCAGAATAAGCCTTGTCTCTTCTTCGCTAGTGGCCTGATTACCGGTGATGAGTTCTCCGGCCACTTGAGAAGAATTTTCCTCCATGACCATGGCTGGAATCTTACCCCTCTCGATGGTTCTCTTCCCCATCACCACCTCCGCATACGACTCCCTATTCTGCGCCCACTGTGATCCTTGCAGTACCTTCCCCGTTTGCACCTCCCCCTTCTGCCCTTCCAATTGCTTCTCTGGCTGCCCTCCAACCAGAGGCCTAACTGCGCGTTGCTTGTCAAAATGCGTTTTCAAATGTTGTAATTGAACCCTGCAATCCACCCAACCTTTCCCGTCATTACCCTCAGGGATAATCACAAAACTTCACCGCCCTTTGCCTTCGTATTCAGTCAACTCCAAGAAATTCCCGTAAGAATTGTTTCTTCTCTGTACCACATACACAAAGCTGCCAAAGCAGAACGTTCTCCAATTCTCATGCACCGTTTCTTCTGCGGTCAGAAAATCCCATGCATTCACCAGCCAAAACACAGTTGGCCACACCATGATCATTGATCTAGAGACCCCTTTACTCCGTTCAGCCATTTGAACGCCTCCGTTCACGTCGGAACGAATCTCAAACAATTTACAATTCACGTAGAAAATGCCTAAGTATCCCATCGTTAACACTAGAGCCTAAAACAAAAGAACAAACTCAACTACTACCGATTACAACCTGCTTCCGATGACGACCTGCTCCACCCCCACCACTCACTCACATTTTTCTGATACTATCTGTATATTTTACCGAAGGAGCATATTTACCCATTTTTATTCTTGCATTACCAGCAAGAAATGAGAAAGCAACCAGGAGGTAGGAAAATTCAAAAACTCAGCAAGCAATTCAGGCTGAGCCCTGGTGAATGGGGATATTAAAAAAAAAAAAAAAAACCGTCTTGAGTGTAATGTCTCAGCAATTAGCTAAAAAAAACTGTTATACCATACATTGAAGGAAGATAGAGAATCATGTTAGCTCATTCTTTTGACAATCTTTCTTTAACAAATATAGTAACAATGAAAAATTATACATATATCAAATTTGAGCATTGTTAAACTACCAGTTATCCCAAAAGTTTAAGCTGATAGGAAGAGATAAATTTATCACTTATCATTACTTTAACACTCCCACTCACGTGTGGGCTCAAATTCAATTTTTAATAGGTGAGACCCAGCACGTGGAATATTTAATTTAAATGGGGAGTGATTTGACAAAGTCAAGATTCGATCACATGACCTTTGGCTCTGATACTATGTTAAATTACCACTTATCCTAAAAGCTTAAGCTGATAGAAAGAGATAAATTTAATCACTTAAATTTTAACAAGCATTATGCATCACAAAACCAAAGTATCAAATTTCATGTTGGTCAGTCATTTTGGTAGGTCACCATTGATCATCTACCTTAAACATGATAAACAATGCGATAAACAACCGAACAAGATAAAGTACCTATTCAATGTATACATTTCAAATAAATGACTAAACTTTTTTTTTTTTTTTGATAATTAATGTGAATATTATTGGAAAAGCGCATAGGGGTGCAACCCTTGTAAATGACTGAACATATATGATGTTCGCAAATAAAGCTCATGTGTATTGCAGGAGAGAAGACAACATGACCTAAAAAACTCATCATGATAATCACTAACATAACAACACAACTAAGTAATTGGCAAAATCAATATATGACTAAAACACACCACAAGACAGTGAAAAAGTATATTCCTAACTCCAATCACATACATGTTATCAAACAAGATGGAATTGCTTTCCAAGCAACTAGGCTCAACCCTTCATCAAACTCCTGATTCCAACAAGCCAACAAGCCAAACAGAGAAAAAAACCATGGCCCAATCATCATGCACAACACAACAATGAAACAAATTGACAATTCAGTATCCAGGTACTTTTAAAGGAAATAATTCATGTAGAAGGACAATTTTCATCTACTTCCAAGGAATAACACGAAGATACATTCCAAGTGAAGAACCTAAAAATAGTTTACTCAGTATTAGAAAATAAAAATAAAGCAAGATTCAATAAACTGTTCACAACAATGTGTAAATTTCAGTATCCAAATATGAAAAAACTATAGTAGCTGTAACCAGCATTTCAACTTGCAGGCTGAAGAGAACTTTAAAATTAGATATATATACCAATAACTCTCTGTACTTCCAGCTCTGAGCATTTCAGAAGATCAAAATATTGCCAATTTCAACCAATGATAAGCGCATAAAGAGGATCTGACCTGCAAAATGCATCCAGTTGCGCATGCAAAAGTTGGCTGGGGAGAATCGGTGATTCCCCAACATCCTTTGATGTATTGTAAAAGGTCAGCTCTGGACCAATAGCCTGCAAAGAAATATCATGACTACAGAGATGATACAGAGAAATATTCAATGATTTCATTGATACCAACTGAACATAAAAATTGATTACAGTGCCTGCAAAAGACCATGTAAATCGAGTAGAAGTAAGGGCTGTAAAATAAACCAAGACACTCAGAAGCAGCACAGGCTCAACTCAATTCTTTATACATCTAGTGCATTTATCTGCATAGGTCAAACGAAAATTAAGATTTTGATCTCTAAACATGTATAATTTGCATTTCAAACAACTTGGTTCAATAGAAAAAAGAATGTGGAAAATGAAACTAAACAGAATTGGCTCGTGTCAAACTGAATCATCTTTCAGAGATTTAGACAGCAAGTGGCGCTTCAAACACACTTGATTGTTGAAAGAGTCTGAACAGATGAATGTGCTAAATTTTGTTAAGGACTTTGAACCCAAACCTCAAATCTGGTTGAGTGGAAACCATTATTGGATAATCACCCATTGACCAAAATGCCCATCGGCGACTCCTAACCTTTGCAAAAGAAATATGCAAGCCTAGCTGTATAAACGTTATGCATTGGTAAGTCACGTCTCGATTCAGCCTCTATTTACTTCTTCTCACTCGTTCTTAGATTTCACTAACATCCTAAACTTTAGGGGTTGATGTACCTTTCTTATTTTTCTCTTTCATATTTTTTTGGGCTACCCTTTTGTAAGCTACATGTGTTACACCCCCTTTAATGCTTGTTCTTTATAAGTAAAATTGAAACTGAATAGACGAATATTTTTTTATGCTTTCCAATAGTATTCTTACTGCTTCTTAAGAAGAAGAAAAATTACTCTCTATCCCAAAATGGTAATCTTTTTTCTTCTTTAACTGTCCCAAAATATTTGTTCATCATCCAAATTCAAAAGATATCTTTTGTTTACTTCCAAGTGGGATGCCCCAATGATCACTGCTACAGAAAGCAAATCCATAAACACCAACACCCAAGGACACTCACAGCTTTTTAACATTTGTGCACCACTGAAAGACACATGCATGTGGTGATCATTTTGGATGCTGAAACTTGTCTCAGTTTTTTTTCTTTAATTTTTTTTCCTTAGCTGGCAACTGCCCCTCTTTCCCTTGTCAGACAGACAGAAACCATAGAGCTTTTGTTATAAAGTGTTAACAAACATATTCATTGTCAAGGTAATTACAACCAGTCACAGCAAATGTTAAGACATCTATGAATTTCAAATCAAGTAAAAAAAAAAAAATCAAGAGAGACAGAGAGACAGAGAGACAGAGGAAATGAAGCAAAACTTAACCTGCAACTCAATGATAAACTCTGTGGACCTATCAGCTACAATATCTGGCAATGGTACATCATTGATACTTTCCCTTGAAGAACTAGAATGGGGAACTTCATTCTCTTCCTCCAAGTAGACCTGATCATCCTCCAAAGCAGAATAGCTACTGTTTGATCCAAGAAATATACAAGAATCCAAGTACTGCCCATTCTACACCAGCAAAAGAACAGAAGTGGTTAGATTCTGGGCAAGCATATATAATTGTTTATATTCAAACTGACCGTAAACAAATAAAATATGTAGGTAAAATCTAATACCTTGATCACTACATTTTTGAATTGCAATTTTTTCCCATTTCCAACATATATTATAGCCTCTGTACTAGATGCTACGAGATTGTATCCCTGTCTGTCTTTCAAAAACAATACTCCACCATTCCCATCATAAATGAAGTGATCAAACCTTTCATCATCAACTATTAAAGGTCTTTGAGGAGAGAGAGAGAACTCAGCAGATGGTTGTCTGAAAGTTGACTGATCCAGAATGATTGCATCAATTACATGCATAGAGTTCTTATCTTCTTCATTTGACAGCATGTTACCAGCAGATGGAACGAAAAACTCAACCACAGCCAGCAAGAAATCAAGCGCAACAAGCATTTGTGGCCTTTGGATGCATAAGGAAAGGAATGTTGACAGCTTACTGAACTTTGCATCAAGAATAAGCATTGTAGGAACTGGCTTAATATCACTCTCTCCAAAAACAGTTGCATCAACTAGGCGCTGGTTTTCATCATAAGTCACAGTATGTAGAGGGCTAGAACCAAGGCTCTCTAGCTTTCCTATCACCAGCTTAAACTCTTGTTCGGTCCCCTCACGATCATCAATAACAGTTAAAACCTTTAGTGTTGCTGACAGAGAACCTTCTCCTAGTGTATTGGACTTGTAGAGTAGCCATGCATCACTAATCTGCACAAGATATTAAATAAGAAAATGTTACATATCAATCACTGGAATAAATTGATGTAGAATGGTAAGGTTTCTTTTATGTGTTTTGCATGTTTTGAGGGTTATTTTTGTCTTTTTAACAATTTAGCATAAGATATCATTATACTTTGTGTTATTTACGATTTCTACAAGTTGTTCTATAAAAACTATTTCTAGCTGACAGACAAGACAGTTAATTGTTTTTTTTATTTTTTATAAGTAATGATGCATTAAAGAGCGCAGAGGGGCGCAACCCAAGTACACAGGAAGTATACAAGAAAGCGACTATGTAGAGGGGAAAAAAGAAGATAACATAAAAAGAAAATATGAAAAATTGATCTCTAGGGGTGCAAGCCAGCCTGCAGTCCACATAAAGAGCGTGTACAAAAAGAAATGAACAAGGTCCTCAAGGTTTCTCAACAAACCCTCGAAACAACTAGCGCTCATTTCCTTCCATAAGCACCACATAAGACATAGGGGAGCCATCTTCCACACCACCGCACTTCGGGATTTACCACCCGACCACCAACTAGCTAACATCTCCTTGACGCTTCTAGGCATAACCCAACACATGTTGAAACGAGAGAAGATGACATCCCACAAAAAGTGCGCAACCCCATAGTGAAGAAAGAGATGATCCACAGACTCCCCTTCCGATTCACACATGCAATAACGATTAATCACAACAATACCTCTCTTCCGAATATTATCCAAGGTAAGAGATTTCCCATGGGCAGCCGACCAAGCAAAAAAACACCACACTCGAAGGAACCTTGGTGCGCTAAATACTTTTCCAGGGAAAATGGTCGGGCTCTTTAAGGACAAGCTTCCTATAAAAGGAGCGAACCTCAAACATCCCTTTGCTAGATGGGATCCACCACATCCGATCCTCCCCTTCTCCACACAACGAGAGCGAATACAAGAGCGAGAGAAGGAAGGCTAAAACCGTCTTCTCCCAATCATGAATTCTTCAAATAAAGGTAACATTCCAATGAACCATACCATTTATACACTCCCTGATATTCGTAATGGAGGCAGCCTTGTTGCTAGTGATATTGAAAAGGCCGGAAAAACCATCCTTGAGGAGCATCTAACCGCACCAAAAATCCTCCCAAAATTTGACTTTCAACCCCAAGCCAAGATCGAATCTGAAGTGACAATGAAACGAAGTCCAACCCCTACAAATGTGTTTCCATAACCCCACCTCATGCGAACCGCAAGGAACTATAGAGCGCCAACCGCCCCAAAACACCCCATACTTTGCCACTAAAATCCTTCTCCACCAAGCCTCTTCTTCATTGGCAAATCTCCACAAACATTTCCCCAAAAGAGCTTGATTAAAAAACTGCAAACTCCGAATCCCTAAACCGCCCTATGATATCGGACTACAAACCTCGTGCCAGCTGACCAAGTGGATCTTAGGCTCGTCGTTGAGCCCCCCCCCAAAAAAAATCCAGTTGAATCTTCTCAATGCGATTCGCCACAGAGGCAGGGATAGGAAAGAGAGACAAAAAGTAAGTAGGAAGGTTGGATAATGTGCTCTTGATGAGGGTGAGCCTAGCCCCTTGGACAAATACAAACGTTTCCAAGGGGCCAACCTTCTAGCAATCTTCTCCATCATGTCTTCCCAAATGGCCAAAAGCTTGGGTAAGATCCAGATACTTTTTTTGATAAGTAATGATGATATAAAAAGCGCAAAAGGGCGCAACCCATATACACGGGAAGTATACACAGAGAGCGCCTAAGAGGGAGAGAAATGAAAAAGAAAATCAGAGAAACTAATCACTAAAGGAGCTAACCAAGCGGCCGTCCAAGAGTAAAGAGTAAAGAAGAAAAAATGAGTCAATTCTTCTATGGTCCTAGTGGAATTATCAAAACATCTAGCATTTCTTTCATTCCAAATACACCACATAAGGCACAGAGGAATCATCTTCCACACAACCGCACTTCGAGAACGCTCTCCCGATACTTCAAAGGCAAAGAACTGGTGCCAACTTTTGGGTGAATGAAATTTCTTGAGAGGTTTTCTCTTGTTCTTCCAACTTTTGGGTATTGCTTTGTACAGATTCTTAGGAATGAGGTCTTGATCCAACAAGCAACAGATTGAGCTTTAGAAAGCCTTTGGGTTCGGCCTGATTCGATTACACACGCGCGCAATTAATGAGCCTAAACTCATACAGAAAAACATGCAAAACTTTCATTCTTGGTACACTTCTAAATTGCGGATGCCTTTATTCTTGGTATTTGGAGTGAATCAACAAGTCTAAAGAAAGCTGTTGTTTCTGTTATTTATACGCAAATCAACGAAATCAAGATCGTTTATCTTTTCTTTTACAACATTTAATCTTTCTATATGCTTCCTGCATTAGTCAGTATCAAAGCTAGCGACATTCTTACACCATGCCGCCAAGGAGACATGCTTTGGAAGAAGTTCATGAATGGAATGGAGCCAAGATGCAACAACAAATTAATGCTTTGAATCAACAAATGGCTACTGTAGGCGCAATCTTGTAATAACGATGGTGACAACAAACAAATTGAGGATTTTGCTTCCGGTATTTATGCACAAATCAAATTGTTTATCTTTCTTTTTACTATATTTAATTTTTCTACATGCGTCCTGTAAACTGGAAATTAACACTGATGATGAACAGCATGGTCTAAAACAATCTCAAAAAAGGAATACACACACACACACACACACACACAGAGACACACACACATTACACAAACGGTTCAAAGAAAAGATAAAGAGTTATGGATATGAGAGAACCTTAACTGAGGTCGTGAGAAAAATCTACATTTTATAAGACGAGAGATATTAATGGTCTCACTGTTTTACTTATTTCCCATCAAATATCTTCTAGCAGTGGCTTTCTATCCAGATTTATCTAACGAATTTTGACAAGTTGTCTAGACCATTAATAGGTAAGATTTACCAAGATAAACTTCAACAGATCAAAATGAAATCAAAATGTTGGGAGCTGAGCCAAGTCCACGCAGCAAAAAGAGACCACACCTCAAAACTTGGCTTTCTGGTGAGGATGAAGGTCATTGTTAATGGTGCATTATGGTTCAACAAGAAGATAGCAAAAGGATGAAGTGAACAAATCCGAAAGATTTAAAAGGCCGAGTGAAAGGAAAATCCTGTTCACCTGTCTCCAACGAAATTCTCCCCAACCATTGTACTTGTGCGCTGGCTTTTTTAACAAATTGTGACAAGTTGTTTAAACCATTCTTGGGATAGAATTTACCGTGAAAAGTTTCAAAAGATTAAAATAAAATTACAATGTTGTTACAGGGTTCACAACAGTAGATCTACCCAAAAAAAGAATTAAAAAAATACCTGCATAGTAGCCAGAGATGCATCTCTTGTTGATCCTCTATATAAGCTCATTTCCACTAGATTTATGGTAACAGAGACTTTCATCACAATCCAGGTTTCACCGTATGCAGTATCAGATTCAACACCAACTGTATCCTGAGGAATGATGGGTTCTATTACATCAACTGATGATGTCTGAGAATCATGTTTCAGTGGAGGCACAACATGTGGTGTCTCAGAAATATTAGAAAGAGCACATTCGGTGATAATCTGGTATTCCGAACTCGAAAGAGCTGCTTTCAATTCCTCTATCTGAAGAAGCACAACATTGGATACAAAGGTATGTATAAAATGAGTCCTCATATGAACTTGCAGTTATCTGAAATTAACAAAAAAAAAAAAACCAACAATAAACACTTGAAAGATCAGCCCAATAAACATCCTATGTATTACCTTGATTGCAGCTTCAGTACTTGGTATTTGATGCAACAAGTCTCGGAGTGACCTCTGAATGACAATAGAAATACCCTTCACATCTTGAATTATGCTCTCACCTAGTTCTGTTCCAGTACCAACGTTTAAATTGATGTCCTCAACCTATCAATGAGAAAGGTGGTCAACAGACAGCAAGAAAAGTGATGCAGCGAGTGAAACAGCAGTTCAGTTTTCTACTCTCTTTTAGCACCCAAATGCTAGAAATCTTCCCATAATCTAGATAGTTTTCTGATCCATTATGCATAACTTTTTTTTTTTTTTTTTTTTGATGAGTAATGTATTATATATCAAAAAAGCGCAAAGCGCCTCTAAGTACACAATAAAGCATTGTGCATACTTAAGAATATTATTTCTTAATTTACTTCTTTAAATTAAATTGAGGATTAAAAGATCTGAATTGATTAGGTAGTACTTGGTTATGGCTATGCCATACGTTCTCCAGGAAGTCATTATAGTATTTTTTTTTTTTTTTTTTTTTTTTCAATTTTGTGATTTTATTTAGTAAAACGACAGCTCTTGTGGACCTTCTGTAACCACAACTCTAACCCCTTTTCGCTCCTTGCTTCCTCACTTATTATTTGGCCTATGTAAGACAAAATGCTGTGGTAAGATTGTCTTGATCTCTGCTCATCCGGTTGGTATGTACCACCAATTTCAAAAGTCTTCTGTACTTTGCAGCATTAGTAAGTAAAGATAAAAAATCTTTAATATCTGGGTGTAAACCAACAAGAACTCGCAACTTAATATTATGCCAGTTGCAAATAGAATGTTGAAGAGATAAAAACATATGAAAGCCTAATTAATTCCAACAATTAAACCCTCATCAAACAATAGATTATATACTGATTACATCATAAAACAAACAATAAATGGGAGCAAACCATGCGCGACCCCTTTTTGTTGAAACCACTAACTCAGTTTAACTATAAATGCAATAAATCTAACCTGAACTGTTAATATTTCCAAATGCACAGCATTCATTTCACTTTTATGTCCACAAAACCATTGAAATTTGTTCTTGACAGTTATGTGAACAATGTCAAGCTTCAAGTAACTGTAAAATAGGGAAGTCAAACACTTGTATTAGATGTCATGTCAGAGCCAGGAACCCACAAAGACAAGGAACTTAATCACACAAAAACTAGAATGCATTAAATAGTACAAACCCAAAATAAACTTACTCAAGGCTGTCTGTCCTCCGAGGCATTACTATAATAGGCTTCCTAAGAGAAAGATCCAACTTTACAGCAGGTGATCCTTCAATTTCACTAGTTGTAAACCACTTCTCTGAATTTGTTACTTGATCCTTTAATTTGACAACAGCTTTTGAATTGTTCGGAACAAGACCCATAAAATAACTAACCACCTAGATATCATTTACATATATATAAGAATTTGAATAAAATTTAAATACACGATGAATGAATCTAAACGTAAATTACCTCCTGGAAAAATCGATTCAAGTAAACTGAATAAAATTTAAATACACGATGAATGAATCTAGACGTAAATTACCTCCTGGAAAAATCGATTCAAGTAAACGACTCGTACTTCAGAAAGTTGACCAGAAAGGCTATACTCATAACCTTCATAGTCTTCATCATCGACATTGTATGAAGTAAAAACCAACTGCATGATCACGAGCAAATATTTGTAATACAACCCACAATATCCCAAAAACTATTTACATTATTCAAACAAAATATAACAGCAACAAGGAAAAAAAAAAAAAGGAAGATTGCAGAAAGTTGCCAAATATAGCATCACAAAATCTTTCACATGATTTACAATATATACCAAAGCCACATAGCATCTTTGGGCCGCTCACAAAAAGATCCAATCTTGGGCCGCCCAACGTGAGCCCAAGATTTTGCCCGTTGGTTTGTCATTTTGTTATTCTCTTGGCCCATTTTCGGTCCAGCCCTAGAAGAGACCCGGCCCACTTCAAGCTTCTCCAGACAACTGTTTATCTCCTCCTTAAACACAATCAGCATATTACGAATTGCCATAACATTTCCTTCCGTAATGAGCTGCAATAATATCTCCCCATTATTTCCAGCGTGATCCACGGGCGCAGTTCCAGGCAGCGTGTCTTCCGCACCTTACTGAATGAGCGTCTCCTCTCCCTTCCCCGCAACATGGTCTCCGGCGGGTTGATCACCGCCCAATGTATTTTGAGATTGCGTGATGGCCTGTGCCAGAATCCTCTGCTCGGCCTCCTGCTCCTGCCCCTTACCCACCAGGTCCTCCAATTCTCATGTGTCTTAGCATTTTGTGTTAAGTTATCCCATGACAATAAGAACTAGAACACTGTCGGCCATGCCATAATCACCGACCGAGAAACACCTTTACTTATTTCCGCCAAGCGAACACCCCCTCGCATATCTGACCTGAACTCAAATGACTTCTTTTCCACGTAAAAGAAACCCAGGTACCCCATTCATCTTCCCGTACGACTACTACCATTCAAGAGTCGGGTAGGGAAACCACCCCGCACCTACTCGCGCACCGTCACTCACCTCACGCGCTCCCTTCTACGAGAGGGAGCGCATCCATATTGTAGACTTTTTGCCCGGGGCATATAATGGTGAAAACAATATATCAGATTGAAAAACCTCTAGCATCAAAATTAATGGAACACTCCAAGTTTTTAAGCTCCCTCCTACCTTTCGGTTTAAAGGAAGAAACCAAAGCCTGTTGTTCCTCTTCAAGAATTGCCAGAAGACCCAAAAGCTCATTTTCATCTCCACCACATGAAATCCCCAAAATGGGATAGATCCCCTTTGCATTTTGCACTACTTCGGAGTATCCAAAATCAGCCCCTCTCCATTCTTAGCATCACCTGCCCTAACCAACCCTAACTCTCCCTCTTCCTCAACAACCCCCTTCAAAGACTCACCCAAAACTGAATACTCGGTTGGAAGAAAGATGTCAGCTTCAACCGAAGATGTATCAAGGGACAAAGGCAATGGAGAGAAGCCACCATGTGGGACGGAGGCCACCGAAAGACACCCAAAGAGGAGGAAGGATGCTGAAAGATATCTAAAAACATACCCGGCACAACCTGGGGGAAGCACCGAGCTACCAATGTTAACACTGGCCTTGGGGGCATCAATAACCTCGCCAGGACAGACCCAACTACCAGGACCAAAACCTCCCCCGGCATAACCTCCTACGAGCTAAAAGGCTGCACTGCCAAACAAAACCCAGGAAACTCGGAGAACTTGCGGCTGCCCCAAGGCAGAAAATCAGGCAGGGCATTGAGACCCAGGAAACTCTCTCCCACTAGAAGGCCAGCGTCCAACTTCGAAGCCCACTTGGCCTTGAACTTGCGATTGTAAAACTTCAAAGGCTTAGGTAAAACTAGTGTCTCCAGTCTTCTCATTTTAAAATAAAGAAACAAAAATTAGACCCTAACAAACAATGTTCCATACTTATAAAGTTTCCTATGTATGAATTGCAAATGGGTGTCAAGTGTTTGACGTGCATCAAACACAGACACAGGACATACATGCAACATGCCCCCACTACATGTTGGAGACACATCCGTATATTTCTAAGGAAAATAACGATAATTAGATAATACCAGCAGATATAGGACAAAAAAAGGGTCCAAATATGTACTTATCCCAGCAAATGATTTTTTAAATTAAAAAAAAAAAGAAAAAAAAAAACCCAAGCAAGTGAGAGAGAGAGAGTACCTCAACAAATGAACTGCCCCCAGGATTTCTCATATCACAGGCCCAGAAATACATATGGCTGCTTGGAAGACTATCATCACTCATTCTCAGATTTCCAAGGGCTGCTTTAATGCTAAAAGATGATGGGAACACCTTAAAACCAGAAAAACATGTAATAAGCATGAAAAATTAAGAGTTTAAAACTACAGAAAGATAAACAAACTTTGGAGTCTCAAGGTTGGGCAAAGCTCAAGCAAACCTTAATATCCATCAGCAAATTATCTTGTGACAGACTGGATAACTTCGTTTCATCTTCATTCATCAACAAAATTTGAGCACGTGACATATGTAGTGTTAAATTGAACATGATTCTGGATTTCCCTTTTCCTAGCAAACCTTTAATTACAGGCTCCTCAACTGTCACTGAATATTTATCATCAACCACATCTTCCCTGACAACATCTTGTTTCATGATGGCTGCGGAAGAACTGTCGGAGAAAGATTCACAACTTTCATCCTCAATGTTAATAGCATTAACAAATTCCATAATGGCAACAACTGTTGTTCGACGACAGAAAAATGACAAGGTAGCCAGGGTCACTCTGATCTGAAAATTAATTTTATAATCTAGTCAAATTAACAATCAAATAACAGACTGTAGGCAGAAAATTAAACACACAAAATACCCACCTGATTATCTATATTACTATATCGAGGAGAGTTCTGGTCATAAATAATTATTTGAGCTTTCACAAAACTATCCAATGTATCAGTTAATTCAATGTCCTGCCTCCTAGTTTGAAATGCATCGGTAGGGAGTAAACCAGCAATACGGCTAAAACTTGGGGGCTTCAATGATAAAATTTCAGATCGGTGCAAATTTTGGGAGCCTGGATACTCAGATTTGTTTCTTGGTGACTGCATTGGATAGTGAACAGAATCAATCAAATTTTCCGGTGCCTCATAGAATTTATCATCTCCTTCACTTGGAGTTCTGTCATTGCCGTCAAAGTTCTGATCCTTAACATCATAGAAGGATGAATTTGCGTCTGCACTCCCAATGAATGACCTCGCCAGAAAACAAGGACGAGACACTCTGTTACGGCAAACTAAATCTTCAATCTCCAAAGATTTCAGCACAGTGCCGATGAACATATCCTTCTCTATGATCAGAAGCTCAACCTGTTTGTACCGATAAAAAACCTCAATGGTTAAAAAACGAAAACCTGCATAAATAAACTGGCTCCACATCTATATTACCTGACCACCTATCGCCCGAAATTCAAATAGACGAGTCTCTTCAGCAAGAAGCACATTCATGAAGCTTTGGCCATGCTAAAAGAAAAAATTTTTAAAAAAAAATAAAGAAAAAAATAAAGGGAAGAAGCAAAAGATCTCTCAGAACTCTGAGTACTTCCATCACAAGGCAACTTCATATGGTAAAAATAGCCTAGACATACCTGCTTACTATAACTGAAGCAAACCTTTAGTTCATCAAGAACACCAGTAACAAATAGCCTCTCCAAATTCATTATCTCAATTACATCATGTTTGTCATTAAGTTCCGCTTCTGAGTTCTCCGGGTCTGATGAAGTTTCCGACAAGCTAGTGATTGGAGCAGTACCCTGCATAGAAATTTTAGAAAATCCCTCTTACTTTTTTTGTAGCTAAAGACATAGTCTGGCCAAAGGCAGGGACTGACTTGAACAAAAAGTTCTATTTTGCAGCAGTACTCCTTGTTCTACAGGACTGCAGTGTAAAAGTAAATCAACTAGTATTATCCTTAGAGGTAATATACAACAGATTCAGGTGCTTGCAATGCTTGTGGTATTAGCGCATTGAAAAAATTTGAACAGGGGAGGTAGTTGACTCTTTCTATATTCTTGCCTGTTTCCCTCCAGTTCTTCAATCATATGGGAAAATTAGCCCCTACACTTTTCAATGGATCCAAAACCAAATAACTAATAAGAAGTTACTAATACAAGTAAAAGAGAATACCACAGTTGTAGTAGTAAGAGTAATAGAGATTAGTAGAATTATCATAATAATGTTTGTAATAATATAGGGGTACTATCTTCAATGAAATTAGCATTGAATTCTGAAGTTGGTCATAATGCCAGATTATGGGTAGCACCCCTATCATAGTAGTAATAATAAAGGTCACCACAGTTATAATAGTTATAATCATAGAGATTCTTACAGTTATCATAGAATGTTCGTAAAAATAGAGGGGTGCTATCTGCAATGGAATTAACAATGAAGCCCTCTGACTTTCCATATAAAACCATTGCAGCAGATCACAAACAATAAGAAGTACACTACATGGAGATCACAAAAAAAGAAGAAAGGAAACAGTTTAAGAGCTTGAAGTTCAAATTTCATACAACCATGATGTGTAACATCCATATACCACATTGAGAAGATGAATAGCCCACATAGAGTGGGTCAATTATAAAGACACTCAAGAGTGCTAAGTCTCACATTGCTCTAGGTGAGACTGGGCCTGATTCTAGAGAACTTCGAATTGACTAGTCATTTTAGAGTGATAACAAAAAGTAAATCTTTACATGATTTTTAGATCAAAAATATATAGATGTTGCTTAAGCATAAATGCCCGCAGCATATAGTGATACAAAAAATAGAACTAGTAGACAGAAACCATTAAAAATGGGCAAGTTTCTAGAACTTCCCAGAGCACAGTGCTTGGGTAATCCTAAAGCAAAACAAAACTTTAAACTAACAAAACTTTATGATCTATTGAAGAGCTTAAATTTTAACAAGAAAATGAAGTAAAGGAAGACCCGCTAAGCGAGATTAAGAGCCTGTTTGGGATTGCGTTAGAGAGATTAAAACGTACGTTTAGTAACTAGAAAGCTGTGTTAAACAAAAAGCTTGCATGTTTTGTTAAAAATTTCAAAAGTACTTTTTTACTCTAAAAATGGCCAAAACACACTATTGGGAAAAGCTTAAAATTGAAGCTTTTTCTAAAAAGCTCTTTTTGACTTTAAAAACTCTACTTCACAAAGCAATCTCAAACAGGCTCTAACTAACAAAAAGCATAGCAACCAAATGAAAAACAAATTCCTTATAACTAATCCTACTACCCTAAGAGACAATGCAAGCCCAAACAAGAGAAGCATATTCCTCTCATAATTATGATAGGTTGAACAACAATTACAACAAATCATTCAACATAGAATATCAATTCAGATAAATTGAACTAAACAAATGATTTACCGATGCACGATAAATAGCCCCCTGCAAGCGGCTTTGCCAAGATTTCCTTGAATCATCAGACTCACATTGGAATATTAATGCATTTGCATCCTCCACAACCTAGATCCAAATGAGAATTGATAAGAAATGTTAGAATATCTTATAAGAATATTTAGAATATATTATTTCCTTTGTTAGAATATGTTATATTTCCCTTATTTCCTTAGAATATTGTAGGATTTATTTCCCTATGTATTTTAGGGTTTATTTGGGTTTCTTGCTCACTACTCATTGTCTCTCTATAAATAGAGACCTATGCAATATTGTTTAACACAATTCAATATAGTAAAGATGTAGTCCATACGTCTCTCTCTCTCTGCTTTTGCTCTCTTTTCTTTCTCTTTCATATTTTATTATTTTATATTTTATATATATTTCAATAAGAAGGGACTACATCTCTCTCTCTGCTTTTGCTCTCTTTTCTTTCTCTTTCATATTTTATTATTTTATATTTTATATATATTTCAATAAGAACTAATATTCACGATTCTATCAAAATGAAATGGACAACTATACTATTTGTGAAAAAAAAAAAAAACAGATATAGTAATTTTGATGGTGTAGATATAGTAATTAAATTCTCTTAGTTCTCGTTTCCAAAGACATAGCTACAACCTTGCTGTTGGATCGTGCTGTATTACAAATAGCCACAACATGTTCTGCATCACCAACAAACTCAGGTGGAACTTGATATATCTGTTTTCCTCGTAAACTACAATAAGCATATCAATAGAGATATTAATTAGATCAAACATGGATGGGTAGATAAACAAACTTTTTGAGTAAAATTTAAATACAAATGACTAGTTAATAGGCAAAATTTTGAAGAAAAAAAACTTGATGGGGGCTCTATCAAGACTGTAACCTTCCCCAAGAGGCAAGTTAGGATTCTTTTTTTTTTTTTTTTTTAAGAAAAAGTAAACGCATTTTATGTGCACACAGAACATCTGAAAAATGGACAAACAAGAAGAGTTGCACTGCAACTCAGTAAGAAACCTTGGAGGAAAAACAAAAAAAGAAGGATAAGCCAAACAAAAGTGTCAATATCTGCACAACTATACAATACATGCTTAATAACTCTATCACAATATTCTAACTGTTCTTTAACTATGGAATAATAAGAATATCGGTGCATATCAATTTTATAGTGACCAACTTAGCTCAACAAACTTATATATCTCAAACTGCTATTAATCTTGATCAACGTGTAGAACTTCTTGCTCCATGTTTCCAAGCTAGTTTTAAAAGAAATTATGAAAAGAATCACATGCTTTTTACTTGGAGATCTGGCCAAAATATTAAGTGCATACACCTTATTGCTTTCCTCCTTTCACCAGCTCTTGTTGTTCTAGGTCTCTGAATGGTTTTTGGCAGAAGGCATTTCTAGTATGCTAAAAGAAAATTCCATAAAGAATCACAAGCTTTTCACTTGGAGTAGCTTCTTTCACTCCAAGGTTTCCATTGTGTTATGCCATGTTTCCATCTTTTTCTGATATCTCAAATTTATGTTAAGATATGATATGGTCATGCCAATCATCATTCAATTAGGGAAAGTTGGCAACTGAACCTGATACACTGCTTATAAGACTTAGAGACAGGGCTCTCGAGTACATAGAGGAAAGGCCCAACTAAGCATAAGTATCGCCGCTGCCATACAGCTTCCCTATTTCCCACACCCTATCACATTAAAATGGAAGAGAAAAATGAGGCAATGTTAGAGGATAGCACCATGTTAAGATACCAAACTACTCAGGGAAAGGGTTTCTTGGAGGAGGGGAGGGGGGGAGATACCTTCCAAGTAAGAAGGGACAACCACCCTTCAAAGTCAGCTTGATGCCAAGGGCGTAGGAAATCCGAGTCCTCGCCATCCTTCCCCTGAAAGATCTTCACTACTTGCATCAATCGATGATACCGAGCTGGAGAAAAGTGAAACCCCAATGATGGCAGCCGTACAGCAAGTCTTGTTGAGGGATAGGATGGGCTATCTACTCGAATCTTGACATCAAAAGAAAGTAATTTTCAATAGCATGACATCTCAACAAAACATTACAAAATGAATGTTAAAATATTAATTTTTTTTTTTTTTTAATAGGTAATATCAATTCATATATAAAAATATTAATTAAATTATGGACAGAAATTTCCTCCAAACCAGTTTGGAGAAAATTTCCTTCAACCTGCTTCAATAAGTGACAAGTGTCATCTCTCACATATTTTTTTTAAATATTTTTAAGAGGCATTTATTGTCATTCTACTAATCTAGGAACCTAAACATTAAATTTTGAGAAACCCAATGATGTTGAATGACACTTTCACTTATTGAAATAGATTAGAGCAATTTTCTCCAAACTAATTTGAAGGAAATTTGTGTCCTTAAGTTATTAAATCCACTATTTTCTATCAGCTTAAGATTTTTAGATAAGTGGTGATTTAACATTGGCTCCATAATTTACCCCTCATTGTAGTCTAAATATTCTGTGTTGGGCTCACTTGTTAGGTGAGAGAAAGTTCAAACCACACGTGAGGGGAAATATTAGAATTTTAATTAAATGATTAAATTCATTCTTTCCTATCCGCTTAAGTTTTTGGGATAACAAAACCACAACTATAAAGAAACTACTGAGTATTACCTGTTGAAGCTTCAAAATTACCCCACACTTATCAATAATGGGCAAGAAACTAACACCACTTATGTCTGCAGAAACATCATTCTTGTTGGAAGGATTTTGGCTCCAATGGTAGTCACCATCAACCAAAAAGGCAGATACATCACTCAAAACCAAATCAAACTGCAAATACATATCGACCTTCTCAGGTGATCCACCTTCATGGTTATCCTGCTTACATTTCACAAACTCTATATAAATTTCAGCTTAACTGATTCAAACAGAAATAATTAAGAATCAGTATTGCGTATTAACCTGTGTACGAATCAACAAATTTCCCAAATCAAGAAGAAGTTTTGTTGAATGAGAATTGTCAGGACGAAAATCAGTAGGAATGGTAATTTTGGGAGCCGCAATATCCAAGTCCAACAAAAACCTTCCAGCAGATAAATATCAAATGTGTTAAATAAATACAGCATGCCAAAAATTGCCGTCAACTTGCACCAACCATGATATACACGCATTATTTGGAAAAATGAATAACATGAAAATTCAAGAAGGCCAAAAACGAACACCAAAGAAGAAAAGGAAAGTACAGGAAAAAGAAACAAACTACTATTCAACAACCAAAAAAAATAAAAAACTATTCAACAACATCTACATGTATGCTTCCAACTCCGTAAAAGGTCTGTAATCTATAAACAATCAAGTTTGCTAAGATAACATCAAACCAATTTTTTTTTTTTTTGATAAATAGTTTCATTATCAATAAAAACGCACAAAGGGGCACAACCTTAGTACACAAAGAGTATACAAGAAAACCCCTAATCTGAAAATAAGAAGAATAAAAGCTCAAAAAATCTGCAAAACTAGAAAGAAGCAACAATGATGAGCAGATATCCAAGTATATAAAGTGTTAATCACAATCTTCCCCAACTCTGTCACCAAAGTCTCAATATCTTCAAATCTCTGAGCATTCCTCTCTCGCCAAAAACACCACATTAAGCACAATGGAGCCAACCTCCATACTCCCATAATTGTACCATGCTCAACCTATCCTCCCCAGCTGACCAACAAATCAATCACCCGTTTAGGCATAACCAACTCTACACCAAACAGATTAATAATAGAACTCCATAATTCTTTTGTTACTTCACAATGAATCAATAAATGATCAATGGACTCCTCACTCATCTTGCACATACAACACCACTCAACCACCATAATATTCCTCTTTCTCAAATTATCGAGCATCAATATTTTCCCTAAAGTTGCTGTCCACATCAAACCAATTAATGTTATCTCATATCTGTTTAACCTCCAACAAGTGGTTAACAATTAAATCACTTGCCAATGCCGTCCATAATGATCTCAAGACACATTCATCAAAAAAAATATTATGATCAAGACACAATAAGAAAGATCATAAGATGATAGAACATTCCAAATTTTAGGTCCAAAAGCCCCAGGGTAACACTAGTACCAATAAAATTTCATGACTAATGTATTCCTCCCAAGGTCACTAGTTAAAAGTTAAAACAAAGTAACAAACACCTGGCATGATCCTTCAGTGCACGGTTCACTTGTTGCTGAGCAGTGCGCTTGACACCATCAATTGTCATCTAGAAAATAATGAAGGAGACCATTAGCACACCATTGTTGAAATGAAGCATAAACCATACTTGCGGGAACAGAATAAGCACATCTACACTTTATTTGGGATTTTGACAAACTAAATATAAGTGACGGTGCAGCAAACACAAGTGCAGACTCCAGCTAAAGTAGACCAATTTTGGACCTATATGTGAAACAAGGAACATGCAGGCTGTTTTGATCCTCCTGGCATCATAACAATATTTTCTGCTCTCCGTATGTCTCAAATCTTATTATAAATTCATTAAGTACACATAATGGCACTAGCTAAGAGAATTAATCCAGGGTATTCAGAACACTCAAGAGTATTCCCAATATATTGCTGGAATTCCTCAACCATGTCATCCAGTATTTACATTATAAGCTTCTGGATTTTTCAATATGCTTTCCTTTTGGAAACAAAATTCCAACGTGTTTGGAGAAGGGTGGAGTGGGTCCTATATATTATTATTGTTGGTATGCTCCCTGAATGTATCATATCCTATATATTATTATTGTTGGTATGCTCCCTGAATGTATCATATCCGCTTAATTCCAACATTTTTGTCTCTTTCCCTATTCTAGTGAGTAATAGGCTTGAGAAACTTGATATGGTTTTTTATGGGGTAGAATTGGGGATGAGTTCAAGTTCCATTTAGTGAACTAGTCGAGAATTTGTACTGTTATGAAATCGGTGGTTTGGGGGTTACAAATCTAAATCAGTTTAATTGAGCTCTTTCGAGAAAATGGTTGTAGCAATATGCTATGGAGAGGGAGGCTTTATGGAGATTGCTAATAGAGACTAAATATGATAGTTTAAGGTAAGGTTAATGCTCTAAGGTACTGGGGCCATTTGGAGTGGGAGTATGAAATTTGTAAGAAGGGGTTGGGAAACTTTTTCAAAATTTGCTAGATATGTGGTGGGTAATAGGTCAAAGGTCAGTTTTTGGCATGATGTGTGGTGCAAGGATTAACCATTGAAGATATCTTCGCCGGACTTGTTCAATATTGCATCAAGTAAGGATGCGTGGGTGGTAAACAATATGCAATTCCGAGATGGGAATATTCATTGGAATGTAATTTTGACTAGACCCATGCTGTATTGGAAGGTGGATGTGGTCTTTTCTTTCTTTGAGATGTATTATCTCATAATAAGGCAAGAAGATGTGGATAGAATATGTTGGAATCCCCAAAAGGCGCAAGTTTGACGTGAAGTCATATTCTCAAGTGTTAATCATTACTACTGGATCTTCTTTTTCTTGGAAGAGTATTTGGAGAGTTGATACTCCTTTGAGGTAGCGTTTTTTGTGTGGACGACGGCAATAGGGAAACTCTTGACTTTGGATAACTTGAGAAATTTGTGGTGATGGAGTGGTTTTGTATGTGCAAGAAGATTGGGGAGTCCATTGATTACCTTATGATTCATTTTGAAGTAGCAAGAGATTTATGGAGCTCACCTTTCAACCTGCTTGGTGTTGATTGGGTTGTGCCTAAAAGAGTGAGACAGTTGTTGGTGAGTTGAGGAGCTTAGGGTAGGGCATAGTAACATTTTGGAAGTTTGAAGGTTGGTTCCATTGTGTTTAATGTGGTGTATTTGGAGAGAGCGGAATGCTCTGAGCTTTGAAGATATAGAGACTTTGGTGGTAGTGCTGAAAAAGATTATGTTCAACACTTAATACACTTGGATATCAGCACATTATAGCTTGCTCTTTTCTAGTATTTCAGATTTTTTGAACTTTTGTTCATCTTTTTCTCCTGAATAGGGGGTTCTCTTGTATACTTCTTGTGTCTAAGAGTTGCACCCCCTCTATTCTTTTAATGAGATTTAATTACTCTAAAAAAAAAATCTAAAATGAATAACCCATGCATTTCAACTATGATTATGCTCAATTCCAGCTAGCCTGGGTAGTACATAGAAGTAACTCCGAACAATATTATCAAAGTTCCAGCAAGATAAAACAAACCTGCACAGCAGCTGCAGTTTCCAATGCTATTGTCTGACTAACAGCAGTATTACTCTCAAAAAATTTGATAATTTGTTCAATGGAGTCCTTCAGATACTGGCCAAAAGACTTGTAATCAGAAAACGACCAAAAACTTATGGTAAGAACAATCAGAGAATAAGAGAATAGTAGCATACAGTCATGTAACATGGAGAAGCTTTAGCAACCATGCTCCAGTCCACCTTACTATTGAATGGCTTATAGCAGAAGACACCAACTAATGAATCATAAGTAGTAGCACTCTGCAAGGAGGTGGGAGAAGATTCAGGTGACACCACTACTGTTGTTCAACTAAGCAACCAGCTTTTCAGTAGAACTAGAAAAATCTCAAACGTACACAAAGAGAGAGGAAATTCAAACCTCGGCAAGGAGACCACTTGGGGATGACAATCGATATGACCCTAGTTTCACGTCAAAAACTTTTGTCTCTGGATAAAGCTTTATGGAGCAATCAAGTCCTTCACATGATAATTCAGCAAGACAATCCAGGGCCTCATCAAGAAGCTTTGAAGCATTATGTTCCATGTGCACCTCCAAGGAGGTATGAAGAGCATCCAACTTGTCATTAAGGATAAATGACTGCCCTTCTTCACCTTCCTTATACCCAATAATTTTATTCAACTGTTCCCAGTCTTCCTCACTGAATTTAAATGATTCAGCTTCATCTTTAAAAGATTGGCTGTTCCTGGAAGAGTACATGCATATAGGTGATCACCATATACTATAAAGCATCACCAGATAAGAAGAGGCGAGGAAGTATGACAAGAAGACTGGAAAGTATCGACAAAACCAGTTTCAAGCTAAAAATACTCACCATCCTAATGACCACCAAGATTTCTTTGCTTTTTGTTTCTTCATGTTAACATCCGATTCTATTGTTTTCTCCACAAACTTGTGAGCCAACATCCTGTATGGAACCAAGATTAAAAAAATGGTAACTTGAAAACAGAGGTTAGCAAATTAAATCACAGTACTGTAGGCAAAGTTTTGAATTCAATAAGTATATGCACGTATGCATGCATCAGTATTTTGTTGTTCACAAGCACATAAATTCATGTGGTATGGATGTGCGGATATTTGGAAATGGTATGGTGTCAAGGAAACTGCCTAGAAAGTATGAAATGTAAAGATGCATACATACATATTTATATGTACTTCTTGTATTCTATTACCTTTGACTCCTAATATAAAAACCAATAGTATTATTTCACACGTTATTTGCTAAAAAAAAAAAAAAAAGAAGTAACTATCTAGGAAGTATGCAATGTATGTATTCTTGTTTTCTATTACTTCTTTCACACATGAAATATGAAAATACAGGTTAACTGGAAAAGAAATATAAACATAAGAGGAAGGGAATGAAGACCACAAATTAGGATTGTCAACAGGGAAATTCATGGTGCTTGCTATGTAGAAGCAAAAATTGGGATCAGCATGCAATGGCACTTCTCGTAATCTAATTAGAAAGGTATCCAGATCCAATGGCTGAGTACTATTGTACTAATACTGGAGATTAAGAGACACTTGAGTTTAGAGAGGATTGAGCCAAGCTTACCTATTGGTGGGCCCAGTAATATAACAGTAAATTATCACACTTTTAATCTCATATAAAAAGAGTCTTTTACACATATACACTAACATCATAAGATAACATTGATACATTTATGGCCAGAAAATATACCTCCACTGAAGTATGAGTTCAATATCAAGTCCACGATCTAATTCCTCAATTTCTTTGTTGTCATCAACTACAGCCCGGCTGAGGTCAGACTTAAGCAGTGAAGCATACATAGATATATATCTCTTCTGCAATCTTGCAGACCTCAGAACCTGCTCCCATGACAATTTACCGCTGTGACAACACAATATTCTTAGAAAATATAAAAAGATACCCAAAGTCCATTTCCAAACATGTCTATATTAAAAAGTAAAAATTGCTCCACTACTCCAACAATACCCCTTCAACCCCCACCCCCCACCCCAAAAAAATAATAATAATAATAGAGAGAGAGAGAGAGAGAGAGAGAAAACAATCCACCAGACAACAAGGATACATCTTACGAGATATTTCTTTTTTGACTTTATTAATGTAAGTATATCATATATGGGTAAAGGTTCAACACCTCATGGGTACAAACAATTCCTTGGGGCCACACCCTCTAAGGAAAAGCTAGCGACTTAACCAATTCCGTGTAGGGAAACTTCCCCGTGCACGGAACCGGGGTTTACTTTCGCTTCTTGCAATAATAGTTTTCTCTCGCTCTCTCGTGGAATCCCGAATCCATCAAAGGTTAGCAAGGTAGTTTTCTGCCCTAGCGGCGGCGCTGTTTAGGCGCTGTGCGCTAGGCTCTGGTCAGCCGCTATGGAACGGCGCTTCTCCATAGAAGCGAAATCCTTTTGCCTGTCAGCGAAGGAAGGGTGTCCTGATCTTCGGTTGGAGGAAAAGAGAAAAGGGTTCGTAGGGGTAATTTTTGTGAGCCAACCTTGTGCTTCATGGTTGGTGGATATGGTCGAGGAGGCGAGTCAATCTCTGTTGAAGGTTGATATCGCCAAGTCATACCGTGAGGGCGACAAGGCTTTGATGGTGCATGGGGGTGTTAATAAGGCAGGTAGTTTCCTGGAGGTGGCCGTCTTTGCTGAGGGAGGTCGTAAAGGAATCATTTGGCTACCTGCGGGCCGTGGAGGGAGGGGATGGCGTCGGTTTGCAAATGAATTGCGGAGGTTGTTGGGTCCAACAGCCTCTACGCATCATGTTCCGGGGACGCAGCTCAAGCTTGGTTTGGGAGAATCCTTCTCTGGATGTCACCCTGGGCGCTCCTTTGCGGAGGCTCTTCGACTGGCGGCTGGTTCTGAGGAGCCTTTCGTGGGGAGGAGGGTTAGATCTTCGCAACACATAGATCTCTTCCCGGTGAAGGACTCTTTCGAGACCGGGTACGGTGAGTATGGGTCGCGGGTGATAGTGGACTGGGTGGAGTTGGAGTCGCCGGATTCTGCTAATCTGGCTACATGTTTCAGCACGACGGCGGATCTTACGAAGAAGAAGAAACAGAAGAATAAGACGTTGATAGGTTTTTTGCGTTCTGTTTTGGGCCGGGTCCTAGCTGGGTTAGTTAAAGATTTGTTAGGTGGGCTGGGTATTCGCGAGTTTGGGTCTATCCTTAAGCCCAAACATGCTGGGTATTTTAAGTCAGCTTGGCGCAGGGGGTTGAAGCGTCGTGGTAAGTTTTTGCCCAAATCGCAACTATGTGGTTCTGCCTCGCCGGGAGAGACTGATGTTCCGGCCGATCGCAGGGAAGCGTGCGAATCTGAGGTTTTTGCGCCGGTCGCCGGTGGTCTCGCCGGGGTTTCTAGTGATGATTCCGAGCTTGCGTTGGTGGGGCTATCGTTGGCGGAGGTGCATCCGGAGTCAAATCAACTGGTCTGTGCGGCAGGGTCTGTTTCTCTTGGACCGGCGATGGCCCCTGTTTTTCCGACGAAGGCTGCTCTGTTGCCGGAGAATACCCAGAACTGGTTGTTGACTCCGGTGAGTACCCATGTCTCTCCTTTGTCTCCGGTGGTGGTCTCTGCTCCTCCGGAGGGAGCTGGTTCTGTTTCGGCGAAGGAGTTTGAACCCATTAAGACTGCTCCGGCGAAAGGGTTGCTACGTCGGGGGTTTTTAGGGTCTAGAAATGTCTCCTCTTCCTCTCTGCCTGGGATGAAGAAGGCTTCATCTTCGGTAAAGGGCTCTAAGGTTGTAGTCGAAGATTCACTGACCTGTTCTATCTCGGGAAAGCATGCGGCTGAGCTGGGTTTGAGATTAAGCGAACCTTTTCCTCGAATGTCGGAGAGCGGTGCTCCGATTTATTCCTCTGTTTCCAAATCTCAAATAGGGTATGCCCGGAGGGTGAAGGAGAAGCTTGCCAAGCAGTTGCAGAAGAACAAGGAGCTGTTTGCCGACGTTGTAGCGGAACCCTCCGAGAAGGGGGCAGGGAACTATTCGGAGGCGGTTATAGATGCGGCGAATTTCGCCCCCAGTGTGGGTTTGTCTAATGGTGAAGGAGGTGATGAGAAGAGTCTTCTGAATCTCTTCTCGAATATTGAAGGGGAGCGGGAGCCCTTTACCTCTAAGGCAAAAGGGAAGCGAGAAATCAAGAATTTAGAATGCTCCATTAACTATGAGGTTAGAGAGAGACTTTCTCCGAAGCGGTACTATCGTCGTCGGGGTTGTGTTGGAACCAAAAATGCATTCTCCTTTCCTCCAAAGGTGCATTAGGGTTCTGGTTTTTTTAGGGCTGGTGGGGGGTTCTGTGGGCTACAGTGTTTGGGTTCTTTGGGTTCTTGCATTGGTTTTTTCGCTTGGTGGTGGTTATAGTTGGGATGGGTTTCTTTGGGGTCTGTTTTTTGGGGTTTTTTGGGCTACCTATGTATACTCCTTTTGTGTACTTAGAGGCGCTTTGCGCTTTTTTTGATATATACAATTTACTTATCAAAAAAAAAACTTTGCAGGGGTGGATCCGAAGGGCCCTGTCTTGAAGAGGTGCCCCGACATAAAAAAAAATATATATATATATATATATATGGGTATACCCGTGACTTGGTCTCTCTCTCTCTCTCTCTCTCTCTCTCTCTCTCTCTTTTATTTATATATATATATATATACCCATGACTTGGTCTCTCTCTCTCTCTCTCTCTCTCTCTCTCTTTTATATATATATATATATATATATATATATATATTATGTTATAGATCTTTAATGTGTGGTGATATTTGAAGAAAGCCCCTGATTTCAGTAAACTGTATAGGAAAAATAGACATCTCCGGATGGAAGGTTTTACTGATGTAGATTGGGCAGGATCTCCCTCAAATAGAAGATCCATTACAATGCATATCTTGGGAGGAAATCATGTCATGAAGAAGTAAGAAGCAAACTGCTAGTGAACTAGGGGTTGGAGTTGGATTTGTTCGCAGAGATGGAGCCCACCCCGTTGCTATGTTGTCCAGCTTCTAAGTTTTTGGGGAAGGAGGGGTCACGATCTTCAAAGAGGGTTTTGTAGTTAGTAGAGGAGTTCAGTCATTTTGTGGGTCTTTCGAGTGATGGGTATGAAGGGAAGTTATCGGCCTTGTTTGCAGATATTATTGCAAACAATGAAGAAAAAGGAGCGGGTTTCAGTTTCGACTATGGGAAAAAAAGGTACGCGAGAACTCAACAATTTATTCTCTTCCATTAATAATGATGTGCATAGTGGAAGTGTGTCTCGGGATAGGATCAAAGGGGAAGGCTCTTAGAGATTATTTATGAAGCCTAAGATCTTTTCATGGAATCTAAGATCCTTTCATGGAATGTTAGAGGGTTGAACAAGGGTGGTAAGCATATGAGGGCCAAGAATCTTCTAAGGCAATAGAAGGTGGACATTGTTTGCTCCAAGAAACTAAATTGGAGTTTATTTCTAGCAGTATTGTGAAAAATTTGTGGGGTTGTCCTTATGTTGAGTGGTGTTATGTTGCTTCCAGAGAGGCTTCAGGTGGTATTTTGTTGATGTGGGACAGGAGGGTGGTCGGAGATAGAGTTTTTGTGGGGGAATTTGTTGCTGCTTGTTCTTTTAGAAACGTTGAGGATGATTTTGTTTGGGCTTTTGCAAGGGTCTATAGTCCTAATCTTGATAATGTCAGACGTTTTCTTTGGGAGGAGTTGGCTGGTCTTATTAGCTGGTGGGATTTGCCGTGGTGCATTGGTGATGATTTTAATGTTACCCGCTTCCCTAATGAAAGGCTGAGGGGTGCGCGCCTCAGTCCAGCAATGATAAGAGTTTTCAGACTTCATCTCAGAGCATGGTTTGATGGATCTTCCCCTTGCAGGGGGAACGTTTACATGGTCTAACATTTCCTCTTGGTCTAGGCTTGATCATTTTCTAGTGTCTCCGGATTGGGAAGCCAGATATCCCGGTCTGCTTTAGAAGAGGATGCCTAGATTGTGCTCTGACCATTTGCCTATCTTGCTTGACTGTGGTTGTATTCTAGGAGGCAAGAGAACTTTCAAGTTTAAGAATATGTGGCTTAAATTTGATGGGTTTGTGGATAGGGTGAGGCATTGGTGGTCGTCTTATCATTTCCATGGCTCTCCTAGCTTCATCTTTGCTCAAAAATTGAAGGCCTTAAAGGTGGATATTAAAACATGGAATGAACATGAATTTGGTAATGTGGTCTCCCTTAACAAAAGAGTCAAAGAACTGAATGCCCGATTAGAGGGAGGAAGAGGTTTAGTAGCCGAAAAGAATGAGAGTAAAAGATTGATTATCAGTGAGTTGGAAACTTCTCTTTTACAAGAGAAGATCAGTTGGAGACAAAAGTCCAGGATCTGTTGGCTCAAGGAGGGTGAAAAATGTACTAAGTTCTTTCATCGGATAGCCAACTCGAATAGGAGATTCAACTCCATAGAGTCCTTGTCTATTAATGGCTCTCTTTCGTCCAATCAATCTGTTATTAGGGACCATGTTGTTCATTTCTACGAGTCCTTGTTCTCAGAACATTATAGTTGGAAGCCAAGGTAGGACGACCTTGCCTTTGACTCTCTGGATGCAGAGGAGGCGTCTTGGCTGGAATTTCCATTTTGAGGAAAAGGAGGTGTTAGAGGTTGTTAAAGGCATGGATAGAGACAAGGCTCTAGGTCTGGATGGCTTCTCGATGGCCTTCTACCATTGTGTCTAATGTGGACTATTTGGAGAGAGAGGAATGCACATTGTTTTGAAGATCAAGATAATCAAGCTGCTTTGCTCATTGTTTCTAATCCCATGTTCCATGAAAGAACCAAGCATTTTTTTTTTTTTTTTTTTGTGATAAGTAAATATGCATTATCAAAGCGCAGAGGGGCGCAACCCTAGTGCACAGGGAGTATACAAAAGAGCAACTAAGAGGGAGAAAAAGAAGAAAAGAACATAAAAAGGAAATCGGGGAAACTAAACACTAAGGGTGCTAGCCAACCAGCAGTCCAAGTGAATAAGGTGTACAAGAAAAAGTGAGTGAGATCCTCAATGTTCGTAGACAAGTCCTCGAAACATCTAGCATTTCTCTCAATCCAGATGCACCACATAAGGCAAAGAGGAATCATTTTCCACGCAACAGCACTGCGAGCTTTACCACCCGCCCACCAAGAATCATACAACCCCCTAACACTGCCAGGCATCACCCAGCATAAACCAAACCGAGAGAAAACGGCATTCCACAAGATACGCGCGACCCCACAATGAAGAAAGAGATGGTCAACTGACTCCCCATCCGATTCACACATGCAACAACGGTTTATCACAACAATACCTCTCTTCCGAACATTATCCAAGGTTAGAGTCTTCCCAAGCACGGCCGTCCAAGCAAAAAAAGCCACTTTCGAAGGAGTCTTGGTGCGCCATAAACTCTTCCAAGGGAAAGGGGAGGGATCTTTAGAAGCAAGGATCCTGTAAAAAGATCTAACCTCAAAAATACCTTTACGAGAAGAGATCCACCACATCCGATCATCCCCTACCCCACGCATCAAGTGCGAATACAAGAGTGTAAAAAGAGGCCAAGATCTCCACTTCCCAATCATGAACCCTACGAATGAAAGAAACATTCCACTGCACAGAGCCATTTGTACGCTCCCTGTTATCCGCAATAGACGCTTCCTTATTGGAGGCAATACTGAAAAGTCCAAGAAAAGCATCCTTGAGAGGCATGTCACCACACCAAATATCCTCCCAAAACCTGATATTGGACCCAAATCCAGGGACCAATCTAATGTGACAATGAAACAACCTCCACCCCTACTTATGTACTTCCATAACCCCACCCCATGCGAACCACGGGGAACCCTAGAACACCAACCACCCCAAACCGCACCATACTTTGCCACCAGAATCTTTCTCCACCATGCCTCTTTCTCATGAGCATATCTCCACAACACAATATTGAAGTTAATTGGCATTTCATCTAGGACAAGATACTGAATGGAGACATAGCTACACCATTTGTTAAGTCTAATGATCAACTTGGTGATATGTTTACAAGTCCTTATGTCATAGCCGGTTAGAATTTACGTACCAAGTTGGGCTTATATGACAAATATACTCCAACTTGAGGGGTAACGTTAGAATAATATGATGTGTATATATTCTACATACATTATGGGATGTCCCTAGTGAGCTGTCCTATCCAGAATATTATATAAACACTTCTATAAAGAGAGATGAATGTCTAATAGAGGGCAATGATTATGAATCCCATTTTCAAATAACCTGGGTGACACTTACATATAAGACACACAAGGCGAGCTTCCTAAGCTCGTGCTATGAACAAAAATATGCAACAAGTGGATCTTAATATACCTGTTCCACTTGTCATAACCTTCTAATGCAGCACAATTTACCAACTCAAAGCTCTATTATCTTCTCATACGAGTGAGACAAAAATATGAAACCATTTAATCAAAATAAAAACTGATTATTAAGATGTAAAATACATGAAACCATTTTAATCAAAATAAGAACAGATTTTTTGTCTAATAAGTAAATGAAGTATCATTAAAAGTGCAAAAGGCACAACTCAAGTATACTGGGAGTATACAGGAAAAACAACTAGTTAAAAACTAAAAAGAGAGAACAAGTCAAGAAAATTAAAAATTAAAAAAAAAAAAAAAAAAAAAAAAAAAATCTAAGCAAATTAAGATCTAAAGCAGTTGTACAATAGTTTTTTTTTTTTTTTTTTTTTTTTTGATAAGTAACGAAGTATATATCAAAAGGCGCAGATGGGCGCAACCCTAGTACACATAAAGTATACAAGAGAACGCTCAAGTAGAAGGAGAAAAGAGAACAATAAAGTCATTAAAACTACTAACTAAAAGAGCTAAAAAAGCAGCTATCCAAGTAAAAAAAAAAAAAAAAAAGAATAAAAGAAAAAGGACTTGAGCTCCTCCAAAGTCCTTTCTTGATTCTCGAAGTTTCAATCACTTCTTTCTCTCTAGAGGCTCCACATAAGGCAAAGATGAGCTATTTTCCACACGACAGCACTCCAAGAGCAACCAACCGACCACCAACAGGCAAACAAATTCGTCACTCAATTAGGCATAACCCAATAGTAATGAGTTTATGGAGGTTTTGTGAAGTTTTCCCTTATATTTTTAAAAATCTCCAAACTGATAGGATTGAAGCTTTTTTATCCCCTTTTCTTGACAAGTATAGAGTTTGAATGTTCATCACCAAGATTTATTTCCCTTGATAAGCTAACAAACCATTGCCTTTTATAACTACATAGGACAGCCACATCTTGCATACCTTAAATATAAAGAGACATAACAACAAAATTAATTAGTCTAGATACCTTGCCTTCTTCACCTGGTCAGAAATGGCTTTGAAAGCATACTTCCACCAAGACCTCGGATCCGATTTCACAGGGACATTTGGACGGTAATGGGCATATTTCAACCGTTGATTAAAGGCAGCAAAGTTATCAGCTAACTTCAAAATATCCCTGTACCCATTCTGCAAAACAACAATACCCAACTTATTCAGACAAATTAATACCTACCACTGCCATCACAAAGCATGATGAAGTGGAAAAATAAGATGAACCTTTGATAGACAGAGCGTCACATCATCCAAGTTTACTGCTGCTTTCTGCAAAGGCTGAGTGCTATCAGCAAATTCATTTTGCCGCACCTTTGTGTACTTCGCATTCCCAGAAACCGGTTGCAGAATGTAATTGTGCTTTTTAATAAGACTATCAGCTGGTTTGCCATTCTTAGTACCAAATCTGAATATCTGAATCTCATGGTAAACCATACAAGTATGACTGGGCTGCCAAAAGAGTAAACCTTAATATATATGTACTAAATTAAAGAGACTGCAGGACATACCTGAAGCCACTCTGAAGGAAGCAAATCCTCCCATGGTTTGTCCACATGCCATGGAACAATATCAGAATCCAAATAAAGTGCAAGACGATCAAGTTCAACAGACTGTAAAATGATGAGGAATGAAAGAGTAAGACAGCAATAAAGACATAAATATGGAGCCACATACCCAACTTTTATTCCTCAAGGGAAAAATGCTTTCTTTTGATCAATTTCTCTTAGCTACTTTTTGGAAGAGATTCATCAGAAATGAATGCATGCTTGCAACCAGCTCTTTAGGTTTTCAAAACATTAAAATCAAGCTTACAATAATTTATAATAATATGCTAATAAAAGAATCTTTCTTATTCTGCTACGAAAAATTAGAAGAGCATTTAAATTAGTGGAAAAATATGCCACAGCCTTGTACCCCCACACACAAAAGCACATATACAAAGAAAAACATGGTTCCAGAGCTTTTCCACTAGTCAAAAATTTTTCAAGGCAAAAAATAGGAACCTTCTGGATACGGTCTAGCGCACCCCCAGTAACAAAAGTCTCCTTCCCATTATCATCGACAGTCACAGCTGAGAGCTTCTCCAAGGTTATGCCAGCTGCAAATGGGTGGCCGGGATTGCTACAAAATGGAAGTTAAGGATTCAACATGGGTCAATAAGTAATATATCAATATTCTATCTTTTTTTCTTTTTTCACCTCTCAAGATCTTCATATCTGATGTGAATATTTGAAATCAAAAGCTTCAAATTTCCAACTATCGTGCCGATCAAGGATCCCACCCATGACTTGTTCTTCAAGGAAAAAAACAAAAAGCATAAGGCATGTTCAAATTTGAGCCCAAGTGAATGTCCATCAGAGACAGTATAGTTAAAGCAAGTTTAAATCAAGACTGAGCGAGCAAATAGAACTTTGAGGAACAAAAGTATCAAAGAACATAATAATTCAAATCAAATGAACCTCGCCTGATCAGCTGAGCTTTATACTATTAGAAGAGTAATTAAATGATTCAATCAATCACTTCCTTTAAATTTAAGTTTTTAGAATAATCTTTTGCGAGTTTCTCGGTGAGTTCGAGGCTTGATGAGGTAATGGAAGTGTCGCATTTACTATTTGCAGACGATACTATTAACTTTTGCGAGCCAAAGGTGGAACAACTTCGGAACTTGAGATGTTTACTGATGTGTTTTGAAGCGGTTTCGGGGTTGAAAATAAATTTATCAAAATCTGTGATTTCTCCTATAGGTGAGGTGGAAGATGTAGAAGGATTGGCAAGTATACTTGGGTGTGGAGTGGCTTCGATGCCGTTTATATATTTGGGACTACCTTTGGGGGCTCATAATAAGGACCCCTCTATATGGAATAAAGTCATAGAGAAGATGGAGATGAAATTGGATGGGTGGAAGCATATGTATTTATCCAAGGGTGGGCGACTAACGTTGATCAAAAGTAAGCTTTCTAGCATACCCACTTACTACTTATCGCTGTTTCAAATTCCGGTGACTGTGGCGAAGCAGATCGAAAAAATACAAAGAGATTTCTTGTGAGGAGGTGAAGGTGACGAGTTCAAGTTCCACTTGGTAAATTGGTCCAAAGTTTGCATGCCTATAGAGGCGGGGGGATTAGGGGTAAAAAATTTGATTCAATTTAATCGAGCTTTATTGGGTAAATGGTTGTGGAGATTTGCACGTGAAAGAGATGCGTGGTGGAGGAAATTAGTGGAGATTAAATATGAGGTGATGAGAGGTGATTGGTGTTCCAAGAAGGTAGGAGGGTCGTATGGGGTGGGAATGTGGAAAAGTATCCAAAGGGGGTGGGATGAGTTTAAGCAACATGTGTGTTTCGAGGTAGGAACCGAGTCTCGAATTTTGTTTTGGCAGGATGTGTGGTGTGGGGAGGTAGCACTGCAGAATTTGTTTCCCGCCTTGTTCAACATAGCATGTGTAAAGGAGGCATGGGTGGAGGAGAATATGGAGATAGTAAATGGTGCTATTTATTGGAATGTAAGATTTATTCAGCCTGTCCATGATTGGGAATTGGAGGAGGTCTCGAGATTCTTCGAAATGCTGTATTCCTAATAGGTAAGGCATGGTGGGGAAGATAAAATTAGTTGGATTCCCTCGAAAAGGAAAACTTTTGAGGTGAAGTCTTTTTACAAGGTAAAGACTAATACTGCCCCGTGGAAGCTTATTTGGAAGAGTAAAGCTCCTCTGTGCGTGGCTTTCTTCGTATGGACGGCGGTTATGTGGAAGATTTTAACTTTGGATCACCTACGAAAGAAGAACATCATTATGACGGAGTGGTGTTGTATGTGCAAGAAAAGTGGCGAATCTATTGATCCCCTTTTAGTGCATTGTGAAGTTGTTGTAGAGGTATGGAATATGATTCTTCAGCTGTTTGGTATAACATGGGTGATGCCGGGGAGTTTGAAGGAATGTTTGGGAAGTTGGAGAGGGCAAAGAGGGAAGCAGACAATCATGCACCCTTGGCAGATGACCCCTTTGTGTGTCATGTGGTCCTTAAGGAGAGAAAGGAATGCACGGAGTTTTGAGGATCGGGAGATGGGAATTATAGATTTGAAGAAAATGGTGCTCCAAACACTTTTATCATGGAGGGTCTTGGGGTATTATTCGCAAGCTTCAACGCTCATGGAATTTATAGATCTTTGTGCGTCATTTTTAGTTTAAAGCTTATGTAGTGGGCTCTTTTGTATACTTCCTGTGTTCATGGGTTGTACCCCTTGCACTTTTTAATACATTGACTTTACTTATCAACAAAAAAAAAAGTTTTTAGAATAATCGGTAATTTAACATATTAGAGCAAAGGTTCTGAGTTCGAACCTTGTCTCTATCATTTACATCTAATTTCAATCAAATATTCAGCGTGCAAGGCCTCACTTGTTAAGGCAAAGTTTGAACTTATACGTGAGGAAGTGTTAGAAGATTAATTAAATGATTAAATCAATTATTTCCCATAAACTTATATGGGAAATAATTTTATGGATGGGGGTGTCGTTTAGAGCTCCGGCAAGTAGTTCCCAAATGCCGACAACGTGGTCAGCATCGATTTCAAGTCCTGACCACATGAAGGGACGGGAGGGGAAGGGGAGCCATGCTGGGCAGACCTACTCTGATGCACGTCTCGAGCTCCTCAACGTTAGGGAGTCGTTGAGAAGACTGAAATGGGAGTGTGACGTGGGGCTGACAAAGGTAGATTTGGTGATTAAGTTACTGGAGGACAGTGGGCTTGGGCAGGGAGTTAGAGAATTGGTTGTTTAGCAGAAATCAGCATCAAAAGGGAAGGAGAAGATTGGGCTGGAGGGCAAAGTTACAAAAACCACTAGAAGGCTTAATCGTGTGGAAGTGCTTCATATCAATGATGTCTTGGTCGACGATCCCACTGAGGTAAAAGATCATATCGTGCAGTTCTATCAAAGATTATATTCGGAGCGAAGTACTTGGAGACCCAAAATGGATAACCAGTCTTTTTTGTCCATTGATGAGGAGGATAGTACTTGGTTAGAAAGAGATTTTGAGGAAAATGAGGTTTGGGAGGTAGTAAAAGGTATGGAGGGTGACAAGGCTCCAGGCCCGGATGGTTTCTCCATGGCTTTCTTTCAAGCTTGTTGGGATGTAGTAAAGCATGATGTTTTGGCTGTTTTTGCAGAATTCCATCATAGACAGAGGTTGGTGAAGAGCTTAAATGCAACTTTCCTCTCTTTGATCCCAAAAAAGGTGGATGCGGTGGAGATGAAAGATTTTCGGCCCATTAGCTTGGTGGGAGGGGTGTACAAAATTATCTCCAAGGTACTTGCTAATAGGATGAGAACGGTTTTGGGTAAGATCATCTCTAGCTCTCAAAATGCATTCATCGGTGGTCGGCAAATCTTAGACTCTGTCCTTATTGCTGATGAATGTGTGGATAGTCGCTTAAGATCAGGGGAGTCAGGTGTCATGTGCAAATTGGATTTGGAAAAGGCTTACGACCACGTAAATTGGGATTTTGTATTGTATTTGCTGCATCGGTGCGGTTTCGGGGAAAGGTGGAGGGCTTGGATAGAGTGGTGTATTTCATCGGTAAGATTCTCCATTCTTGTGAATGGTTCTCCGGAAGGTTTCTTTAACAGTTCAAGGGGTATTCGGCAAGGGGATCCTCTTTCTCCATTACTTTTTGTTCTTGTTATGGAAGCCTTGAGCAAGATGGTGAATGCGACTGTTGAGCAAGGCATGTTGACTGGGTTCTCTGTGGGAGAAAGGGTCTTTTCAGAGTTGGTGGTTTCTCATTCTTTATTTGCTGACGATACACTGATTTTTTGTGAAGCGTCTCCCGAGCAAATCCGGTACGTGCGCCTTATTCTCTTATGTTTTGAAGCTGTTTCGGGTTTGAGAGTTAATCTTGGAAAGTCAGTAATCGTGCCTATTGGTGAGGTGGAGAACATAGGGGCTTTAGCTAATATCCTTGGGTGCAGTGTCACTGCTTTGCCTATGAAGTATTTGGGTATGCCTCTTGGGGCGTCGTATAAGGATACAGTTATGTGGAACGAGGTGACTGAAAAGATGGAGCGTCAAATGGCTGGTTGGAAAAGAATGTATCTCTCTAAGGGAGGCCGTTTAACTCTCATAAAGAGTACGTTATCCAACCTTCCAACTTACTTTTTGTCTCTGTTCCCTATTCCCATGAGTGTTACAAAAATGCTGGAGAAAGTTCAAAGAGATTTCTTGTGGGGAGGGATGGGAGATGAGCCTAAGTTGCACCTTGTAAGTTGGAATCAAGTCTGTCGTCCTTTTCGTTTCGGTGGTCTCGGCATTCGGAAGTTGCATCAGTTTAACCAAGCTCTCTTGGGGAAATGGCTTTGGAGGTATGCGAATGAGAATGGGGCTCTTTGGCATAAGATTATAAAAGCCAAGTATGAAGACCAGGAGGGTGGGTGGTGCACTAAGGAGGTTTCGGGCTCTCATGGTGTGGGTCTATGGAAGCATATCCGGGAAGGTTGGAACTTTTTTGCCAAAGGTATTTGTTTTGAGGTTGGGGCCGGTTCGAAAGTTCGATTCTGGCATGATATTTGGTGTGGGGATCAACCGTTGAAGCATACCTTCCCTTCCTTGTTCAATATCACTAGATATAAAGAAGCTTGGGTGAAGGACAACTTTTCTTGGAGAAATGGGGTTATCGAGTGGAATGTCATTTTTGTGCGGATCGTCCAAGATTGGGAGATGGATATGGTCATTGCTTTCTTTGATCGGTTGTATTCTTGTAAGATAACCATTGACTCTGTGGATCATATTCGATGGGCCTCGTCCAAGAAGGTTAAGTTCGAGGTGAAGTTGTTCTTTAAGGCCTTGTCCAACACTGACCATGAGGCGTTTCCTTGGAAGAGTATCTGGTGCACGAAGGTGCCTTCGCGGGTGGCTTTTTCGGGTGGACTGCGGCCCTCGGCAAAATTCTGACTCTTGATAATTTGCGAAAGAGGAACTTTGTGGTAATGGATTAGTGTTGTATGTGTAAGAAAAATGGAAAGTCTGTTGATCATCTTCTTCTTCACTGTGAGATTGCAAGAGCTCTCTGGCACACTATCTTTAGTCGGCTCGGGTTGCTTTGGGTTATGCCTTGCAGGGTAAGGGACTTGTTCGATTGTTGGTGGACGGGAGGGCGTTCTCGTAGTGCAGTTGTGTGGAAGATGATCCCTCTTTGTCTTATGTGGTGTGTATAGAGCGAAAGAAATGCTAGATATTTTGAGAATTCCTCTAGGTCTTTAGAGGAACTTATTCATTTCTTTTTTTTCACTCTGTACTCTTGGACAGCCGCCTAGCTAGCTCCGTTAGTGATTACCTTTTCTGACTTCCTTTTTCATTTCTCTCCCTCTTAGGCGCTCTCTTGTTATACTTCCCGTGTATATGGGTTGCGCCCTTCTGCGCTCTTTTTATATCATCATTACTTATCAAAAAAAAAGGCTTAAAGTGAAGAAGAAAGTGGCTTTTAAGCCCAAAGGTGGTTTGGGCCCAGGAGTGGGCTTCAACAATAGACTAGATCACGTTGGACCAAAAGGATTTACATCCTCAAACATCTTGATTCCGATGCTGGAGACACAGAAAGCCCCAAAGGGCCTGCGAACATTCATGGCAAGCTCGGCAAGCATGTCGCCGTTGGCCGGAAGGGCCCTACCAGCGGGAGGTGGAGCTGGGTCAGCGGAAGGAGGAGCACCCACGGTGGTTTTCGGCTTTTCTGCCTGGGGCGGTGATGGGTTTCTGGCCAGCGAGAAGCCTAGCAACGAGGACCCTCTAAGTACGACGATCGCGGCTCAACCCACCGGTAAGGGTAAAACTCTGCTGACTTATAAGAGAAAGAAGACTAGGTCGCAGGTTTGGGATGCAGCATTGGTGGGCTCGCTAGAAGCTTCTTCTTCGGCTGGTGGGCAGGGGAAAGGGATCCTTGGGTCGAAGCCGACATCTACTCAGAGGGTGCCGGAAAAACAATCTCCGCCGGAGAATTCTCAGAGCTCGCTGGAGTGTCCTTTGGAAACTGGCGAGGCTAGGAAGTGCTTGGGCTCGGCCAAGGTTCAATTTTTGTCGGAATATTCTTCTCGTCTGAATACTGGGGTGGTTGTAGGGGGTTGTTCACCGGAGGCTCCCCAGGGGGAGGCAATGAGTCTGGGATCGTCGCTTCCTGTTGGACAGAAAGGTGTTGAACGTGTGCCAATGACGGAGTTTACTGGGCCTGGATTAGGCGCGGACAGTATCTCAAAAACAGATGGGATGGAGGAATTAGGGTCAGAGAAGAATTCCTCTAGTTGGGTAGTTGAAAGTTGTCTCAAGTTTTGCCCTAAAATTGGTGTATCTGATGAGGAGAAAAAGGAGGAGTTGGCGGGTTTGTTCAATTCTATTGAAGCTTCTAGAGTGTAGTTTAATTCTGATTTGGGAGGCTGTTATGCCAATGATTTTGCTCTTAAAGGATTTAAGGAGCTAAAGGAGTTAGGTTGCTCTCGTATTATTGACAAGGGCCAGATGGAAACTATGCAAGGTAAGGGTTGAGGGAGGGGGTCGATTGGTGGATTATGAAGCTTAACATCGTCACATGAAATGTAAGAGGGTTGAATGCCCTCAAAAAAAGGCTGAGGATTAGGGGTCTCTTGAAAGAATGGAAAGTAGATATAGTGTGTTTGATTGAGACTAAGATGGAGGCTATTTCCCATGAAGTGGTCCATAGTCTTTCGGGAGGTCAACATGTGGGGTGGATGTATAACGGGTCTCATGGTTTGTCGGGGGGGATGTTACTGATGTGGGATAAGAGGGTGGTTGAGTGTAAGGAGGAGTGTGTGGGGCATTTCACCCTGGCGTGCTCCTTTCAAAATGTGGAGGATAATTTGGTTTGGGCGTTTGGGGGGGTGTATGGGCCGAATGATGATGTGGAGAGAAGGGTCCTATGGGAAGAGCTGGCTGGTTTGATGAATGTGTGAGAGATCCCTTGGTGTATTGGTTGGGATTTTAATATTGTCCGGTTTCCTAGTGAGCGCTCTAGTGTCTCTTATTATTCTTCTAGCATGATGGATTTCTCGGACTTCATATCAGAGAACAATTTGGTGGATATTCCCCGATGATGGGGGGTCAATTTACTTGGTCTAATAATCAAGAGAATGAGATTTGGTCTAGAATTGACCGGTTCTTGCTCTCCTCGGATTGGGAAGATCATTACCCAGCGGTGTCACAAAGAAAACTTCAACGCCTACTCTCCAACCATTTCCCTTTATATATGGACTGTGGGGCTCCCTGCGGAGGTAATAAGTGTTTCAAATTTGAAAATATGTGGCTTAAATCCGAAGGTTTTGTTGACAAGGTTAGTTCTTGGTGGGGGTCTTATTCGTTTGAAGGATTGCCTAGTTTTGTGTTAGCTAATAAGCTGAAATCCCTTAAAGTGGATCTGAAAGTGGAATGAGGAGGTGTTTGGTGATATTGGGAGGAAAAAGAAGAAGTTGTTGGGAGGAATTCAGGAGTTGGATGAGTTGGCAGAATCGAGAGGCTTAGTTCAAGAGGAGAAGATTAGAAAGGCGGATATGTCGAAAGAATTGGAGAATACATTGCTGTGTGAAGAAATTCATTGGCGTCAAAAATCGAGAGCTTTGTGGCTTAAGGAGGGGAATCGAAATACTCGGTTTTTTTTACAAGATGGCTAATTCTCATCAAAGGTACAATCGTGTGGAAGCGCTTCGGATTAATGGTGTCTTATCTGACGACCCAACTGAGGTAAAAGATCACATTGTGCAGTATTATCAAAGCTTATACTCGGAACAAAACACTTGGAGACCTAGAATGGATAACCAGCCCTTCTTGTCTATTGATGAGGAGGATAATAGGTGGTTAGAAAGAGATTTTGAGGAAAATGAGGTATGGGAGGTGGTAAAAGGTATGGAGGGTGATAAGGCACCGGGCCCAGATGGCTTTTCCACGGTTTCTTTCAAGCTTGTTGGGGTGTATATAAACATGATGTTATGGCGGTTTTTGCTAAGTTCCATCGTAAACGTCAATTGGTGAAGAGCTTGAGTGCAACTTTTATTTCCTTGATTCCGAAAAAGGCGGATGCGGTGAAGATGAAGGATTTTTGGCCCATTAGCTTGGTGGGAGGGGTGTACAAAATTGTTTCTAAGGTTCTTGCCAATAGGATGAGGACTGTTTTGGGTAAGATCATTTCCAACTCTCAAAATGCTTTCATCAAGGGTCGTCAAATCTTAGATTATGTGCTCATTGCAAATGAATGTGTGGATAATCGTATGAAATCAGGGGTGCCAGGTATTCTTTGTAAATTGGATTTGAAAAAGGCTTATGACCATGTAAATTGGGACTTTGTTTTGTATTTGCCGCATCAGTGCGGTTTTGGCGAGAGGTGGAGAGCTTGGATAGAGTAGTGTATTACGTCGGTAACATTCTCCATCCTTGTGAATGGTTCTCCAGAAGGCTTCTTTAACAATTCGAGGGGAATTCGGCAAGGGGATCCTCTCTCTTCGTTACTTTTTGTGCTTGTTATGGAGGCCTTAAGTAAGATGGTGAATGCGACGGTTGACCAAGGCCTTTTGACTGATTTTTCGGTGGGAGATAGGGTCTTCTCGGAGTTGGTGGTTTCTCGCTTGTTATTTGCTGATGATACTCTGAATTTTTGTGAAGCTTCTCTCGAGCAAATCCAGTATGTGCGCCTCATTCTTTTACGTTTTGAAGCTGTTCCGGGGTTGAGAGTTAATCTGGAAAAGTCAAAGATTGTGGCTATTGGTGAGGTGGAGAACATTGGGGCTTTAGCTAATATCCTTGGGTGTAGTGTTGCCGATATGCCTATGAAGTATTTGGGTCTGCCTCTTGGGGCGTCGTATAAGGATACGACTATGTGGAATGATGTGATCGAAAAGATGAAGCGTCAGATGGCAGGTTGGAAGAGAATGTATCTCTTTAAGGGAGGCCGTTTAACTCTCATTAAGAGTACGTTGTCTAATCTTCCGACGTACTTTTTGTCTTTGTTTTTGATTCCCATGAGTGTAGCAAAAAGGCTTGAGAAAATCCAAAGAGATTTCTTGTGGGGAGGGATGGGAGATGAGCCTAAGTTGCATCTTTTCAGTTGGAATCAAGTTTGTCGTCTCCTACGCTCCGGTGGTCTGGGCATTGAAAGATGCATCAGTTTAATCAAGCTCTCTTGGGGAAATGGCTTTAGAGATATGCGAATGAGAGTGAGGCTCTTTGGTACAAGATTATCAAAGCTAAGTATGAAGACCAAGATGGTGGGTGGTGCACGAAGGAGGTTTCGGGCCCTCATGGGGTGGGTTTATGGAAGCATATTCGACAAGGTTGGAACTTCTTTGCCAAAGGTATTTGGTTTGAAGTGGGGGTGGGTTCAAAAGTTCGTTTTTGGCATGATATTTGGTGTGGAAAAATTTCTTTGAAGCAAGCTTTCCCGTCCCTATTCAGTATTGCTAGATACAAAGAAGCGTGAGTGAAAGATAACTTTTCTTGGAGGAATGGGGTTGTCGAGTGGAATGTCATTTTTGTGCGGCCAGTCTAGGATTGGGAGATGGATATGGTTTCCTCTTTCTTTGTTCGGTTATACTCTTATAAGATTTCCATAGGTACTATGGATCGTATTTGTTGGTCCTCGTCTAAGAACGATAAGTTCGAAGTTAAGTTGCTCTTCAAGGCCTTGTCCAACTTTGATCATGAGGTGTTTCCTTGGAAGAGTATTTGGTGTACTAAAGTGTCTCTGCGAGTGGCTTTTTTCGGGTGGACCGCGGTCCTAAGCAAAATCTTGACTCACAATAATTTGCAGAAGAGAAACCTTGTGGTAGTGGAGTGGTGTTGTATATGAAAGAAGACCGGAGAGCCAGTCGATCATCTTCTTCTCCACTGTGAGATCGCAAGTGCTCTTTGGCACTCTATTTTTAGTCGGTTTGGGTTGCTTTGAGTCATGCCTTGCAGGGTAAGGGACATGTTCGATTGCTGGTGGTCAGGAGGACGTTTTCAAAGCGCGGTAGTGTGGAAGATGATCCCTCTTTGTCTTATATGGTGTATTTGGAACGAAAGAAATGCTAGATGTTTTGAGAACTCCACTAGGACTGTAGAGGAAATTACTCATCTTTTCTACTTTACTCTTTATTCTTGGACGACCGCTTGGCTTGCTCCTTTAGAGATTAGTTTTTCTAATTTCTTTTTTCATTTCTCTCCCTCTTAGGCGCTCTCTTTATACTTCCCGTGTATGTGGGTTGCGCCCCTCTGCGCTTTGCTTTATATCATCATTACTTATCAAAAAAAAATTATTTCCCATAAACTTAAGCTTTTAGGATAACTGGTGATTTCACATATACCATTTACATAGTAGTACAACAAGATTTCAAACCAGGAGGGCCCCAAAGGACAAAGATGAGGTAAGCAAAAACAATGTAAGGCTAGAACAGTTTGGTGTTGGTGGCATAGACATAATTCTTGTCCATCCATTAATTTTGTAGCTAGGGGCAGGGGCTCTAGTAGGGCCAAAGGATAAAGTTGTTTGTTGGGTATGTCTTTGTATTGTGAGGTTTTTGTGTGGGAGCTCTACATGAGCATGGGTTGTTTCGGGTTCAAAGTGCCTTGGTCTCTATAGGCTCTTGGGTCTTTTTGGGTTTTATTGTGGGTTTACGCTGGGTTCCTTTGTATACTCTGTGTACTTAGTGGCGCTTGCGCTTTTTGATATATGCAACAATTACTTATAAAAAAAAATAAAAAAAGACATAATTCTTGTCCACATAAAGTGACAATTTTTTATTTTCTGATTGATGCTAGAAAAATATTAAAAAGAAGCAAATGGGTTTGTTCACCATACACATGCATGCATGCACATGTAAAAACTATAAAATAATTTTTTACTGTGGGTTTACGCTGGGTTCCTTTGTATACTCTTTGTGTTCTTAGTGGCGCTTGCGCTTTTTGATATATGCAACAATTACTTATAAAAAATAAAAATAAAAAAGACATAATTCCTGTCCACATAAAGTGACAATTTTTTATTTTTTGATTGATGCTAGAAAAATATTAAAAAGAAGCAAATGGGTTTGTTCACCATACACATGCATGCATGCACGTGTAAAAACTAGAAAAAAATAATTGCAAGCACACGAAATGCAATACAGAAATATAGGAACGGCCAAGCTCTTAGGGTCGTAGCACTGGACTCAATGCATTTATGCGCAGCTCGGCACACTTGTTTGCTCAGGCCATCAAATATCAAGAAGCATTCTCACTACTTTAGAGCTCTCTGGCTTAAAATATCAAAAGTATTGGAATATAAAAACAGCAGGACCAGCTAACTTCCATACTGGGGGTTGGATGTGGTATTATCTTTCTTTGATCGGTTGTACTCTTGTAAGGTTTTTCATAGTAATGCAGACCGTATTCCCGTCCAAGAAGGGTACGTTTGAGGTTAAGTCGTTCTATAAGGCCTTGTCCAATCCAATTTATGAGGTGTTTCCATGGAAGAGTATTTGGCGTTCTAAGGTGCCTCCGCGAGTGGCATTTTTTGGGTCGACTGCGGCTCTCGACAAAATTCTGACACGACAATTTGCGAAAAAAGAGTATTGTGGTTGTGGAATGGTGTTGTATGTATAAGATGAATGGACAGTCCATTGATCATTTGTTGATTCATTGTGAAGTGGTTGCTCGACTATGGATCTATGTCTTTACTTTGTTCGGTATTGAGTGGGTTATGCCGCAAAGTTTCCTTGATTTACTTGCTTGCTGGAATCAGGTGGGGGGTAGGGATCTCTCTAAAGTTTTTCTTTTTGATAAGTAAAGTTAATGTAGAAAAAGCGCAAAGGGCGCAACCCATGTACACAGGAAATATACAAAAGAGCCCACTACACAAGCTTTAAACTGGAAAAGATGCACAGAGATCTATAAATTCTGCAAGCGTTGAAGCTTGCGAAGAATACCCCAAGACCCTCCATGAGAAAAGTGTTTGGAGCAACCTTTTCTTCAATTCTATAATTCCCATTTCACGATCCTCAAAACTCCGCTCATTCCTTTCTCTCCATAAGCACCACATTACACACAACGGGGCCATCCTCCAAAATGGCATGACTGTCCGCTTTCCCCTTTGCCCTCTCCAACTTCCCAAACATTCCTTCAAACTCCCCGGCATCACCCACGTTATACCAAACAGCTGAAAATCATATTTCATACCTCTACGGCAGCCTCACAATGCACTAAAAGGTGATCAATAGATTCGCCACTCTTTTTACACATACAACACCACTCTGTCACAATGATGTTCTTCTTTCGTAGATTGTCCAATGTGAATATTGTCCCCATTACCGCTGGCCATATGAAAAAAGCCACGCGCGGAGGAGCTTTACTCTTCCAAATATGCTTCCACGGGCCATCCACCGGGGCTGAATAATTCTTCACCTCAAAAAATTTTCTCTTCGTTGGATTCACCACCCCCCCCCCCCCCCCCCCCCCACCCAATGCCTTACCTGTTGGGAATACAGCATCTCGAAAAATCTCGAAACCTCCTCCAATTCCCAATCATGTACAGGCCAAATAAACCTTACATTCCAATAAATAGCACCATTTACTATCTCCATATTCTCCTCCACCCATGCCTCCTTTGCACATGCTATATTGAATGAAGTGGGAAACAAATTCTGCAATGATACCTCCCCACACCACACATCCAGCCAAAATAAAACTCAAGACCCGGTTCCTACCTAGAACCACACATGTTGCTTAAACTCATCCCACCCCCTTCAGATACTTTTCCACATTCCCACCCCATACGACCCTCCTACCTCCTTGGAACACCAATCCCCCCTCATCACCTCATATTTAATCTCCACTAATTTCCTCCACCACTCATCTCGTTCATGTGCAAATCTCCACAACCATTTACCCAATAAAGCTCGATTAAATTGAATCAAATTCCTTACCCCTAATCCCCCTGCCTTCGTAGGCATGCAAATTTTGGACCAATTTACTCGTCACCTTCACCTCCCCACAGAAAATCTCTTTGTATTTTTTCGATTCGCTTCACCACTATCACTGGAATTTGAAACAACAATAAGTAGTATGTGGGTATGCTAGATAGCGTACTTTTGATCAACGTTAGCCTCCCACCCTTGGATAAATACATACGCTTCCACCCCGCCAACTTCATCTCCATCTTCTCTATGACCTTATTCCATATAGAGTGGTCCTTATTATGAGCCCCCAAAGGTAGCCCCAAATATATAAACGGCATCGAATCCACTCCACACCCAAGTATACTTGCCAATCCTTCTACATCTTCCACCTCACCTCTAGGAGCAATCACAGATTTTGATAAATTTATTTTCAGCCCCGAAACTGCTTCAAAACACAACAACAGACATCTCAAGTTCCGAAGTTGTTCCACCTTTGGCTCGCAAAATATAATAGTATCATCTGCAAATAATAAGTGCGACACTTCCATTACCTCATCAAACCGCGAACCCACCGAGAAACCAACCATAAGCTCTCTCTCCGCCATTGCCTTCATCATCCTACTAAATGCCTCCATCACCAACACAAATAATAAAGGGGACAAAGGATCCCATTGTCTCACTCCCCAAGAACTACTAAAAAAATCTGCCGGTGTTCCATTAATGAGCACGAAAAAGCGTACAGTAGAGACACAATGATGAATCCAACCTCTCCACCTTTCCCCGAAACCGCATCTCTCTAACATGTATAATAAAAAGTCCCAGTTGACATGATCATAAGCCTTCTCCAAATCCAACTTGCAAATAAGACCCGATTCCCCAGCTCGAATCCGGCTATCCACACATTCATTCGCCATTAAAACAAAATCCAAAATTTGTCTACCTGGTATAAATGCATTTTGTGTATGTGACACAAGCTTCCCCATTACTGAGTTCAACCGACTAACCAAAACCTTCAAGATTATTTTATACACCCCACTTACCAAAATAATAAGTCGAAAATCCTTTATGTCCACCGCCCCAGCTTTCTTTGGAATAAGTGCAACAAATGTAGCATTAATGCTCTTCTCAAATTTACCACTATCATGAAATTCCTTGAAAACCGCCATCATGTCCTCCTTAAGCATCTCCCAACATTTCTGATAGAACGCCATAGTAAAGCCATCCGGTCTAGGTGCTTTATCACCCTTCAATTTCCTCACCACCCCCTAAACCTCTTCTTCCTCAAAACCTCTCTCCATCCACAATCTCTCCCCTTCCTCTATGGAATTAAGATGTTCCATCGAAGGATCTAAGAATGAGGTTGGTCTCCCCTGACACTGCTCAAAATACAGAGCTTTATAAAAATGCACAATATGATCCTGTATAGCTGCCGGATCCTCGGTCCTACTCCCACCCACCATCATTGCTGCAACCGTGCTATTTCTCTTATGCGAGTTTGCCAACCTATGGAAGAACTTCGTATTCCGATCGCCCTCTTTCAGCCACAATGCTCCAGATTTCTGCCTTCAACTCATTTCTTCGTGAAAGAGTGTCTTCTCTAAGTTTTGGGAACACTCATCTCGCCTAATTGTCTCCTCCTCCTTTAAATCTCTACTTTCTGCTATGCTATCCAACCCACCCAATACCTCCTCCAATTCCTTACTTTTTCCTATGTCTCCAAAAACCTCCACATTCCATTTTTTGAGATCCCCTTTCAAAGCTTTCAACTTTCGAGCCAACACATAACTGGAGTTACCTTCGAAAGAATAAGAGTTCCACCAGCTCTTGACCTACTCCACGAACCCCTCCGTTTGCAACCACATATTCTCAAACCTGAAGGGTATATGACCCCTCCTTCCAATTCCACACTCCAATATCACTGGAAAGTGATCTGATAATACTCTAGGAAACCTTTTTTGGCATACATCTAGATAGCGTTCCTCCCATTCTTTAGATATCAAAAATCTATCAAGTCTAGACCTTGCACGCCGATTAGACCAAGTGAGCCCTCCTACCATTGGAAGATCGCTAAGCCCATGCTCGAAAATAAAATCAGCAAAAGCAGTCATTGCTTGCGTTTGTCTTGTAGCACGTAATCGTTCTCCAGGGTTACGCACGACATTAAAATCCCCTCCCACACACCAAGGTCGATCCCACACATTCATTACACCTCCCAATTCATCCCAAAAAGTGCTTCGGATACCAGCATCATTTGGCCCATAAACACCCGCAAAAGCCCACTCAAAATTATCTGTGACACTTCGGAAGACACAGGCTACTACAAAATGCCTACACATTCCTCGACCTTCTCCACCACTCGTTGATCCCACATTAATAAAATACCTCTGGATGCACCCGTAGATCTCAAGTATAGCCAACCAACATGATTACACCCCCACACACTCCGAATCACCTCAATATTAATAACCTCCACTCTTTTAGCCTCCTCCTAATCTTCACTCTTTTCTCCAGCTCATTCATACCTCGCACATTCCACGAAATTATTTTTGGCTTCATTAACAAAATTTTCCAGCCCTCCCTTTTCCATTCACTTTACGCGATCCCTTCGCATCATAGTTCACTGTGCTTTCCAACCGTTTTAATTCACAATTTCCTCGATTCCCCACTTTATCATTCCCATGTTGACCACTGCCCCTTCGCCCATTTGCTCTATTGGTCTCAATGGCAGTAAACAGTGCCAGCAACTCCTCCTCATGCCCATTGCACTTGAGTCCCAATTCTTGACAAAATTCTAGCACCCTTTCTAAAACCCAATCCGAAGACACAGATTGAGTTAATCCCGCTCCCATAACAGCTAAAGGTGGAATATCTAAGAACTTTGCCCCCCCCCCCCCCAAAATTTCATCTAGTAGGCCGACCCTTTCTATTATTTCACCAACCCCCTCCCCAACACCCAGACACTGCTCGGTCTCCCTCGACTCCACCGTTTCTTCAACATCCCCACCTTCAGATTTCTCCGTAGGTGTCACCACAAACAAACCCACCTCACTAGTAGTTTCTGCGCCGCCTGGTCCCTTAGTTGTCGCATGTGCGTCTCCGGCGGTCTTTCCAGCAAGGTCTGGCCTTTTCGAAAGCTTACCCACGAACTGACCCATAGCTTCTATAGCTCCAAACGAATCTGTTCTCCCCTCTTCGGCCCTGTCTGCGTCAATCTCATCCTACTCAGCTATCCCTGTTGCCACCTTGCCTCCTGTCACCATCTCTAGTGCCATGAAAACGAAGCCGACAGGGTCTGGGCCGTCTCTGGTACCATCTTCAGCCATCTCTGTCTTGTTTTCAGCTTGCCCAGCGTGTCCTTCCTTCTCATCGCATGTTCTGTGCTGATAAACTCCTTTGATTGCTCCAGCGTCCTACTCCGATCATTCGCCAGCAATTCTGCAATCGCCGGTTGGTCTGGGCCGTCTCCAGTACCATCTTCGGCCATCTCTGTCTTGTTTTCAGCCTGCCCAGCGTGTCCTCCCTTCTCATTGGCATGTTCAGTGCCGAGAACCTCCTTTGAATGCTCGGGCGTCCTACTCCGATCATTTGCCGGCGATTCTGCAGTCACCAGTTGGTCTGGGCCGTCTCCAGTACCATCTTCGGCCATCTCTGTCTTGTTTTCAGCCTGCCCAGCATGTCCTTCCTTCTCATCGGCATGTTCAGTGCCGAGAACCTCCTTTGATTGCTCCGGCGTCCTACTCCAATCATTCGCCGGCGATTCTGCAATCGCCGATTGATACATGCGGTCCACTGTTTTTGGGCGCCATCTTCTGGTTCTGGGTGGGTAACGGCGTACGTATATCTTATGGTATCAATTGATTATTTGAAGTCTTGTGGGTTTGTCTACTGGCTCCACAACTAGTTTGGACTGATCAGGCCCATTCTTGTTCTCCCCTCTTGGGGCCCAGTCCTTCAACCCATTCCCCTCTTTACCTTGGCCCATCTGACTCTTCTTCCCCTTATTCCCCCAGCCCAGCTCCTACCCCTTATTCCCCCAGCCCATCTCCAACCCCTTAGCCAACCCTACTCCAGCTTAAATAAACAACTGGCTATCTCGCGATATCCTCTGGGTTGTGTGGCGCCAGAATTTCCTTTCGTTGTAGGACGTGATCTCCATTCATGATCTCCAAAATTTGCACACCTTCCTTACTTAGTTTTGGATCCCCCTCATCGGCTGCCTGTGTACCAAGATCACCGGCCGTGATTTTTTCCCCAACCACCGCCACTGCATAGGAACGCCGGTTTTGAAGCCCCGTCTGCTGGTTTTGGAGCCCCACCGGTGGCATCACTTTGGTCCCTCCACTCGCCAGTCTTTGGATCTTCCCCTCCGACTCGCCCCCCCATTAATCACCCCTTCTCTATTCTTCTCAAAATGTAACTTTAGCCTCTGCAATTGCGATCAGCAATCTTTCCATCCCTTCCCTTCATGCCCCTCCGGTATAATCACAAAACTCCTCCGTCCTCCCACCATATTCCGACAACTCCAAGTAATTGCCATAGGAATTCTTTCTTCGCTGCATCATGTACGAAAAGCTACCAAAGCGAAAAGTCCTCCAATTGTCACGAACGATCTCAATATTTGTCAAATAGTCCCAGGCACTCACTAACCAGAAAATAGTTGGCCATGCCATGATCACTTCTCGTGTTTTTCCCCAACTCCTCTCCGCCAGTTGGACTCCGCCATGAACATTCGATCTAATCTCAAAGGATTTAGTTTCTACATAGAAATACCCCAGATAACCCATTTTCCGATCAACACTCAATGACCCTCAACCTACACTACCTGAGCACTGATCAAAATTCACACGCACCGCCACTAGCCCTCACGCGCCGCTGGGACGAGAGAGAGATTCATGCTGACGTGGCGAGAGAGAATTCTAAAACATAAAGTCCTACCGGTATGGCGGATGGTTCCGTTGTGCGTCAGTAAGTGTATCTGGAGGGAGAGGAATGCCCAAACTTTTGAGGATAAGGAGTGTTCGGTAGATGGGATGAGGAAAAATATGGTCTCTACATTACACTTGTGGGCGTTGGCTCACCACCGTATTGTTGTCCCAACTATTGAAGAGTTCTTGAATATGTGCTCTTCGTATATTCCATAGGGGTTTCCTTTGTATATATCCTATGTATAAGGGTTGCGCCCTCTGCGCTTTTTCAATAATATTCACATTAATTATCAAAAAAAAAAAAAAAAATTGATAATCGGAGGGCACTTTACTGCCTTGCCCTAGAAAACGCTTTGGATTTGCCCACACAAGTTTCAGTACAGTTTTCTCCAGTATCACGGTGCTAAAATCACTGGCAGAAAAATGTTTCTTGTGGACAAGTCTCAAAAATAAAACAAAAAAAAACTCAGCAATCATGTAGCCTTATAGTGGATTATTAACATGGTGTCCAACATGTTCTTTCAAATTCTCACAAAGAATTCTCCAAGGTGTCAATTATCAATTCTCACAAATCCAAAAGTCATATCAAAGTTGATGGTTCAATAGAGAAAGTGTTCCATGTGACTATACGTGTTGTTGGTTGCTCCCACAATAGGAGTGACGGAAACTCCCACATTAGCTAGTGGTGGCGTTTCAACACTCGAATTATTTTAAAAAGTTACCATTTATTGTAGTTTGCATGAACGATTTGGACACAAAAAGTGGAGGCGCAATACTCTTGTTGTTGTTGTTGTTGTTGTTGTTGTTGTTGTTATTGTTATGTAGCCTACCACACATCTTATTATATAGGTTTAGAGAAATATAACAACGACCAAAATGTTAAAGTGTTGATTAAATTATTAAATTTATCTCTTCCTATCAGTTTAAACTTTTGAGATAAAGTGATGATTTGACATGGTATCAAAACCAAAGGTCATGGGTACAAACCTTAACTTTGCCAATTCACCTCCCATTTAAATTCAATATTCCACGTGTTGGGCCTCACCTATTAAAAAGGGAGTTTGACCCCACATGTGAGAGGATTGTTAATCATACTTCCACTTATCGTAACAAATCCTTTTCATAGTTGTAAAGTGTTGGGATATCCGGATAAGAAGGGGAACATGGTTTGGTATCTAGTGATATATGCAACAAATATGTACGTTCTTACATACTAACATATATGCGTAGGTACTATTGATACATGCATGCACAAAAAGTGAAAGCAGAAAGTTGCACTTAATAACTTTTTCTTTTTATAAACAAATGGAATTCAGTAAAAAGCGCAAAGACGCAACCCAAGTACAAAAGAAATATACAAGAGAAATACCTAATCAGAAAAAAAAAAAAAAAAAAAAAAAAAAAACAAAACAAAACAAAAAAAAAAAAAACAAAACAAAACAAAAAAAAAAAAAAACAAAACAAAACATAAAAAACAAAAACAAATATCTAGAAAATCAGATCAATTTTAAATAACTGGCAGATTAATTTTAACACGTACCATTTCTGACTTCAACTGTTGTGCTCTCTCCAACAGCTTCATTTCCATTTCCTATTTCCAAACGGAAAAGCATTAATTAGTCTTAGACATTCTGTTGGGCACATAGTGTCTACCTTTTGCATAAAAGGTCACTACGTCCTACCCGCACTCGGCTTTTCTTAGCTTCCTGGACAGCATCCTCACTGCATCCTTCAACTTCAGTTGCTGGTTCAGCTAATAAAAAAATTCGATCCAGGTACACCAAAACTGGATCTTGGCCAAGCCTGCTCCAGGGAACCTTATGGTGGAAACATCAAAACACCACTTTAAGGACATGCATATATTAGCTGCTAATGAACAGTATTCATATGATACTCAGCTGAAAATCCTCCCAATAAATCAGGAATTTGAAATGGTTGGATAATAAGAAAGCATTCAGAAGGTAAGATTTGGCAGTTCAACAATAAGTCGTTCACTTCAAACCCACCAATGGCAGTAAATGTCTATGCATAACATTTTTAGTTTGCAAATTATGTTGTAAACATCCCTTGAACCTGTCCACCACCATCCCCATCCCCCAAGAGAAAGAGAGGGGGAAGGGGGCGGAAGGAGTACAGAAGGGTGATCAAGAGAGAGAGAGAGAGAGAGAGAGAGAGAGATAGGATTTCAACATGGCAGAGATCACTATCAACCACCTCTACAATAATTGTTTATGACCAAAAAACTGTTTTGTGTATTTGTGTGTACTGAACGAATGATGAAAGGATGAAGAACACAACCATATTAAGCAAGAGATAAATTTACAAGCAACCACACAAGAAAAAGAACAACATCCAACAACCCTTTCACTAAGAAAAATACTCATATGTCCTTTGTCCTTTTAATTAGGAAAGGAGTCTGGTTAACCAATTGTCTAAAGAAATGCACCTTCTTACAAGAGACCCCAAGGACATACGAGGCCAAAATCACTATCGCAAGGTCCCCATGTCCCAAGCTTCCTTGCTTGCTATACCTAATCCAAGTAATAATGGCTGAAGAGTCACCTAAAGGTCCCCAACCCAGCTCCTCAATACATTTTAGGCCAAATATATATATAACTGCTAAAATAATGATTTAGTGAATAAATTTACCTCTTCCTATCAACTTAAACTTTTGAGACAAGTAGGTGATTTAACATGGTATCAGAGCCAAAGGTCCTGAGTTCAAACCTTGACTCGATCATTTACCTCCTATTTCAATTAAATATTCCATGTATTGGGCCTCACCTATTGAAAGGGAGTTTGAGCCCACATGTGATAGAGTGTGTTAAAGTGTTGATTAAATAATTAAATTCATTTATTCCTATCAGCTTAAGCTTTTGGGACAATTGGTAATTTAACATGGTATCAAAGCCAAAGGTCCTGAGTTTAAACCTTAACTCCGTCAATTAATCCAATTTAAATTAAATATTCTACGTGTTGGGCTTCACCTATTAAAAGGGAATTTCATCCCACATGTGAGAGGAAGTGTTAAAGTAATAATTAAGTGATTAAATTTACCTATTCCTACCAGCTTAAGCTTTTGGAACAAGTGGATGATTTAACAAAAACAAAAATGAATCAAGTTGTAGTAGACAACTATGCCTACAATTTCAACTTTACCTACCAAATAGTAACCATCAAATTGAGCTTAATATCGACTCTTAAGAGCTTAGTAGACCTCTATCTTTTCACCTCACCTCCCAAGTAAACAGGAGAAAATACCTTTGAATCTTACAATTAGATTCGGCACCTTAATTACTCTTTTACAATCCATAAAAGTTTCATGCAAGTTAACAAATATCCTAGCTACTTTCTTGTACCACCACTGATATATATGCATACATCAGCATGCATGGGCGGAACCAGACGTTTGAGTGAGGGGGGACAGAAAAAAAAAATTTAAGGAGAAGAAAACTAATTTTTAAGGGTCTACCTCATAAAAAATATAATTTTAGATGGATATTTAAATTTTTGGGGGACTTAAGTCCCCAATCCTTGTGCTAAGTTTGCCCCTAAAATAAATTTGGTTCATAACAGAAAGAGGAAATAGAAAGTTTTTTTTTTACTATAAAACTTGTAAGGTGTGAAAAATAAGCTTTTCCCTCTTAACTAGCTATTTTCCTATTACCGGTAGAAAAATAAAATAAACAAGAAAGCCTCAAGTTACTTCTCTTTTCACAATGCACAAGTCTTTTCACACTGCACAAGAAGTGCAGCCTTGTGCAATGTGAAAAGCTGCACATCTTATGAAAAAGGATTGCAGTTTCTTTTCTTATTTGACTTTTGAATATTGTTTTACTTCTTTGTACACCGTAAAAGCCACATTCTTTAACTTTGAGGGAGCAAAATAGTAATAGGGAGGGACAAAAAGTGAAATATGAGGGGTAATAGTAGACTTTTGAAGGAATTTTAAAAAATTTTGGGGGGACTAGACGTAGGTCCACCCCTGTCAGCTTGTCAGAATCTTCAATATTCCACAAATCTTTCATAACAGAAAACGAAGGGAGACCCCTTGTCTAAGGTGCATAGTAGCAGATTCAAAAGGCAGGTTCTTTCTTAAATCTTGTTACAGCCAATATAAGTTAACCATTTTCCTTGCCTAATGCAAGTTTCCAAGTCCAACTTAATGGTGGTAGGTTTTCTAGCATTCCCAAGTGAGTGAGAGGCACGGAATTCCTTTGGTTGTACGACAAGTAAACTGTTCAGATAACAATGCTTAGGAAAATAGCTTTGGATAACTCACCTTCCAAAAAGGAAAAAATAAATAGGACCTGTTCTTATATATATATATATATATATATATATATATATATATATATATATTTTGTGTGTGTGTGGAAACTGGAAACCAAACAAAATCAAGGCAAATATCTAAAATTATTTCAATATTGAGCCTTGGACATGTAATAGCTCTGAAGTAACCAGCTCCTAGCCCAATAAAACTTATTTTATTCGGTTAGTCATACACTTCACAAGTTTCTAGTAATTCACATGCCATCATTAAATGTTAGAAGTCTTCGATAAGAATCTACAACAAACTAAAATGCATTTGTTTATGATCTTCTACTCTGACAACATCTCAGATAAGAAACTACAACAAACAAAAACACATTTGTTGATGATCTACTCCGACAACATCTCAGATGCTACCACAGAAAATACTTTATTTAAAGCAGGTGATGATACGTTCAATGGTTACTGTTAACCACCTTTCTCCCAAATCTTTGGGATTGCTTTTTCTAGGAATCCATTAAATATAGCTTACAGGTTCATGCATAAAATAGTATCACACAAACACATATCCAGCTATTTACATTTACATACTCATGTTTAAATGGATGGTACGATTACAAAACCAATTCCACCACCAAAAAACAATTTCAGAAAATATAAGAAAATTCAACTAGAAATGCCACCTTGCCATAGAAAAAATCACGAAATTATAAACCAGTAATATCTGAACTCAATCATACTTCAAAAAATGATATATATTGACCTTGTGAGACTGAAACCCAACAAACCTTAAGTTTCACAGATCCTAGAAATCCCGCCTTGACCTTCACAGGCAACTTTAATGCATTGAGTGCCTCAGGCTTCAACTGCATATTTGTTAACTCTACATTCCCTGTTTTATGTTTTAGGTTAAAAGAAGATTTAACTAAATTAAGAAACAATATAATATATGATAAACAAATTTTAAGCTTAACAATGTAATATCCCTACGCACTGGTGAGCTTAATCAGCATTGGAAAATGCATACAATGTACTATTTATTTCTTAACAAAACCACAAGTATAAATGAGCACGAAGTGTTTTATATGCATGTCTATAACTGTTCTTTCCAAAATTATGATACATAATAGTTTAGATCCATATATTCACCATGTTAATTTATTTGTAAGTTATAATATAAAGAAACGCGATAGAAGTAATACATCTTAAGTCAATGTAGTCAGTAGAAAGATATTGTTCTCTCTTTTGGGGGGGTGGGGCGAGAGAGGGATTACAGATACGCCATAATAATATAAGGGGGAGAAAAATTCAATTCAAGAAGCCAGAAAAGAAATGAAAATTATGATTATATACACTTAAATTAATAGTGAGGGTGAAACTTAATAAATAAATTCTTTTTTTTTTTTAATAAGTAATTTTTTGTCCCAAAGGAGAGGGGGAATGAGAAATTCGAACTAGTAACATTCACTTCATAAGGCATATTCCCAGCCGATTGAGCTACCCCTTAGAAACTTAATAAATAAATTCAAAAAATAAAATAAAAAATCAATTTCCTACCCTAAGTTTTAGATCAGTTTCTAATTTTTTCAAATACTCAATTTCATAACAGTATCCATGTGAAATCTTAATTATACCCTTAAGGAAAAAATATCAAAAAATAATAAAAATAAAAATGCAAAAAAAGTTATAAAAAAACTGGCTTTTTGCATTTTTACTTTTTTTGCATTTTTAGGACTGTAAATGAGATTTCCCATGATGTCTATTTATTAATTGACAAAAAAAAAAAAAAAAAAGGACAGAACATCTAGTTGAAACTCAAATAAAACGCATGGAGCTACTTGCAAAACATAGAAATCCAAGGAAAAAATTGATGCTAATCTCAAACTCAGAGTAGTAAATTGATATTTTCCCAAATAAATTCTTTAAAACGTTTTGCCTCCTTTTTGCCACGACAGAAAATCAAGTAGAATAAGAGTTCACTTTAGATAAAAAGGAGACCACAACACACCTTTTTTCCCTGATAAGTAAATCAAATAATAGACGCCAAGGAGGGGCACTTCAAAGAACAAAAGTAATTAAGAGAGAAGAACTAATGGCATAAGAAAGAACAAACAATAGCTAAAACCATGTAAAATTCTATGAAATCTAGAAAAAAAATAATCCACAATGTGAGAATAAAAGTTTGCCATTCAAGTATAAAGCATGCATGGAAAAACAATTTTTTGATATCTCCAATCTTCTTCTCCCCTACATAAAACCATCCATGAGCACCAGAGAAAAGGGGGGAAGAAGGAAAATTGAGTTATAGAGCTATAACCAGGTGAAAATAAACAGCAGCATGATATCTGTTAGGTTTTTACTGTTGAAAAATTCAATATCAAGATATGTTTGATTTTAAGTTTTAAGTTTATGGTTAAGTAAAAGTTGATACAAGACATAAGCATGCATTCTGTCCAACATTGACCTAGTCGAATTAAAATGATCATAACTTTTGATTTCAAGATCGGATGAAGACAAACTTTGTGGCATTGGAAAGCTTACTCAAAATTCTACAACTTTGTATTCAATGAAAAAATTTTAATTCCCATGTTTACAGGATCAAAATAGGCTGTAAAGAAAAGACAAAATAGCTAGTTTGCAATTGAGTTTGAACGAGTTTTTGATAGTGCAACTCGTTCAAACGAGCTACAACCGAGCACATACTCATTTGTAGTCCCATTCGAACGCGCTCTAACGCATTGAAAAAGCTGAGAAACCCTAGCCACATTCAAACAAGCTCACTTACTTGTTCGAACAAGCATTGAAAATCTGCATAATTTCATAAACCAACTTTCAGATTTGAGGACTACTTTCCCAAGTCTCTTTAATGGCTTTTAGAGCATGATTTTTCAAGAGACTTGAGGCATTATTTCTAGACAACAAAGAGCCTTTTTCTTCATGTGCTAAGAGAGAAAGTTTAAGTTTTATGCTGTCAATTGCATCTCTCATGAAGTGTTTGCTTAAACAACACAAAGATCATAAACACCTTTCGGCCATAGGAATTCTGGAATTGCATGAGGATATCAAATAGAAGAATTGTCTAGAGGTTTTGGAAGAGCTACTGCGATAGAGGACAAGCGAGTCACTTATCTAGTACAAGGGTGTGTCAACTACAAAAGTTTTATAAGTGTGAATAGCTTGTAATCTCTCTATTCTTCTACAGTTGATTAATTTTTTGTGTTTGGTTGTCCCAGAGTGGTTTTACTTTTGAAGAGTATTTCTAAAGGTTTCTACTTTGTCACCAAAATCTTTGTATTGATTATTTTAATGTTTTGCTTGATTTTGGTATTCATATATGTAGTGTTTGAATTGAAAGTTGATGACTTTATTAATTCTTGTTGTTGTTTAAGATTGGATATTCATTATTTAGTAACTTGGGGTCTCAAGTCTAAACTAATGTGATAGTTTGTTTTTTCAAATTCTACTGTGGGTGTTTTAGGATCAAATGCAAAGCACAGTTAAAGATCTCCATATTTCAATCAGAGAGGAAAAATGGCTCAAGCTATCATTTGGTTGAAGAGTACTCAAGAGCTTCGTAAAGTTCCAGCACTAGGCAATGGCATTTCTAATACAATAGCCAAAGAATTGAATCAGCTACGAACTCTCACCCCAAGTTTTCTAACATTGATGCATTTACCCAACATTTTAGCTTTTATTGTACAGAGTATCTCGTTATCATCCTTTTTCAACAGTTAGCTCTTTCCTCTCGTATTCACATTTCAATTCCATACAAGATCAACCACCATCTCCACGAACCAATACTCTCTCTCACTCTTTCCAACTCTCTTCCTCACTCGAATTTGACAGTTCGATCATCCAGAAACACCGTTGAACGCCATTTCATGGCCTAGAAAATTTCGAATCGTTCTCATATTCCTGAATCGGAACCATTTCTGAGCAACGAACTTGATCGCAGCACACAAGAAGCTTCACAATAAAACCTCAAAAAAGCTAAAGAAATGAATGAGATAAGAGAGAGGAGTGATTCGAACCTTGCCAAACACTGATCTTGAGGGCCTCTTTGTTGAGTCCCCTCACATAGTTCCCTAGGTACTTCTGCAACAAAAACGCCACTTGATCCTCCAACATCTTCTTCTCTCCTCCTCCTCCGCCTCCTCCTTTCTTCAACGTCCGATCAGATTCCCATTACACAACACCAACAAGAAGAACAAAGAAAATTCAAACAAGCGAGACTCAGAGAATGCGTGTTCGAAGAACTTTGAATCAATCGCGCAGAGATTGGATAGATATTCGCAAAAGCTTCAAGGCCCACGTCGACCAGTCCGAGAAGACGCTAGAGGTTCTTTCGGGGATTGGGAGTATCCGAGCTCACCGATAGTCTATCTCCCCATGCAATAGGCTTCCGCCACGTGAAATTTAAATCACGTGCTGTGCGTGTGAGAGATAAACGGTATCCATTGGAAATCTAGAGCAACTAGCTGTCTAAAATTAATTTAAATGATTCGGTCACTTATTTGAACAATAGGGATGAAAATTAAAATATTATAACAAAGAGATAAAAACTATAAAAATTTTAAAATTTAAGGAGTAAAAATTAATTTTAAAGAGTTCATTTTATAAAAATACATAAATTTTAGAACAAAATTGATTAAAATTTTTGCGTAGTTTTTTTCTTTTTTTTTTTTTTTTATGAGTAAGCACGTAGTTTTAAGTTTGGAAGTAATTAATGTGATATAAAATTAATAGAAATTTTGAATTTTTCTATTAAAAAAATTGTTTTATTTTATAGTTGATTTTGTATTTGAATAATAATAAAAATTAATTAATGCGATTTTAAAAAAAAAAAAAAGTAAGGTTTTTCATGTTCATTGCCAAACAAGGCCGTAGATCTTATACATGCTTTATTGTATTAACGGCCAAAATTACCATAGGATTTAGAATACGGATAAGGGATTGAAAGATAGGGTGGAGCTGTCCGTTCGGTAGCTAATTTCCCTCCCGTGGATCCGGATGCACCGAAAGAGGGACCACTTTCTTAATTTGTTAAATGCGGTGGCGTGATGACGTGGGGCTCAGCGGTTCAAGAGCTGAAAGACACGTGGCTCAACATGACGTTTCTTTACTTGGGTCCAAACTAGTTCATCATGGACCACTACTTTTCTTTGATAAAAATTAAAAGGAACAAGAAGCGGACATAGAAGTAGACATCGGCCCATATGGGTCCAAACTAGTTCAGCGCATATATTCGCTCCTCACGTACTATCACCACGTATGGGCCCATATGACTTTTTCTAAATTAGACTTTGTTTGTTTCGAACAGAAAAAAAAAATATATATATATATATATATTTTCAACGATAAAAATGAGCGACAACGAAAAATGGTCAACAACTTTGGGTAACCTCAGCGGAGATCCAGCAATCACTAGCAGTGGTTTGGCGATTCGAACTCAAAAAATTGTTTACGAAATTAAAGCGGAAACTATTTTTCAAAACGAAATAAGTTTTTTCGGTCATTTTCAATTTGGCTATTATTTTCTGTCACACCAAATTTCAAAAAAAATACGATACATTGAAACAAACATAATCTTAGTTTAGAGGAAGCCTTCTTGAGCTCCATTTATAAAAAATTTATGCCTCTTACCATCTAAAAAGCGTATGTTTTTTTAATTTAAAAAATAAAAACAAAAAAAAAATGTTATTCCACAATGTTTAAGAGACATATAAATTTTATAGACCGAGTTAGATGAATTTTGGAGAAAATCAATGTCTCTATATAAATACACAAAATATAAGATTACAAAAGTAGCGATTTGATTCCCATAAATAGTCTCAATGTTTGATACCAGGTTTGAAATAGACATGCACACAAGATGATGAAATATACAAGGACTCATTAGGAGATTCAGAATATGCTTTTCAAACTCATGCAAGCAAGGTATATTTTTGTACAAGTCCACATATTGAGCAAATAAATGCAGTTGGACCAGTGTGATGCTTGGAGGTTTTTCTTCTTTCTTTTTCCTTTTTCCTTTTTGTATTTTCTATCTTTTTCCATGTGGTGTTGGAGTTGCTTCTTGCTTAGTTAGGTGAAATATAATTTTGTTTTTGTAGAGTTTTGATCATGTGTCCAGTTACTATTAAGTATATGATAACAACATACAAGATCATGTGTGTGATTGTTTTGTTAGGCTATGTGGAGCCTGATTTGTATTCAACCCGATTTGCACCCAACCTGGTTCGATGTTGGAAGTGCTACAATTTAAATGCGATTCTTTCTAAGGCTTAGTCCATAGAATGGAGGATAGGCCCAAGCCAGAGTGCCCTGGGAAATCTTTTTGGCCTATTTTGGTATTTTGACCCAGTTGAGGACTACATTTATAATCGCTTCTAATTGTAGGGTTTTGTACGAATGTAATTGACGCCTCCTATATTGTTTCTCTCGAAAACAGTAAAATCTCGTTCAAACTCACGTAGTAGTTAATGTGAACCATGTAAATCTATATGTGTTTGTGATTGCTTTTTTTTTTTTTAACATTCTTCTTACTTTTCGCATCTCATACCAATTCTAAAAAATATGATAGATTTCCTAATGTATTTTTCATCCATCCACCAAACAAAAGCTAAAGACATATTCTTTCATTACTACACATCTTTAACAATGAAAACTCATCACAGATACGAAAAATTATGCTTTATGACAATTTCCAAAATGAAAACTCAAGAAATTAATCACCTATTTTAATTTGTTTTATATACGTGTTATAAAATAAGGATATATATACAATTACATGCATTCATTCTAGCAATTAATTAATCACCCATAAGATCTTTCTTTAACTGCCTATGTTGTTGGATAATCAAGACTGAGCCATTGATGTTGATGTCTGAAGAAGCCAGAAGATCTCCGACCGTTCCAAGCTCAGGACACTCCTCCCAGTCACAAATTCCGGTTGTCAGTGGTGAGTGCCCTCTCCCACCTTTGCCTACTATGAACAACGAGTACATGTCTCCAATGCCTCTCAAAGCTGCCACTGTCTCTGTCGCATTGTTCACACTCTTCTCCACATACCCAACTTGACCCGAGGTCACATACCTAATTAATCAACATATTAATTAATATTCATGGTTATATGAAAACTAGAAATAATAAACATAAATGATGCACATACTTCCAAGCGTTTACTCTTGATTTGGCAGTGAAAATCACCAATAGGAAATACTTCACTTACTCCACCTGAATTTTCACCCATTTTGCAATACTCCTTAAAGTTAAAAATCTCTCAATTTATTGTATGTTTAATTTTTTTCAAAATTTCTCCATTAAATCCCAACAAAATTCTCAAAGATGAAGGCACGGATATTTTTGCAAATTCCGTTAAATTTGGACCAACGCCTTATTCTTTGCAATTTTTTCTTCTATTTTTTGTTTTTTAATTCCTATAACAAATGGAGATATTTTGGAAAATGTTAACGAACGGGTTAGATTGCAAACAATTGAAAGACGGATACACTAAATTGAGATAAATTGAACTTTATAGGAGATATTGCAAAAGTGATGACAACTCAAGGAGTAAAATCAAATTTTCCCTATACAGTATGTATATATAAAAACCTGTCCAAAATCTAACGGATATTTTCACTACCACACTGGAAAGTAAGTACTTGAAAATACCTATAGCATTTCTCAATTATGATAACTACAATGAGGATGTCTCTCATCCTTTGAGTATCACACAAAAAGTATAAATTATGAAATCAAGACACGCATGAGGCTATGAGCTATTGTGCACAATCATGCCACAACCAAGTTTGCAGTTGGCGTCTTTTCATGGAACTCATTTGTTGAACTGTGGTAGGCACGCCATTTATTTGGCCCATTTTCTATATATTATTTGTTCAAGGGTCTATGCTGAGATGCTTCACCCCTTTTTTTTCTATTAGTTTTTCTTTTGGTAATACAATTTCAAAAAATAAAAAATAAGAGTGTTAGTAGTTTATAGGTATACTATTGGAAATATGTATGCAAATCAACAATTTGAGCAATGAAAATTAATCGTAAAAAAATAAATAAATAAATAAAATAGGGTCATAAATGAAAACCTCATGAAACTAACATAAAATGGATAATGGTACCTATTATAGAAGTCGGTCAAGAAAGAATTGTCAACTTCATTCCTGCCATTCCCAGTCTCTAGTCTTGATAGTGCCATTAGCATCCCATCATCCTCATCTGATGCATTATCAGTATGGGAATTGTGTACACTTGATGATGATAATAACGAAGCTGGTTGGAACCTAATGACAGTCAAATTTACACGAGGATGAGCGGCAATGCGTCTACTCCACGCCACGGCCTCACGATCATCAGGACCACCAAAGAAAAGAGTTGCAACCTGTGTTAACTTACCAGTTACCTCAAAAGCTTAAACTGATAAAAAATAATTCATTTAATCATTTAATTGATATTCTTACAACCTGTTGTATAGATTCAGAGCCAAGTAGTTGTGAGAACCCGGGGACCCCTTCGGTTCCTCGGTTCACGATGATGCCAACAGAGCATGGGGCATGGCGAAGAACCTTATGGTTGGTAGTCCTAATGCCCTCCTTTCCATTATCCATTTTCCCGTCAATTCGTTGGTGCTTGTGAAATGGGAGGAGAATAATGGAGACTCGCATGTCCTCAGCGATGTTACACACATCCTCATATAAGCTTGCAAAGGCTGATACTGCTTTCCCCACATGGATAAAAATTTTAGTCTCAGCAGTAAATGTATCCACAGCTTCATGGATTCCTATCACATCATTTCCACCATAGTCTTCATCATCACTAAGTTCATTTTGTTCTTTTTCATGATAAGATACTTTGGTCCTGCATTTTTGGAGTAGCTCTATTAGGTGCATCAAATAAGGGGTGGTAGGTGCTGTTTGAGACCCGCTTAATCCTGATATGATTCCAAGTATGGGCGATACCTGTTAAAATATAAATTAATTAAATGATTAAATTCATCTTTTCTTATTAGCTCTTTTGGGATCAGTGATGATTTAACATGTTATCAAAGTAGAGATCATAAGTTTGATGTCTTACTCTATAATTCACTCACTATTTCAATTAAATATTTCACTTGTTGACTTATTAAAGAGAAGTTTAAACCCACACGTGAGTGTAAGTGTTAGAATATAAATCAAATGATTAAATTCACTATTTCCTATCAGCTTAATCTTTTGATACTTTACATTTCAATTAAATATTTTACATATTGAACTCAGCTATATATTAAGAAATTAACTATTTTGGAATAAGTGGCAATTTATCAATACCTGACGAGGTCCAAAAACACATGCCAGCAACCTAAGCTCTTCACCGGGCTCATGGATTTCAAGTGCTGTTCGCATATTTCCAAACAATCTTTCTTCTTTTCTCAATAGGAAAGCCACAACCGGCCCCGAAATTAATGTGTTAAGCACTATTGATATTAGGAACAAGTTGTAAGCTTTTGGACTCCACACCTGTAACAATTACCCAAAGAGCATATGTATCAAAATCATACTTTGCTAGTCATAATTAAAGAGACAAACTTGATATATACATACACTAAGAAAACCTTACGATACTTTGCTAGTCTATTACGATACTAAGTGTTTAATATAGTTCAAGTATAATCTTAATTTTGTGTATATAAGTTATTGGGTATCATTCCCTTGCAAGCTGATTTTCAATAACAAGTTCTACCCACTATTTATATCATTTTGTATCAAAGCCACCACCACGTCGCATGAGATCGAACGCAACACGTCGAGTGCGATGTCAAATGGGTTTCGGCTTTCTGGTTGAGTCACGGAGGAAGTGACATATAGTCCAAATTAAAATATCTCTGCACTATGTATATGCATATTGTTATGCCATTAAATATTAATAGGTGAGTGGAGCCGCCAAAAGAGAAATAATTATCATCGGGTCCGTGTCAATAGAGTAAGCCGCCATGGACATCGGCTACGAAACGAGATATTTAAATACAATATTAACTACGTGTAATATAAGCTCTTGGACACCCTCTCCTTATAAGCTGATTTTTAAGAGTGATCATAGTCATAGTTAAAGAGACAAACTCCATAGAATAATAAGAAAAACTTACAATAAGCAACTTTGAGGCAGAGCCAATAAAGAGTATATCAGCATGGCCTTTGAGGTTCATAACGAATCCGATAAGAACTCCCTCATTCAATGGAATCTTTAGGTACCGGCAAGCAGCAAGTGTGCCACCAATCTTGCTGCCAATGCTCAACAACACTAGGATCAAAACAATAAGTACATTCCCCCAATTATTCAGAAATATCCCATTAAATTGGAAGCCAATGTATCCAAAGTAAATGGGAAGTATAAAGTTGTGAACAGAATAGGTGAGTTTATGCAACAATGTCCGAGCAGTTTTTCCTTCTCTAGGGAACATCAAGCCAATGACAAAGCAATTCATTATGCTATTATAATTAGCCCATTCCATAAACATTGCACTGCCTATAACAAACGACAAGATAATAAAAACCTCTGTATTTTTCAAGTACTTTTGGGTATGGTTTCGTTTGTTGAACCAATTAGATAAGTACTTGTTTATAACCATGACTAAAACGCTAAGGAAGAAGCAATAAAACCCATATTTGAAAAGGTTTCTTGAATGGCAAGCAAGCATGAAATTGAAAAGCAGCAAGCATGTCATCTCTGCTATCAATGAAGAAGCTATTGCCAATCGTCCCACATCAGAAGTATCAAACTTTAGCTCCCCTGCCAAACGAATCACAACCGGAGAGGCTGTGTATGCTAGGATTAACATGAGGGAAAACACGTATGGTGACTTGAAATGATCATCAACTTCTAATTGATGCTGCAAAAAGAAGGAGCATCCAAGCCCGAAGACAAATCCCAAAAAAACACCTCCATAAGCAATGATGCTCGCTGCACGAATGTTTCTCATTACGTAAGGAACATCTGTCTCGAGCCCAATTAGGAACATGAATATGATGCGGCAAAATAGACCAAAAACTTGATAGAAATCTGCAGCAGTTGTTTGAAAAAAAAACCCTTTGATTGGTTTGAAATTTGACAACGCTGAAGGACCCAGCACCATTCCAGCCTATCCAAGAAAAAAAAAAAAAAAAACAATTTCTATGTTAGTTATAGATGTGACAAGTATATGTGTTGGAACTATAAAATAATGGATGGAGATCTCTTCAATTAGGTTGTCTGAAACTTCATAGAAATTCGAGCAGTTTATGAGCAGTTTGTGAAATTTGGACAACCTAATTCGAAGAATCGTTGTTTTAAAATAATTCAAATAAGAAATGCAAAATTATAATATGTCAGTATGTGTGACTGCGCTAATGAAAATCTAAGCACCAATCTAGCCTATCATGAAAAAACACACCCACTAACCAATATGTATGTTAGTTGTGATAGGTACATGTGTTGGAACCATAAAATAATGGATGGAGATTTGCTAAATTAGGTTGTCTTAAAGTTTATAAAAATTCTAGCAGTCTCAGATTATCGAGCTTGTTTGTTCCGAACAGCTTAAGATGCATGACCTACCTATTGAGACATGTGAACTTAAAGTCCTCTCTCATAGATTGCTCAATTTTGTGCGAAATTTGGACAACCTAATTCCAAGAATCTTCGGTGTAAAACAATTCAAATAGGAAATGCAAATTCATAACATGGGATGAAAGACTAACAAAAATTTGAGCAATGGGTCCAGGCTGACCCAAGGCCTTGAGCACAAGGTGAAAGAAGTGGGAGATGACAAGAATGCAAGACAATTGCAAGCCCATTGAGGTGAGAGGATTGAACAAATCATCTCGACAAACCATGCGGTGGGTAGCATCCATTGTTGTGTTAGCTTGCAAGGAAACAAAGATAGAGGAGAGAAAGAAAAAGAAGAACCAAATCACATGCAACTTTTATTAATTATGATGGTATTTTGGGATGAGAAAATCTATCACATTGTTCATATACCCTTCCTTTTTATTGATGATCCGTAAAAATTTAACATCTTTTACTTTATCAACTCTTGACTTACCCAAAAAAGAAAAAAAAAAGTTTTAACACCCCCACATTTTTAAGCAAAATGTTAAAAATAGAGGGAGAGAAAAGGGGGTCGAGGCAGTGCTAAAAGGTAGTATTTCATCCATTAGATAGTATTTCATCCATTAGAACATCTCCAACAAAGCATTTATGTGGCTCACAATAGTTAATATCCGACAATATTCTAATAGCATACGAGACTCTACACTTCATACAGACCAGATTATGGGGTAAAGTGGGATATATGGGGATTAAACTGGATATGAGCAAAAATATGATAAAAGAATTATTTTTTAAGTAAAGGCAATCTTAACTGTTTATTTTTTAACAGATTGATCTCTTAAAAAAAAAAAAAAAAAAATCAATGGAGGCAAGCCAAAGTCGTTTGACAAGCTCCCATGGTGGTTGTCACCATAACTGTCTAAAATAAATGAAAAATGTAGCGATCACATTAGGTCATTGGGCCCATGTCTTTGGACTTCATCCCAAAGGACCACAAGATATCACTTCAATATGGGCCAAATCCCACTAAATTACGTCAGATTTAAAGCAACTTTTCTGACACTTTCTGCCCCCCAAGAAAAAAATATCAAAACTTATTCAATCCTGATGTTTATTATATTATATGAAATAAATCGAAATCATAAACAAAACAAAACTTTAGTGTGGGATTATAATTTTAAAAAAGTGTAATTAAAAATAACAATTTAAAAACATAATTTTTAAATATATATATATATATATATATATATATATGTTTAATCCTTTCACCACTAATAAACAATCATATCAATTATAATGAAAAATGCCAAAACAACAATCATACATCCATCAAATCGTACTGGCCAAGCTTGGAATGAGTCGTGAAAACCAAAAATGCTTTTCATTTCTTTCTCATATCAGACTGTGGTGTGACTGGTGTGGAATATGTGTTCATTTCCATCTATGGACATCACGGGTCTGTTTCTCATTGCCTTGAAAAAGAATCTGGTCTAATATTGTAGCAAGATTTTATTAACGTATCAAAAAATAATTAAAAATGTTTGATAGATGAATAGTTTAGAACCCTTCTTTTTTTTTTTCGGGTCTATTGGCTAACAACCCCACAAAGTGGAGACAATTATATCAAAATTCAATATAATTTTATTTTGGTCATGTATTTCATATAATTTTTTTTCTGATTAATGTCTAGCTTGAACTCACCTAATTTTGGTTTAATTATAATCTCACCAAAAGCTAAACGACACAACCAACTCTTTCAATTTGGAATGAACTTTTGGTGAATTGTTGTGAGATATGATGTTGGAAACAATCATGACTCTCTCCATTGTCGCTTTGTTCCTACAAACCCACCATGATTTTTTTCTTTTTCTTTTTCTTTTTTCTTTTTTACACCCCAAACTACTTTTCTCCTTAATTTAATTAACAGTTTACTTGCCTCTTCTTGGGTGTTTCCCTTCCCTAAAGTACTTTCCCAAATTCCCACCAACCTTTTTCCAGCTTTCCAGGAAATTCTCTCTCTCTCTCTCTCTCAAATGAATTTCAAAGGCACATTAAATGAAAATATCAACTACTATATAACAACATATTATTTTGATTGATTTTGCAATATATGATTTTAATATTTATCATTCTAAAATTTACATATATATTCAATCGTAGATTTTTTTTAAAAAAAAATTATATTTATGAAGATAGTTGAGAAATGGTTAATAAAATGAAGTACATCATTTCTTTAATTCATAAGCTTCCAAAAGACTCGTCATGAAAAAATACTTAATATAAAGTGTCATTCGCAGATGACGGATTTAGTATTTGAGAACATATACAAATCCAACTTCAACTTACACATAACAAAGCAGTAATATATGTTAATTTAATGGACTACAATAAAAAAGAAAAAAAAAAACGTACGACCAGAAAACACAAAGGAGGGAAGAACTGCTCCTCCCCTTACATGTTCCTATCCCTCTTCTCCCTAATAGCAATGCTCTATATCTTCACTGTAGTATCTTCTGGACCTTGCTTCAAGAAAACACAAAGGAGGGAAGAACTACTCCCTCCCCTTACCTGTTCCCATCCCTCCTCTCCCAAGTAGCAATGCTCTCTATCTTCTTTGTAGTCTCTTCTGGACCCGGCTTCTGGTGGTTATATATTAAATCTAATTCTTAAATCTAATTTTTCAAACTCAAATATACTCATCGTCGCTAGCCAAAACGTATTATTTTGGGAATGTCTACGCCAAGTCCGACCTTTTAGGTCCAAAAAAAGCCAAAAAATAAAGTTTGAAAATTTAGACCCCCCATCTCTTAAATATAAGTCTGTTTCATAATTATAAGTCCATTTCATAATTATAATTATACATAAGTTGACGAAAGCTGAAGTCCTAGTACTAGTAAGAATTTTTTTGACTATATCTATAATTTTTGTAATTATTGTAACCTTCATAAGTACGAAAATTATGAGTTATCAGACTTTACGCTCTATGATTGCTCTTACTATTTTCTCAGTAATATGCTCTCAAGGGTAAGCTCATCTATGGATTTCTCGGGTCACTAAGTAGAATCTCTCTCCTCCTCCTTTTCCCTTCCTGTACATATATGTCCAAAGAAAAAAACAAAAACCAAAAAAAAAAACTTAATGAAGTGCAAATAAAGTGGTAATTTCGAAGAGAAAATGTAATTAAGCTTAATAAAGTTGTTATAATGCAACACTTTATTAGACAAGTATGATTCAAACAAACGACAAATCTGAAGAAAAGGCTCACAAAACAGAGTGAGAAGGAAAGTTTCATTACAATTTCTTCATTCAAAAGGCTGAAGCTTTTGTTTTACTAGAGATATTTAATATTAATTTACCAAAAAAAAAAAGATAAAAACTCCAAAGAGCCATCTCATGGAGCAGATGCAAGCAACCACAACACTCTCTCGTCTATACTTAAAGATTCACAAATTCAACATAAACAAAACTCCCTCAAAATGGGGTCTCCTTCTTCTCCTCCTCTGTTCTTGGCCTTCTTTTTTTTTCTGTTTTTTTTTCCTTCTTTTTTGGAAAGCTATTAGACATAGATTTTTCTGTTATTTTTCTGTTTTCCTTTTTCAGGAAATATATGATGGTAGGTAGTGCCTCACAATTTTTTTTTTTTTTTTTTTTTTTTATACATAAATTTGAGCAGCTACCATGGTGCTTGTATCGAAACGACAGTCCTGGGTTTTGTTGGGGGAAGTAGACTCCCTCTGCTGCTTTTTTCTCAAGGCCTTCATAGAAGAGAGACTCCAGTTCTTCTCCTTGGATTCATCTATTTCTATTTGCTCTTGCCTGCACTCTTCACTACAGAACGGTGTGTCTCCTCTGCAAATCCAAACACAGCTCCCATCATTCATCCGTAATAATAGAGGGAAAAAAATTAACATTAAAGCCCCCCAATTCAAGATCATATTGAGAAACGATAAGAACTTTGCATATTGCTATTAAATATCTAAAAGAAAGACAGGAAAAAAGAGGGATAAGTCGGTCTCTATTTCATATTGTTTGAGCCTAAGAAACTTGATGAAATTTAATTCCCAGGATTTCCCAGTTGCAAAAAGGAGCAATTTTTTTGGTTTTAATGATCAAAATAAGGAATCTCAAGATCATATTCTCAATAAATCACACCCTCTTTCGAACCCAAACAAAACACCCACTGATGACTGATCTAAATTTCTAATTTGTTTATTGAAACCCCAAAGAACAGAGTGAGAATAAAAATTACAGAAAAAAAGTGGCTAACCTGTACATGAAGATGTCTCTGTTATCCCCAAGAGGTTTCTTGCAAAGAAAACAGGCTTCCAAGAAATGGGGTTGGGGCTCTTCGAATCTGGCATCATAGAAACGCCCAGATCTAGGAGAAGAAACCGAAACGTTTCTGAAACTCCCCTTCCTGCTATTATATGAAGCGCTGTAACAGAGTGTCCTGGACAATAAAAGGTTGCTGTGGTTGTGGTGGTGGTGATGGTGGCTTCCAGAGATCCCAGCTTCCATGTCAGCCAGAGAGGCCAACCCATCATCTTCCTCAATGAAACATTGCCTTCTTGTATTACTCAGAGACTCCATGAAATCAACAAATTTGTTGTTCTGTTTTATGTTCCAAACACTCTTTCTTTCCTTTGGGTCTTCTCCAAAGTGTAGTACTTTGAGTGGTTTTTCAGAGAGAAACAGAGAGAGAGAGAGAGGTGGTAATGGAAGAGTGGAAGGTATTGAGATTATAAAGAGAGTTGGTGACGAGAGAGAGAGAGAGGGAGCGCAATAAACAACGGCAGGTTTCGAAGAATCCGTGCTAATGAATCCATTGGTTGAAAATACCTGCATCTCTAAGTTCAAAATATTTTCTTTTTTTTGTTTTTTAAGAAGTATTGATATAATCGCCACTGCTATCACCAACTATTACGACGATGCCATGGAGAGTGGGGGGGCGAGAGTTTGTGGCTGTGGGACTGAAGGAGTGGCAGTTTTGTTGTTTCTCCAAGAAAAGTGAGGGTGAAAAGGGACGAAGACTATTCTCGAAATGGGGCCCAAGATTTTCCACTCTTTCTGAGCACGTGGCCCCCACTCGCGACCTAACCGCACATGATCTCAACGTCCAGATCGTACTGGGGAATTAAGGCTTGGCCCCAACGCTCGTACAATGCGCGTAGCCGTAACGTTCACACCGCCCAAGGTCGTTAAGTCTCCTGCCTCGCCTTGCTCGTTAAGTAAAAGAATCAAACTTCCAAAAGAAAAGGAAATTAGAAAACGCGTGTTTGGTTTTTTCCATCTCTTAAATTTAGGGTAATGCTTTTTCTTTTTCTTTTTTTCTCTTTTTTTTTTCTTTTTTTTTTTTTGCACTTTTCTTAAATTTACTTAAAATATGTTTTCTTTTTTAAAAAAAAAAAAATTCAGGCTCAGAAGTTTTCATGCCATTTTAGTTCAATTTATAAGGTTTTAGTTTTGTTTTCTCTTTATTTTTTTAACTTATCATCCAAGTAATTAACCACATATCATATTACGCTAATTAATTTTCTGTGGCTCTCATTTGACGTGTGAGAGCATTTATAATAGATGAGTCAAATTTTTATGTAAAATGACTTTTTAAAACTCATTTTTATCTAATTTAGTTAGAATTTTTAAATACATTTATATCCGATTAGCTATATTTCTATTTATTCTATTAAAATATTATTTTTTACTCTTTATTGGCAAAAATTTTTGGAAAAAAGTGAAAAAAAAAAATTGAGAAAAAGAGAAAATAGATGAGAAAAAACAATAAAAAATAAAATGACTCCCTTGAAAAATGTTACTACATTTAACTTCTTTTTTTTTGCACTTCCAATCAAATATTCATTCTGCATTTTTTTTTTTTTTTTTGCTAATCCAATGTAAGGAATTTTTTACAAATTTTATTAGTCATTTTAGATTATAGTAACATTTAGCTTTTACATTATGACAAAAATTTCCTTTAAACCGGTCCAAAGGAAATATCTTCCAACTCATATAAAATTGTAAACATTTAAAATATACATTAAATTCTTAACATCATTAATAGCAATTTGCTAATTTAGACTAAATTTAATGTATATTTTAAATGTTTACAGACACTTAGTACTAGTTTACATGAGTTGAAAAATATTTCCTCCAAACTGGTTCGGAGGAAATTTCTGTCTCTTACATTATGAAAGCTCTGATATGATTATTTTAAAAAATAATTTATTAATTTTTTTATTATATTTTCAATTTAATGCGTCAGGTGTTAACTGTAATAGATTTTGTAGGTGCCACAAAATGAGTTCCGGAATTTGGTACACATGGGACTTTTTCTATGAAAATTTCAAAAAAAAAAAAAAAAAAAAGCGAAATGCTCAACCCACGCGCCAATGAAGCAAGTCAAGACTCCCAGCAACCAAAACAGTACGTGTACTACACCTCCGAAACCCACGGTTTCACTTCCCCAGATTCTTTTGTCGTTTTCTTCGGGCCCAACCAAAAGGGCCCCACCGTCCCATGACGACGATGATGACGTGGGCCCCCGATGACTGGCTTTTGAGGAGCTCTTTTTCCTAGGTTTTTGTTCCCTCCTCTACCCACCTGCCCGCGTCGAACAACGGGCAGCAACCCCATATCTGCCCGTTGCTCTCGATTATTCACCGCCCTTTACACGTGTGCTCTAATGCTCTACACCACCGCACCACCTCAGGTCTATTGCTACCCTCCACGTGGCGAGCAAAGGACAAAAGTTACAACGTCCGCTGAGTCATAATCAAAGACGCTCACAATCAAATAATTGTATTGTTTTGAATTATTTGTTTCTCACTTGCTCAGAAAATAAAAAAAAATCACTTGCAAACAAAAAATTATTTATTTATTAAATTAAATATTTACCATATTTATTGAATTAAATCTTAAATTATAAAAGTAGTAAAAACTAACATACAAAATTTACAAATACCGATTGATCTATTTTTATTCTCAGTATATTATTTGCCGTTACATTGAATTACTGTTAGAGCTTGCTGTCTATTTCTTCTGGATTTGGTGATTTTTTTTTTTTTTTGGGGGGGTAAGTTAATAGGTGAATTTTGGATCGTATTTATGGGAGCTGTCCGTGATAGAGCCTGTGACAGAATTAAAGCACCGCCAACTGGAATTCACATATAGGTTTTGACCCTTGATGGCATCGGAGAAGCTGCTATCATTCTAGATGATAATTGAAAAAATAATAGTTTTCTGTTATTTATTTGCATGATTATTATGATTATTAAATACAAATTTATGGTGGTTTTCTTCAATGTTTGGGGGGTCGTTTTCAAGGCTCTTGTCACTATATTTTATTATTTTAACGTGCATTTGAAATTTCCCATCAATCTAGTAATATAATTGTATTAATGCTTTGTTTTTTTAATGGTATTAAAAGGGTTGGAGTAAGTTTTATAAATTAAGTTAGATGAACTAATTCTTTCGACCCAATTTTTTTTTAAAAAAAAAAATTGTATTTGTTTATAATTAGAGGGCTCTAAACTAAAAAAATACTTATCAAAAAATCATTATCAAACATACCTACTTAATTATTTCTTCAATTTAAATCAAATGTGTTTTCTAAGAACTTTTGAAATAAATTTAATATTCTAATAAATAAAGAGATGGCTCTGTTTCATAAATCTTTTCTCTATTTTTTTTTCTTTTTTTTTAAATATTAATAAATAATCTAAAACACTCATAAAATACTTAAACCTATTTAAAAATTAATTAATTAATTAATTTTTTTTAAAAAAAAAAAAAAGACTGGCTAGGGGTTGAATAGAAAGTATAGAACAAGTTCAGGCCAAGACTGGGAAGGGTTGGACTTGGAGGCAGCAGCAAAGTCTTCGGAAACATGGTCCACTTGATGACTATCTCGTACAATCTTCACTTCAGTCAATTCTAGTTTAAAGTCCAATGACTTTTTTACGTGTCTATTTATTCAATTCCAAATTAAGTTTACATATTTGACTCAACTAACACACAAAAAAAATAAATAAATAAAAAACAAAAACAAATTTTGTATTCTTTCTATAGCACATGGTTTAGTTAATGCACCCACTAAACATGTTATATATATGAAATTTGAATAAAAGACATTTCTAATTATATTTAGAATATTGTTTTGTTGGAGTATATAACATGTTCTATTTTAATGATTGCAAATGAAATTAAAATATTTCAAAGTATTTATCTATCTAATTTGTACGGAAATTTAATTCACTTTTTTTTTTCTTTTTCTTTTTTTTTTCAAATTTAACTCATGGCCGTTTTAAGGATCCTTTAAAACTATTTATTAAAATAATTCAGAAATAATATTTACAAACTTTTTCTTTATTATAAAATTAAGTATTGAGTGGGGGAAATAAATTAATAATTTTATTTTCCCAAAAAGTTAGTCTTAATTCATCTAATAATTCGGCTGCAACCTATTATATTAACCACATAATCAAATCTAAAGACTGGTTATATGGGGCCAGATTTTGCAACATCTAACTCCCAATTAAATAAGACCATATGGTACTAATTGCTGATCACATGGGATGAGTGTGAATAAAGCACAAATCTAGATCCTCCATATCTTTAATAATTTAGACAGTTAATTGTAAGATTTACCTAATTGAATGAGTCTCAAACTGTCCACCCACATGTTCAAACAAATAGACTTACAAGCAATTCCGATAGACAAATACACTGAATCTCAATTCATAAAGCAAAAGCTCGTGAAGGGAACGAAAAAGGCCTATAAGCCTCGTGAAAAATAATTGAGGCTTGAAAGTTGAAAATTACTATGGCCTGAGTTAATCAACATGTTTTTGGGTAAAGTCTTATGTTAATTAGTACAACTTTAATGACATGCTCCTAAAGTATCAATTTCCGAAACTTTTGGTGGCTTAGATGATTAGTGCCTAAAATGCGTGCATTCTGGTGCACTTTTCTTTTCTTTCTTTGAGATTAACAAGTACGATTTGATGGTTTCTTTAAGTAATTTGGCAATAGATAAAGTTTTCCTTTAAATTCTTATTGAGGAATTTTTTATTATTATTATTTTTTTTAATTTATGATCGTTTTGCAATTTTAAAAAATGCGATTTAAAAAAGTAGTTTTTTAAAACGCAATTAAACGCTTAACAAAATTACTGTTTAGCCTTTAAAATTGTGTCTTTAAAAAAAAAAAAAAAAAAAAAAAAACCTTATTATCTGTGATTTGAAAATATAGATTTTATAAGTTTTCAAATAGCAAATTTTTAAAAACGCAATCCCCAATAATATATTCTCTGCAATTTTGTTTAAAATGGCACTTGTTGGATATAAAATTGCAGTGCTAAATATACTTAATTTATTAAATTAATATGGTCCAAATGCATGTGATGTGATAATTACATACAAACACATTAATTTAATAGACCGAATTTGAGAAAATTATTTTAACCTAATGTAAATAAAAACTTTATCCATTGAAGCATACGATAATTGTTTTATTTTCATTTGCAAGTAGGTAGTCACTATTTTCCTTTTTCTTTTATTTTATGAGGCAAATGGTTTAATCATGTCCAAATGTAGACATGGGGTTGGACAAAGGCATAGGTAATAAATATTCACCTTTGAGGGAACATACAGTTGTTATCTAATTCATTGACAAAAGAAAATGATAAACACACAATTTAATCTCAATTTTGGTCCAACTTTTCTCTTAAGTTTTAAAAAATAATTGCTTGTGGAGGAGAGAGAGAGCCTTAAACTAGAGAGAGAAATTTGGCCTATAAGTTAGGCCAGAGTTGAGTTTGAGTTGTGCCTTTATCACACCTCATTGATAAATGAGTTGATTTTCTCATGTACAGAGGCTAAATAATAATTTAGATCTTTATTATACCGACACTTTTGTTATTAAGATTTTTCATTAAATTAATTTAATGTTTTGCAACTTTTTTTTATCAAGGTTTTCTTGTAATTTGAAGCTAGGGCACGCAATTTGATACTCTCATGCTTGTTTGTCAATGGACAACAAAAATCTCGTGCTATTAATCTCAAATTCAATTTATAATATTTTTACTGTTTACATCATATTAATCATCTTTTACTATTATTTAAATAAAAAAATCATTAAAAAAAAAATACTTTTTCATATCAAACACGTTTTTTTTTTTTAGTATCAATCAAATCTTGTTACAGTTCTAAGCCACAAAGCAAACAAAGTCCACTGCCAAATGGTCCCAATAAGTCCACGAATTCAATTTACAAATTAAAAAGGGCTCTTGGTTGATTTTTGTGCTAAATATTATGAAAATCATTCATAGTTTGTTTTTTTGTTTTGTTTTGTTTTTGTTTTTTGTTTTTTGTTTTTTGTTTTTTGTTTTTTTTTTTTTTTGCACTAAGACGAAAACAATTTGGGTAAAATCTACTTGACATCCTTAAACTACCATCCTAATGATAATTTATCCCTCAAACTATCAATTACGACAATTTACCTCACAAACTACCAAAACAATGACAATATACCCCTCAATGTTAACAAAATGACGAAATTACACCTATAAAATTTTTAATAAGACTAAAATACCCTTAAAATTTGAAAAAAAAAAAAATTTTAATATTTTTGTTTTTATTTTAGTGAAGGTAATTTTATCATTTTGTTAAAATCGGAGGTACATTATCATTATTTTAGTAATTTGGATAATAAATAATGGCAATTGATAATTTAAGGGATAAATTATCATTGAGGTAATATTTTAAAAGAGTTAAAGTGGACTTTACTTAAACAATTTGTATGAGTTTGGTTCTATAGAAACCCTTGTGACGTAGACAATTATTAAATTATTAACTTTCCCTACTTTTTTTTTTGGTAATAAATTAACTTTCCCTACCAACTCATGAAAGATGGAGAAGTCAAGTTAGTCGGCTAGTTTTTTTCCTTTGTTTAATTTGTGTTGTGGGGACTGATATGTTTTTTTCTTTTTCTTTTTCTTTTTTTTTTTACATTATTTTGCTTGTTCTTTTTAGTTCAAGTGTTATTAGAAACAACACCGCAATTTTTACTATAAATTTCTTATAAATATATTAATTATTAAATATTAAAATTTACTTATCAAATTATTTGCTACTTTGTTTATGATACTTTTTTTTTTATTAGAATTCTTTTACAAACCACGTGAGTGCCACAATATACAATACGAATAATTAAAAAAAAAAAAAAAAAATTGAAGAAATTTTCGAGGATTTCATTAATCAAAAAACTTATTGCTCACCGAGTACATTATAACAAATCAAAATTGAAAAATACTCTATACAAACCTAATTTAGAGACCGGGATACAACCATCTTTGCTAGATCATAAGCTGTTGAATTAGTAAATACAAATCATGACCGAAAACTATTTAAAAGAATTTTGACATTATTCATCCAATACCCGGTCCAACAACTCCGTTCCGACAACTCCGTTCCGACAACTCTTTTCTTTCTGTAGAGCATTATTATAATATTTTGAAATTTCAAATCTATATTAATTTTTATTAAACTCTATAAAATTATTTTGTAAGGACATTTGGATGTGACCATCTACACAAATACCGTATGATAACGACGATACGATCAATTTATAAGAAAATTATAAAAGAAGGAATAGTACCTCAAAGTTTGGTAAGAATTGCCCTTTTATTTGAAAGAGTTGTGGCCCTTTGATGGAGACACAATAAAAAGATCTGGGAAAGACTTTCCCTGCAATGGGTTCCGGAATGGAAACGGCTCACAGATTTGTTGCTGTCACGTGACACTTTCGTAGGGCCATAAAGAAACCAACCACAGTTGTCATTTATGTCGACATTCCCGTTTCTTTCTATGAATAGGAATAATAGTAATAATAGTTTTTTTTACCACAAATACTCACACACTTTTCCTTTCAATTCTTTTAAAAGCTCAACTATTTTGGTCAATTAAATTTATAATTATATATGAAAATGGGGGAAAATTTAAAAGAAATTCAAAGATTCTCATTTCCAACAATTATTGAAAATGAATTTTCTACTAATCAATTGACACCACTAGGCATAGAACCTAAGGGGCATAGGGGAATTGCAATAATATTATGCAAGAATATATACTTGATGCATGCAATACATCAATCACATTTCGTCATTTCCATGAACCACCCATTTTATAAGGCACAAATTATCAAAAATGAGTTCATAGTTACCTACATAAAATAAATAAATAAATAAATAATACAAATTACTATAAATAATTTAGGCACCGTTTGCCAAAGGAGTAGAGTGGGAAGGAGAAAAAAATTAAAAAAAAAATCAACTTTATTATTCTTCTCAAAATTAACCTAACATTTTTACTTTTTTTTTATCATATCAATCATTTTTTACTACTATTCAAATAAAATATTCTTATTTTTTATATAAATTTTTTTTTTTTTTTTTTTTCACATCAATCAAATATGCTACAGTTTTGATTCACTTTCTCAAGTCTACTTCTTTGCCAAACATAGCCTTAAAGAATGAAAACAAAAATAGAATGTAGAGAAGGAAAATTAATATTTTACTGAAAGAAAATTTTTTTCCAAATTTGAATTACAATGGAATGTTGTGAGGAAAATGCATGCATCGATCGCTCAAGAAAATTCCAGTTCCTGCTCAATGTTCGAGGGTTTTTATTATTTATTTTTTAATTAAACCTCCACGTGGAATATTAGTATCCCCACTTTTTTTTTTTTTTTTTTGGTTGTAAGTACACATTTGTTTCTGAAGCACCCAGCATGTTCTTGGACATGAAACCACTCTTGGTCCTCATGCTTTTTCTAGATTCCCTTCTTTTTCTTTTTCTTTTTAATAAAATATATATATATATATATATATATATATATATATATATATAATTTTTAAATATTTTTATTATAAAAGACACGTGTCAAATGATCAACAAATACCTTTTTCTTTTTCTTTATTTGTCAAAATATAAAGACCAAAAATGCATATATTCTTCTCTCTCTTTAAAAAAACTTTTTTCTTGTCCTTTATTTTATCTTTTTCATAACTAAAATATTAACAAATAACTTAAAATATAAAATACTAAAGAACACCCTCTAAAAAAAACTACCAAACGGATCCACTCAATCAAATTTCTTATTCACAAAAAGATTTTAGAGAGTTTCTCGAGGAATTTGGAGATTCCCTGCACCATAAAAGTTTTCACAGACTCTTAGGGAGCACAATGATACACGTCCACACTTCATAATTAGACCCAAAAAAAAAAATTAAATAAATAAATAAAACTTGTGACATAAGATATGCTAACGTTTTTTTAATACATAGAAAATATTTTCTATCATTCTCAATAAGTGTGGAACTTAAAATAAAAAATTGAAGTAAGCCTTTTATATGTTTTTTATTGGGTAAGCAAAGCATGTGCAATAGAATCAATTGCCTTCATATATTACTAAACAAAATGCACATACTGTCTTTGACATAGGGAGCATAAGAAATGCTATTCATGTCACACCACTCTTGCACTACTACAATCATCAAGCTTTTTGATTATTTTGAAATAACTTGTCGGATCCATTTACTGATTTTTTTTTTTTTTTTTTTTTCAGTCAGGATTCAAATTTATGACTTAACTTCTATGATAATTGATGGCGACTACAATTAGCCGCCCATTACTTGCTGTAGATAACGTCTTCTCGAGTGAGACATGTAGTGTGTAATTAGTAGTACATCGTAAGACACAATGTGTTACAGCTAATAAGCATGTGAAAATCTCTCTCTTGTTTGGTTTTGTGAGTGTGTGTAGCACTTAGACTCTGAATATTATGGACATCGCTCAAGTGGTGTGCTTCACCGCTGGAAAAAGAAGACGCTGAAAATTCAAAAGACAAAACACGTGAAACATATTATTAAAATTTAAGCTGATAATAAATAATAAATTTAATCGTCTAACAAATTCTATAATACTAAAATAGGGTGATGAATGATGTTTAGAGTCATAATTTGCCACACTTTTAGTTGTTCCTAATAAGATATATAAATTGCTCACATGGGACGAATAATGTTAGGCAAAAAAACCCATTGTAATTTGTATAGTAGCTTAGAAGGAAAAGGGAAAATGCTTTATTAAAGTGTGATTTGATTCTCATGAAATAATTGTGTCATGAAATGACAATCTCCCTATTTTAATAAAAATAAAAATCTTTCTAAGTGCTGTCCATTTCTTTATTAGCTTTAGTGACATGCATGCTCCAAAAGTAAAAAGATTTTCCGGAATTTTGGGTCCACTAAGTCTAGTCTATTTTTAAACAAAAAAGTAGCACTCTCCCATCACATTAAATTATTTTTAACCATTTCTTAGTGAATCTTTCTCGATAATGCAATATAACCACTTTATCTTGGGAAGCTAACATAACGTAATATTTGGGAAACAAATCTTTAACGAAATCCTTGGATTTTCAAACTAAATGGACATGTTAGGATTGAAGGTGAAATAATAGTGTTATGGGGAAACTTCTGCGTAAAATCGATTAAGAGCTTCTTTAGCATTGCATTTACGAAATATAATTTTTAAGTCAATTTTTTTTTTTTTTTTTTTTTGACATAAGCTTAATTTTTAAGTTTTTGTCAAAAATGCGTTCAATTTTTAGGCTTTTTGGACCGTTAAAAAAGTCTTCAGTATTTTTTACCAAACATAAAAATAAACACATTTTTAGGCATTTCAAACGCACACTTAAACAGGCCATAAGATTCGTTGTAAATTCTAAAATTACAGAATTTAAGTTATTTCTCTACGTCAAAATGATTGGAAAATGCTATTTTTAAAAGTGTGGAATGTTACAATTGAGAATTGAGTATATTTTTATCAGGTTCTTGCTCTTTATGTGGTAAAAATCTTTCAGTAAAAAAATTGTCTTTTGATATTTTGAATTATTTATGGTTGCGTTGATAACATGCCACAATTTTAATATATAGCTAGCATTTTTCAAGTGTTTCGATGCTAATAAATTGTTTTATTTTTTTTACTATGGTATTTTTTTTTTTTTTGACATGTCTGCACAAGAGAGGGGAGGGGGATTCGAACTAGTGACCTCCACTTTATTAAGTGTAATCCAAGCCGATTGAGCTACCTCTTGGGGACTTTTACTATGGTATTGAATGTTCATGTTTAGTTGGTTTAATTTTATTTCAAACAAGAGCCGAACTTGAGCTTTTCACCGAGTTAAATAACTTTTTTCAAATTCAATTAATTTATTTTTTGAACAAACTTGAGCTTGTTTATAAACTATTAGAATGCTTTACTCATCATCTCCTCATTCTTCTCCCATATTTTCATTTTTCAAAATCATCATTGGATTTGAAACTCATGTGGTCTTACATATTTAATGAAAATTTTATAAAGTGGGAGTATAGAATAAGGGCTTGTTTGGGTATACGTTTGACGGGTATAAAAGTGCGTTTAATATTCAAAAAGTGTGTTTGAAGAAAAAAGTACCCGTTTGGTAAAAAAGTTAAAAGTGCTTTTAAAAGTTTAACAGCCTACAAATAATCAAAATGCATTTTAATAAAAGCTTAAAAATAAAGTTTTTTTAAAAAAAACACATTATTTTAACTTAAAATATCTATTTTTAAAATACATGCTCAAACAACGAAAGGAAGAAAGAAAGCATTTTCCTTCTTTATATTCGATAAATATTATATTTCCATAAATTCATACTTCCTTGGCAGAGACCAAACTGTTGGAATACCATTTTTCTTGTAAGTTTTGTATTTTATTGGCTTTTGTTCTTTGGTGGGTGCTTTGGGGACTTTTAACATTTATGCACTTTTGTCTTTTGGAGAGAGTAAATTTACATGCACCTACAAACTTATTAAACAAGCCGAGGGCTTTTGACTCTTCTGTTCCACAAGTGGACTGGAATCGTGGAATGGGAGGAGCGCCCACGGATTTGTCGCACTCGTTTTACTTGCTGGCCCACTCATCAACAAGATTTTTCTCTCTTTTTTTTTTTTTTTTTGTTTTTCTCTCATTCTGTTTTCTTCTCCGCTAGGCTGCCCAATGGGCCAATACGACAACGTTTTTATGGGTTTGTTTAAAATTGCAATTTTAATAAGTTTGATTTAAAAAATTATATTTTTGAAATTGATACTTTTTAAAATTTGTAAAAGCGTTTGGTAAAACATTTTAAAAAGTTTTATTTATTTATTTATTTTTATCATAATTTGGTTTAAATTAGCCCTTTTTTTTTTTTTTTTTTTTCAAATAAGCATTCATGCTTATAGAAATCGCATGTATATGTTTTTTCTATTTTAAATTAAGTATTTTTTAAATCGTAATGCTAAATACCTTATATTTTGCGATATATTTTTAAAACGTAAATTATTCTTCTGAAATTGCAATCCTAAATACACTCTATATATATAAAGTGTATTGCTGTTATATTCATCTTTCCCAAACCACCAGCTTTTTTGGCAGGTAATTAAAAGCCTCTGGTTTTATTAGGAATCTTGAAGAAATTTGACAAATTCAATACAACAACCTCATCTCTGATTGGGTGATGGTAATTGTTATTAAAATTTGGATTCTCTGCAATCTTTACTATTTGAATTGTTAGTCATTCTGATTGGGTGATGGTAATTGTTATTAAAATTTGGATTCTCTGCAATCTTTACTATTTGAATTGTTAGTCATTCGAATAGTAATTATGAGAGTTCTATGGGGCCTGCTTGCCAAGAGGGAGACGAACTGTATTTGAATTGGTATATTAACAATTTCAACAGTAAATTATACATCTTAGGCTTTTTTAACTATACCATTTTATGGTAAATTTTACCATTGACTTATGTAAAGTCCGCATAAATTCATAAATATATTATATAATGATTGATTTGTAAAATGAAATTTAATATATATATATATATATATATATATATATATATATATATTTTGACCCGGAGCATTTTTTTTTCTTCATTTTTTTCTCTTCCAAATTGGAGAAGTTGATAACAATGGCCTAATCTCGACCGTTGAATTTCATTTGGACGTTGAAGATGTCTGTGAATTCGGTATCACAACTTCAAAGAGGTCTTTTCTTATGTTTTATTCATTTAATACTTATAAATAAAAACAACAAAAATACGTTTTTTTCTTGCTAAAGCTTGCTTATTTGTTCTACCCAATAATCATTTCGGGACTGAAAAAAAATAAAAATCTTACTCGTCGGGTTCAGCCGTTGAGTCTCCGCAACTTCTACGAATGACTCATCATCAGAAATACGAGATATTATTGGTTCAGACAATGTTTTGGTAGTTTGGAGGGGACATTGTCACAATTGAAAGTTTGGGGGGAACATTGTCAATTGGATGGTAGTTTGAGGGGGGTATGTGGACTTTTTCCTTATATTTTTTAATTCATATTTTTCAACTAAAATTTTTCACATTAATGTTTTTAGGAGAAACTTCACTTTAGACCTTTAAATTACTACCCATTTTGACGTGCTCCCCAAATTCAAAACTTTTTAATTTAAACCTCTAAACTTTCAATTGCAATCAATTTGAACCTCTCTATCAATTTTTGCCTTTAAAACTCTTAAAAAGAGAAAATTATCATTCAATTTTCCTTTTATTAAAAAAGAAAAAATTGAAAAAAGGTCACAAGGTGGCCCAACCGTGGTCATCTTGTGATTTTTTTTTATAATATTTTTTTTTTAATTTTTAATTTGAAATTAAGTGTAAAATTAAAATTTTATAAAAAAAAATTAGGGGTATAAATGTTATTGTCTAACTTTTAACGTTTAAAATCTGCTAAAAAAATTTAAATTGACTGTAATTAAAAGTTTAATAGTTTAAATTAAGATATTTTAAAGTTTGAGAAGACGTCAAAATATGTGATAATTCAGAAATTTAAAGCTAAAGTTTTCATGTTTTTAATATAAAAATGAATTTAAAATAGAAGAAAAATTAGGCTCTGGCGCTCTGCACAGAACAGAGAGGACACACCTGCAAGCACAGTGTTGCCGTGTGGTACAGCATACGTGGGTCCCCACGTGTGTTCCCCATGCACACGTCATCTTCTAGAACGTGAAGCCTTGATTCTGGTGTCAGCACGTGTAATTCTTGAATGTGTTTTAATTTATTATTTTTATTCGATAATTGAACGTGCTCATGTTTATGTTTCATTTTTTCGAATATTTAAATAAAATTCCTTTCTTTTCTTGATTCTTTTATTTATTTTTTTTAGTTTAATTTTTTATTTTGTAAAATTTAACGGTCCATTTCAATTCCCATATATTTCATGAAATTCCTTTCTTTCTTACGAGGCCTTTAATTAGCCTCTCTAAGTGCATTCCCAACTCCCAAGCATCTTTGTCTTAGTAATAATTATTGGGTAATGCTCTATTTAACACAAACATATTATAAATAGAAAAGTGTTACACATTTATTTTTTTATTAATATATAATATCTCAAATTTAATAGTAAATTTGTCAATCTTTTGTAAGGATATGGACAAAAGATCAGCAAATATGGAAACCAAGTATTTTTCTTATAAATATCATAAACGTCTTATAAAGTTGGCGTATAAGGATTTAATAGTCATTGGATCAATCATTATTAAAAAGAATGAAGATATTCAATGGTTACTAAATATTGTTGGTCAACTTTGAAACATTTTTGTGAGATGTTTATGTGGTATGTCCTTTAACTTCTACCTTAATTACAAATTTACAATAGCTCCCAAATATTGATATTTCACGCGTTTATTGTAGGTTAAGGTTTTTTTTGAGTTAAGGTTGATGGGTTTGACCAATTTAATTAAATGAGTTGAATTAGAATTGACTTATATAGTCTTATACGCATGTCTTAATATGATCTGAACGCGACACGTAAATATGAATTATGACCTTAATTTATTGTCCAAATTAACAAAAAATGATAACGTTAGGGTTTAAATGAAAATCATTAATAATTTGAAGGGTGAATTGTAATTTTAAAAAAAAAAATAAATAAATTGTGGAACATTATAATTAAAGTGAAAGTTGAAGAGATAAAGTGTATGCTTTTTCCTTATTATAAATTATTACTTGATACTAATAAATTAACAAAGGTTCGTGAAGCACTTGGAAGATTGCTGACACCATCATAAAATGTCTTGTAAACACGTTGTGTGACCAAAATGATATCATTGTGTGTGAATTAGATTCTGACCAATTCTTTCTTACGTTGCGTGCCTTTTGGGTTGATCTATTTGATTATGTTTCTACAGATTTTTTATGATTTTTTATTATTATTTTCTAATTAAAAAAAGCTCTTTTTTTGTTTTTATTTATTTATTTTCTAGAGTTTTTGGAGTTGCAGTAGGTTTGTGCAGCCTTTCAACGCACCTAACACACTAGCTTGCCAACATGGAGTATATATAATATATATGCTTTGATTTAAATTGATTTAATAGTTTATTAAACTTTTAGAATTAAGGTTTATAAGATAAGATAATTTTTCATATGTAGTTTGATTGAGAAGTTTACGGTTCAAATTATAAGAATTAATGTGAATTGATCGCATCATGGAAAAAGTTGGATTGCATTAGATATGTAAAAGATTTTCACAATATTCACCATTCCTTTTTACCAACTCCATTGCTTCAATTTCAAAAGGTAAAGCTAGGTAAGGTAATCAACCTTATTTTATTTTTAAAACCTTTCCTTTTATGTTACTTTACACGGCATATATAATTAGCATTTATATTCGGTTCAACAAATTTATTTTATATTTTAATTAGAAAATTATATTTCTTGATTTTAAATACCCATTTTTCTAAAGCATGCACTAACATCTAATTTTCTATTTTAGCTATTAGCTTTCACTATTCTATTTACATATTCATTTTTAAAGATTTTCTTATTATCATATATATATATATATATATATATATAAGCGCCGAGTTTTGACGTAGAGAATGCTTAGAATTGTGACACGTGTCCATATTTTGTAATATCTAAGAGTACTTAGAATTGTGACATGTGTCCATGTTTTTAATATATGAACAATTTTTTTTTATTTTTACCTCCGGTCATTAATTAGTGTAATTAATTGTGTTTATTATATTTCAAGAGTTTTCCATACATAAATTATTCAATAAATTAAGTATTATTAATGTTCAAATCAAATAAGGAAACAAATAATATAAATGAAATTATAACCTTTTTTTATTTTTTTCACACCAACAATATTTTGTTTAAATTTTAAATTTTTCTACACATAATTTTTAATAATTGAACCGTGCAAATATTGAAAGGGTTTTTCCTTTTTCTATTTTTTTTTGAATGAATTAAGTGTACGATTTTTCCTTAATTAATTCTTTTTGACCTTTTCTTTTAAAAAAATTTTAAATTTTTTTACTCATAATTTTAAGAATTGAACCGTGCAAATATTGAAAGGGGTTTTTCCTTTTTCTATTTTTTTTAATGAATTAAGTGTATGATTTTTCTTTAATTAATTCCTTTTGACCATTCTTTTTATTAACTCATGTTTATCTCTCTCACCCTAAATCAGTCGAGTTTTGACGTAGAAAGTGCTTAGAATTGCGACACGTGTCCATGTATTTAATATTTGAACCCTTTTTTTTATTTTTACTTCCGGTCATTAATTAGCATAATTAATTGTGTTAATTATATTTTAACAGTTTTCCATACATAAATTATTCAATAAATTAAGTATTATTAATGTCTGAATCAAATAAGAAAACAAATAATATAAATGAAATTATAGCTTCTTTTTTTTTTTTCACTCCAACAATATTTTATTTAAATTTTAAATTTTTTTACTCATAATTTTTAATAATTGAACCGTGCAAATATTGAAAGGGTTTTTCCTTTTTCTATTTTTTTAATGAATTAAGTGTACGATTTTTCCTTAATTAATTCCTTTTGACCTTTCTTTTAAAAAAAATTTAAATTTTTTTACTCATAATTTTAATAATTGAACCGTGCAAATATTGAAAGGGGTTTTTCCTTTTTCTATTTTTTTTAATGAATTAAGTGTATGATTTTTCCTTAATTAATTCCTTTTGACTATTCTTTTTATTAACTCATGTTTATCTCTTTCACCCTAAATCACGAATTTTTTTTTTAATAAATTAAGTGTCTTAATTCATTAATATCTCTCCCTTTATTAAAACACAATTTTTCCTTAATTAATTCAATTTGACCTTTGGTTTTATTAACTCACATTTATCTCTCTCACCCTAAATCACGTCGGTCTCTCTCACTCTAAACTCACCCTCTCCTTCTACGGCAACAACGTTATAAAACTCTTTCCTATAGAAGTTGACGGTTACACAAAGTTTATTTGATTAGTTTCATGGAAATATATGCGACTCCGAACTATGATTTGAGGTATGAGATATTCTAGATGAATGTATCTTTGTACTTTTATGTATAAATTTTTAGCAATTGTGAATTGATGATCTTTAGTTTGTTTCTTGAGAATTTTTTGTTGTATTTTGTTCAGTTTTTATTATTATTTTTTTTTTGACCTTTCGTTTTATTAACTTACATTTATCTCTCTCACCCTAAATCACGTCGGTCTCTCTCACTTTAATCTCACCCTCTCCTTCTACAGCAACAACGATTCAAAACACTTTCCTATAGAAGTTGACGGTTGTACAAAGTTTATTTGATCAGTTTCATAGAAATATAGAAGTTGACGGTTGAAAATTAGTATACTTTTTTCGTGCTTTATTTTTTTATTTTTTTTATTCTTTTCATTTTAAACTACACATATGGGAACAAATTTAGTTTGTTTTAATTTATTTTTTAGATTAAGGGAAGATTAAAATGATTTATTTGATTGTATTAAATATTGAGTGATTTTCTGTTCTAATTTATATATTATTTTTCACTCAAATTTCTTATTGTTCTTTTGTAAATTTAATTGACTTTGTTGTTCATTATGTTTTTTTTTGTGTTCCAATATTCTTTCTACAATTTTTTATGTCTTTCTTTGATGAAAGAAATAAAACTACTCCTAGATATATTTTAATATGTTTTATGGGTCTTATGATTTATGGGTCTTATGTTTTAACTCATTCTAGCTGGTTTTAAATTATACATATGAGAATTTCTTAATATGTTTTAATTTATATGGATTAAAACTAAAATTATATATGGTTCTTTTGATAGTATATTTTTATGTGATTTATATATTCAAGCAAACTTATGTGTAATTGTGTCACTATGTTCAACAATATACTGTTGAATAACCTTTAGTATTTATTTATTTATTTATTGAAATAGGCATGATAGATTTTTTTTACACAACTTTTTTGACCTATAATAAAAAATACAATGGAGATATGTTTTAAGCTTTAAAATCAAATTATAATGAATAATCTCATGCATAGCGCAAGCTCTAAGCTAGTTTATTTGAAAAGAAAGAGAATGTTAGAGATTTTTTAATGTGTTTTTTTTTTTTTTTTCACGTTTGGTGAGAAGTCACCAAATGTTTCAGCATGGTACTGGCCAGATGTAGTTCATTTTGGTCATATCTTGGCTAGTCAGGTGAGAATGTTTTCAAATACTTAATCAAAAGCCATTTTTCTATTTTAGCTAATTAACTTTTTAAATATATTCTACATTCAATTATCTACTATTTTTGTTTTTAGGGGATCATTCATATTCATTCATTGAAAAAAGATCGAGAGCGTAAAACTTTTACATCAAATAGTATAAAGCTCTGATAAATCATAGCCAAAGTATGAGGTTACAACGTCATAGAGACAAACATAAAAATCTTACAATCAAGTCGTATCTATGACTTCAATATTCGCTAATTCATGTCCAAATTACAGTTATAGAATAGATCTGCTGCATGTATACTCAATCTAATACATAGGTACCCATATTCCCAACTTTTATTTTCGCGGCTATGGGAATAAAACCCTCACACAGAAACTAATCCTCCTCAACCTAAAGGCCAGGATAAAAATATTTACAAAACACAATAAAAAACCAGCAAACAACTACAACAGCCGGGGTGAGGGAAGCGAAGTGCACTGGCACGACGGTGGGCCGGCTGAGTAAAACTAGTTGAGGAGACTAGATTTAGATTTGAAAAACTAGATCTAAAGCCCAACTGATTCCGGAGAGGCGAAGAGCAACGCAACATGGTGGAGAGCGAACAGAGGTAGCGCATCATAAGTAAAGGGATGGGCGGAGCAACTGGATTGGTCGAAAACAAAAAACAAAAAAAAAAGAGTAGGGGAGGGGGAGGAAAGAAGCGGGGAGCAAGGGGGAGGGGAAAGGAGGAGGGAGAGCTCCCTCTTCCCCAATTATCTACTATTTTTCTATATCATTTAAATATTCTTTATTTTTTTTCATTTTCTAAACATATATTCGATATATTTTAGGAATTTGGTTCCATTTTATCTAGAAATCTAAAATACATAAACCAATAAACCATTGTGGATACTCTAAGAGTTCTTCTGCAGAAAATAAAATAAAATATAATCCATACGATCCAAGAGCATATGGTTGACACGCAAGAGAGTCCAGCAACATCTAGAAAAGGAAAAAAGTTTTTCTTTAAATTAGATTGAAGAAGTTTCTTTCAATTCAAATCTATTAAATTAACATCCGTTCAAAATAAACATATTTAAAAATATATGAGACAATCACATACATTTTGAACAAACGTCAATTCAATAGGTTAAGATTGAAACTTTGCCCATCTAAAAATATTTACATTAATATGACAATCCCAACATCTTACTCTTCGATTGTAGTAAAATGTTACATCATGTTTGTACCTCGACCGTCCAAAAAGAATGTTTGCTAAGTTTTACCTAAATCAACTCTCCTTCGTCAAAAAATTATTAGGGATGATTTCAACAGCAAATTTTGCTTTATCCAACAATTTCAGAAAGCATGCAATTTACTTTGAAGGGAAAAATTGTAAAATCATTCTAAGTGATTATACCAATTTGTAATAAGTTTTATATAGTGACAGCTCCTTGTGGTAAGCCAAAAAAAAAAAAAAAAGTGGGGGCAATCCAACTTCCGTCCAAATTTATGATGGAAATCGTCAAATGACACGTGTAAATCATATTATGGTATATGTCATCTACAATAGAAATATATAAATATATAATTAAAAAAAAGTTGAGGAGATGGCCGAGCCACCACCTTTAGCCAAATAGGAGGGTGGCCGAACCACCTATAGGCCCAATTTCATTTTATTGGTAAAACAAGCTCCCAATGGGCTCTAGCTGTGGCTCGTTCTTACTGAAACATGCACAAGAAATTGAATGGGTCAAATGGTGCAAGTTTGCATGCTCTTCTACTTTACTCCCAGCAGAAGTTATGTGCCCAAAATTAGTATTCGATCTTGGGCGCTACTTCAAAACCTTAACAATTCACTGCAATCTTGGCCCAGAACCCCCTGGAAGAAAGACAATATAGTATCTAATGGGCCAACAAAGATTGATACATTGGATGCAATAATATAAGCAGCTAAAGTCAAAAATCCTAGAGACTTTTATCCTACTTCATACTCATCATGATGGTGTTCAAACTCAGATTTATGTTATAATAACACGTTAAATCATTACTTATCTTAGAAGTTTAAACTAATAAAAAAATTATGAATTTAATCATTTAATTACTATTTTAACACAATTCATAACCTTGTTCTAAGTTCGACCGTGAGAAAGACCCCTCTTATATTACCAAAGAAAACCATGTGTTCATATGTTCGTTTTGTAGTTATTTTGACTAATTTTGTCCTTTCGGTAAAAGATAGGAAAGGCAAATTTAACTTCAACAAATGTATATGCCTTTGGAAAATTCGAAGTGGGTTGGAAGAATTTTTTTTTTTTTTTTTTTTTTTTTTTTTTTTTTTTTTTTATAAAAAAAATCAGTCAATTAATAAGATGGATATTGGTTTAATAGATCTGATGGGGAGAAACCCTAAATTTTTGAAGGTAATTTTATTATCTTTCATGCAAAGACATCATCACCATCATCATTATTAATTGATAAATGCCCCTTTGGAGTTATCCCACAGTGTCCCCATGAGAATACAGCTAGTACCCGAACGACCAGGCAATGGGTGATAATGTTATCTTGCTCCAATATGGTAGGCAATGTCCATAGAAGAAGAAAGTGGCAGAGCTCCACCTCTACCCCACCTAACAGAAAAGACAGCATAAGAAACAAGATGTACATGCCAGCCTGCTACTGATACATGCATGTATGGTACATCTACATGTACCATTTTGATTTTACGAATCTTGGGTTGTCAATCTGCAGCTGGTTTTGTACAATGCCTCATGGGACAACTTCAAGTTCTCAACTGTAAATGGGGCATCTATTTATTATGCTTGTTTTATTTATCCTTACAATTATTTGAATCTAATGTACTACCAAAAGCATTAATCATAGTAGTACTAAAGTAATTTCAACTACTTTTTAATCAGCCATTACATGCGAAATCGCCGATTATTTCAAAAGTTTAAGCTAATAGGAACGAATGACCTCAGCTCTAATACCGTGCTAAATTACCATCTGTCTCAAAAGCTTAAGCTAATGAAAAGTAGTGATTAACACTTTCCCTCACACGTGAATTCGAATTCAGGACTTTTCTGACATTACACATGTATACCATCACTTTTCTAAATTCAAAATCTCAGTTTTATCCTCCATTTTATAGAAGGGTATGTCATTTGAGTTAAAAATTACCCCATTGAGCAATTTGTAGCAGCTTTTTTGGCCTTCCAAGACCTTTAAGGATCGTTAAGTATAACACCACCACCACCTTGCTCTTTAATAAAGAAAGCAAATGTGACAACTTTAAAAAAGACAGGGAACTACTAATTGTTTCCCTTGACATTTCCATACATTTGTGGATATCTTGTTATTCAAGAGGATCTTTTGCTCTCTCTTGAAGTTCCCCTAATGTCTTGACTTCCTTTGAGTCCTTTCACATCACTTTTTTCTGTCATTAGTGCTTCTTACCCAAAATCTTTGCTTGCTGAAGTTGGAAACACAATGGGAGAAGGACAACAAAGCAGGGGAATCTCACAACTTGCTATTTACCACAGCCTTGAATTATGATGACCAATTTTGTGTACAACAGAATAATGATCTAATATGAGAAGAAGCTTCACTTCTGCATATTTGGTATTCAAATGGCAGCTGTAGTAGCATTGCTGCAATGGAAAATATCATGCTAGGCTAAGACATAGACTCACTTTGTATGCATTTCTGGTGGATAGAATCAAATATAGACTCTAAGAACAGTCTCATCACAAGTTTCTTTTATATCCAAACAGACAACAAAGGGTCCAAACAAGCCCTAATGACTTTTTTCATTATTTTCTCTCACTAAAATCATGGGCCTATTTACCACTGTCATAGTTTCAGAGAAACCCACTGCAGAGGACTCTCACCCCAAGGGAAAATAATAGAAAGTGAAAAAAGCTGAGAGTTCAGTACTGATGGTGTTGTCCCAATAGGTCAATGAATGTAAGAACAGGACATTGGAAAAAGATATATACATTTGATGAGCTTCTTCACAGCACTGTTGAGTGTTGACACCCTTCTACCCACCCACTAAAATTAATGGTATAGTTGTGATGGGTCAGTTTTGTCCCAAAAAATAAGAAAATTTTGATGGGTCAGAATCTACTAAGTGAAACCAATCTTTCTAAATGTAGACACCTTAGACATTAGTGTAGGGTCCCCCACAGCCACTTGCATGCTAGATTTGTTAGGAGTGAAATGCTTTGCTGTTCTGGTGGTCCTTCCCCTTCATTTCTGAGGGTAGTGCATGTCAGAAAATTAATAATTATCAGGGCCTTCCTTGTACCAGGCCATTGCAAAAATATGAGGAAAAGAAGGGAGAAGATGATAGGGTTGGGTCACTTGAATTAGTCAGTGTAGCAAAATCCAAGCCCATTACTGGCCCATTGATGGTAAGTCTTGCATATACATTAACATCTCAGTATCTCACTCTCCTATAAGATTTTCATTTCTTCCCTAGATTCCTAGTATCATAATTGAGTTGGGAAGAGTCCAACTCAGTCTCTTCAATTCTGTAATCTAATAACTAGATGGCCATGGGGATGTGAAGAGGATCTATCACGCGATTTAGATTTCTTTTTGTTGACCATGTGGCAATATACACACTATTAAATTTGTAAAATTACTAAAATTAAATTCTAACCACGAAACGGGTCCTCTCTGTTTTACCCGATGAGCTTTGAGACACGCTTGCAAATTTAGAGAAATGAATATGTACAAGCTTAGGTTAATGGCACTTGGAGGTTTATGTCAAAAAATGAAGTTGCATTGTATGGCAATTTTCTACCATTTGAGATTGTGGTTAAAAATTTCCATCAGCATCTGTGAAAAGAAATGTCTATTTCAATTTTCCTTACTATTTTTGTTTGGGAAGTATGAAAACAAAGGAAAAAAGAAAAGGGAAAAGGGAATGTGGATTCTCACCTAACAGAATTGAAGAAAAGAAAAGGCCAAAGAGCTGCACCAAAGAACATGCATGTTATGATAAAGAAGTACACCAAATAATGTATCCGATCAATGTCTCTCTTTTGTCAAATTGCAATCCATAGTGCATCATATCAAGGGGCCCTTCCACTTCCACACATTGCTTTATCACTTGAATTGGGCTGAAACATAGCAATTAGGCTGTGTTTGGTAGCCATGATTCAATGTGAAAATGATTTCAAGATAAAGGGGAGAAAAAGAAAAGAAAAAAAAAAAATTACTTGAAAACCATCATACCTACACCTACACTAGTCATAGGTACACATACCCAAGTGCAGGCAATAAGGCATAGGGTTTAGAGAAAGTAATACCCCCCAAGGACTAGCCCTTCTAATATCATGTAATGCTTTATTCATTATCTTTTCATGGCTTTATATATATTGTCTAAAGCTTTAATAACTATTCTTGAAAAGGACTGAGAGAAGCTTTTCTGCCTTTCTTTTTTTCAAATTTTGATGCAAAAGAAATATATGACCGTTTTAGAATTATTTTTCCATGGCCCATTAGATTTGGATTCTATTCCACTCTTCTTCTACTTTTGGGTATAGGATTAAGTGGCTGGAAAACATTCTATTTATTTATTTTTTTTTTAAATAAAAAATAAAAAATCAGACAAAATTCCTCTAACCTAATGTATTAAACCGACATATTTCTCTGAAGCATTTAGTCTGGGTGTTAAGCAATAAGGTGCTGGGAAGGAGTGAGTATTTGTTATTCATAAGGCCACTTTGTCCCGCACATGATTGGTCTATGTCGATCTTAAGGAAAATCCCATAAGATGGGACTTTCGATCAACTTGCACCTTCGATTCTTAGCAAGTAATTTTTATATGCTTTAAAAATAGATGTCAGTTTAATATACTGAATTAAAAGAATTTACTCAAACCTTAATTTTTTATTGTAAAAAAAAACCTAACAAAGGGAAGTTTTAATTTTAAATCTAGGTAGCCCATAGAATAGGCTCCCACATTGAAGTTATCTTGAATGAAAATGGAAAAAAAAAAAAAAAAATAGTGCGGTAGAAAATAGGGACAATAATAGCAAGAAGACAGGATGATATGTCTGTCCTCCACTTCCATTGATGAAAAAGCATATGGAGAATACAAGGTAAAAGCAAAGCAAAATGTGCTTGCAATTTGCATGGACGGCCATTTCTTTCCCTTTCCCCTTTGCCCTCTTGTTGTATATAGTGTCAAATACTCATGAATAGTTTGCTGCCATGGTAATTCCTATGACACCCATCATCAAGTCTTTATCATCACCTCACTTTCAACCCAAAATTTGGTCCCATTCAAAAGCTCTAGGCCCAATATAATACTTGCTTAATCAACCATCCACACCATTCCTTTATATATATTTATCTTGGACTGCCCATTGGGACACTTCTCTTGTGTTAAACGTGATTTTTTTTGTCCCATCCTACTGCCCATATGAATAGGTCTGAGATTTGAAAATTTGGGATCTGGTTAGGTTGATCATGATAGCGATAAAGTTTTTCATTTTACATCTATTTCATATCAGCTGACGTGACTCGTTATAAATATTTTTTCATGTCCGTCACTTAAAAAACTAAAACAAAAAATAATCACTTAAAACACTACAAGTCAGTTGCTGTAAAATGAATGTGAATAATAGGTTGATGTGACAGTATTAGGCTAATGTGACAGTACCCATAAATAATTGGATCAACCTCTATTAAAAAAGAAAGAAAAAAAATTAAGAGCTGATGAATAATGCCACATCAGCTCAGTTGTATGAGAGTGTAATAAAAGCTGAGTATTCAAACTTATTCGATTTTCGTATGTATTTTCAAAAATGCATGTGTAAAACACGTGGTTTAAGAATAAGATGTCAATTTGAAGAAAACTTTGTTAAGATAGTCAATCAAACACAAATTTTGGGGAGGAATTGTGGATAAAGTTAAAAGTTTTGTTCAAGCAAGTGCATGCACTTAATTAAAAAAGGTCATTGATGAGCTTTATTTTCAGCAATTCAAAGTCATCTACGTATCCTGTTTAATCATACTTAAGACATTTAGTACCAATTATTCAAACATATCCAACTTCTTTAGGACCCAAATTCCATAATCATATATACAGTGAAAAAAGGAAAATTATAAATAAATAAATTCCACAATATGGTCAAGAGCTCTAAATGCGACCCTAGAAATAACAGATTTATGTTTACTTTAGTTCACAAAGTTGGTCAAGCTGACTGAAAGCCTTATTTTTTATTTTTGGCCTATTTCTTTCTCGACAAGTCAGTTTGATTTAGCGGCAACAATTTCAAATTGCAATCAATAAAACTGAGATTTTATATATATATATATATATATATATATATATATATATATATATATATATATATACACGGTTCGATGTTTAAAGTCGTGTATAATTTAAAAGAGCAATGTTACAGTAATACAGAATAAATATTTACATTCTATCCATCAAAGCTGATGTGACGTGTTCCCCCCAATTATGAAACTCATTTCCATTCACCAAATGTTATGCGGACCATGTCACATTAGATTTGATGGATGGAGTGCAGGTACTTGTACAGTATACAATATTTATCTTTTCTAAATGCACTCCATTTTCTATCACTCGTAAACATTAATTTTTCACGTTTTCTTTATTTAAAAATGTGTGTGTGGCTTGAAAGCTTTTTGTTTTTAATGTTTGTTTTAATTCACAAAGTTGGCCAAACTGAAAGCGCTTATTTTTTTTGGCCTTACTACTTTCTTGATAAGTCCGTTTGATTTAGCGGTAACAATTTCAAAACACAATTAATAAAAATGAAATTTTTACAAACGCAGTTCATCCTATAAAATTGTACATTCTTTAAAACGTACTTCCTTGCTTATCACGCAAAAATATGAATTAATTAAAAAATCTTAACGACCTAGAGTAAACCATTCCTCCCAAGTTTTTATTAATTAGCTAGGTACTCCAAATTAAGAAGCAATTAATCCATTACATTAATTTAATTGAAATAAGTAAATGATGACTTACCAATATGAAATGAATCTGATCACTTGTCCTGAAGATATACATGACAGCTCAAAATTTGTTCTGGAACCATGACAACCATAAATCCAACAGCTTCTACTTTGGTTGAAATGTAAAGTTGGAGAGGTTCTGTTTGGTTGATGTAGCCCACATACACACCACTTGGAAATTTCCTTAAAGAAACTCAATGCCATGGTTTTTCCAATACATAAATCTTCTGAAAGCTTTTCATGGGTCAGCAGGAACTGAGTGTGACATGCCCTTATTTTGACACCTTCCAAGCAAACCCTTAATACATGTTGCAGCAATGGACAAAGTGCTGTGATGGCCATGTGATCACAATAATCAGATTCCAGCTTATCTGAAAAGTCAGCAATAGTTGGGAGTTGTACAATAAAATGTGATTACATATGCTTAATTATTCAATGATCCCGTCTCATCATTTATCATATTATGTAGAAGACTGACTATTATACGACTGTCATATAATTGAGATGACGTAGTGATAAAAATCAGCCATTTTTACTGCTATATCATTAAATTGTATGGCAGTCATATAACAGTCTACTAAAGAGCATTCATTGCTTTCACATTTTGAGTAACTTTTGTGCTTCCCTTTGTGAAATTTACTAAGAGGAGAAAAGAGAAGAATGACATCTTCAATTTACCTGTTTTTTCTTAAAATATCTTTGTACCTTTCAATTTTTTTTTTCTAAATAATTGCAGACCACAAAATAGTTTGGTTTGTCTACTTCAAAATTATATTTTGATGGCTTTTGTTGACTAATTCCCTTGAGACATTGTTTAAGGAGTGTTAAATAAATATTAATGTAATGTTCACTTTTCTCATTTTAATTTTAAAGTAAATCTTTTCGATAATTATCAAGAAAAAAGTATTAAATCCATGGTCCATTTTTTTGTGTACTTACATATATACATACAATTTCTTATATATATATATATATATATATAATTTATAAAATGATAGAAATTACGTAGACAATATCTTTGAGGCAGTTGTCACGAGGATCTTTCTTTGTTTTCATTTGTTATCTTTCTAGAACAAGAATAAATCTACTTTTCTTTTGCTAAAAAATTGGCATCCACTGGATATATATGTTGATTGAAAGAGACATGAAGGTGGCTGCCTTTTCAATGCCCTAAGAAACTCAACTGCTTTAAATTCAAGATTCAACGGTCTAAGGGGCATCATGGGCATGGCCAACGTTTTGAAGAATTGCTTTCCTTTAATTAGAAGGTTGGCTTTTGCAAGCTAACACCAATCAAGCAAAGAAGTGGTGCCAATTTTCCTATCACAATCATAATTCAAACCCTATATGTTAATTCCATTTTTAAATTTAATTAATTGGGCCACTTCCAATAATCTCCTACTAAGGCATTTTTAGAGACCATATGGGCCTTGGCATCCATTAATCATATAAAACTGTCTACCCTCATGTCAAGCTTAAAATATTTTGACCAAGCTAAACACAAATTTTCAATTGTACTTTATGTTCTTCAAGCTTTCCTCTTATAATGGTTGGGCTTGCCGACCCAAGTGCCCGGCCCATCACCAATAAGCCCGAGCACAACCACATGGCGCCAAACCGGAACCCATCCCTTGAGTTGTCAACATTAGTCCCCGTGATCCCAATTGTAACACCTTACCCCATTGACACACAATATTGTCCGCTTTTAACTCCCATGAACCAGACTTTCCAAGAGGTCACTCATCTTCATACTACTCTCGCATAAACTCGCTTAACTGAGGAGTTTTGATGGAGTCATAACCATTACGACTTTAAAACACGTTGATATCATGAATGGTGTAAGTAAACATATAATCACATCTCTATATCCATACCCAGGCGATGTGAGACGCTACAATCACCCTCTCTTGAAACCCAACGTCTTCGCTGGCGATCCTCATGGTTACTACCATACACTTCCAATAGTATATATTAACATACTATACATGGTTACTACTTACTAGTATATGTAACTGCTACGTTCTAACTACTAACTAATTAATAAGTAAGCACTAGTAATTATACCATATTTTATATATTTACATTTTACATAGGAATGTAGGATGATTACTAAGCGCATAACTAGTAACTAGTATGATTTCAAAAAAACAAGTAACTAGCATATAATTATAGACCATGTTTGACATTTAAGCTTAAATAACTAGGTATATTACACTTAAGTACACTATATATATATATATATATATATATATAATGCAATGGGTGGATAGCCCAAAAATCCGCTTGTCCATGGTGATGACAGGTGGTTTCGCCCGCCCTGTATAGGTGAACAGTGACTCAAAAAGCCCCTCATTTGAGGGCAATTATGGGGGTGATTTTGGGCCAATAACCACTTGTATAGGGCGATATATAACCCTAGCCATAGTGTTCATTGAATAATGAAAACCTAGCCATTTCATTCGACAAAGAAGTCGATTAATGGCAAATCTCTAAACTAAACAAAAAATAAACGCCTTATAAGATTAAGGCTTCCCTCCCCCTAAAAAAATAAAATAAAAATAAAGGCTATTTTTAGGGGCAGAACTAAACATTTAAGTATGAGGGGACAATCTTTTTCTATAAAATTTTCGAGTTGTAATTTTAAGAAAATATTTTATTAAAAAATAAAATAATTAGAGGCAATTTTAAAATTTTGGTACCGAGTTTCCTCGGTTATTATATGATTTATGCTATTCCAATAAAAGTCCTTTTAAAACAAGAAAAAGAAAAAAAGAAGAAAAGAAAAAACCACTATCTATACATGGCTACTTGTTTCTTTGAAGCCTATTAATAATCTATGGCAAGAGCTAATTTGATTTTGTTCTCAAAAGTGCTTATGGTGGGAATTTAGAATGTCAACTTTCAAGAAAACTAGTGCATTTCGTAATGCACCATTATAGGCATAGATGATAATAGAAATTAGGTCTAACAAGCACCAAAAATATAAAATTTTGGTAAAGTTAATTTAGGAAAAATAATTTCTTATAAAATCATACTACATTTTGAATTTTAAATTTAAATGAAAGGAGTGGAAGAAAGCATTGTAGAAAAAATGGTACACACCACATGCATTGGAGAGAAATGGGTTTCCTAGTAGATAATTAAAATCAAATAAGTAATATTACTACTATTATTCCTTTAAACACAAAACAATACCACTACCATTAACATCATTAAAAAAAAAAAGGACTTGGACAAAAACACCATGGCAAAGTAATTATCAAATAAAAGAATTTATATATGAATTAAATTTCAAAAAAAAAAAAAAAATGCCACTACCCATGTGGCCCATGTACATCATCACCTCTAGGTATTTCCAATCCAAGAGGGGGAACCAAAAAAAAAAAAGAAGAAGAAGTAATTCTTATTATACTCGATATTATTTTGATTTTTTTTTTTTTTTTTTTTCAAAAAAGAAAAAAGAAAACTGGCACTCATCTGGTGGGGCCTCTTACTGGGCCTGGGCTATTGACATTTTTGGGCATTGGGCCCTAAGAAAGGTAAACTTCAACGCTAGAGCTTCTCAATGTGAGGCAAAGTGGGCAGGCCTGAGCCACTTGGTCACACTCTGTACAGAGGCACAGATGCCGACACGGTATCAGAACCACCGACGCCACGCGTTTCCGACAAGCTTTACATCTCGGACCCGATACGACGACTCGGTCCGGGTCGTTATACGCCGACTCGGCGTCCTCCGCCTGGCCCTCTACACCACCTAGCGGATCCTCCCCTCTCCTGCTATCCTGCGCGGGGGAAACTCCGCTCATCATGGCCTTCTGGAGTTGGGCCTGCAGGGTCGCCGCCTGGGCCTCCTGGGACCGGGCCTTCGCCTGCCATACCTGCGCTTCCACGCTAAGTTGCGCCGCGCGTGCCTCAAGCTCGGCGTTCCTGCGCGCGGCCTTCTCCACCTCCGCTTCCTTTTCTCGCAATCTCCGGGTCACTGCCCCTTCCGCTGCGCCCAGCAGCGCACGATAGTGCCTCTGCCTTTTCTCTGCTAATGTGCGCTGCAGTTGCTCTCCCTATTACCCAGTTCCACAAAGAACAAAATTAGCCTTCAAATCCGAACCCCCCAAAAAAAAAAAAAAAAATTAATTAAATTTATGAGAAAACCATTTGAGCAAAGACGAAATGAATACCTGGGCTTGAAGGAATTGCTCGATTTCGTCACGCTGTTGTTTGATTTGGCTTGCGAAGTCTTCTGCTATTAGCGATAGGAAAGGAGACGATGATTGACAAACATGTTGTTGCTGTTGCTGTTGTTGATGTTGATGTTGTTGTTGTAATTGTTGTTGTTGCTGTTGTTGTTGTTGTTGGTCCCCGAAAGACAAGCGGAGGCCGGTGGAGACCACATTGGGTTGGTGGTGGTGGTGGTGGTGGTTGTGGAGCTGAGAGAGGTCTATAAGCTGAGAAGCTTGAGATTGCAAAGAGAAAATTGGATTGATTGGAGCCGATGATGACACCCCAGTAGCTGGTGCAACTTCTCTTCCTCTCTTCCGCGAATTATTAGTACTCCCCCCTGTGATTTAATCACAAAGACAGCCCGTTTCAAGAACTGAATTCACTCCAATGGCATAGGAACTCAAATATTGGCCAACCAAAAAAAAAGGAAAAAAAAAAAAAAAAAGTGTGCAGTACCTCCATTGTTGATCAATAACATATGGGATTGATCAAGAAATCCTCCTGGTTGTGGTTGTAATGAATAATCAAGGCCTTCTTGTCCGTTTCTACAAATATATACATATAATTAAGCAACGAAAGAAGAAGGGGTTAGACAAAGAAAGAAAAAGATATGAAAAGAAAGCAGAGATTTTGATAGGCAAAGAAAGAGAGAGAATGCAAACCTGTTTAGGAGGAGGACATTTGAAGGGTATTGAGCCTGGACGGCCATTATAATGGATTGTATGTGTAGAATAGAATAGAATGATGATAGAGAGAAGGTGAGGAGGCAAATGAAATGGGATAGGAAGGGATGGGATGGGATGGGATGGGGTATGTATGAATATGATGGGGTGGGTAGCTGAGGAGGGCAAAGGATATATGAGGGGAGGAGGATATTATGGAGCAATGTGAAGGGCCAACAATAAACGCTAGCACATAAGAAGCATGAAAGAGAAGGAAGATGCTTCCACAAAGCCAAGGCGGACTCTTCAATGAGAAAATTTGAAAAAAGAAAAGGAAAAAAAAAAAAAAAAACTTGAGAAAGATACAAAGAGAGAGAGAGAAGGGAATCAAAATGACATGAGCTGAAATTATGTCTGTTGGGAGGCCACCACCACCACCAACATCAACACCACCATCCTCTTACCCTTGTTGCCATTTATCTCTCTCTGCCACTTTGTTTTCACCTACTTTTCTTTTTATGTATGTTTGCCTTGTTTCTCTATATATGCTTTGTATTGAGTAAAAAATATATATATATATATATATATATATATATATATATATATATATATATGAGAGAGAGAGAGAGAGAGGGAGAGAGAGAAAGTAAAAGAGGGGAGAGAGAGAATAGGGAGAGGAAGAGATAGATGCGATTGAAGGGAATCAGTCCAAGAGAGAGACACCTTATTCTGCTCTTTTCTTTCTCTTGCCTTTCTTTCTTTACCTTTGCTTCTTCTTCTTCTTCGCGTGGGGTTGGCTTTTCTTGAGGAGGAGTCTCGTGCTCGTTATCACCAAAACCAATATTTAACTTTAATAAGCATTTATTATTTTTTTTTAAAAAAAAATAATAATAAAAAATTGGTTGATTAATAAAAAGTTGTTCAAATAAATAACGAGAGAGAGAGAGAGAGAGAGAGAGAGAGAGAGTGGTGAATTATGGGTTGAAGGTTTTGTTGTTGGAGTGGTGTAGATGTTGTTGGGCGTGTTGGTCTCTGCCGCGCCATCGCTGCCGCTGGGATTGTTTGTATGTGGCCTCACTGGCCCATCCGTCTCTCGCCACCTTTGCCCATCTGTCCCTCTCACTCTCTCTCTTTTATTTTCTTAGTTTACTTTTATATTTTTTCGATTTCTTTTATTTTTATTTCCAATATGCTTAGCTTTTATTATGGATAATTGGGCATTTGGGAATTGATAATAATAATAATAATATTAATAATGACTTGACGGTAAAAATTGGCCATTGATTTTTTTTTTTAATAGTGTTAATTTGATTTTTACATCAATAAGTTATATGATAGTTATATAAGAGTTTACTAAATAACATTACTCATATACAAAAATTTACTAAATTAATTTTTATTGTGGTTTATGTTTTTTATTTTTAAATACTAATGCTATTTAGTGGACTCTTGTACGTCTATCACATTATTGGAATGTTGTGACAATAAAAATTAACATTTGAATCAAAAAGAACTTGTAAAAGAGAAAAACTAATAGCAAATTTTCATTACTATGTCATCCTAATTATATGAGGATCGAAATGTAATATGCTAAATAATATATATATATATATAGGTTTGACATAGAAAGGTTCTAGGGATTTACAATCTTTTCTTCTCTTAGTTGTCTACAATAATCTCCTATCTTGCCACTTAAATCATGTTGGAAAGGTTCCAAGAATCTAGATATATATCTACTTTTCCAGAAGGGATAATATTATAGAAAATGGGACAAAAAAAAAATACTATTTATATAAGAAAAAAAAAATGTCAGCAGTTGATGTGCCAAATGAGGTTTCTTCTAATCTAGATTTGAAGTTCCATTTTTCTTTATTGGGTCAATATTTTTTTAGAGAAAAAAAAGAGGTTGAATTTTACTTGGTTTTGAAGATTAATTCAAAAATCAACAGCTACCCATGCTTCCTGTTGCTTATATTTCTTATCTTAGAAAATAAAGAACAGATCACCCTACCTCCAACCTAATTGCCGTGGTTGGTGGTTGAGTTTTCCCTTTTCCTTTTTACGAGGTTTTGAGTGGTTTGATCAAGAATTCAACTACGACCATGTCAAATGAATATAGCCATTTAACCCTAAATTTAAGGAGACGAGTGAAAGAAGAAAGAAAGAAAGAAAAAAAAAAAAAAAACCCTATTTAAATTAACTTGGTTACAGCTATATTGTTTTTTATCGACACAAATTAATTTTCTAAACCTTATGATCGTCTGCAACGGCCACAAAATATGGACAAAATTTTTCGGCAAACTGTTCAGTTCATCAAACTGACGTCTACCTTTAGCATATGTGATTTTCATGGATGAGGAAAACTTTGTCCGTCAAAACTTTACAAGTGACACAAAAAATGTGGGATTAATTAGAAAGTCTTTTAACGTTTTTGCTCTAAGATTAAGGCATTGAGAATTTCAAATGTTTCTTTAATTAAAGCTTTGTTTTAATTAATTCCTTGGTAAAACAGGAACATCGATCATTATCAAAGATTCAACAAAAAAACAGCATTAATAACCAATGGCCATAAAACCCTTTGAGCCACACATAGGCTTTCTAGATCTAGAGGGTTGTGTAATGCTTATTTTTGATAGTTAATACAGTTATTGCCACGTACAGCTATTGTTGCTGTGCCGATTATTAATTACCTTGCTTGCTTATCGGTACACTCCATGTGTTTTTCATCGGGTGTTTTTGGGTTTTTATTTAAAAAAAAAAAAAAAAATTAACGTGGCATAAAGGTCAAAACGGTTCTTTAATTTGAGTGCTTTGTGTTTTAGATTGTTTGTTAATGTTTTTGTTTTGAAAATAGAAATAAAAGAGAGCAGGAAACAAACAAATCTTTAGGGTATGTTTGTTATCCGAAATAGCTATTCTATTAAGAAAATGAAACGCTATTCTATTTCACCTTCTTCAATTCTTAATAAAAGCTATACATTTTTTCCTAATATAATAGCTATTCCGTGTACCAAACGTAACCTTAGTGGTTTTAATTAGGATTAAAAACCCTAATACCTTTTTGGGAGGCAGTTTGAAATTTCATAAGAAGAAGAGAGAGAGGAAAGATAAGTTCATTGTATTTTTCCTTGATACTAGTGAAGAAGAAACATCATTGATCGACGTTGCTTGTAGACATAGGCAATCTAGTTGAACCAAGTTAAAATCTTGTTTCTTTTTGCTATTGATATTTTTCTTGTATATATATATATATATGCATGCTTTGAATGCTAACAATGGTATCACAGCCGATGATTCGACAGAGCACCCAACACCCTTGTTATTCATTTGAGTGTTTCAAATAAAAGAAATCAGAGGAAAAGAAAATGGTGATTAATTTAAAAAAAAATATAGATTAAAGAAGGGTGCATTCTGAAGAACCCAATCAACTTGTAGGTATATTAGAAGACTAGATCATGACTCTCACAGCAAGGCTTGTTGTATAAGTACTAAGTACCAAGAAAATGTCTCTAGGATTTATAACAGGAAGCACTTTAGTTGCTCGGTTCCATAATTATGACAACGTGTGTGTGTGTGTTTATCAAAAGGAAAAGCAATAGATTTGAGATCTCAACCAAGTTTCATTTGAAAAATATAATAAATTTTTTAACCCATTTGTTCGTACACTTCCATTTAAATATGACCAACTTAGATGCATGTATTATTGGACCGCAAGGGCATAAAAAGTTAAAGACATCTACTCTTTTAAGAGCCATTAAGAGTGGACATATATGTTTTGTGCATTGATAGAGATTATTCAAGGACATTTTTTAAGAGCTATTAAGGGTAGCCGCGAGCCACCCCTATGTTAATAATTACCATCCACTTTTAATGGAGTGGCCGCGAGCCATTGTGGCATGGTGGATGAACGGTTGACCCAGTATAGTCATTGTTTTTTTTTTTTTTTTATTAAAAAAAATTATTAATTTTTTTTTATTTAATATATATAAGGAGTATTATTGTATTTTCACAGTATTTTTAACAAAAGTGATGAGTTCTTGAATTTAGAATGAGTCTAAAACTCAGAGTTTTGAATCTATTAAATTAAAAACTTTGATTTTAAAATCAAAATAACAAAAAGCACGAGAGTGGGTGACCTGATTTTCCTAAAAAATTAGTTACTAAAAATGGTTTCCAAAATAAATCAAAATTGCTTAATATTTATCAACAGTACTTTGTTGTAGCTTTAGTTACACTTCAATGAATGGTGGGGATTTTTCTCAATTTTCTTCAATATATCAAATATGTCCATAAAAAAGAAAAAAAGAAAAAGAAAATCTATAACTCTAAAATAAGATCTTAGAAAACTATAAGAAGAATCTTGAATGGGAGACTTCACATGGCTGAATTATTTAGGTGCTCAAAAAGACAGATTCATTATTATTATTATTATTATTATTATTTTAAAAAGGGCTTGTATGATTCTATAGTGAAATGTCTCGTAATAAGGTGGGATAGGGTTTAGGGTTCATTTATTGTTATTGATAACAAGTTTCTTTAATTATTGGGTGAAGCCCGTTTGTAATTTTTAGATTAATTAATTTCACTCCCTTTTCTTTTTAAATATTGAGAAATCTTAAAATGTAATTACCTAGTCTTTGTTTAGAATAATTAGAAAATTGAATTTATTTTTTTAAAAGTGATATAGAATATGATATTCAATTTGTTCCTAGCCTCTCAATATATAATCCATATTAGATATTTAAAAACCTCACTTTCCTCTTAGTTTCTCCTTTCCTTTCATCTATCTAAAAATGGCTAAACTACTTAATTATTTTCGCTTTTATCCACCCTACTACTATTTTGTTTGGAAGTACGTTAAAATATAAATTAGTTTAAAAATGTGAAAAAAATCTACATTTATGCACACAAACAAAAAGATATTTACATAGCAGGTAAAAGGGTGCGCGTTTTTAAAAACTTAGAACTTTCTTTGAAATTGAGATCCAAAGCTTCGTGAATTTGCTCCTAACTTTTTCATTGCCTATATTAATGGATAACTTAATTTTTATTAGTTTGTACACAAATATTCTTAATTCAACACTCAATCTGGTGTTTATGTGTTGGAAAATGGCCAAAATTAAGGAAATTGAGAGAGAGAGAGAGAAAAAAAAAAAGAAGTGGGAGACAAGTTTATATTTTAGTAATTTTACCATTAGTATTAGTATTAGTAATAGAAAGGATATTTAATTTGGTGAAATTAACTATTTTGAAACTCGCCAATTCCTTTAATATACAAGAGTAAGGTTACTCTTTACATACATTTATCACACTCATTTCATCTGTCACTTAAAACACATTACGTTAGCCGATATAAAATATGTATGAAGAGTATCATTATTCAGTATATTAATTAATGTAAAAAAAATGGCAATTTGATATTACAAATTAAAAAGAAAAATGAATGAAAAAAAAAAAAAAAAGGGTTTGAGTGTTGGGTATTGGTGATCTTCCCCAAAACCAAGAAGGATTTTTTAACTTTAAGTAATGGAGGTGACAAAGAAAGAGGGGAAGCCACCAAAAAAAGAGAAAGTGAAGAGCAGGAAATTGTGAAAGAGAGTGCTTGGAATGGCATCACGCAATTTGTCTTTGTTTTGGTCCCACTTACGGTCGGCTTCCTCCACCTATTAATCATCTCTGATCTCTCTCTCTCTCTGTCTTTCTTTCGCATTCAAATACAGCCCTGCACGCCATGCAAATACGACCCTCTCTTTCTCTTAAACTCATTGTTTTCTTCTCCCTCTAAAGACAGCCTTTCCTTTTCTCTCTTTTTTTTGTTTCTTTCTTTTGTTTTCTTATTGTTTCATTACCACCTAATCTTTCTCCTTTGATTCTCACAAAACATCATTAACTTTTCTATTACTCTTTTACCACGTCTACCCATCATCATCTTCATATATATATATATATCATCATCTTCATATATATATATATATATATAAAATAAATGATTCACGTTAATATTTTTCTTATCTCATTGAAACAAAGATGATCGTATACGTAATTATATTACCAGGTATATATATATATATATATACCCAGATTCGGTAAAACTAAATTTGATAACATCAATAGATATATATTTGGATTTTAATTTTTTTGTTCTTTTGGAGAAACATTCAAGCTAACTTGGAGTACTTTACATTATCAATGTAGTCATTAGGGTAATTCTAGCTGTGGATTAGGTCTTTGAAGCGGAACCGTCTTAATTCTTTGTCTCTCTTTTTACTCTTGCTTTTACTACAATTTTCTATAATAACTTAACCAACATGGAGTAGTAAAGAATATATAGGCCTAGAAAAAAAAAAAAAAAAAAAAAGGGTTAAAAACCTAAACGTCATGTTCATTAATTTAAAGAAAGATTAATGACCATCTGGAATACTTCAAAGATTGATGTAAACAAGGACCAATTAAGTCATAAATAATTGGCCGAGTCAACACGCGCGTTCATGTGTTAACCGTACAAACTTTGGAATAATGAAGAATATTTTTCTACAAATTAAGCCTTTTTTGAATCCTCCTTTGGTTTTATCTCCTGGAACCTAATGGACTTGTGCTTGGGGCTTGGGACAAGGAAACCAGTTCCTCATGTACTTTGTGAATTACTAAGAGATGTAGTTTTGATAAAAGTATCCATCGATTTTGGCTTTCTTGTCACTCTGGCGGGTAGTTTTACATTTCCCATGACTAATTAATTTAACAATTTTAAGACTAATTAATTTGAGCAAAACACAGTAATTTGAGTACTATTTTGAACAGTGTCACGCGAATTATCATGTCGATCAATTACTAAAATTTGGTTCATTTTTAGGCATCGAAACACTTTGAAAATGTTACATATCAAAAGGGTGGCAAGTTGTCAAAGTAACCTGAAAAAATTTCATTCCCAAAATATTTTTTCTTCAATTTTGAAGAGACGCTTATTCTTTAAAAAAACTAAAATATAGTTTTTGGTTCTACGCTTTTTTACGACGTAAAGAGTAAGAACCCGATGAAAATATATCCAATTGTAACCTGCCACATTTTTAATATGTGACATTTTTGAAATGTTTTGATACCTAAGAAAGGCCTAAATTATATAATTTAAAAATCTACAATTTCTTTAAAATTATAAGAGATCTTAATCTGATGAATACCATGTAAAAATCAAGCTTAATTATAATAAAAGCTATAATGCAAATTTAGTCAATAATTTTTATTTTTTATTTTTGGTGTTGGGGATTAAAGTCCAAATCAAATGTGAGCCATCATTTCCAAGAAGTATCATGAAATGAGGCGCATTTTCTTGGGTTGAAGACACACCCACTTTACTTAAGACATTTCTTTAATCCTAATCCAACCATTCCCCATCTATTTCCTTGACCCACACACTCCCAAAACTTCTTTTCATTTTTTTTTCTTTAATTATTTTCTCTCTCTCTTTTTCTTTACAGTTAAGTTTCTTGGACTTTTTATTTTGTTAATCTTGCACTATCCCTTCATTAATTCCATCCCTCCTCCACCACCTCTCTACAGTTTACCCACTACCAATACCCTTTCTTTTTTCCACACCAAAAGCACTCCTAACCTTCCCTAATCACAACCCACATGTCTAGCTAGCAACATTTTATATTCAATTTATTTTTCTCTTTATTATTTTTTTCTTTCTAAAAATAAAATAAAACAGTACTCTTATGCATTTTCCAAGAAAACTAATATATATATATATATATATATATATATATATATAAAGCTTAATTAGAATGTGTTGTTTTTACGTAAATTGTTAATAATGCACGTGAGAATCACATACTCTGAATTAAAGCAGATTTTCATACTCGATTATGTTTTAAAAGGGTATCTTTTTTCCACGTTAGTTAAATTATTTTGAGAGGACTGCTACTAACTCATAGCTAGCTTATCACAATTATTACAATCTCCTAATTATATTAATTATCTTATCTTTGATGGAGATCATCTGAGCTAACAAACAAGGTAATGGAGATTCGTCTATGGCAATTCAATTAATATATATATATATATATACTGCATATTATATAATGCTAACTCATTCACAGGTAACAAATTCAATTGTCTATGTCACCCTAGTAAGCTATCACCTCAACAAAACCAATTATCACTTAACTATTACCTAAAAACTTTTGACATTTTCATACATTCATTGTGGCTGAACACATCACCCATAATGCATTTTTTTTTTTTTTTTTTATTATGTCGCTAATTAAAGCATTTGGAAGGGAATGAAGGGAAGTAATTGAATATATATATATATATATATATATATATATATATATATACACGTCCTTAATTAATTAATATCAATATTTAATGTATATATTTTTGTTGTTAAGAAACATACTATATCGGATGCCCTACCAAAAGATAAACAGATCGAAACAAAATAATTAAGGTGGAGTAGGAAGACTATCTAATTATTGATAAAATGGGGATTTATATATATTTTCGAAAGATCAACTTTCTTTTCTTTTTTATTTTTTATTAATTATAGAACAATGACATGGGTTCTGGAATGGTGATTAATTAGAAGGCATTTTCTACTTATTTTAACATAATTTCATACATATTTATAACTAGCTAAGGGGTGGGATTACTCGATCTAGCTAGTGTTATATGATATATTTTAGCGAAAATATTTTAATTTGTGTGATTAATTAACAGCTTACTTAGTGCATGAGGATGCATGGAAGACATCAAATATTTGATAGTTATATATATCCAAGAAAAAGTAAAAACTGTATTATTTTCTTCAACTCTTTACCATAGAAATTCTATAAAGACAAAGAATGTGTTGCACTATTTGTGCTCGGTCCACCCAGTACTTTTTGCATGTCATCATCGTATCTCTTTGACATGTAGTTGCACATGGTGCTACTGCAACCCTTGAATTTATAGCCAAAAAGGAGTACAATTATTTTTATATATCTGAAAAAAAAAAATTGTAAAGAGTTATAAATTAATGATTCAACCCACTGAGTGACATCAAACCAATAAGGACTCATCACTGATCCCACCTCGAAAGTGTGTACAAGCTAGATGTATATATTGGAAACCAAAAAAAAAAAAGTTTTATTAATTGAAAAATAAAATAAAAATAATGATGCATGAAAGATAGAGGTAGAGTTTTTATTTATGAAAATTGTCAGTGGGAGGGGAGGTGGGTGGTGTATAATTTATGAGGCTATGTGTTAGTACTTTACCCTGATCAGTTTCTGGTGATGATGATGATGATGATAATGGCAGTCACAGGAAGAAGCAGAAATGAAGTGAGAAGAAGTGCCAAGCAAGAAAAAAGAAAAATCCCCATCAGGGTAATGGGGAAGCAACATCAGAGTGTGGGGGTGGTCTCTTATTTGTTTTTGCTGCAAAAGAATCAAAGCTCTTACACTGCAGAAACCGACCCCTCCTCTTCATTCATTGTGGGCACACCTTTGGAACCATCTGTAAGTAGGGGTGGAATTAAAGTTTTAGGTAAGGGAAAAGATACCCAAAAATAAAAATAAAAAAATTTAAAAGGGTCTATTTCTTGTAGTACTAGTGTAGTTCGGCCCTTGATTTCTAGGGATCCAGGGCATTAATTCATAAAGCAAATATGAGAGAGCCCTCTAAAATTAATTTGTCTGACCAAGAAGTACCTTTGGTTGCTTGATATTTGCTCGGGTACAGGTAGATTTTATAAGAGTTTTCTCACGTTTATTATTTGAAAAGTAAAATTATTGAAATATCTAAAATTGTTGGAGATATCTGTCCGATTCCTAGAGCGTGCATTGTGTTATTATTATTATTATTATTATTTAATTTATTGTCTATGTTAAAACCCAGTTTTAAGTAAGAGATTCACATTTTGTGATTATGGTAGCTTCACGGGAAATGATTTACTTGTAGAATTTGGAGCCCTCTTGCATAAAGTTGGCAATATTGGAATTCAAAATGTTAGGTAATGTTATTTCCACACTTGTTTTTTCTTCTTTGAGATCATAATGCAGTGAAACATGGTAAGATAAAAAGTTGAGACTAAAATATCATCAATCTAAATGTTATTATTAACTTTGATACTTAATTGGAATTCTCTGTTTATAACTTTTGGAAATTTGGACAAAAGGGAGACTTGAAAAATCCTCTACCGACAAACTTCTTTTAAATTTGAATTCATATTTATTCTTAAAACACCTAATTTTTACATACAATTTTTTTCTTTTTTTTTTTAAAAAAATAATAATAATAATCCAACCCAATATGAAAAAAAAAAAAAAAAAAAAACTTTGAGAATAAGCAAAAGTCAGTGAGAAATATTATTATTATTATTTTTGAGAAAAGGAAATATTATTATTTTGATACATATAGATATTTTTCACTTAATTTTCTATAGAGTTTTTTTTATGAGCAATGTAGGGAATTTAGAATAGGGCCCAAAAAATAAATGATGGGAAATTTTCAGTTAAACAAAGAGTGGCCCACAGAAAAAGTTGACCCTGACAGCGGATCTCCTCCATTGGAATTTAATAAAAAAAACCTCCAAAAATGATCACATTCTGCTGCATTGTGAAGAGGAAGAAAACACTGCAAGTTCCACGGCATGATCATGAATGTGGAGCAATTTTGGTTAATAACAAAAGTCAGAAATACACAAGAAGATCAGTGGTCCCCTAATCCGACGGACCTCAGCAGAGGTAGCATAACAGTATAAAATACTACTGCACCCATCACATCATGCAATGGCTCTATTATTTATTTATTTTTTATTTTTTTGTACAGGTCACAAATTCCCATATAAATGTAAACAAGTAAACCGCCAATGGGAGGCACTCTATGGTTTTTGCTGCCTAATCTGACACCCAATCTGACACCCACTCCTAATTTAGGGTGCATCTTCTTGGGACCAACTTTCAGGAATACTGACTTTTGTAAAATTGTACCACAAAGTGGCCTTCATTGGCACATTTTGGGGTGCACAATTACTACTATTGCTCACATGATCATCACTCTTCTGTCTTTGGTCATTTGGAATATTTCAGTATATTCTCAAGGGTATCATTTTTGTTATATATATTCAAAGTAAAATATTTTAGATAGAGTAGCGTTAAAAATTACACTTTTATCTTATTATTATCATATTTTATTGACGTGATTCTGTCAATCGGCTCTTAAACCGGTCATTGGTTAAAAATAATAATCAACTGACACTACCACGTCACTAAAGTGAGAAAAAAGTGTGTTTTGTAACACTCTTTAGATATTACTACTATACCCCCTTGATATCGTGATTTTATTTGTAGAAGTATCTATTTAGTTTAGTAGTTTCAAAACGTGCGGTTTGAAAAAATAACGATTTTAAAACCCAATTACTTAAAATATAATTTTTTGTTACATTTTTAAACTGTCATTTTTTTTATTCAAACAGGCAAAATTGTGGGACCAAACACATTCTCAGGGATTGTTAAATGCTATCTTTAGTCGTGAAAGAAATGACCAACCAAAACCAATATCATATATGATACATTAAATACTTTGGTCCTAAAAAAAAGAGAATAAAAAAAATTTGATTGTTATTATATATACAACTAGGGGTTGGGCCATATATGCGATATATGTAGCTAGGAAATGAAGGATAAAAGTAAAAGTTTTGCAAGTTATTTTGTCGCACTCATTAATTTTGTAGGGGTTTGAGTTGGTATACATCATATGATATATCATATACGGATATCTCATTATTAATCTCAACGATCGGTCATGAGTTTAAACCTACCTTCGGGTAGTCTTCTGACATTTATTTATTACCTAATATTTCACGACGGTTCTTCACAATATATATATATATTTGCTTATCATATTTTAGTTGACTTAATTTATTAGGTTTTCTATCTAAAAAAAAAAAAAAAAATTAGGTTTCAGAAGTACCAATTTGGACATGCCTAAAAGCAAGTTTAATTATATGACCGTTTTGTATCATACATACTTGTTATTTGGTCATATTCGTTTAATATTTGTCAATAATAAAACGTTAACTTAAAAGTAATCATGAATTGTAAGAAGCCTGCTACATGCTTATTTCAAAGGTTCCTCAAATTTTGTGCAACAAATTCACAATCTTTCGTGTGAAACTATCAAACCTAATCGTCTCTCATGGATAGCTCAATTGACTGAGGATATATCAAATCTAACCACCGACTTGGAGCACTTGAACGATATGAAATATATGCTATACGACATTTCTCACAATAAATAAGATATGGTGCGGAGAATATATGTATGTGTGTGTGCGCGTGTACACAGGGCAAAACTAGGATATGTGCTATAGGGAGGTGGCAACCTATAACGCTATAAGCACTAAAGCACATAGCATTCAAAACATGCTAGGGGATAGATAAAAAATAAGCTACTTTCACAATGGGAGCAAAATCAACAAAAATAAATAAATAACCCTAGGGGTTTTTAACTCATTTTTGTTTTAAAAATATTTTCATATCTTATAGATATGCATATATTTATAAAATACACACACGTGGGGCTGCCCCTTTGTGTGTGTATAAATATGCCTATACATATTTTCATATCTTATACTTTAACATTAATTTACTTATGTAGTATTATAAGGTCAAACTCTCCATAAACAAATGGTTGCATGCTATGCTTCTTTTTCCGAAAGTCTTTCTTATAGATTATTATTATATCTTATAAACATAATTAATTGTATATATATATGCTATTATTACGGTTGAAGAAATGTATGAAAGAAGCATGTATCATATATATGTTAATTAGTGCATTTGTCACGAGTTGAAGAAGCCCTAATTAAAAAGTTTTAAGATGTTAAATAAGTACCTAAAAGCCTAAGCTAACAGTAAAGAATAAATTCAATTATTTAATTAATATTTTAACATTTTCTCTCAATAAACGAGGCTTATAAATATATAAAATATTTAATTGAAATAAAAAGTAAATTATAGAAACAATGTTAAACCTCAAAACATTTGCTATGATACTATGTTAAATTATTCGTTATCTTAAAAACTTATATAATTTAATAATTTTAGTTAATATTCTAACACAAAAGTATAAACAATATTCAAACACATGTTGGAAGACCTCTAAAATAAGTGTCTCTAGAGACCTTGGTCCTTCATAAGTTGTATCCCTTTTTTTTTTCTTGGACCAAAATAAAAAGAATATAGATAATTAAAATCAAATTATTGGGTGTTAACAGCATGCCATGATGCACAAGTTGTAGCTTGCTTCGTTGTGGTTCATGCAATAATGGCTCTAGAAGTGACTAATTGTGTCTGCTTTGGGACACCTTACATGTTCATCAAATGTTTTGGTGTCCAAAATCTCCTTGCAAGCAATTTAGAATTTGGGAATTTTAATTTATTTATTTTTTGCAATGATATATACCCTCATGCTTGGGTGTTGCTATGTATATGCTGATCACTTCTCTTCATTTTCAATTATGTAATTCGTGGTGTAATTATGTAAAATAATAGTTTTCTAATTATTTATTTAGCCAAAATGACCTCATCAAGATGTGACTCATTTGATGGCCTCAAGGAAAAGGTTGACACGAATAGAATTGCACCATGGAATAATCCACTATCAACAAAGCTTAAAAAATAAAAGATAATTTTACTATAAAAAAAAAAAAAAACAATTGAGAAACCTAATCTTAAATTATTTGGCACTTAGTCTTAGAAGATAAGAATCAATGGGGGTGATAATTGATATGCTTAGATTTTATTTTATAAATAATGATATCATGAATTATTGGAAAAGGAAAAAATTTTATTAATAAAAAAAAAAAAAAAAAAAAAAAAAAAAAACAGCCTTTAACCTAATTTATAATTGGAGTTCATTTAAAGATTATATCCAATAAATTTCATATTAATCCTTGAAATTCATTGGATCTAAGCTGATCATGTATTATATATGAAAGATGTTTAGAAATGATCATAGAATTAAGTAAATTAGCTAGGAAATATAAATAGTTTCCCTCTTTCTTAATTGGTGAAGAAAGAAACAATTATATATATATATATATATATATATATATATATATATATATATATATATATATAATTGTTTCTATATATATATATATATATGTGTGTGTGTGTGTGTGTGTGTGGGATCATGAAAGAATATATTGGAACAAGAGAATAGAGGCTTGGGGAACACGTATAAAGAAAGCGATTTGGGGATAATAAATAGGATAAATGATGAGCTACCCACGAAGATTATGATGCAGAGCCAACCATATGAGCTCATGTTTATCGCAACCCTTTTCAATTCTAACCACTAGAGCGCATGAGGCACGACCCATGACCCATTTTCTTTTGAATTTGCCTTGTCCACACTTAGAAGCAAAATATGCCCACTAATTAATCTCAACACATGGATTCTCTCTCTTTCTCTTTCTCTTTCTTTCTCCCTCTTAATTTGAAAGTTTCTCCATCATGGGGACCAGATGGGAACAGGCAAAGGAGGATTGATGGGGGAGGAATCAAGCATTGAATCCATGGGTTGGCATTCTTTGGAATGACTACTGCTTGTTAATTGGCATTATATTGACTTTGGATGCAAATAATATCTCCAAGCTTCCTCTCCTTTTTCAAAGGTGCCATTGGAATATAATTATTTCACTTAGCTTCCCACTTTTTTATCTCTTTAATTTCTTCCTTACGGTAAGGAATCAGAGAGAGGCATTGTCTTTTTCATACCATATTTTTTCAAACCTAATGACGCCAGCCGAACAAGTAATCTACATATTACATGCTCATTCTATTAGCCCAGCAAAATGATCAGGGTTGGTAAGATAAAAGCATATTATATAGCATTACTCGATCGGGCCGGATTTGAATCAAATAGAGAAATTAATTTAAGTTTATAAAAATAAAACAAAACTTCTTCTAAGCAAACCAACGTCTTGAATTGTTATGATATTAAATTCATATTTTCCTATTAGCGACGATTTAACGGTTTTACTTTTTATTCAATGTCTTTGGTCTTCAAATTTTTAAAAAAGGCTATCGATCGATAACCAATAGCTCAAAGGTAAATATAGTTTGAAAATTAAAAGAAGAATTAGAAAAATGATACAATAAATCTAGAAACTACATTTTTTATTCCACAATGCTAACGTGACAATTCCAAACACCTCTTGAATTAGTCAATTTTATTCAAGGAAAAAAAAAATTTGTTGCGACTATCGCGTCGTCGGTGTTGTGAGATAATTATAGGATAAAAAAGTGGCATATAGCATTACGTACCCACAAGAGTAATGCTACATACTATAGTTTCATCACACTCTCATTAATTTCACTGGGCTAATGTGGCAATAGCCGTAATACAGATAAGCTATTAATTGTTCAAAAAATAAAAAAAATAAATAAAAGATATTCAAGAGCTGATGGACACTATCTCTCATTAACTCGCCAGTAAAGAAAAGGTCGAAAGAGGCGGATCGGAGTATGTAACATATATGTACTGATGCATGATGCAATATTCTTAAATGAAAGTTTGTCGACAGCCAAATAGCACACCTTTTTTCACCACTGTATTAAGGAAAGCAACAACATATATGTCGTCATCCCTTATGTGTTTTTTTTTCTCAATTCTCATTAGTTCCACCACATCACAACTTCATCATGCATGCATAGAAATCAAGCAGAGCCTTTAAATCTTTTTAAAAAAATTGGGTGGACCGAGCCAACCGACTTAATTGCTTTTTCTCAATAAATTTGGATTTTTCTTTTGTGGGGATGGGAGAATAAATTGAAATTCTGGACTACGAAAATTAGACGACAATGTACGATTCTAATCAACAATGATCGTATGCCTTTTGGAACCTGTCCATAGTAGTAAAATTAAGCTTAATTCGATAGAAAATTATAAATTTTAATACTCTTCGATTTTTACATATTTTAATTGAAATAAGAGATAAATTATTACGCTCATATTAGAAAAAAAAAAAAAAAAAAAAGCTTGTCAATCTATATTCATAATCCAAACCATTGTGACAATCTATTCTTGGGGTTAAAGAATGATGATTACTCTGAGGTGGGAAATGGGAACATAAAGATGAAAAAAAAAAGGATTAAATATTATATATGGGTGTGTTTAGTTTAATTCATTCGATCAAATAATAAAAAGGGATTAAGAAAAATATTAATTAGGTAAAAAATTCTGTGAAGACGACTTTGTTGTTGGCATGCGCAACATAGAAAAGGTAGTGCAGGATAGGATTCCAAGTTGCCTCTTCTGGCGGGCAGAAGAATGCCATGGAACATCACCAATCTTCAATTTCAATTGAATGATAATAATAATAATAACAACAACGATGCTTTGCTAAGATCAGAAGAGACGTGTGAAACTCTGGATTGCAACAAAAAACTCTCTCTCCCTCTCTCTCTCTCTCTGCATATATCTCTTTCTCATACTTTCTCTGTCTCTAGGAAAACGAGACATATTAATAACGTTCACGCGTCAGACACACACATGCAATAACATACATAGAACCAAGAAAGATAGCCTCTCTCTCTCTCTCTCTCTCTCTCTCTCTCTCATGAATGATTCTCACAGCCTTTATGGTTAGAATCCAACAAAGCTTGCAAACAAACAATAATCACTTGAAACTGGTACCTTCATGAAAATCTTGGCATTTTTTTTTTTTTTTTTCATTTTTTATCTCATCTCGAAGTTGCATGTGAAAAGGGTAAAAAAAAAATATTGAAAACAATCACTCTCTCTCTCTCTCTCTCTCTCTCTCTCTCTAGAGCTTTCATTTTTTTTTTCTTGTTTGTTTTCGTTTGATTCTTGTTGAGGTGGTCTGCAGTAAGAATAGGTTTTTTTTTTTTTTTTTTTTTTTTTTTTTTTCTCTTTTCGATCCCGTGAGTTTTGGTTGATTACATTGGTAAGGTCATTTTCGTATGGGTTAAGATGACATGTTTGGTTCAAGTCATTTTCGTAAATTAAAAAATAAAGAAACTTCAAATTTTATCATGGAAGTGAATAGATATAAACATGTCCACTCGCCTCGAATTACTAAACAAATAGAAGCAAATATATATATATGGCATGTGGGGCACAGTACGTGTCATGTTTTCTTCAAATTTTTATTGAACATTATCATGCAAAAGAAAAAAGAAATACATCATCAGCTTAACTTCTATAACGTTTCAGCAAACAAGTTCAAATAATATATATATATATATATATATATATATATATATATATATATATATATATATATAATGTTCTCACCTGCCGTGTCATTTTCAATGGTGATGATCATCCATATTTGACTAATCAAATGAACAGCTAAGAATGCGTAAACCCCCATTTTCTTCAAAATATCCGTTGAGTACTGGAAGTAGCAACAGAAAGTCTGACCTTTTAATTGGATGGTTTATTGTGAGCCATTTGGCCAAATAGGAAACATATACTACAAATACTTGATGCGTCACCTAATAAAAACCAAGCATATATTAAAAAAAAAAAAAAAAACAACATTTTCCAATGGCTTAAAAATGTTTATTTGAAACATATTTATATACTACTGTTATACGACTAGGATGAGGTAATTTGATTTGATTGTAGAAATAACGTTTTCAGAATTATTATAAGCACCTTTAACCAGGCTGCAGGGTAAGAATAAATTCCACACGCACAGCAATTATAAACACTTTAAAGGAAGTTTGGCAGTGGATCCACAGAGAAATATATTCTTCATGTAAGCCCAACCTCTCCCGGCCCCTATCTTGGTTGCACTCAAAAGAGTAAAGAAACTTCGAATAAGAGACAAAAATAAATAAATAAATGAATAAATGAATTAGAAAAACTTATTATTATATATTGCTGTAATGGGGAAAAGATTGAAACTTGTCACTTTTATTTTATTCAAAAGTGTAGGGAGAAGAGAAACTTCAAGTGAAAGATAGATTCATTGAGATGGGTTTTGAATAAACCCGTGAAATGGGGTAGTGGGCATATTAACTTTTGGAGAGAGATGTTTTACTTTTCTCTCTTACTTTTTTCTTCATATTTTAGTTTATGGGGGGAATTGGAAGATATATAGGTATATAGATATATAGCTAGATAGATAGATGATGTGAGAAGGCATGGTGTCTTGTGTTGGGTCAATTCTCTCAACTATTGCGTATCTTCTGCTCACCCCTCCCACAACCTCAACCAACATTATTATGAAAGGAGGCAGCAAGGAAAGTCTCCCTTTGTACAACGTCCCACCCCACCATATATGCTGCCAGTTTTTTCTTTCCTTTGCCTCCACGTTGCCTTGTTCTCTCTCTCTCTCTCTCTCCCACACACACTTATTTGTTTTTGGCACATATCCCCATTTCAAATCGCCTCCCCGCGGCCATCCTCTTCAACTTGTTCACCTACCCTAGTAAAAGGATGAGAAAAAAAGAAGGAAGAAAAAGGGTAATGAGGGGAGATGGAGATGATGACCTTGATTGCTTTATTTGAATCTTTTTTCCAATCTTGATCTCTTCTTGTTGGAGGTATTAATTAATTAATTAATTAAATTCAATAGGCTCTCTCATCTCATCTAATCTTATCTCATGCATGTTGTTTCCAATCTTTTTTCTTAGGTTTTTTTCAAACCAGTTTTACCCAACCTACTTCCCTTCACATGCATGATCGATGCAATATCCTTTGAAAAATCTCTCTCTCTCTCTCTCTCTCTCTTTCTCTCTCATATTAATGAAAAGTTAGCATTCTGCAAGGAGAGCATCTTACCCTCTATGTATCTAAACCCCAACTTTGGCGGTAGCAAATTTTGATCATTAATTTAAAGTTCGTGGGACAAGTACCTAAGATTTAATCAGCAAGCTAGCTTTGGCACATGAATCTAGTTTTCCTTTAACTGATATTTTGAAGTTCAAAATGCATGTGAAATCAGATCTCTAGTAATTTTTCGTTCAAATTTGAAGTAAATATGAAAGAACTTCTATACGATTCACAAGTCCAAACAGGTAGGCGGATTATTCGAAACCTACTTAGATAGGTAGGTCTCATGAGAAAACTCTCGCATTTGCTATAGCAAAATTGTCGGAGATCTCTATCTTGTTAAATCACAGCATTTTGAACACATATCAACTTAATTTGAAGGAAAATTTTATTTCACTCCTCTGAACTTTCACATGTTTTGAAATTATTCTCTCCTCCGAAACTCAAAAACTCTCAATTTAGGGTATCGAACTTTTAATTGTTTGCAATGTTTTCAATCGGTTAAGATTTTCCGTTAAATATTTTTAAAATTCTCAAAACACTGCTATTTTTTACGTAAAAAATAAAATAAAATAAAAAATTACAAATATTAGGCGTTGGTTAGGATTGAACAAAATTTGTAAAAAATATCTACACCTGAATTTTAAAAATATTTAACAAAAAATCTTAACGAAGTGAGGTATATATTGCAAAAAATTAAAAATTTATTATCATAAACTAAGTTTTTGAACTTCAAAAAAGTAATTTTAAAACACGTAAAAACCAAAAAAAAAAAAAAAAAAAAAAAAAAAAAAGGTTTCGCCAAGTTTCTCCTAGCTTGAAAGAAAACTTTGCTACGGCCACCTTATGGTGATGTCATTAATTTTATTTAATTATTTATTTTTCACCGTCTAAAAGGACAGATTGGAGTACCCAAAACGGAATTTGACATTTGACAAAACAGGTGGAGGCCCACATACATTATAGTGGGGCTACCCTTACAGGACCAAGGCAGGTACTCTTGTACCCGATCCATTGGCAGGTTCTCATTACTTAATTAATGGGGCATGCTTTGTCTTGTTACCAAAAGGGCCCCAATTCCTTTCCCTATTCTTTATGCATGTGTGTATTAGAGTCTTTGTCAGCAATATTTATAGATATTGGGTGAGACTTAAAATCAAGCACATCTCATGTGCCTCTACATGACACATGAAGCAAGCATGCACTTGTAGTACAAATCTAGACTACTATACATATATTTCGATCCAATCAATCTATTTCCACTTGTGTTTGGTATATATTAATGGCCATTATTTGTGTTCTAATATTTTAAATCCCACATCCTAATCTCTAATCTCTCTTTCTCTTTAAGATTTGATTTTTTTTTTTTTTTTGGGGGGGGGGAGGGGAATTCACCATGGTGGATTAGGCCTTGTTTCCACCTTCCATTATTTCAACAGCCCAAATTAGAAGGTCGGTTCTTTTAGTAGTAGAATAAGCTAAAAATAAATTATCTGTTATAAACTAGATTATGTGTGGTAATTGATAATAAGAAAAAGGCCGGACTTAATTATTTAAATGAATATTGTTATAGAGTTTGTCAAAGTTTGGATTCATAATCTCAACATTTTAGACTAATAAAAAATATTTAATTTAATTATATAATTATAATTAATATTTTAACAGTGGTTACGTCTTGTTTATGCCAAGCTTATATCAACCACGAAATCCAGAAAGTGTGTTTCCTTAATTTAATTGTAAAGATAGTGAAAAGTATAATACCCTTCTTCTTTTTTTCTTTGTTTATATATATATATATATATGCCAAGGAGAAGATTTATTTCCAATAACAAACGTCCTATCATCAAACTTATCACTCAATAGCCTATAAAGGAAATTGGCATCTCTCCTCCTTCATAAGAAGATGCTAGTATTTATTTAATTCATGTGAAGAGGGAGACTAGGGTGGAGCCAGGAATTAATAATACCCTACCCACAAATAAATAATAATAATTTTAATGAGAACATACCATTTCTAAAATTTATTCTTGAGTTTTTTTAGAAGTAAATAAAAGTTCAGCATAACCCGAATTCATACTAGTTAAAATCTTTGTCAAACTATTGGATTTTTTTAAGTTAATCAAAATTCACAACTACTTTTATACGTGTCGTAAAATATTTGTCAACCTGAAAATGCTTTTAGTGGACCAAGAAAAATAATATTCATCAAGCATAAAATAGTTTACGCTAGCTTCTCATTTACATAAACTATTTTCCGCCACTCACTCACCCCTTGGGGTCTTACTTGCCTGAGTAGGCATCAGGCTACTCAAATACCTACTCGGCCAACTGGGCCTTACAAGAGTCTTCTCACAATTAATTTGTATGTCCAAATTGTCAAAGGCTTTCTATTCTCACATACTCTCTTCCTTCACAGTTTCCCTTTATTGTCTCTCGATCTCTTCCTCGTAGCTCAGATTATAAGAAAATATAAGAAATACTTGTTGATTTTTCGTACGAGACAAACACTAAGAAAGTAAAAAATGATTTCAACTAAAAACATTTTTTAACCGAAAACATTTTATGTTAATTAAACCTGTCATTCTAAATTAATTGATTGAGCATTCTTATCCTTAAAATCTAGGAAAAACCTCTCACTGTGAATCTTTTGAAGTAAGTTCCAGAGATTTGAAATGATCCTTGTCCATTGATCATTGAGCTGGCTGCACTAGCAATATTAGCCAATGTGGTGAAAATTAAACCCATAGGCCAACAGCATTAATCACAGCAGGCATCATCATGTAGTCTACTCAGTCATAATGAAATCTTTAATTTCTTCACGATTTAAAACTCTTGTTTGTGCTCCTACAGTCATGGCTGCTATTTTGGAGCATCCATACAAGTAAACAAAAATTTAATTTTATCATCAACATTCAACACCTTCCTTTTCAAATCGATAGCGAGATAGACGGATTTGATTTTGCTAAAAAAATCTCTAGTGCCCATCAGAACACTAATTATTTTCAAAAGGAAAAAGTAAGAGAGCCTTCATAATTAACCAATTAAGTGGATCATAACAAAACAAATGTAATTATAGCAGGTTTGAAATTGCATTGAGAAATAGAGTTTATAAAGTGAAAAAGAGTTTCATATATAGTTAAGTTTTTTTTTTTTTTTTTCAAAAGTATGTTCTGGCCCTTTTTAGAGTGAAAAAAATCAAAGAAATATTTTTGAAATTTTTTATCAGACATGTCATCTTTTTGTTTGTCACAGTTTTTTAAGTACTTAAAGTACTTTTTAAGCTCTTTAATGCAATCTCAAACATGCTATCAGTCTGACAAACTAAATATGTGGTTCAACTAATTAAAAGGATTTTTTTTTCTTGATATATCCTTTCTTTTAAATCTTTGTGATTAATCTTACAGTCCAAATGAATAACTTAATAACAAGCAAAGGATAAAAATGAGATACATACAAACCCACAAAGTTTATTAAAAAAAAACTGAATTGGAGTAAATTCTTTTAATTCAATTTACTAAAGCATGTGATTTTTAGATTTATTTTTAATAGGGTATATTATATGGGTTTAGCTTAATTACTTTTTGTAAAACATTCAATAGAGATCTCCTACTTAAAAATAAATAGACAAGATTGTTTCTAGTGAAAATATAAGTATTCTTGCCTTCAAATCTTACAATTTTGTCCATTCATTTTTTAACACTATATATATATAATAGGAAGAAATGAGATGAATTCCCTCACCACGTATGGATCGGAGTGCATAAAATCGAAGTTGATAGGATATGTTATGAAATGACGTGCATACACATAAATGATTAATGCATGGGCATGAGCCCTATATATAATAGGGTACAAGAATACATTACCCCCAAGTGGCCTTAACCTAATTTTTGGCGTTTTTGCACATGCCGACATCCTTCACTTATTGCATATTTTGCATGCATGTTCCTCCAAACAGGAGACTCATCTTCATTCCTAGCTATGTGCAACTTCAAACCTTTCCCGACAGCCGACAGTCCTGGTATTATGGCCAAACACTATTTTTTTCCCCCCCAACTGGATTCATAAATACATATAAGCACCAACAACTTCCCATCTCGCTTTGAAACTATTAACTCTTCTTGAATTATAATTGTTAATTTCCTGTTTTCCAAGTGTCAAATACCGATTGATCTGCGAGAAGTAAGTAAAAGAGCTTGTCGGAGCGGTGTTTAAGTCAAAGAATATTCACGAAACTATGAGGAAAAAAAACAAAAAAAAAAAGAAAAAGAAAAACAAAGTAAAGCGTATCTAGAGAAAATTATGAAGTCCCTTTTTACTTGTCATATTTCCTTGTATCTATAATGATGTGTTTTGACTGTTTATCGACGGTCGTGAAATTAGGGTGCGGTCATATATGGCAATTGTCAAGGTGGCCGGCCTGAAAGTGGCGGATTATGTGTGTTAATATTGATTCGGTGAACTCGGGTTGATGGGTTGATACATCGGTCGGTGAGATGGGCTTTTCGGTTATAGGCCCACCAATAATAATATGAAAAAGCACCTTTGATCATCTCATGTTGAGTAAAACAAAATAAAATAAAAAATTATTAATTCAGATTAATTAAGTAAGAATTGAATGAATTTGGGGTGTCTTTATCCAAGGGCAAGAGTCGAGAAAAATCAAGCAACCAAGACAAAAGAAAAGTGGTATAGTAGCTATGTTCTTATTATTAGGTAGGGATCGAGCATCACCATTAATTTAAGAAAAGGAAGGGGGTTGCCAAATCATAATTATCTTTTACATTTAATTTTGTCTTACATATCTCTAGATGGGCCTACTTGCTTTCGGGAGGTTCAAAGAAATTTAGCTAAAGTTGATCTCAAATCTATCCCTAACTGTTGCACTTCATAAAGAAAACACTCATATCATCAAAGAAAAGTACACACTTTCAAACCCAAAAAGTTTGTATATGTGGATAAGATTGGAATTAATTAATCAACACATTATTATTAGCTTAAACTGATAGAAAATAATGGGTTAAAACGGTAAATTTGGAGTTCGAATTCATATATGAGCGTTATTTTGACACCATATTAAATCATTTAAATTAATATTTTAACATACTCAGGTAGATTACTACGTCATATTTACGTACGTACATAAGATTTGAGAAAATTAATCAGATGGCGGGGTTAATTGGCATTTCTTATTTGGAAGTGTCTCTTGGAATCCTTTATGGAACACGTTGTGCGTACGACGACGTAAAGCAATATAATTACGTGGAATGGAGTTTGTTTCCTCCTGCTTGCCTGCTTTGACCCGATTCATCCAACATTTGTGCCGTGTCATTGAAGCATTAATTAATCAAAATAAACATTTCTTCAACCTATATATAAGGATAAGCCAGCCGATCTACTTAATTAATTGGATCATCTTTTCTTTTGGGTTAATGGGTTTTAGGGAGGGAGGGACAAATTTGCAGATGTTGAGTGATTAAAGCCATATATAGTAGGGACCATTAGGGCATAAGATGTTGAACATGATCATTAGGATATTTAGGGTTCTCTTGGTGGCATATATTCCAAAAAGAAGTGCCATATAAGCTAGACTTGTATAACATGTTATATATATTTAATCAAATGACTATACGTATCATTTCCTCTATCTATCTATTAGTTTAACCTTGTTTTAGTATGGGTGACAATTCGTGTTTGTGTGTCGGATTCAATTCGTATCGAGACATAAGTACTATAAGACTATATTATAGTTAGGTCAACCATAACTTGACTCATTTGATTAAACGGGTCAGACCCGTTAATCTTAACTGGCTAATTTCATGTTGAATTCATGTCAAGTTCACAAATCGTATAAAAAATTATCAGCCCTACCTTTTAATATAAGGTGATAATAAGATCGAACTTTGACTCTACATGGAGCTTATATATCTCCCATTTTAATTAAAATAGTTGACATGTTGTATGACCGTCCTATATGTGAGGGGGTGTTAAAGAATTAGTTAAATGATAATCATTTCTTATCAAGGACTATCCAATCAAATTAGCTTCAATTCAAACATTTCATCCATTATTTTCCCTATTTTGTTTGGCCATATTCATAGTAAATGCCCTAACCTAATCCTAAACCTAACCCTAAACCTAATCACCACCCTATATATCCCATAATACCCTAATCCTAATCACCACCCTATATATCCCATAATAGAGGAAATCGATCATTATGAAATATTGCTTGCCAGCAATTTCTTTATTGAATATGTTTTAAAATGTTCTCTCAACTTGTAATTAACCCCACAAGAGAGAAGAACACATAATTGGCAGTCCATGTACAAACTTTTCTGCAGGCTAGTTAAGCATGCATGTCCTCACCAAAAGAGATGTGAGAAGGAAATCTAGAATAGTGTGCAGAACCACATGGGGGTCTGGGAGTTGACAGGCAAACAAGAAATCTTTTTCCAGCACTGTTTAAGCCATAAACAAGTAGTGGCATTGGAATGGCAGAAATTACAGGTCTAAATAGTACAAATACACAATTATAGAGAAGCCATGATTCTTGGCCGCACATACACACACATGGGGGAAGACTTTTTTAAAAAGCTAGAGGAATATATGTAAACCAAACATGATGCTCCCCTTGTCAATCTGATGAGCTTTCTTTCTTGATAGCCATTGGGGGCATATTGTATCTTTGCTTTTTTAACTTAATGCCCTTTGCAAATGCAACACACCCTTACCATGTGATATTCTTAGCTTTTTTTAATGCTTATCACCAACATCATTATACTTCTTCCTTGCCTAGACCTAAATTAAGGTAATTAATTAATTCCCAATACATGGCTTGTGAGAATGAAATTGTAGGTTTTCGACAGCTTGCAATCTTAGCCGTTCATTTTTTCTTTTTCTTTTTTTAAATAGGAGATCTATGGTGATTCTTTCATTGGAGGCAAGCGAAATCGGTCTTATATTATGTAATCTAATGACAGTGCACCCATTTGTATTAGTTATATTTTCCAGGGATCCTTTTTAAGTTTGAAATGATTTGTATGTTGCATTATTGGGATCCTCCTTGGTAGTATCTTCACTCTTTTGGATAATATATTTATATGTCTTTTCTCTCTTTTGGTAGGCTAATAATTTAGTCTAAATTTGAATTAAAATTAATTAGAAAGAATCATGATTAAGATCAACAGGTTGAGAGCACTTGCCATGATAATGGGATTGATTAATTTGAAAAAGGGGATCGAAAAGTTGATGTTGAGATGAGTAGAGCCACTGAAGTTGAAAGTATTGATAGCCTTGTTTCAAGGGAAAATGGCCTAGAAAGATTGATATCCACCAAGAAAGTTGGTTGTGGGTTGAGAGGAACGTAGGAGAATAAAGCAAGAAAGCACATCCCATTAAGTAACCCACACAACTTAATGCTTCAAAAAAGCCTGGCGAAGAAACTCAGAAAGATGGAATTTCTTTGTCATAATGGTATGTGCTTTTAGGTTAACCCATCTAGGATTCTTTTTCTTTTTATTTTTATTTTTTATTTTTTAAACCTCTATAAATAAGGCACTACCAATAACCCATCTAAGCTAATATGACTTTGATTCAAAGATAAATAATGAAGTAGGAAATCTTTGGCTGTGAAACAAGCTGCACCCACAACAACAGTTTTAATAACACTAGAAAGGTATCACATCATTTCAGAATCTCAATAACCATCATAGATGGTGATGATCATTTTTCTTCTCTATTTTTTAACCTTTTTTTTTATTTTTTTATTTTTTCTTTTTCAATGAAGAGTGTAGATTTATGATTCTTTGGCATCCAAACAAACCGAAAATTATGACCAAGGAAAAACAAAAAGCAATATTTAATGGAAAGAAGCTTTGAGAGACATCAGGAAACATGATATCACTTGAAAACCACATATTCCAAATTGAGTTTTCTTGCAAGGGTTGAGAATATATATGAAAAATCAATAGAAATTAATATATAATAGACTACATTTATGTGGCCTGCTTAATTTGAAGTCTCTATCTGCTACTGACCCACTTTCTTAGCCCAAATAGGCTGCCAGCAGGTTTTTCTTTTTTCTTATATATATATATATTTTTTTTCCCATCAAAGATGGTGGTGTATTACCTTAAAAGTCAAATTTAGAAAAGTCAAAACTTGGGTGGTCCTTTAGGTTTTATTGTCTAATGGAATTAACTCTTAATTAGCACCCAAAGAAGAACCAGTTCTAGATCCCATCATGTTGGCTGCATCATATTTTCTTTATAAAATTGCACGATTTGTTGGGTATTTGTTAGGATAATCCATGTCTTAGACTAGTGTGAAACAGGTGGGATTCGATTGCAAATTTATATTCACATCCAAATCCAAAGGATTTACAAAAGCTATATTCAATATATAAATTTATTAGAAATGCTAATTATAAATAGTAAATTGTGTATGTCTACAAATTATTGACAAGCCAGATATATGCTCGACAAGTCTAGGTCGTATTGGCCGTGCGATCAACTGTATCACCACTATATATTAAACTATTGAATTAGATGGGATCTTGAGTTTGTCAAAAACTTGAAAGTAGGGCTGCTAATTCATGTTCACGTGTCGGGTTGGGATGATCATGTTGACGTATAAATATAAGAATATATAAGTCAATCTTAACTCAACTCATTTAATTAAACGGGTCAAATCTCTTAACTTTAACCGTCTAATTTTATGTCAGATTAGTGAATCATATAAAAAATTGCCGGCCCAGCACAACATGTTCAATTTCTGCTGGGCATAATGTCAAATTCAGAAGGAAGAAAGAAGTGTAGGCTTTGAAACTGATTTGGTGTATAATTAGAAGTTTGATTTGGAATAGGAAAAGAAATTTACCTGGGCTGAACAAAGTTGGCCCATACTTGACCAATGGGCTTCTTTAGCCCAGAAAGAGTCTCGATGTGCCTGGTGGATGAGAGGCTGCCATGTTTGAATGGCAAGATTTTTTGGACTGGATCAAGATTTAATGGGCCGGAAGTTAATGGGCTTGATATCAAAGGAATTCTCTTTTGGGCTCCACTCGCTGAAATTACCAAAATAACTCGCTCTTTTTTCTTTTCTTTTTTTCTTTAAACCATTAATAGAAAGGTAATATCATAAGAGTAATTATAAATACTCAACACTTTCATTTTACTAAGATGATATGACAGTATCTTTTAGCCTTTTGAAAGGAAAAAAAAATTCCCTTTTTAAGAAGCCCAACGAGATAGAAGTTGAATATATAGCATTACTTATATTATAAAGTTGAAAATCAATTGCATTTTATATTTTTTATAGAATTCGAATACAAAAAGAGTGGTTTATCTCATTTTAATTTGAATGTAGTTAAGGATACTACAACTTTTATATATAAGTCCCTTATAAACTAATGTGGCATTTACCACGTCAGTCACTGAACAATTAAATTTGATTGTGGTTGGCCTGGTAGTGTCGTGTGGACCATCACATTAGCTTGTAAGTTCATGTGGCACTTACCACGTTAACTACTAAATAATTAGATTTAATTGTTTTTGATGTACTAGTGCCATATAAACTGTCACGTTAGTTTGTAAGAAGTTGTAGTATCCCAAACATTTTCCTTTTCATATTCCCACTTCTCTCATATGGATAGATTTCAGGTGAAATCCCATCATAAAAGAGAAATCAGAAAAAAATAATAATGATAGTAACAAAAGATGGTACTAAAATATCATTTTTCATACAAAATCTCAAAACGATTTTAAGTTTTTGTATAAAATTATACATAAATATATAATTTCCTTATAATTAATTATTTTAACTACATCCAGATCTCATTCAAATCAAACTTGTACCAGATTCGGATATCTCATTTTGATCCATTGGCAGCTTGCAATATGCAATCGTTTATTCTTTCGAAGTGACATAATTACAGGCTAAAGGTGTATGTCACACAATATGACCTATTAGCAAACGATGTGAAAAATATGAGTATTTTCACATTTTCTACACTTCTGTTTTAAAATGCACGTTTGACTTACAAAATCGCAAGGCTAAACAGACTCTAAAAAGGAAAATAAACCTACTGCAAATGCAATTTGCACCAAAGAAAACCCATGATGAGATTTGCATTGGAGAGAATGGAGGATGAAAATTAGAAAATTACAAGTCACTATATTACACATTACACTACATTATTTCATAATTACCTTGAGACATTTGATCCTCTAGATAAGCTAACCTAAGTCTGTCCCCAGTTGAAAATTCACTCCACAAATCATAAATCTTCTATCTGTTCTAGGGAAGAGAAATGCTCATCAATCCTGCTGAGAGTCTCTTGATCAATTTCTGTAGTGCTAATCAACTTTTTCGAAGAATATTGCAATTCTTTGTTGGGTTCAGAATCAATTTGAGGAATCTGATCCTTTGGATCAGCATCTTCAATTTCTGTTTGATTAGATGCTGTGCCCCGATTAAAGAGCTGGAATTTCATGTCCAAGCAAGATCTCAGATCCTCCTCATTCCGGGCTTTGTTTAACTTATCAATGAGATCACTTATACCCAAAGCCCTCTCAGTCTTCCAACTTTTTGCCTTTTTGGGTCCTTCTTTAGGTTCATCTTGGTCACTTAGACCATTAACGCCATCATCCAACTCAGGCTCATGAAGCTTCTTTAATCCCTGATCAACAATTTGTTGTATCCTCCGCCTGAAGTTATCTGTTCTTATTGAGTTTGATCGTAGCTGCAACTTCAGTCCTGAGACCATCATCTCAGGGTTGTCCTCCATAGAAGTAGGGTTAGGGTTTGATACAGAGGACTCAATCTCAATGGAACCTTCAAGAATAGACTTCACAGAAAATACTTCTTCTAGTAAACCGATATTCTGCATGTATCGGTCAAAAGCTTCATTCTCCACTTCAATGTTTCTCTCCTTGTATTCCTTTAACTTGGAAAATCTCCAATCGTTTAATGCAGCAGCATCCTGAGATAACTTCCTATATCAGGACAAGTAATTCTTACAGCCATATCATAAATATGAACAAAAATATATTGATTCAATCCATGCACCTTTCTAGTCAACGGCTTTCTCGAACGGAGTGGAAGTTGCACGTTATTGAACTGGGCAAAATTGTTGGAAAGTTGCCGAAGTGATGCAACTCTTAGTGTAGATCTGAAATAAATCCCAAAACCAAAACAAAAAGTTTACAGCAAAAACTTAAAAGACTAGTGATACAACTGGAGAGATTTGTAAAGAGAAGCATGTCAAAGCAGTTGCTGAAATAGGGGTATTAGAAACATATATAGGAACCTCAGGAAAGAAAGCATTAACAGAACAGGAAAAACAAACACTTCACAAATGGAAATGTGAATTTAAACGACTACATAAAACAGAGAAGTGAACCAACTAAATTCTTAACGTAATCACATGACATACGAAGACTTGAATCATCAAATAGGGTAAGTTTTGAAAACCTCTAATCAATTCTGGTTCAGGAGTAGACCCTTCAAACTTGGCAAAAATGCAAACACAGACATTTAGAAACTGACAGTCAAACATGGAAGAGCTCAACGAAATTCTTCAAGAAAAATTATTTTATACGCTGCTATTGTCCTAAACGCTAGACACATAAATAAAATTATATATGTGAGATGGAATTATATGCAGATCTGAGTGGTTAATCCTCATCACTTACCCTGAGGGAGATGCCTCAGTCGCCTGCTGGTCAAACATAGGAGTGCTTGAACTGGGCGTCTTGTCGGGAACGGTTGCATTTGCTTTCAGAACTGCATTCAATAAACAATATAAGAAGAAACGAGGTCATGCTCATAATAAAACATTAGAAGCTGAAACAAGCAAAAAGACATAAATCTCTTATCAACCTCACAGAAGTGGTAGAGTTTAGCTTTATTAGATGCATTCCTTTAATACATATACTTAACTCAACTAAACAAAATGAGACTTAAACCCTCCATGCAACTTCTGATATATATACCAAGTAATTTTTGGATCAGGAAAGCCAACCATATCTAGTGTAGTAACTTCATAGTGTCTATGATACTACTCAATAACCTCTTAATCTAATTGCAATAATTAGAAAAGACTAATATTCTCACAGCAGAAAATTTATACTTGCTAATTTGTCATACATGTTAGAGGGATATAATAAACTTAAATTATAAGGCATTCTTCCCCTAAAGAAAAATTGTGTTTATTCATTATACATTGATCATGACTACAGAAAACTTTTCATTTCTTGTTTCAAGACGCACTGTCATTACGACTACAACATCATGGTTGGAAAAGACAAGTTCCAAAAAAGAAACAGATAAAACTTCATGCATATACCAAAATAACAAACTGACCATATATAGTCACTTATGAAAAATTTCAACTATGATTATTTATTGTGTTGGATGACAAGGCCCAAAGTCTGATACACTACCTTCTGTAATCTCCTTGTCCCAAAAAAATGCTTTGGCACAAAAAATCCTACGAGTCTATGCTGGAATCTTAGGTTTGTGAGAGTTGAAAGTTAACAAATTGAGGAGCCTTTCTAACAGTAACTTGATACAACATGTTGGGAGATCATCTTAACCCAAAAACATAAGCCAGTAAGTTTAGACCCAACAAATTATAACAAATCACTCTTATCACTACTACAATGTGGAATTCACATGTGAATATTCTAATAAATCTCCCCCTTCATGTGTGAGTCTATCATACTACATGAGCTACATGGCTAGCATTTGCCTTGAATAGAAGCATCTTTTACAATCCAAGTGTCACATGTCACCATGAAGTCCAATGTTCACCATTAGAAAGCCTTTTACTAAACCACGAGTGGAACTAACATGGAAGTTATCTCGCGCAACTCTGGAAACCACCAAGACACATGAACAATTGCTTCAACTCACCACCATTAGAGCCTTTACTCAACCATAGGTTTCCACAAAAGTCACCAGCACCTTATTGTGAAAGCATCAACAACATGCAATTGCATCGAATACTTATCTTGTCGAATCAGTCTTTATATATATATAATTGAAATATCATTAAAAGCGCAAAGCGCAACCCAAGTACACATAAAGTATAAATGAGAAACGCCAATCTAGAGGGAGAAAAAAGAAAACCACCAAGACACAAGAAACGCATGTTGAATCGGTCTTCGATACAACTTGTTGATATCTTGGGTTTGTGAGAATTCAGAGGGGACTTGATACAACATATTCGAACACCAGTTTAATTCAAGAACTTAAACTAGTGAGTTTGGATCCAACAATATCATATTAACCACTCATGTTTTTCACTACTACCCAATACAAGACTCAACCACTTACCCAACCATACTCCTAACACATGAATATTTCAACAGTCCAAAGTAGAAGAGTCAAAACTCTACTCAACAACTTCTTATAGCCTATTGTAAGTGGCAAACACCATTATCCTCATGCTCAACAGCTCAACTGACATTTAGCCTCTCTAACTTGTATACAAGATATAATTATCCGAGTGTTTAAAATATCTTCCTATCAATTTGAAATAAAGTTTTCAAAATATGAGAGAACAATTCTAAGCTAAAACCTTTTTCTTTTAATAAATTAGTGATAATTTAACTTTCAATAATCCAATAACAAACATAGTAAATGATCTAGGCAGACAATTCCCAAACCAAGAAATAAAGACTACATGCATACACCAAGATTACAAAGTTTCCTTTCTATACCAAATTTGTGCATCAACAGATGATTGACTGATGTGACCCTAAGCATTGCAGAATTCCATTAGTGCAAGGCAACCCCTAGTGCCATTAGTATGGAGGCTGGATTGGAACCCAAGTTTGGGCTCTACCTTTGCCTGGGTTCACAACCTGAGATTGGTGGCACCTTTGACGCCAAAATGAACTGCTACAAACATGCACTGGTTATCACCATTACAATCAACCTTCAATTTACCTTCTTCACCTTATTTTTCATTACACTAGTATTCAAGTTACCTCCACATTAAAGCCTTGAATAATCCGATAACTCAACAACTTAAAAGTTTCAAAACCTCAAATTCTAAGTCAAACAAAAATCGAGGAATCACCAACTTGACCAATATACGTATTATAGTATTTGAAGTATAAAGCTTATTCCACTAGTATCAAATATTAAAAAAAACACATGGTCACAGTTTTTTAGTTTTTTTCTCAGAGGAAAACTTATATGTGTCTCTCACTAGCCAAAAAGAAAGTGGCATAGGAATACGCTTCCGTTTTTAATGTAAGCGGCAGACAACAAAGGTGAATCAATAGCAAAGGAGCATTCTCAGATTCTGAATATGTATTTAAAAATATATCAATATTGAGCATGTTCGATATGACACTCAGTTGTCAACCGATGACTATGGGACAAAATATACCAATTTTCAACACTAAATATATATTTTAGGTTAGCTTACCATGAATAGGACAAGGATTTTGATCTCTTGAACAGCAACTCTTGCATGACTTGAATGGACACCTGCATAGTTAGTTTTCTTTAGGAAAATATATAATTTCAATTGATAAAATATAAATGAGAAATTCTAAAAGACCCTTTTAAAGAACTTCTTCTACCAAATAAACCCATAAAAAATATCAGCTTTGTTTGTTAAATCATTCCCATTTCACTTTTGTTTTCTATTTTCAAAACAAAAACCTTAACGAACAACCTAAACACAAAACACTCAAAACCATTTTTACCTTTATGTCACATCAAAACACTTTTTCAAACCAAACATTAAAAAAACAAAAAACAAACAAAAAAAAAAAAAAAAAAAAACACCCAACGAAACACATTAACAAATGGAGCCATCGTTTCTATAAGACCCAATTAACAAATGGAGCCATCCTTTCTATAAAACCCAATTTGCAAATTTCATTCTAAAGGGGTTCTCTTAGAAGCACTAGGAACATGCTCACTTGGGTTCCAATATACTGCGTTATATGCTTCCTTCTCTATTTCAAAAGACCTAGGAGCCACCATTTGATGAATAAGCAGTAAAATCTTCCAAATGTTCATCAGAGAAAAATGGATTTAAAGGGCTTGCGTTCTGGTTGATACTCTTATAGAGTCTAACTCCACGTCCTTTGTTACTTAAGAGCTCAGGTCCAAGTCAAAGCAACGCACTTTTCTGTCTTGTTAAAATGTTGTAGAGCTTAATCTCTAATTCAGGTCCCAAAGAAGGACCTTCCTCTCAATCTACATCTTCTATTATAGAACTTCTGTGTACTTTACCGTACACCACTAGTCAATATCCAAAAAACTACTAATAAAAAAAATTCCAAAAACCGCAAACATGTCTTGGCGCTTTTTGACTTCATTTTCTTGCTCTCAAAAAAAAAAAAAAAAAAGAGTAGCTTGAAGCATTGAGAAAAAAAAAAAGTTTCCAGAAATTAGTTAAATCTACCCAATACCCAAAAATTAGAATATGCACACAATGTACACCAGTAGTCAATATCGAAAAAACGTTACTTGTCTTCGCGATTTTTGAATTAACTATCTTGCTTTTCAATTTCTTCTTGAAAAAAAAAAAGCTTGAAGCAAGGAAAAATAAACGTTCTAGAAATTAACAAAACCTACCCAACACCCAGCAAATAAGAATACAAAAAAACACACACACACACGTACACACAAGTTTATGACAAAATTCTAGGGTTTTGAGACTAGAGTTCGAAGGGAAAATACGCAAAATACCTGGAGCGAGCGACATTGCCGCATATCTGACACTTGGGCTTGTTAAGCCCGCGAAGGGTCTTCGGCGGCGTGTCCGTACGGTGCGCCGAGCTGGCGTTTGCGTTGTTGGCTAGGGCCGGCGATGAGGCCGCCATCTATGTGCTGCGTGTTGGAGCTTTTTGCGTGCTCTTCTTCTTCGAAGCGAGCGAGAGAGAAATTTAAAAAATGACTCAATTTGTTGCTTTTGGCGCTCGGGGAACGCTCGTTTTATGGGTTCAGGCACCGATGGGAAAATTAAGGGATCGGCAGCACAGCAAATCAATTTTGCGGTGAGCTTCTTATATGCGGGCTAGGGCTCTTTATGGGCCGGGTCCGTCTATGTTTGGTCAACAGTGAGTGGGGGTGGGTTTGCTTTTGAACCCAAAATCATCCTCTTCATTTTTTAAATTATCATTTAACACGTATGCGCATGTGTAGGACCCACATGAACCCCACATATTCAATTATAATTTTAAATTTTTTAAGGAAGGGAGAAGGACCGGAGGAGGATTTTTTTTTTTTTTTGAGACATTGCTACACAAGAGGGGGAAGGGAGATTGGAACTAGTGACCTCCGTTTCATGAGGCATGGTCCTCAGCGGATTGAGTTACCCCTTAGAACCCAAAGGAAGATATATAACAAGTCTCGTTTGTTATTTCAAGTATTAAAATGTGCCCAAACATGTCCCGTGTTCATTTTTTCTTCTGATTCAATGTGTTTGGCTAACAAAAGGGTTTTTTTTTTTTTTTTTTTCTTTCTTTCTTTCTAATAATTGGTAGTTGAAGAGGGTCATATATCACAAGTAGTAGTTCGTGAAGGCAATCAGTAAATGAGGTGATAATATGTGGGGGTTAAGTGTAACAGTAATGCTAAGTACCATTTTTTTATCATCTTAAAATCTTTTTAAAGTTAATGTGACTTTCAAAATCAGCATTTGATCAAAATTCAAGTATGATTCATCTAAAATTTAATTGTGATTTTAAAAGCCACATTAGCTTTAGGAGGATTTTAGAAGGATAAAAAGATGGTACCTAACATTACTCTAAGTGTAATTATCTATAATTATTGAATGAAAGAAAATGACGGACGCAAGAGGAAAAAGAGACACAACATATTTTTGGGTGGTTCGGTTTTAGAAGCTTACATCTATCACTAATAGGTCGTTTGGGTTTCTTTTAATAAAGAGCTTTTCGTCCTCCCAAACGTTGAACCGAGCGTTTAGCCATAAGCTCCAATTTGGGGCTTTTGACCAAACGCACTTCAAATGGAAAAGACACGCCGCAGTTTTTGTTTAATGATAATAACACAATGCCAAAAATATCCAAAATATTTCACATATTTCCAAAATATTTCACATATTTACAACATTACCAATATATATACAAATTTTTTTCATGCCTTGCGCCTCCTCCGTGAATTTGAGAGCTGCAAACCCTTCTGTGAATTTGAGAGCTGGTGAGTCCCGTCGCCTGTCTTTGAGAGCTACATGTTGTGGTATGTCTGATTTTTCTTTTGATTTCTATATACTCTTATTCTTTTGAGGGTCAAAGAGAGAAAGAGAGACGAAAGTTTGACGTTCTTGGCTACAAAAAACATAACCAAGAGAAGGTGTTTATATAGAAAGAGAAAAATCATGGTGAGTAGTATGGTTTTTTGAGCAAAGTGATAGAGAGACGAGATTTCTGTATTTTGGGTTGTTTTTTGAGTGTATGGTTTACTGAGCGAGAGATGGAAGAAAATATTGAGGGAGATAGATATACTTTGAGGACTAGCAGATAAGAGAGACGATGGCTTTATTACTCAGCTGGCTTTATTACTCTGCTTTTTTCTGGATTTTTTTTTTCTTTCTAATCACTTTTTTTTGCATTGTTTCTGATGCGGCCCCTTTTTCCGCTTGCTTTTTCTGCATCTTCACGTGGAGCACGCCCCGTTTGAATTATCTCACTATTTCTTTCTCTCTCACACGTTGCATTCTCACGTCACATAGCCTTGCCCTTCTGTTAACAGAAAGGACAAGAACATGTGCGAACAACAGAGATTTGGCAGAGATATTTTGTAATCTCTTTCTCTCTCTCTCACACCACCGAGTCATGCCTTCTTCTTTGCAATTAATTTTTTTTTTTTTTTTCTAAGCAAAAACACTCCTGCAAAACTTTATTCCAGCAACTTCATTTTATATGTTAAGATAGCAGCAGCCACCTCACCTCATGAATATTCTGCTACCTCACCTCATGAAGATTCTGCTACTGATATTATGGAAATCAGCTCTCATACAGATCCTTCTGTGAGAATAATGGACATCAATTCAATAGACAACAAGAAAGAAATCAAGGAAAGGTTTGGTGATTAATACTCCAGCTGTCAATGATTCCCCAAGACCTTCTCTACATGCCTCTACGTGTTGTACAAGACCTGCCATATATACTTATACGTGTTGCTCAAGTTCTCATTAGACAGCCACTCAATTGATACGTGTATATTTGATTTACCATCATTTACCTTATTTTAATGTGACTTGTATTATGTATAGAATAGGTCTAAAGAACTTTCCTTGTATGGTGTATCTTTTCCAATTCTATTGTTCTCGTGTAAACTCATATAAATAAAATGCTACTGCAGTGTTTTGGTTAAGTTGACCAAAACCAATTCTCCACTACTCTGTTCATGGTATCAAAGCCTTCATAGGCCAACGCCTCTTCTTTATTTTCTCAATGGGTTCCTCTTCAAACACTACCACTGCAACCTGCTTCACTCTACCAAGCTTTGCTCAACTCCCTGCTCTCAAACTCGATGAGCATAATTATTTGCTATGGCTGTAACAAGTTGTTCCTACCTTGAAAAGCCACGACTTGATGGGCATAGTGGATGGTTCTAACCCATGCCCACCTCAAACCATACCTGATGCAGAAGGCAAGTATGTTTCTAATCCTGCCTATGCCATTTGGGTTAAGAAAGATCAATTCCTTCTCAACTGGATCAATGTCAATCTTGCTGAATCTGTTTTGGCTACTGTTTATGGCCTTCATACCTCACGTCAAGTGTAGACTGCTTTGGCAAGTAGGTTTGCTTCTCAATCACGGTCACGTATTTCATACTTGAAACACCAACTTCAAAGCCTCAATCAAGGATCCAAATCCTGCTCTAAGTATTTGAGTACTGCCAAGCGTTGGGCATATCAACTTGCTGCTATAGGGAGACCTACTGATGATGAGGACTTGATCTCCTTCATCATCAGTAGACTCAATCACACATTTAATTCATTTGTGACTTCTATTTCTATTGCTACCAGGGACAATCCACTTTCTTTCTTAGATTTTCAGGATGAGCTCCTGAATCATGAGATGCTCCTAAACCAACAGCAGCAGAATGCCACTACTGATGTTCAGAATTTTGCACTCTTCATGCAGAGCCAAGGTGGTGGTCCTTCTAGACCCAACTTCCATTCCTTCAACAAAAAAGGCAAGGCTCCTCAGTTCAATCGTTTTCCTCCTAAGTATGGCACATCCAAAGGAATTTCTATTCCTGGCAGTAGTGGTCCTACATCACGACAATTTTCCTCCTACACTAATGGCATCTCCTCCAACAACAATGGTGGTTCCTCCAATCAACCTCCTCGTGCTCCTTGTCAAATCTGTGGCAAGACTAGCCATCAAGCCCTTGACTACTTTCACCGAATGAACTACGCCTATCAAGGGCGCCACCCTCATCCTCAATTGGCTGCAATAGTGGCACAAACCAACAGCACCCGTGAGGAACAATCATGGTTCGCGGACAGTGGAGCCAATGCCCACATCACAAGTGCTCTAGAAAATTTAACAATTCAGCCACAGCCCTTTCAAGGCCCTGAATCAGTAGCTGTTGGAAATGGAGCAGGCTTGAACATTGAGCACACTAGTTCAACCATTCTCCACTCATCAAATATTCTTTTTCATCTTAAGAATATATTGCATTGTCCTACTGCCACCACAATCTTTTTTCAATTCAAAAATTCTGTCAAGATAATAACTGTTATTTTATTCTCACATCCTCTCATATTTTTACGAAGGACCTTCGAACTCATGCACTGCTCCTGAAAGGCAAGAGTGAAAATGGGCTCTATCCTCTGAGGCTGCGAAGATGCTCATCCAAAAATGCTCTTGTCTTTACTGCATTTCTAGGATTAAAAATTTCTATTCTAGTGTGGCACTCTAGGCTTGGTCACCCTTCCCTTTCCACTGTCAATCGTGTAATAAAGGCACATTCTTTGCCTACTTTGAATAATGATTCTAATAAAGAGCATTTTTGCGATTCTTGTCAATTAGGAAAAAGTAAGAAATTGTCTTTCTCTGCATCAAATAGAATCACTACCTCTATTCTTGAACTCGTTCATACTGATTTATGGACATCACCTATTCCTTCTATTAGTGGTTGTAAGTATTATATTATTTTTGTAGATGATTTTACACGCTATACATGGTTCTATCCTCTACATTTTAAATCTGATACTTACAATTGCTTTGTCAAATTTAAAGTTCTGGTTGAAACACAATTTTCTTGTAAGATTCGGCAACTTCAATCCGATGGTGGGGGAGAATATACCTCTCACCTCTTTCAAAATTTCTTATCCAGCAATGGCATTCAACATCGAAAGAGTTGTCTGCACACTTCGCAGCAAAATGGCTTAGCTGAACGGAAGCTTCGTCATATTCTTGAAACTGGACTTACCTTGCTTGCCCACTCTGGCTTATCTAATCGTTACTGGGTAGATGCCTTCATGACCGCTATTTTCATCATTAATCGGCTACCCACCCCTGTTTTGAACAACACTTCTCCGTATGAGAAGCTGTTTCTTAAGTCACCTGATTATACCCTTCTTAGAATTTTTGGGTGCAAATGCTTTCCATTGCTTCGACCATACACTTCTCATAAACTAGAATTCAGATCCAAAGCCTGTATTTTTCTTGGGTACAGTCATGCAGGATATCGTTGTTTGGACCCTGTCACTAACCGTGTGTATTTATCTCGACATGTAATTTTTGATAAGCAATCCTTTCCAACCAAAGATCATGCTCGACTTCAAGTGCCTTCCAAGATCAATGGAGTATCTGATGCTCCCTTCATAGTTTTGATAAGCATCCCTGATCCCATATCTCCTTCATTGTCTCTTAATTCTACACCACACACTGCCACGACCTCTTCTTCTCTCTCATCTACTGTTTCTTCCCTGGATGCTTCCCTTGATCATCCTTCTTCTTCACCTAGTCTTTCCCTTGAGTCACCATGTACTATTCTTGACCAACTCCCCATCACATCCCCTGCCCCTGCCCCATCCGAGAGTGCCCATCTTCCCATTGTACCTCTTGCACCTGCCCCATCTGAGAGCCTTGCTCCCCATGTGCATCCTATGACCACACGCTCTAGGACTGGCTCCCTTAAGCCTAAATCCTTTTCATGATTTCCATCTCTACTATACTACAAAGCACTCTCCTCTCAAAGCCTTTCCCTTCATCCTTACTGAAACTGAATCATCCTGCTTCACCAAAGCTGCCACTGATTCTCGATGGAGGGCTGCTATGACTGCCGAGTTTGAGGCCTTAATCTCTAATGGGACATGGACATTGTGTCCTCGTCCACTTCACCAACGTGTTATAAGGAATCGGTGGGTTTACAAAATTAAGCAAATGGCTGACGGTTCTATTGATAGGTTCAAAGCTCATTTAGTTTCCAAAGGTTTTGAACAAGAAAGTGGTGTGGATTACACTGAAACATTTAGTCCCGTTATTAAGCCTTCCACTATTCGAATTATTTTGGCCTTGGCTGTACATTTTGACTGGCCAATTAAGCAATTGGATGTCTCCAATACCTTTTTGCATGGTACCTTGTTGGAGGAGATCTACATGGAGCAACCTCAAGGTTTTGTTGATGGTGACAAACCAAATTTTGTATGTAAGCTCCACAAGTCCATCTATGGACTCAAGCAAGCTCCAAGAGCCTGGTTTACATGTTTATCTACTGCCTTATTGGAGCTGGGGTTCACGGCTTCACTGGTTGATTCTTCCTTATTTCTTTTCTTTCATGGTCACATTACTGTTTTCATGTTAGTTTACGTTGATGACATAATTGCCACAAGAAATCAACCCTCTGTTATTCAATCTCTTATTATTAAGCTCCAGCAGAGGTTCCCTTTAAAAGACTTGGGTCGATTGGGCTTCTTTCTTGGCATTAAGGCTACCCGCTCCATTGCTTGCTTGCACTTATCACAATCCAAGTATATTGCAAACATTCTTCATCGCACACGCATGTTTGGTGCTAAGCCTACCACATCTCCCTGCTCCTCTGGTTCAAAGCTCTCTAAATTTGATGGTGAGTTGCTAGCTGATCCAAGTGAATACTGTCAAGTGGTGGGAGCCCTTCAATATTGTACCCTTACTCGCCCGGATATTTCTTATGCTGTCAATCAATTGTGTCAGCAGATGCACTCCCCCTTTTCATCTCACTGGTCCGCTGCCAAAAGGGTCCTCAGGTATTTGAAACATACTATTGACCATGGGCTTCTTTATACCAAGGGACAGTTGCATCTCCAAGCCTTTTTTGATTCTGATTGGGCTGGCTGCCCCGACGATCGTCGCTCAACATCGGGCTATGGTATTTTTCAGGGTAATTGCTTAGTGTCTTGGAGTGCCAAGAAACAAGCAGTGGTTTCTCGATCAAGCATGGAAGCTGAGTACCGCTCCATGGCTCTAACTACTGCTGAATTATTTTGGCTCCGTATGTTGTTCCAGGAATTACGTATTCCCTTGGATGTGGCTCCTGTGCTTTGGTGCGACAATGTCAGTGCTTTAGGTTTGGCTACCAATCCTGTATTTCATGCTCACACCAAACACATTGAAGTTGATTACCACTTCATACGTGAGAAGGTTTTGAATAGGGATATCCTAATTAAATTCATATCCACGGGTGACCAACTTCCAAATGTTTTTACCAAAAGGCTATCTTCTGCTCGCTTTGCCCTCTTACGATCCAAGCTAATGGTTCTGCCCAGACCCCTTAGCTTGCGGGGAAATGTTAAGATAGCAGCAGCCACCTCACCTCTTGAAGATTCTGCTACTGATATTATGGAAATCAGCTCTCATACAAATCCTGCTGCGAGAATAATGGACATCAATTCAATCGACAACAAGAAAGAAATCAAGAAAAGGTTTGGTGATTAATACTCCAGCTGTCAATGATTCCCCAAGACCTTCTTTACATGCCTCTACGTGTTGCACAAGACCTGCCATATATACTTATACGTGTTGCTCAAGTTCTCATTAGACAGCCACTCAATTGATACGTGTATATTTGATTTACCATCATTTACCTTGTTTTAATGTGACTTGTATTATATATAGAATAGGTCTAAAGAACTTTCCCTGTATGGTGTATTTTTTCCAATTCTATTGTTCTCGTGTAAACTTATATAAATAAAATGCTCCAGCAGTGTTTTGGTTAAGTTGACCAAAACCAATTCTCCACTACTCTGTTCATTATATATATAATCTCTCTCTCTCACCACCAACTCATGTTTTTGTCCTTTGTAACACTTGATTCTGAAACATGCTATATATATATATATAGTAATCTCTTTCTCTCTCTAACACACACCACCGAGTCATGCCTTCATCTTTGCAATTAATTTTTTTTTTCTAAGCAAAAACAGTCCTGCAAAACTTGATTCCAGCAACTTCATTTTATATATATAATCTCTCTCTCTCTCTCTCTCTCTCTCTCTCACCACCAACTCATGTTTTTGTCCTTTGCAACACTTGATTCTGAAACATGTTCAATATATATATATATATATGAAATTTATGAAAGGAGAAAGTGACAATGGCATAAAAAATAATTAATTCACGTGAATTATTTAATGTTTTTTTTTGTTGCAAAAACTTGATTCCATTATTTTTTGATATTGCCCTTTTGTTTGATGGACATGCATATTATTTATGTAAATATGATTTTTTTCATTCTATCAATTGATCAATTTAAACAAATTTTTAATTGTTAATAGTGTTTAACACACTTTTTTATTTATAATTTTATCAGATTATTTATTGTGTGACAAAATGAGTAAAAAAGGTCAAAGCAATGTTGCTGCTACGGCAGATACTCAGATAATGAAAGTAGTTTGGACTGAAAAAATGCTAGAAGATTATCTTGACATATGTATTACTGAAATTCATGCTGGTAACCGCCCAGGAACACATTTCAATAGGACACGATGGAAAAATGTGATAGATAAATTTAATGAAAAAACTGGAAAACAATATTGCTATAAACAACTAAAGAACAAGTGAGATAATTTGAAAAAAGAGTGGAAAATTTGGAAGAGATTGATAGGGAAGGAAACTGGCCTTGGATAAGATCCGGTGAAAAAGACAATTGATACACCCGATGATTGGTGGGAAAAAAATTGCAGGTATTATATTTGTACTTGTTTGTTTTTTGTTTAAATGATTTGCACAAATGTTTATTATTGATTTTTACATATACCTAAATACAGGAAGTTCCAGAAGCGACCAAGTTTTGCACGACAGGTTTGGCTTATGCTATGAAGGTGTAAATATTGTTTAGAGATATAACTGTCACTGGGGAGGGATCTTGGGGACCATCCATAAGGTTGGTTCCTAATGATATTGGTTTCATAGATAGTGCAGAAGTATTGCTTAATGAAGATGACAATGTTGTAGAAGGTTTAGATGTTTTGGATGATGAACCAAATCTCAATACACATGGCATTGGTGATATTCCTGCTAATTTAGATACGCGGGATAAAGGAAATAAGAAGTTTGATCTTGCGGTTCAATGTAAGAAAAGAAAGAAAGGAGTTCAAATTGTTAGTCAACATTTGAGTCGTATTTGTGATATAATAGAAAGTAAGAATACAGTGGCATCTAAGAGCTACGATAAGCCTGGATGTAATATTGAAGAGGTCATGGATGTTGTTCGAGGGATTGCTGAAAGAGAAAATGACATTGATATCCTTAAGTTTGCAACAAATGTATTTCTTAAGAGATTACATAGAGAGATGTTTGTGACTATTAAAGAGCCATGGTTGCAGATTGACTTTATCAAGCGAATGGGAAATAGAGAAATTAATCGTCGTAGCATGGATTAATGTTTTTATTTTTTAATGTTGTTTTGTTATGAACTATTTGAGAACCTGTAAGGATTTATTTGAGTGTTATTTTTTATTTTTTTATGTGTTGATTTGTGTACTAAGGTGAGTATATTATAATATTTCATAACTATATTTTGATGATGTTTTTCTTATTTTTATGGGTGCTTATATATTTATTTTGTGTTTATTTCTTTATTTGTTTTCCTTACAGACATGGACAATAGTGATTATAGCACTCAAGATGATACAAGTGATAGTGATTATGGTGAAGAGGAAAATGAAAATGAAAATGATGTTTTTATTCTAGCAGCTGCAGCAGTAGAATTTGTTGAGAACTATTATATGCCATATATTGCAAAGGAACCTTGTAGGACCTCTTCTCAAACAGGTTATAAGTGGGTTATGGAGATTGTACAAGGTAATCCTGATAGGTGCAAACAAAATTTCAGAATGGAAATACACGTATTCATTTACTTGCGTAAAAAGTTGAAGGAAAAATATCATTTAAGAGGTACTAGGAAATTAACTGTTGAAAAGTTGGTAGCTATGTTTTTGATTACTTTAGGCCATGGGTTTGAGAATAGGATAATGCAAGAAAGGTTTCAACATTCAGGATAAACAGTTAGTAGACATTTTACTCATGTTTTAATGGTTGTTTCAAGAATGACAGTTGACATTATTAATCATATTGATAGGGAGTTTAGGGATGTTCCAAGAAAAATTCGTAATGATGAGCGGTATTGGCCAAACTTCAAAGATTGTATTGGAGCCATTGATGGAATCCATGTGCCAGTTAAAATTTCTCCATCAAACCAAATACCATATATTGGTCGGAAATGGACTCCTACTCAGAATGTTATGGCTGTTTGTGATTTTCGTATGTGTTTCACCTTTGTTTGGGCTGGATGGGAAGGTACTGCACATGATACACACATTTTTTTGGAAGCTATTCGAAATGAAGAATTGCGATTTCCACACCCACCTAGAGGTTTGTATTTAATAAAAATAATAATTATGAATTATACATGAAAAAAAAAAAAATTATGACTGTTATTCGTATATTTTTTGTAGGAAAGTATTACTTGGTAGACGCAGGATATCCTCATATGAAGGGATACATGGGACCATACAAAGGAGAGCGATATCATCTACCAGACTTTCGTCGTGGAAGCCAACCGAGGGTTATGCATGAAATTTTTAATCATGCACATTCATCACTTAGATGCACTATTGAAAGAACATTTGGAGTTTGGAAAAATAAGTGGAAGTTATTGCATTGTATGCCGAGTTTTCCTTATGATAAACAAGTGAAAATCGTGGTGACGTCTATGGCTCTTCATAACTTCATTAGGAAGCATGCAATAAAGGATGCTGAGTTCCAACCATATGATGATGATGATGATTTACTACCTACTGACAGTATAGGCGATGGCGAAGCACAAGATGAGTCAAGCATACAACAATCAAATACATCATATGAAAATTTTATAAACATTGAGCGTGATCATATTGCTAATCTACTTATAACTCGTTAATTTTATTTTTATAAACTACTTAAAATGTTGTAAGGATTTCCTTGAATGTTGTTCTTTTTTATGTGTTAAATACTTTTAAGTGTTGTGGTGTTAAAAAGTGTGTTAAATAATTTGAAGTGTTAAATAATTTAAATAATTTTTTTTTTAAAAAAAAAAAAAAGAATATGTTGACGTTTTGTTACATAAACCATTACAAAATAATTTTTACTTGTGAAATCTAACATTAACCATTTTTATATAAAAAGGTTGGTATAAAATGGAAAAAAAAAAAATCATTACCAACCTTAGGCCTTTATTGAAAAACATGTAATGATTTTACATAAAATGACATATATTTGGTGTCACATAATGATTTTTTTTTCGGCCTATATTAAAAAAAAAAAAAAAAATCATTACATGTCTTTTATTGTCATTTTTTCAACTAAAAGCACTTTTTTTTGTTTTGTTACCAAACATCAATAACATCAAAAAAGCACTTAAGACATGCGGTTACCAAACATGTAAACAGCTTTTCAGTAATAGCACTTTTGACAAAAGCTCACAGGCAAAAGCTCCATATTCAAAAGCTCTATTTTCCACCGCAATCTCAAACAGGCTCTAAGAATTACTCAAAATGCTATATTTTGCTCTTATGGACTTTAATATATTTATAATACAAATAACCATATTTACAGAAAAATTAGTTGGCAGAATGAATAAAAGGAAAGTAATCCAACATCAATGGTAAGTATTTTATAAAGGAAAATGTCTCAACCCTAATATTGAAAGTTCTGTACTCTTAACAGTTTTACGCCACCCCATTTTTTTGGTGTTTTATATAAACTATGTATCTAAGAAAATGAATCACATGTTTATATAAGAGCAGTAGATAAATCATTACAATTTTTTATAAGTGAAACTTCCTTTCGTTATTGTTATCGTTACAGATAGAATACTCTCAACAGCTTCTCTTTGATTTTTTTTAAATTTAAGAAATAAAACTATTTTTTGCTTCCTTATCCAAATACACTAAACAAAAGTTTCCCTTATTTTTTCTTGTACTATTCAAATATTAATTCTTTGCAAAATGCAAGTTCCCTAAGTACCTTGACATTTTTTGGTGTTAAAATAGAATTTCAACACAATCCCTAATAAAAAGCAAATTAAGAGAGGAGAAAATAAAAAGAAATATTTTGTGTTAAAATAATGGATAATAAAGTTAGAGTGTTACACAATATATAGGTAGCACTGTAGCTTACATAATGTTTAAGGAAAGCATATGATATCCGCTGCATGTGACTATTTGAATTTTTTTTTTTCTATATTTAAAGATGGAAAAATACTATAAAAAAAAAAAAAAAAAAGGGCCTGCTGAGAATGCTATTATTGCGTCGGCCAAACAGTATATCACCATTTTATTTGAGATATTGCATGTTCCAATAGTTTTACACTCACTTATTATACACACGTAGGGCTGTTAAGTGAGCGAAGCGTCTCGCGAGCAAGTTCGGGCTCGACTCGCATAAGCTCAGCTCGTGCTCGACTCGAATATTAAATGAAGCGCTTCATAAACGCAAATCCTGGCTCGAATATTAAACGAAGTAAGCTCGGTTCGACTCGGCTAAGCTCGTGAATAGCTCGTATAAGCTTGTGTATATATATATACATAAAAACTAAGTAATACATAATTAATTATAAATCTCATAATTATTAAAACCTTAAAATTGCATTTATATTTAAGCGTTAGAGAATGAAAAATTCTAGACCCTTCGTGATCAAAGAGAGAGAGAGCAATCATTAAAAAGACCTCGATTCAATTAGAGCAGACCCAAACGAAAGGAAGAAGAATCAAGCAGAAACTATTGAGAGAGATTGCGAAAGGCATAAACTATTGAAGAATCAAACAGACCCAAACACTATCACTACCTGTCTGGTGAGCGAGAGTGAGAGAGTGAGAAATGAGAGTTCAGGTGGAAGATCCGTTGTGACTAGTGAGGGGGATTGAGAGAGAGACATTAAAATTTTTTTTTTTTTTTGTAGGGGGCGTTGTCCCAATGCAGACTGAATGCAACCTGTTAACTTGTCTCACATTGTTAAGAAAACATCAATCTCCAAGTTTGCTTATCTATAAAAGGATGCATATCCTCTCTCTTTGAAACCAAATGCCTAACTGTATTAACTCAGGCTACATACTCGACTAGCCAGGCTAAGCAAATACTTATATGTAAACTAACTTCTTAAGCCGTTTAAGAGTTAAACAAAAACATTAAATATAAGAGCCAGCTCGCAAGCTAGCTCGGCTCGACTTATTATTAGCTCGAGCTCGATTCTTTTGGCTCGCCCTTGAGCTCGAACTCGAACTTGAATAAAATTTAAACGAGCCAAGCTTGAACAAGGAAAGCTCGTTCAAGCTCAACTCGTTTACACCCCTATACACACGTCACACCAACTTATATGACATATTTTAAGTAATTTATACTTTTATTTTATTTAAGTGATTGCCATATAGTAAGTCACATAAAATATGTTATTTGGTGTGATACCGTGAGTTGTGATAACCACCTTGCTTGTAGACCTTAGCATACTTTTAAGAAAGGCCTCAGTTTTAGGTACTGAATGTATATTTTACTTTGAGAAATGCGTATATTTTTTTAATTTTTTTTTCTAAAAGTTTATTCTGTGTTACCATCTCATAAATTGGTGACACATTTTTCATGGAATAATGACATATCATTTGGGAACCAACTTAAAAAAAAGAAAGAAAGTGTAACACTTCTCACTTTATTGTAAAAATGAAAAAAATAATAATAATAATAATATAAGCCAAACGGGTTACTCATGGCTATGGGTTAAGCAGTTTAACCCATTTATTGAATGGAGTTAATTCGGGTAGATTCAAATCCAATTGTACAAAATATATCTCGCCAATTTCGCGTCCAATTTGCACGTATATCAAAAATTACTAGCGCTAATAACACTGGCCGAGGACGCGTGTTTGCAGGGCTGGATTAGTATAAAAATGGGCTTTTCTTAAACAGTTTCATCCAAACCCAAAAGACAAGCTTACGCTAAAGACAATTTGGGGGAGGGGGGTGGTTTCTTGGAAGGTTCATGGTTAGGAAAGTGTATGTGGTCGCTTATTGCTTCCAAAAAGGTTTTTAAGGCATCTCACTAGAGTTCTTATGTTTAATCATGTTTGATGTGACGTTGTGTAGCTCCATCTTTTTTAAACAAAATAAAGTGGAAATCAAAGTTCAGTGTGAGCAAATCATGACTTTGATTAAGGAAGCCACTACCCAACTATATCTTTTTCTCTATTAATTCATAAATAAATAAAAATTCGATAATTATTATTTACAAAGTATTTTTTTAGTGTTTAAAGACGGAACACTTCCTTTTATAAATTGAAAAGTTAAACAACAAAGAATGTGATGTAATTTTACAAAGACTCAGAAAGAGGTCAACTTAATTTTTTGAATATAAAAAGAAAAATAAGGCAATCAATCATTACATTATTGTCTATCCAATCTATTGTCGTTTTGTTGACTTTCTCATATAACAAAAAAGGGCCCACGAGCCTATTCTAGTAATCTTGTTTCATAGCCTGTTTTATGTTTACCGACATTGGATAAAAAAATCCACCGCCCGATCCACACTTCACATTTTAAATGATAGATTCATATTAAGAAATAAATAAATATATTTATTAAAAAGGAAGACGATGATACATTGTGGAAATGACAAAAAAATCCACGCAAGGGGAAAGAGAGATAATCTGTATATATATATATATATATAGACAATGGAATGATGTTTTAATCTTATATAAAACAAAGGAGACAAATAGAATAAAAGAGTCATAATTCATTATATTAAATTTTTAAATGTAAATCATATACTTTTTTTTTTTTTAATAACAATTTTTTTTGTTTTTTTTAACGTATGGCATGTGATTGCTCACTTGGTTAATAGAATTAAAGTTACTTACTTTTTATATAATTTGAATATAGATTCAAATTTTAAATAAGTCACTTTGTCAGTTTTCCATCAAAATTAATGGTGTCATAACTCTTAAGTCACTTGTTTCTCAATTGACACATCAATGTCTATATCAACATCTAATATCAAGACTACATCATTAAGTGTCAACTCATTCATTGAAAAAATAAATAAAGAAAAAAAAAAAAAAAAGGGCGAAACTACATGAACAAAAATCATATTTCTTCATCATCATAATTAATCTTTTGGATTTGTAGTATCAAAGGAAAAATCTGTTAACTTTAACATTGATATTAGGTGCCGGCATGAACCATAATATGTCAAATTATTCACACTTGGCAAATGAAAAACGTTAATTTTGACCATAAATGAACTAATTTAAAATTTGGGAAAACTTAAGCACTTTATTATTGAATCAAATGAAAACTCAATGACTAACTATGAATTTTTCCCTTTTAAAGACATAAATGAAATAAGAGGGCTGCTAGGTGTCTCAAAATCCTTCTCAAATGATATAAAAAATATTATTTTAAAAAAGAGTTAGAAACAAATAAGAGAGAATGAGAATTTTTTAAGAAAAAAAAATGCTTGCTACATCATTTAGAAAGCATTTTAAAAAAAATTCCTTGAAATATCTAACATTATCCAGGAAATTATGATGATAGTTAGGGTCTAAAGAATAATTACCTGTTATATGGGGTGTTTTTTTTTTTTTTAAATAAGATTTTTCTTTTGTTATATATATATATATATATATATAGAGGGAATTTGACATGTTTTTGGATTTGGCAAAAGTGAGGGTCGGCAAACAGGAAAGCGATCTCTTATTAGATCGTACCAACTTGTGCGAAAAAAAGACCAGACAAGAAACGTGGGTAATATCATCTGGTTTGTATGGTCGACACTCATCAGCTTGGTCCCGAAAAAATAATTACGAAAGTACACCCAATCGAATCCATCGTGTCCTCCCATTCCCTATCCTCATATCCCACGTGGCATTGAATTCAGTTGGCCGACGTGCCGATCCTACTTGCCTGACGTTTGCGTTGTTGACGCAGCCATCCTAATGCGGTACGCAGCAATGACGCGTATCACACACCTTATCCGCAGGATCCGACGGTTCAGAAGTGGCGAGAAAACGACGTCGACAGTCCGATCACGTCTTTCCATTTTTGTTTTGTTTTCCAAATTTCCATTATCTCCCTTGTTATTCTCCGGAGACCTCAATGGCTTCACCACTGTCATGCGACAATAAAGCATGAAAAAAATATTTTCTAATTCCGTCAAAAAAAAAAAAAAAACACATGTTTATTAATTGGTTTCAAAATATCTCTTGCAGGCATGCAATGGCTACCATGCCCCGGCAGTCAAAAAGATCTAATGGCGTCTTTAAGGAGTAGTTCAATCGGCTGTGAACCACGCCTCATGAAGTGGAAGTCACTAGTTCGAATCCCCCCTCCCCCTTCTCTTGTGTGAACATATAAAAAAAAAAAAAAAATCTAATGGCCAAACAATAATATATATATATATATATATATATATATATATATATATATATTATTTTTAAAATAATAATAAAAAATAATTAATATAATATAAAAAATAAGAATGTTGAAAGTTTAATTTTTTTTTTTAATAAAAATGACAAAAATGGAAATAAAAGCATAGTCAAATAAGCATAAACTCTTTCATCAAATCAATATCGGTTTCTAATAATGCTGCCCCGTTTCATATTGTTTGTTTATTTAGTAAAGCGTGTGATATAAAAAAAAAAAAAATTAAAAAAAAGTGATTTTAAAATATGTAATTTATAAATATAAGTTATATTTTTATCTTAAAAACTTTGTATTTTTAAAAACGCACCCTTAAATGTAAATTTGTATACATTTGTAAAAGTGCACAATCAAACAAGAAATTTTTTTTTTATTTAAAAATATATCTCTTACCTTTAAAATCGCATAGTCAAACAGGCTTTTAATCGATTTAGATTGTTGTTGAATATTATCTAATTTTAGAAAAACAATTACTCAATGATTTTGATAACTTTCTTCGTATGTCATTTGTTTTATTGGGAAAGTCAATAATTATTATCTATTTGTTTCATTACAGTCAATTTAAGAAGCCTAAACTTATTCGGTCAAAAAAAAAAAAAGAAGCCTAAACTTACAAATTAGATTTGACTGCTATTAAAAATGAGTCTGACTTTCATTTATATTCTAACCCCTCTAAATAAAAAAAATTATGGTTTCATCTTATATTGACATTGTATTTTAGAACTAAATAATCAATAAGACAACTCTTTTAAACTGAATGATTTAGTAAAATAATGGTAAAGGGAAATGATATTTGTTTTTTTTTTTAATCCATTTAAAATGATGCTTCATAATTACCTATATTCTTGCTGATTAATATTACAATTATAATTTTAACAAATAACATTTTTTTTTTAAAAAAAATATTACTTTCATAAGGTTTTTAAAAAAATATTGGGAGAACATTCGTCCCACCCCTAAGGATAGGTTCGCCCCCTGTCTACAACCATTGTAATTATATGTTTAAAAAATTAGTATAACTTAATTATTTTAATAAAGAACACGTCATCATCACCAACACCAACCATACAAGACGTCAAAACATTATCATCAAAAGTGTATAAAGGTGTGAAAAGGTTGACAATTTTTATATCATTTGTGAATTTAACATAAATTTAATATAAAATTAGCTAGGTAAAAAGTCGGTTTAATTATGTATCGTGGCCTATATAATCTTTTAACTATATTTTGATATAATTCGAACCCACACGCAATATAAAGACTGAAAATTTTGACACGATATATAAACTCAGATATAAATTCAAAATAAAATTAATGAATTAAAGTTGAAAAATCTGATCCGTTTAATTACATGAATTGAGTTAGAATTGACCATATAATATAAATCCCATATCTCAAAATAACTCAAATTCCATATACAAATATAAATTGATAGACATTTGTTTGATTCTCTTTAAAATAATAAACATCATGGGGCATTTAAGATTTTTTAGGCGAAAATTAGAAATTGAGAATTATCATGGGGGGTTTTGCATGAGGCGAATTAGTAGAGGGGTAGTTCGAAAAACCATAAAACACAAGGGACTTAACCAAAAAATAAATTTGATATAAATACGGGGAAAAAATACAAACGACGTCTTGTTTAGGTTGTACTCCTGACTGAACCAAACCAACCCACACGTGCCCACCTTACCTTTCTTCTTCTTCTGCCGGATCTCTTCGGAGAAAAAAAAGAAATTTTTTGTCAGAGTGTGTCCTGAGTTGCAAACATGGCCGAATCGGTGGAGCTACCGAGTCGCCTCGGCATCCTTCCCTTCCGTAACAAGGTCCTCTTACCTGGCGCCATCATTCGAATTCGATGCACTTCGCCCAGCAGGTTCTCTCTCGCTCTCTCTTGTTATTCAAAATTCGACTATGTATTTGTTTTCCTTGAGAATTCAGATTTCTCTGTTGAATTTATTGTTTTTCTTGGAAAGTTTGGAGGCTATGATTGTGGTTTTCGTTTGGTTGCTTAGAAAATTCGGAAAATATGGATTCTTAACATTTCGAGCTTTTCTCTTTGTTGATTGGGAACTTGAGGAAACAGAGACTGCAACTGCGCTAAGCTGAGCTTAATACAACTAATCGGCTTGGAAGTCAACTTCTCATGATATGAGATTTTTAAGTTTTTAAGTTTTGTAGTTCGTTTTATTTTTCTTCGGTTTTCTTGGAAACCAAACGGACGCTTGTAGTTTTCCTTTTTTATTCGAAACCTAGTCGTTGAGTAATTCTGCGTTTGGTTGCTTGGAAGTGGTTGGAAAAGAAAGGAAAACGGGAAACTTTTATAATAAATTTGTAATTTCAATGACTCAATCCATAATTTGACAAGTTTTGTTGTATTTATCGCATTTGATATGCAACCAAGTGGAGAATATGGGTTTTTATTGCTTAATTTAACACAAGGTATACTTTGGCGTTAATGTAGTGTGAAATTGGTGGAGCAAGAGCTGTGGCAGCGGGAAGAGAAGGGATTAATTGGCATTCTTCCAGTTCGTGATGCTGCCGAGTCGACAACAGCTGTAGGCCCTGTGTTATCTCAAGGTGATCTTTTGACCTATTGACCCTTTGGGTATCCATGAGTTTGCTTTTGTTATCTATGAGTTTGTTTATTTATTTTTTTTATGGAATTTTTAGGCGTGGGAAGTGATTCCGGAGAGAGGAGCTCAAGAATTCAAGTGGGTACATCTGATTCTCAGAGGCTTGATGTCAAAAATCAACAGGAAATTATTCATTGGCATACAAGGTATGTTTCACAACAGCATCTATCATGTTCTGTAGTGGATATTGTTTTGCTAGCATTGTTAATGTTGGGTGTTTTCATAAGGCAGAATGTGAACTGTGAAATCATAGTGATTTGTTATCTTATTTCTCAGGGGAGTTGCAGCTCGTGCTTTACATTTGTCAAGAGGAGTGGAAAAACCGAGTGGGAGGGTCACATACATAGTTGTCCTTGAAGGTTTATGCAGATTCAGTGTCCAGGAACTTAGCACCAGAGGAACATATTATACTGCACGAATATCTCCTCTTGAAATGACAAAGGCTGGTAAGTTGTTGGTTACGTTCTCCCCTGTGTAAGTATGTTGATGAAAATATGTACATGGGGGTATTTTATGGTTTATTGGTTGACCCACAAGAGATGAAAGGTTTTAACATCTAGCTGTTGTTGTTGTTTTTTTTTTTTTTTTTTCCCCTGGTTTTAGTAGTGAGTATAGTGTTCGTATGTTAAATCGATGTTCAAAGCTACTTTTAAGACACAAGTAATGTGCAGTTATGTATATCAGTCTTGGTCTGACTAATAATCTGTGTCTGTCTCTCACTCTCTCACACACACATGCACATGGATATCGCTGAATAATGACTGCCCCAAAGCTGACCTGTTGGGAACTCTATGATTCTTTAATTGTGGTTTATAGGAAGAATTTGTTTTAAGTTCAAATATAAAGGTCACGACTTAAAGGCTACTCAGGCATCAGTAAGTTTAAACTATCAGGATGTAAGCCAACTATGTTTGTTAATGCCCCCTCTACTTGCAGGCCCAAAATTGTAGTAATTTCTTGTTCAAATGGCAGTTCTTTGAATATATAGCCATACATCAGAACTGTATTATTTGTTCTCAGTCCAAGCTCTCTTTCTTTTTCTCAGTACATTGTTCCTTTATGACTTTGACTTAATAATGCCTCCTCAAACCTGAACCGATTTCTAGCTCTATAGTCAGAGGTCCTAACATCAAATATTTAGAAAGGGGTTTTCAAATGCTTAATATACATAAAAAGTTCAAGCCATTATACTAGGGGACCGATAAACATAGAATTTTATCCTTCTATTCCCCTGGTTTTAGGTGAAGCCTGTGGCTTAGGTGCTAGATAGAAATTATTGCTTAGGATGGTGATTTGCACATTAAATCCTTGCTGCTGCTTCACCTGTCTTGTTTTTGATTCTTTCATGTGGTTTATGCTGTTGTTCCCAGTCACAAACTTGCTTATCATGAGATTACAACTGCCTTGTCTGCTGAAATGCTGAATCATTTCTGAATTCTAAAATCTTAACTAGACATGGAGCAAGTGGAGCAAGATCCAGATTTCATAACATTGTCTCGTCAATTCAAAGCAACTGCCACAGAGTTGATTTCTATTCTTGAGCAGGTAAATTTTTTGCTAGAATCTGTTCACTTCTCTGGAAACCCTTTTGAAGTGAGCTTTGGAAATGCTTGAACTTTTTATCTTTTTCTTAATAGGAAAAGCATGTCTAGGGGCATCTGTCTTAGATTTCTAGCAGCAGTTTTCTACATATCTGAAATTTTTTCATAATAACATTTCTTCTACTTATCAAAAAAAAATTTAAGATAAATATGCTATCATTAGTGAGTTCTTAGTTGTGATGACAAAACTCTTTTGTATAAATATGTTGATTCCAATCTTTTATTTGGTATCAATTTTTTGTGAGGCTCTCGTATATGAATTTCACTTATTCGAAGAGACTTTTCTTCTTGTTTCTTGTATGCATATTTATGTTGCTATTGTATCTGTCTAGAACTCACATTTTCATATCTGCCCATAGAAACAAAAAACAGGAGGAAGGACAAAAGTTCTTTTAGAGACAGTTCCTGTTCACAAATTGGCAGATATCTTTGTTGCTAGCTTTGAGATAAGTTTTGAAGAGCAACTATCTATGTTAGATTCAGTTGATCTGAAAGTAAGGCTTTCAAAAGCTACTGAATTAGTTGACAGGCATTTACAGGTAACTCTTACTTCACTTGAGGTTGACATCTAGTGCATTTGCGTCCTGGTCGTTTTGATGCTTCCCCTTCAGCTTTTATTTTAATCATGTTAATGGTTATTTGTGACAGTCAATACGTGTAGCAGAAAAGATTACGCAGAAGGTTGAGGGACAATTATCGAAATCACAGAAAGAATTCCTTTTGCGTCAGCAGGTTCATTTTCTCACAAAAATTATAGTTTTAAAAATAAATATATAGGAGAAAATAGATATTAAAATTTCCATGATTGTTCCTCCTACCCCTCCCCTACTTTTTTAGGCCCCACATTTCTTGATGGGGGTTGCTCATTAAAAAAAAAAAATCGTAATGGGGTTTTGCCCCTAGTGCCCATTCCCATAGAGGTGGAGGGATATTTTTTAATTTCAAGTTGATTGCTTAGAACTTGCAAATGCTTGTTCTGTCAAGAACATTTTAGCAAAACAAAGGTGGTTTTAGAGTTTCCACATCTCTTGAGGTGCAAACCTCCATTTATTAAATGCATGTGTCCAACACTACTGTGAAGCATTTGCCTTATAAATTTAGAAAGAAGAAACCGATTTAGCAAAATGAACCTTTCAAGTCAAATGTTGTTCCATTTTTCAGAGGTAAGGTGCATGCGAATTAATTCTTTTAGTATTCGTATCCACACTATGGCTCTGTATGTAAGTGACCAAGGGATTTAGCCTAACTGCTTGAAGAGTAGGCACCAGGCTGTAATTTAATTATGAAGTCACACCTCATTTCTGATCATTGCCATTCTTTTCATCTTAATTCTACATATCCACCAGAAAATAGAGACTTAAAACTTGTCCCTTTCAATATGTTGTTACTTTACTTTTTTTAGTTTAGTTTAATTTAATTTATTATTGTTTTAGAATAACTATAATTATTGCTTCTATCTTTGTATTTGTTTGTATTGTGTTGTGCATTGACATAAGATTTATATTGTTCTTGTCTTACCTTTAGCTACCCTAATTATTTTTCTTCCCTGGCTACTCTGTCTCAAACATATTCCAGATGAGAGCTATAAAAGAGGAGCTAGGTGACAATGATGATGATGAGGATGATGTGGCTGCCTTGGAGAGAAAGATGCAAAGTGCAGGAATGCCTTCAAATATCTGGAAGCATGCACAGAGGGAGTTAAGGTATTATCTGTTCAGAAATGTAGATAAAGGGTGACTGTCTTCTGACAGGTGGACAAATATTATAGTATGGCGGTAATAGTAGTTGATTCTTTTCATACTATGGATATTAGTAGAGTTTTGACTTAATATTCACCTAAATTTTGAAATTTTATTAGTTATGTAATTCTGAATCAGTAAAAGAAGAAGAAAAGCCATGGGATAACATACAAATTCACAAGGACTTGGTTGTATTTTTGAGCTTTATAGTACCTATTTGGGGGGGGGGGGGGGGGGTTGTATAGAATTGGGACAGGAAGGTTACCTCTGTTGTGTTGCACACGTGTTGTTTAATAGAGAAAAAGTTGAAGACAAGTCTTGGACGAACATATTTTCATTGCTTGAAACATATAATAAGTGTGACGGCGACACCTAAGAGAGTTAATTCCACATTGGGTGGGAGGATTGCCCACATTGAGTGGTTGTATTTTCATTGCTTTTGCTGAATTCTTGATGTTTGTCAAATTGTCTTTAGTTTTATTTCTCATCTATGCTTTGATCAAGTAGCAGAGTTCTCATATATCAAATTATAGAAACTAAGTGGGGACTTGCTTTTAATTATTTTGTGAATTTTTTTTTAAAAAAAATCTCAGGAGGCTTAAAAAGATGCAACCTCAGCAACCTGGATATAATAGTTCACGAGTTTACTTGGAGCTTCTCGCTGATCTGCCATGGCAGAAGGCCACTGAAGAAAATGAGTTGGATTTAAAAGCTGCAAAAGAACATCTTGATAGTGACCACTATGGTTTACACAAGGTCAAGCAACGGATTATCGAATATCTGGCTGTTCGCAAGGTTAATTAACTTTGCCTACTAGTGTTTTAATGTTTTAAATTCAGCTTGAATTTGATGTTTATTTGGAGTGATTTCTTTCTGTGCTACAGCTTAAACCAGATGCAAGAGGTCCAGTGTTGTGCTTTGTGGGCCCACCAGGTGTTGGGAAAACATCTTTGGCGTCATCTATTGCTGCTGCTTTGGGCCGAAAATTTATGCGCATATCCCTCGGTGGTGTTAAGGATGAGGCTGATATTAGGGGGCATCGGAGAACATACATTGGGAGCATGCCAGGGCGTCTTATTGATGGGTTAAAGGTGGATTTTCTTTTTTTGTAGAATTTTATCTAGAATTCTTGTTACTTATTTTGATATATGCCTTATCATATGCTTGCAATGGGGTGTTGCTGCCTTTTAATGGTTTGAGGAAATTGAATGGCAGTTTGATAGGACCCAAATACTGAGAGCTAACATCATATAACCCAATTGATAAATTGTAGAATATGCTAAACTTCTATCTGCTGTTTTAGTTTTAATTGGGGACTAGCAGCATTGATTTTTTTTTTAGAGTAAACCTACCAACTAAAAAAAAAGTACTAAGAAAAAAAGGAAGAGTGTTGAATCAATATTTGTGAATTAGGTTCATCCTCCCTACCTTTACAAATATATAATGCAGATGGTTTAGATTAAAGAGAGCCCAATTTCTTATCTGAGAAATCCTCATGCTTTGTAGTCAATGAAGGATTATGCAGATACCGATAATGTGTAGTAGATTTCCCTGGGTTAATTCTAGAACTGTTAAACAGGTAAAGGACCTATGTCCACAATTATTTATTCTCATGCTCAGCATGGTCAGTTCATTGTAAATGGTGTTAGTTGTGATTTATATTGACGTATAAACCTTGAAGTTTCGTCCTCTTTCAGTTTAGAGGTTTTTAATGCATACTGGCAATGTTGTGTGTGTAGTCATGAGTAAGCATCTTTACTAATCTATTTCTTGTCGCACTATCATCGAGCAAAATTGTAGCAACCTCATTTACTTGCCATGAACTGGCCCCCATGGAGTGGCTTACAACTCATTGCAATGATTATTTTCTGCAGAAACTGCTAAAAAGTTATTCTTGACCATGTTCAATTGACTGTTCAGTATTGTACCATCTGCAGATTGTTTGTTTAGATCGTCAATAGTTGAAATTATACAGCTTAGAGAATTAGAGCCATGTGCTGATGAAAAGAATCTGAATGACTTTGGCAATGATACCCTTCTATGTGAGACAAATCATCTGGATCCTGATACTTTTAATTTGGATAAGGAGACATCTTTGGACCCGCTAATAGGTCTAGGCAGCCAGCTGACAGGCTTCTATATGTGATTGTTTTGTATTGCGCAGGGATTATTTATTGCTTGCTCTTTTTTTTTTTTTTTTTTTTTTCATCTTGTATTTCGTAATTTGAACCTAATGGGGGTGATGGGTAGACTGAAATACTTATTCATTTTATGTTTTAGAGAGTAGCTGTTTGTAATCCGGTCATGCTGCTGGATGAGATTGACAAAACGGGTTCTGATGTGCGAGGGGATCCAGCTTCAGCTCTATTAGAGGTTCTTGACCCAGAACAAAACAAAACATTCAATGATCAGTATCCTATTTCTTCAGGATGTGTTTAGTGACAGTTATGATGGCTATATTTTATCTCAATCTAATCTATTAGCAAGTATTGAAAAAATGATAGAATTTCGGACTATATTAAACATGTAAATTGTATTGTGATGCATTGCACAGAGTATATACATGTACTGGAAGCATCGTCACACCATAAAATTCTTATCAACGTGTAGTATTCACAAGGATTCCTTAACGAAGACCTTTAGCTATTTGAATGTTCCATTTGACCTTTCAAAGGTGGTTTTTGTGGCAACTGCAAATAGGGTGCAGCCTATTCCTCCAGCACTCTTAGACAGGATGGAAGTCATTGAGTTGCCTGGATATACACCTGAAGAAAAGCTTAAAATAGCCATGCGACATTTAATTCCCAGAGTTCTGGATCAGCACGGGTTGAGTTCTGAGTTCCTTCAAATTCCAGAGGTAGTGAATTCATTTATATGGTGTTTTTATCAAGTCCCAATTTGGTTAAAAATTAATTTTGATGATTATCACATCTTATTTCAATCTGAAAATGGCACCATGGTTTCAGGTCTTGTATTAAAATATTATAGGGAAAAGTATACTTTAGCCGCCTGAACTATCACCTATTTTGCAATTATGCCTTCAAACTTTAAAAAGTGATATTGAGGCCATACATACTACCATTGTGTGTCAAATTAGACACTTCTGCAATTTTTCTTTCCAAACCCTTGAAGTTATTAATAAATATAAATTAAAAAATATATAAAAATAACCATTTGAAAAAAAAATTAAGGGGGCTAATATAAAAAGGGCCACACCTTTTTGGTGTTTTTTTATTTTATTTTTTATTTTTTTTTATTTTTAAATTTGTAATAATTTTAATTTATTCAAATATTTATTTTTTAATAAATTTAAGAGTAGTTTTGGGAGAAAAAGGCAAATGTGTGGTGGTAGCATGAGAGGCCGTGGTGTCACTTTTTAAAGTTTGGAGGTGTAAGTGTAAAATGGGTGATAGTTTAGGTAAAGTGTATTTTTCCCAATATTATATACCATGATCATCTGTTAATGTCTCTGTTTGGTTCTGATTGCTTATTAAAAAAAATTTCTTTGTTGTTTGGCTCTATCACAATTTACCATCATACAGGAGATCTGTTGTCATTAATTCCTTTCTACTGTAATAGGATATGGTGAAACTTGTTATTCAGAGGTACACTAGAGAGGCTGGTGTTCGGAATTTGGAGAGGAACTTGGCTGCCTTGGCTCGTGCAGCAGCCGTTAGAGTTACGGAGCAGGAACAAGCTGTCCCGCTAAGCAAAGATGTGCACCAGCTTACTTCACCACTGCTGGAAAACAGACTTGCTGATGGAGGTGAAGTGGAAATGGAGGTCATTCCAATGGCTGTAAATAATCATGAGCTATCAAATACATTTAGGATCGCTTCACCCTTGGTTGTGGATGAGGCTATGCTGGAAAAAGTATTGGGGGTAATGATCTTCTTATCATTGTTTTTCTTTTAGGTGCATTTTATATTATTTGGATACTTCATTTTGAGATTACTTCAGATTTTTATAGAAATTAGAACTGGTTGGTCAATTTGCATTTAATGCAAACTGGATCATGTGCTGTTGGACTCGTCAGCTGCGTAAATGCGTCTGTTGTGTCCAGATTGCTGCAACTTCTTTATGAAGTAGTGCTTGCTATTGAAGCATCTCAGCAGCAGGGCTCTATTTGAACATCTATATACTTAAGAGGGATTTGCGAGAGAACTTTATTCTGTATTTGTACTTTAAAGGGTTTTAAAAGGTTTATCTTGAAGAAAAAATAATAAAATTGAAGGATTGGAAGTGCATTTTTTAGGGTGATTCATCTAAGTTACCTCTTAGAATGTCTTCTGTTTAAAAGAAACTATTACAAAATTGGTGTTATAAAATTAATTTTAACATGGGAGTGAGGTAGGCGTGGCTCTGTAAATTAAAACCTAAGGAGCAAAGTCTAAATAAGATATTTTTAATTTAAAATATAATAATATTTTATATTAAATGTAATGCATTCTTAAACTTCAATTTAAAAATCATTTTTATCTCTTTTTGATATGCGAAATAACTAATCAAATTTTTTGTATTAATATATTATTTTCAATAGATAATATAACTAATTCATTTAATCTTTCTTGTGATGTAGTCAATTGTAAATGAGATTTAAATAATTTTAGTTTTGAAAAAGTTTCTTTTTACAGAATCAATTGTTATGGGTATTGTCAATAATATAGCATAAGTAATGCATGTATTGGAAAATGGTACTGTTTATAATCTTCTATAAGCAATGCATATATTTGGAGAAGAATCTAAATCTTTTTATAATATTCGGTGTTCATTTGGACTATTAGCTTATGTTTGCAAATTTCTTTCAACATTTTTAAATCTGACATCAAATTTAGACCATTAATATAGAATATATGTCATGTTTTAGAAAAGTTTCAAGATTAAGATAATTTTTCCAATCATTTGAAGATATTAATTTTCCAACCATATATGAAAATGTCTTTGTTTTTTAAGAAAGAGTTCGATCTACTATGTTGATGAAATAATTTATTCTAAAAGATTCTTTAGCTAGTTTCGTCGTTTCATCATTAATATTTCTATCAAATTGTTTATTTCTATGAATTATATATTTTTATATGAAATATAGATTCTATTTCCATTTCAACTGCAATTTGTTCAGAAATCAAAACAAACGTAAATCTACTATCTCTATAATTTTTCAAATAAGAAATAAGACCTTTTGATAGATTTTCAACTAAAATCAGTATATCAAGATAATGTATGAGAGAAGTCGTAGTTTTTGTGAGTGGAGAAGAAGTGGGAGAGGGGCTAAGAGTGAGATGAGAGATTGATAGGGTAGAGGAGTAGAGTTGTCAGTGAAAAAGAGGAGGAAAAAGAATTAAAAAATGAATAGACTTTTTTATTTTATTTTTATAAGTAACCATCAGTCTTATTAAAATGATAGACTTTTTGGAAATTGCTTTCTAGAATTATATCACATTAAGTAGGTTAATTTATCCTTCTAAAGAAAGTAAATCCCTATGCTCAAAATGAAGCCTTCCTCTCTCTCATGTGTTTGGTAATTAATTGTTTTTTGCTACGTAACAGCATATCATTTGTTAAAATATGCTATTATTAAGCATATCATTTGTTAAAATATGCTATTATTAAGGGGTTTTATTTCTTAGGGGACCTTAAGCAACTGCCTTAATGGCCAAGCCATCAAGCTGGTTTGGATTGAAGGATCCTTATAGCTAAAAGTAGGTGTTTTTTAGAATTATTATTCACTGGAGTTTTGGGTTATATCGTGCCCTGCAACTTGCCTTTACATAACCATGAACTCATCATGTATGATGTGGCCCAGAAACTAGAGCAAGCTTTTTGTATAACGGAAAATACTTGGTTTTTCTCAATATTTAAGTAGCTTTTGTTTTTTTTTTTTTACCGTAATTCAGCCTCCAAGGTTCGATGATAAAGAAGCTGCAGAACGGGTTGCAACTCCTGGGGTATCTGTTGGGCTTGTTTGGACCACATTTGGTGGAGAGGTCCAGTTTGTAGAGGCTACATCTATGGTAGGAACTGGTGAATTACATCTCACAGGGCAACTTGGTGATGTTATCAAAGAATCAGCACAAATAGCACTAACATGGGTAATCTATTATTCTGAGTTATGTTGTAAATTATTTAGTTCCCAATTAATCATCAATTAGTAAGTCTTGCTGTTGCCTCATTGAGTGTGCTCTTGAATTGTTTGATTAAATATTAGTGTGTGATGCAATTTTCAAACTGATAGTTCGAACGACCAAAGTATGTGTATCCATGTAAGAGGTGTTTTTTCTTTATAATTTGTTGAAGAATTTCAATTGTATCTCTTCAAGATCAATTGCATCTAGCTTTAACTTTCTTACTTTTCTCAAAAAGTTCACAAAGTTTTCGTTCTCTTTTTTGCATCTTCATTTACAACCTGAGACAACTAATGACACTAAAGAATAAAAGCTGTAATCCCTACGTCCCCCCTTTCCTGGCCCACAACTTCAGAAAAAGGAAGAACACTAGAAAAAAAAAAAAAAAAAAAAAAACCCAGCTCAATTCCTTTCTCTAGTTGGACCAGACATGTTGTACTGTAGTACACGCCAATGTGCAGCATACCCTTATGTGATTGCAGACGTACTCACAAAACACTTTTCCACTGCTACACAACTTGTTTCTGTCTCATGCAATTGTTGGTTTGAAATTATTGACATTCAAACTTTTCCTTGTTTCTTTTAGGTTAGAGCCAGGGCAGCAGATCTTAAGTTAGCAGCTTCTGATGAAATCAATATCCTGGAGGGCCGGGATATTCATATACATTTTCCTGCTGGGGCTGTACCTAAGGATGGACCCTCCGCTGGTGTGACTCTGGTAACAGCACTGGTTTCACTGTTCAGCCAGAAAAGAGTGAGAGCAGATACGGCAATGACTGGAGAGATGACTTTGAGGGGTCTTGTGCTACCTGTTGGTGGTGTCAAGGATAAGGTATGCCGTACGCGTTACTCCATGTCTTCCTAGTCTCATTTGCAATAGGTGAGATTTACTACATTAGTCTCTTTGGATGTATAATAAAGATTATGGGATGTAGGTTTCATTATTAACCTTTTCCCTTTCTAATTGACCTGTGAAATACCTTGACTTGAATGCCTTTTGGATATGTTATCAGGTCGAAGTTATATCATGATCTTTGTCACTTCTTGTCCTACCTATCTTTTTTATATAAACCATAGGATGCAAATTGATTACCGTAGTTATAACTTATCTAGTAATTTGATTTTATTTTCAAAATTAAAAATGGAGGTTTTGTGTGAAATGCATAGTGTTTCAACTTTCAGAATGACTTGAAATAAATACAAAGTTCAATCAATGTAAAATAGTTTGTGTTGTTTATTTTATGTATTTATGATCATTGTGCTCCATGTGCATGTCTGATCTGCGATGCCATTGTGCAAGTGTGGTTTGTGGAACCACACAGGCGATCATATAATCATTACTGTTGTACACCACGGTTTAAGAAAGGATTTTACAGGTTTATTACATGTATCAACAAGATCTTTCCGTCATTTCTCGTAAACTGTATTTAAGCTTTTGCTTTTGGAAGGGACCACCTTGTCTTGACCATGAAAATTTGCTACAAATTTTATACATACATGCATACATTCAGACATATGCATGAGATATGTAGCCAATGAGTTCATACGTGGCAGTCTACAACGGAATTGTATTGTATTGTATTTTCTTTATTTATTTATTTGAATATATACTGCAGATTTTGGCAGCACACCGTTGTGGTATCACAAGAGTTATCCTGCCGGAGAGAAATTTGAAAGACTTAGTTGAAGTACCAGCAGCTGTCCTTGCCAGTCTGGAGGTATTTTGTTTTCATTTTACCAAGGTTTTTTCAATATTTCATTGTGGGAGCGTTCTTTCCAGTGTTAATTCTTAGGCCTGGACTTGAGATACAAAATATGTAATACGAAGTTGGACTTGAATGCAAATAGGAAGAAAATACCCGTTTATATCAAGTTATGGAAGGCAATAATCAGGGATTGACCGGGAATGGACTGATTATGATTTTCCATCTTCTCAGCTCCTTAGGTTTGATGATCAAATGTTTGACTAGTTTTTCCTTCACTGCTTCAACGCATGCGTAGATTGCTCATTACTTGTAGTGCTTGATTAGGTCTTTGTTTTCGCCGCATGAATTTGTAAGAATATTAAAAATGTTAAATACTTTTTCACTTCTACATTTTGGCAACAGATTTTACTTGCTAAGCGAATGGAAGACGTATTGGATCAGGCTTTTGAAGGCGGGTGCCCCTGGAGACAACACTCAAAGTTATGACAGGACCTTCGAGGCATGTAAGCAAAACAAAACAAAATCTCTGGTAATTAAATTTCTCCGCTTGTTGCCAAATCCCTTCGGCGTACGAGATTCCCTTGCATTTGGCTGCCGCCCATGGTAATCAGAGACTGAAAAATTGATTTCAGCGACGACATGCTCTGGCGAAAAGGAGTTCTAACTTGATGTGGAGGGACTCACTGATTCTGTGTTCGTGTTGGGGCATTGGATGGAAATTCTTCCAGTGTATCTCTCTCCTCTATGTATAACTAATCTGTAAGTATTGAGGTGAGCAGCTTGCTTTCTTGTTGTTTTTCGGCCTGTTTTCCCAATCGCTTTCTATCTGTAACAATAAATTAATTGATTTCTTATGATGTATAAATACCATTATTTGAGCGAGAGAATACTTGCCCATCCGATTCATTTTTTCCTGCTAAAAGATTCATTTAGCACTTCTATGGAAGAATTTGTTTGCTCCATTGGGTAGCCAAGAAAAAGGGTGGGATACATTTGAAAGCATGAGATCTTATTCTCAAATTTCTGAGTCTCAGTGACCACGATTTTATTTTTTTCGAGCCAATACATAGAAGGGAAGGGGAAAAAGAAACAAAAATTGAGCCTATTCTTTATCAAGAATTTCAATCCTATACTTAATTGAGCCTCAAGCACCTCTTCCATCTCATTTAGGCAAGCTTTTCATTGTCATTGGACGAAAAATAAATAAAAATCAAGCAAACAAATCAGCAATGTTTTCCCACTAGTAAAGAATTGAGGCTTGGAGTTAATATGTCACTTAGTTTTCGACGTGACTTGCAAATTCAACTCAAATCAACACGGAATAAGAGGGTTACAGTCGAGGGGTCTAACTTATTTAATTAAATGAATTCAATTAGAATTAATTTATATAGTCTTATAATTGTTCCTCGACATGGCTTGAATATAACACGTGACATTAAAAGCTAGCAATTTTTGACATGATTCATAAACTCAACATGATTTCAATACAAAATTAATTAGGGTTAAAAGATCTTACTTGTTTAATTAATTGGGTCAAATTAAAGTTTATCTATATAGCTTTAAATCTATGACTTGATACAATTCAAACCTGAGACACAAACCCAAATTGCCATTCAATAATAAGGCATATATAGAGTATTATAATATTTCAATACTACGTAACACAGAAAAGCATTGCATGCCTACTTGACACAATGCAAGTGATTATTGTCATCTTGCCATTGGAATATATGGCACCTCCTGGACCATGTAATCGTCGTCTTTTAAATCGGTTGACACAGCTCTTAAAATTGTAGTCAGCAGCAAAAATGGCACCTGAAAATTTTTAATTGCCTTAACTGTAAACAAAGTACCTATGATACTTCGAATTTTCAAATATCATTTCAAGAATTTGAAATCTCGAAAACAAGATAAGAGTGCTTCCCTTTCTGTATGGTATCAAAACCAAACAACTTATAATGAAATGAACATTCCAAAAGGAAAGTAAGAGTAATATCCCAACTGGAGAGGCATCTTCTTGACCATCTCTAGAAAATATTTATTTCACTCCTGGCAATCATGGTGATTATATCTTGACAGATCTAAACAATGTATAGAAGAGGGAAGATTAAACAGTAACTGAAGCAGAACTACAAAAGCGTTGGCGGAGGTGAAATGTCAATAACCCCATTAGCCTGAGAGGGCAAAGTTGAGAGCACTGTGAACATCGACACCAATCTGGGCTTCAGCTTTCTCCAAGTCGGTTGTGGCCGAACTGAGCTTCTGGGTGAACTCTGCAAGGCCCTTCTGGACTAAGCTGGGGTCAATACGGTCGATTGGAACGGCCTCTATCGCAATTATGTCTGCAACAGAGTTAGCATGGATAAAAGCAAACCCACTGCTAAGGAAATACTTCGTAATGTCATTTCCTTCATGCACTGATAGGATTCCAGGCTTCAGCTCTGCAATTGTAGGCACATGTCCGGGCAAAACACCCATTTGCCCAGTTGTTGCCGGAACTATGACCATGTCAACCTGAAAGCAAACATGAGTGCATGATAAATTTTTGTTCTTTATTGATGAGTGACTGCGGGATAAATAAGACTGAAAAAGGATCCTACAAGATTTTTGAGATAACAATGTAACAGCAAATGTAAGTGCCACACAGGACCAGTCTCAGCAGTTCGTGCACTATGGCGCAAAACTAAAGTTAAGGATGACATCATTTTAATGAAAAGATTTGAGTAAATTCTAAATACATACTTGTGGAAAGGCATAAAACTTAGACGGGGGATAATTCAGGCGAGAAAAACTTTCAAATTATCTGTAGTATAGAACATTGAAACCCATCTTTCCCTATATCTCATTGCACAAAAAGAAGTTTATGATGAAACCACTTCTTGCAATGAATTTTGTTTTTATCACAACATTCTAACAATTGTTAACCGCTCACAAAATCTAATAAAGCTTGATAGCATGGTAAGTTTTAACTTTAAGTCTTACCTTTTCACAAAGCAAAGCAAACTCATTTGCAGAGAAACACTTGACGGTAGTTACAACATTCACTGCAAAGTGGGACTGTTCAAAAGCAACACCGAAGCTTGGTGGGAAACTCTTTCCTCTCCTCATGATATCTCTTCTAATATAATGAGCACCGACGTATCCTCTTATATGCCTCAATACAAACTGAGTAAATTAAAAGGGTTAGGCTACTAGTGGATGTTTGTTGTCTCCTGCTCCCGTTTCAGTGAACTGGGTTTCCTAGTGTGCTAGGTGGTCTGTTTTTGGTTTGGATATTTATCTGTTTTCTACATACGAACATAAATAAAAATATTTATGGACTTTATACGAGTACTCTTTATATCCTCCACCTCCACACAATATTCACCAAGAGCTGACAAATATAACCCTTATGAGAACCTTTACATGATCCAAACACCCCAGGGTGCATACAACAATCATTTCCAAAAGCCTCTGCCATCAACATTTCATGATTTATTAAGACTAAATAAATTGTTACACTAGAAATAAAACTTCCTCCTACAAATTGAATAGCCAAAAAGAAAAAGAGGCATAAATTTTCAGGAGCTAGGATTCCTAAATAACCTTGACAATCTATGGACAATCAGCCTTGCCAACAACAAGATCCACAGGGGAGTCTCTCTACTTACTTTTTTTTGTTAAGTATTGGATCAGGTCTTTGGTTCTCATAAGGGTTATATTTGTCAGCTCTTGGTGAATACTGTGTGGAGGTGGAGGATATAAAAGGTACTCATATAAAGTCCTTATATTTCAACCCTTTCTGATCGATATTTTTATTTATGTTTAATGTCTCTATTTACTTCATTATATCTTTTTTTTGATAAGTTATTTACTTCATTATATCTAAGGACCATTCTTTTGTTAATGGACCAAAATAACCAAAATTCTGGTGCACATTTTAGCTACACCTTAATGTCACAGATACTTGAATAGGTCAGTACATCTTCAGCTGATCCTATGCTTACTCTAAGATGGCAAGCACAGTGTCGATTGGACTCGAGCAGAAAGACAATATTATACAATGAGGTAACTGATCTTCTCATTTCATCAGATAAATTTGGTGTCCAGAAAACAAAATCCCATCACATACTTATATATAATAATCCAAACAAAAACAAACTGCCTGCAATCTATCGCCCCTACACATCCAAACAAAACACATAAAGAAAAGCATACAGACCGAAAGCTTCATAAGCTAAAAATGGCCAATCAGATATACGACATTCCCAAATCAATCACCATTATTTACAGATTTAAACAAAATCCAGACGAAAATCGAAAAACGAAAAAGAAACCCTCAACAACCAACAATCCAAGCTAAAAGAAGCAATTATACAACTGCAGTCTATCCCAAATTAGTCACCATAACCCATCAATAAAACAAGACAAAGATGCAAAAACGAGACAACAAAAAAACCCCAGAAACCAAAGAATCTGAGCTAAAAGCGTCAACTCAAAACTCCTGACGTTATCACATTGTATGCAAATGTACGCAACACCCAAATGAAAAAAAAAAAAAAAAATCCACAAACAATAAATCCAAGCTAAAATGGCCGATCGGATACACATAACAACCTAAACCAACCACCAAATCCAAGAAAAACCCAGATGAGAAAACCCAAAAAAAAAAAAAAATAAAATAAAATCAAAGAATCGAAAGAGAAACAGACCGATCAGAGAAGATGAGCGAGGTACCTCCTTGGTGGAGAGCTCGGAGGCGTAGGGGAGGACGAAGTTGACGGTGATCTTGGAAGGAATGGAGGAGGCGGTGGGCGGGCGGGGTTGCATGAAGTGGGAAGGAGTCTTGGGAGGTTCAATGTTGGGTATGACCTTCTTCCACGACTCGACGAAGGCCGAGTCCGTGGTGGGCGCGGCCGAGAGGTCCGTAGAGAAGGGTCTCGCTCCAGCCCTCAGGGTTCGAGCCAAGTGGCGTGAAGCTTGCCGGAACATGGTCAATACTTGGTGGTGGCTTCTGCGCTTTCCGGGTTTGGTTTCTTCAAGGTTGGAAATGTTGGGGTGTTAGTGTTACTACTAATTACCGGTTCGCTCTGAGTCTCTAGGCATTTATTTATTTATTTTTTAAATAATGTTATATATGCGCTACCATCTTACTATCCACCATTATATATTCTTTAAATGTGCTGAATTCACACTGTCATATCAATACAGGGAGATAGTAGTATGCTTATCATGACAACGGTTTTTTCTAATTATCTTTTTGTTGTTGTTCTTATTATTTTTATTTTTAAGAAAATTTGAAATAAAACAAAACTATTCAGCCGAGCTGAGCCAAGTACTCAATAAGACACTCGACTCGACTAATGAGCGAGCTTGAGCTCTTATAAGATTTTTTCTTTGGTGAGCCGACCTGAGCTCGGACTTGAATAAAAGTAAACGAACCAACCTTACACAATCACTACTTATTTAAGCTCCGCTCGTTTATAGTCCTAAGGGTGAGAGAAAGATTTTTTTTTTTTTTTTCGTTGTTATTTCACTTCATCAATTGAGTGTGTACAACTGAGATAAGGTAGACAATTTTTGCCTTTGTTATTGATGGTCCAATTTATATGTATGTTTTGCTTTACATTACATGATTATTGTTGGGTGGGAAAGACCGAAAATCTAGTCCCTACGGGCCTACGGCTGGCTACAAGTAGATGTCATTTCTTCTATCTAACTTTCAAGAGAGGCAAAACTCTATCCTCTATCTCTCTCCTGTGTGAGAGCTTTTTTCCCTCTTTTAGTGAGATGCCTTCCTTTCCCCCTGTGGAGGAGGATAGTGATTTTGAATGGTTTGAAGTATTTTGATGAGACATATATATATATATATTGGATCTGAGCAAAGTTCCCTTTCATATATATTGCTCCACATAAACGGGTTTCTGGGTTCCTAAGGATTTTATATCGTCCACTCGAGTAAAAACAGCAAAACAGAAAGGAAAATAGGAAAAAAGTGTTGGAACATGGAAGCTTGTCTCTAAGATATCAGAGCCAGGTTTCGATCCTGGGACCTGTGGGTTATGGGCCCACCACGCTTCCGCTGCGCCACTCTGATTTGTTGATACTGAATGAGCATATAAATATATAAACCTAAGTATACAAACTTATAACAGTTTCCACTCTTTAGAAATTGAAATGGCAAGAAAATTGTAACCCTTTCCATTTTCAATTAGAAAAAAATAAATTTGTAGTTACAGAAAAAGAGAAGAACCCACTCTATTATTTTCAGTAAGACAAATAAGTGTGACAAATCCTTCACGATAATACAAATTCAAGCAAGTGAGGCAACCATAATTGATGTGCCAAATCTTTTTTTTTTTTTATGTAGTAATGGGAATGAGAATATGAGGATTCTATACATAAATAGTTTTAATGCTGCACCTTATATTTGTAGATTATGAATGAATTTCAGATAGGCATCAAATGGGTAAAGTTCAGCTACTTCAACGTTTTTGCTTGGATGGAAATGAATTCTGGACGGTCAGTGATGTACCAAAAGACAAGCATTTTTCTCTACTAGCTTTCTGGGAAATCTTTGATCCGATCAGGGTTTTTAGGTCCATTAGAAGGTGGATGTCACTTGATACTATACATCCAATTTGCCTAGAATTCTACAGGAGAAGCAAAATTGTGTTCCCCAGGCATTTTTCCTGCACACGCGAAGTTTATGTAGGTACTTCAAATTTTCCCATTATTAGGCACAAGTGAAAGAATGAATTATTCAGCAAATTTACTAGAGCGCCAGAAATTTGGGGTGTGTTTGGCAAAGGAGTGGACTGGATCGAACCCAAAAGCCCAAAAAATTCATCTTAAAATCAACCTTAACATTCTTACTTTTTATATCACATCAATAACTTTTTATTAATATTCAAATAAAAAAATCACTGCAAAATAAATTTTTTCACTTTTTTATACAAAGCATTCTTACTTTTTTTTCTCACATCAATCAAATCTGCTACAGTTCCGGTCCACTTCCTCAAGTCCACTCCTTTGCCAAACATAGCCTTGATATTTCCTCTCTTATAATAAATGGAGTTTTGGCCCAAGTTTAAAGAGAACATAACATTCATGAGCACAAAAGTTGTAATTAAATGAACACTTCATTTCATCTATGAATCAAACCCACAGTCATGGGGACTATTAACAATGGTGAATTTGGATAAAGTTACCATCAAAACATAGGAAAATGCTTAGAGTACCGCAATTTTTTACTCCAATCCTTTTACAAACCGACATAGCAAGTGTCATTGTTAGAGACTTATAGTAAAAACTGTAATACCTTAGCAACAATCCAGATTATAGTATAATTTCTTGTAAACTAAGAAGAACACACACACACACATATATATATATATATATATATATATATATATATTCTGAAATCTAATCCCTCAAAGAGTTCATTTTTCTGTGCTAGTGTTTCTGACAGAATTAAGCATTCTTTGCTGGATGATCTGGAAATGATTGAAGGTAAATTTCCCATGAGGTATCTTCGGGTTCCTCTCATTTCTTCTACGCTTTTTGCAATAGATTGTTAGGCCTTGCTAAATAGAATTACTAGTCGAATTGATTCCTGGTTGTCCAAGAATCTTTCTTATGCAGGCAGGCTTCAATTGATTTATTCTGTGCTTTACAACTTACAAGTATATTGGACTAGTATTTTTATTCTTCCTAAAAAGGTTCTAAAAGATATTGAGCAAAAGTTCAATAGATTTCTTTGGAATGGAAAGCATGAAGGGACTGCCAAGGCCAAAGTTTCTTGGGCTGAGGTTTGTTTCCCTAAGAAGGAGGGTGGTTTGGGGTTGAAGAGGCTTGATGTTTGGAATCAATCATCCATGCTTAGGCATGTTTGGAGTCTTTTTGCTAGATCTAGTTCCATTTGGGTGGCTTGGATGAAGAAGAATTTACTGAAAAGAAAAAGTTTTTGGAGTGTTAGAATTCCTCAAAATTGTTCTTAGAATTGGAAAAAGATTATGAAATTGAGGGATATTGCCAAAAGATTCTTGAGGTTTGAGGTGGGAAATGGGGAACACATTCATCTTTGATTGGATTGGTGGCATCCTGCTGGAATTTTGCTTGAGCAATTTGGTTATAGGGCTGTTTATGATGCCCAAAGTAGTTTGGAAGCAAAACTTGCATATGTTATTCAAAATGGTAATTGGACTTGGAGACCAGCTAGATCAGAAGCATTGGTTGAGATTCAAGCTAGATCATTTGAAGTTGGTTTGAGATCTTGTGATAAGCCGATTTGGGATGCTTCAAGGAAAAAAGTTTATGTTTGCTCATAAACTTTTTTTTGATAAGTGGGAGGTCCTTAGGGAAAAGAAACATGAGGTTCTATGGAGTAAATTGGTTTGGTTTCCTCTTGCTATTCCTAAACATGCTTTTATTCTTTGGCTTGCTATGAAAGATAGGCTCAAGAATGCTGAAATAGGGTTATCAAGGTAATGTCCAGTGTTGGTTCTGTCATCATAAATTGGAAACTCGATCTCATTTATTTTTTTAGTGTAATTTCAGTTACAGAATTTTGAGATTTTGTATAATGAAGTGTAGAGTGGGAAATATTTCTGTGGATTGGGATGATATTGTTCAGCAAGGTTGCAATACTTGGATTCATAAAACTCTTAAGTGTTTACTCTGCCGATTAGTTTTGGGATCAGTTGTCTACAATCTTTGGCTTACTAGGAATGAGCTCATTCATGTTGGCCAGCCATGTACAAAGGAGCAGCTTTTGAAGAATATTGTTTGGGAAGTTAGAAATCGTATTGCTAGAAAAGGAAAATTTCCTAGAACTATTCTTCTTTGCTCTCTGTGGAACTTACCTACAGAACTTCTAAATTAGTTGCTGGGCTGTAGTTTGGTTCTGTTTTCTGGTTTTGTTCTGTTTTGGTCTTCTGTTAAGTCTGTTTTGGGTTTTTTGTTGTTTTCTGCAGTAAGCTGGGTTGCAGGTTTCTTGCTGGTTGTGGCCTTTTATAAAGGCTTGTAATGGGGTTTTGAGTTGTTGATTGGTTTAGTTTTGAGCTTAATGAAATTTCCTATTCATCAAAATGTATATATATATATATATATATAGAGAGAGAGAGAGAGAGAGGCCAAAAATTTTTGTATTAATAGAAACTTTTCAACTATTGGAGCAATTTTCTGTGAAAAATGAACTATAGAACCTATCCTCTCTCTCCTTTACATAACTTGCTCTGAATCGTCTTTGTGTCACTTCGGATACAGAGGACAAAACTGCACACGATACTCGATGCCTTTACAAAACTTGGAAAACATTTACAATGCAGAAAAGCTATAACTTTGCCGAAGCAGAAGATGAAGCCTTTGCCGAACAGATTTAGAGTCACATTGCAATACCTCTTTCTTCTTACCTCATGAATTTGACTCGTGAGCCCAAAAAGCATCCGGATCTGGGCAGAAGAGGGAAAAATCTTCCACTTCAAGATTTGCAATGTGCCAGTTAACAGCACGAGCTTGTATTGACTTGAATAGCAGAAGGATGGTTGGCAGAAGCCACCATTTATCATCTTCCCTGTCGGCAAGCAAGACATTTCACCAAAGAGAAATGAAGTTCAAAAAGAAAACAAATCCAAGAAAGAAGAAAACCCAAACAACTAAACATTGCCCGATCAATTTTTAAGATTAACAAAAAATACATTTGATCCTTAAGGCGACTAATTCACCTATGCAGGAACGGAACCAGGTGAGCCGGGATCCCTAGTTTTGAAAATCTCTCTTAAAAGTATATATATATGGGCCTAAAAATTAGGTTTAACCTCTCATTTATGCTTTGGACTCACCTCTGATAAAAAATCTTGGCTTTGTCCCTGCACCTATGTGAGATACTAACAAGGCGTTTCATCTTTGTGTGTGATGGATCCGGCTTACATGTTGTTGGATGTTGTAGTTTAAGCAACGGTTAAAATTAAATCTCAAAGTTGACTTACTTTTAGAAGCTTTTAATAGGAGAGAGAAAATGGAGAGAGATTTTAAGATATTCAATTTTGACCGTTGCTTAGACTACAGCATGTAAGCTGGATCCGTGTGTGATTCATGTCATTATCAAGGGTCCTTAGAGCGTAAGGCCCATATTTTAGGGTAACAGCGGAGCCTTATGTAAAGTACTTAAGTAAGATTTTATTCATCATATCTACAGAAAGGAATCGGATTGCAGACTGAGTTGCTAAAATAGGACACTTTTTGAAAGATACTACAAGAAGGAAAGCTATTTCTGCCCTAGGATGCTTTCCTAGATCTTGATTGTGATTTAACAAGCAATTTCAGTTGTTTGCTAAAGATTTTTTTTTGGTAATGTAATGTTGAAAGGCTCACCTTCTAGTGTTCCACACACTTCGCTCATCAGGAGGCTGGAAAGAAGAAAATCCATAATGGAAAACGCCACAAATGAAAGCCACAGCCTGCAGAAAACAAACTAGTCGTATGACACTGGCAAAAATATTTGATATGACCAGATGAATATCAATGTTTAAAGATATAAGCCTTTCAAACCATGTCTAGAACTAAATAAACAATCTATCATAGCAGTGAAAGTGCCAAATTCTTTTAAATCCATCAGAGATGCTTTGGGCACAATTTCTCCTTTTTGCTGAATTGCCGTCCTTTTGGAATGACAAACATAGAGAACTGTCAAAGAATCAAGAGTAACAAGTAGATGTTGCAAAAAATCAAGTCGTCTACACAGCATAGTTTAGTTGTACAAATCAGAGCTTGTAGGTTTAGTACAACAAATTTTCACGGAACTACGACCTCTCAAATTGATAAAAAAAAAAATGCCTCAATCAATAGAAACATTAACAGTAAAAAAAAATTAAGGCTCTCATGGCTTGATCTAAGCATCCAGAACTCCCTCCCTGTGCAATACACTGTTTACCCTGAGAGTATTGGTGTGTGAACTTCTCAACTATACAAAATTAAATTATTTGTCATCTAACATTATGCTATAACAATAAGCATGAGTAGCTTATACCACAAACTATACATCGCATGAAATGCATTTCAACGAAAAATGTCAAAAATTTAGGCAATCTTATGTATTATCCTATGAATATAAACATGATGGGATCCAATGCGGCTTGTGGCTGTGGTTAAATATTTTTTCCATTCTGAAAATAAAATAAGTCCAAAAGTAACATTTTTTAATTACTCGAGTTGATTCTCACTAGCACTGACAGAAGAATAAAAAAAGGCAATTGGTAAGTTTATCGAATTGTACTGCACACTTGGCATAACTTACAATATTCGATACAGATGTAGCATTCCACAACACATAGATACGAGCAAGCGAAACTCTTCTAGATTCTTTGCTGAATAAGGCATTCAAGCCAGCTGGAAAGGGAGAAAGTAGGGATAAGGGAAGAATGAGCAACACAGCAAGGAAAGCCCCAAGAGATATCCAATAGAACTGAAGCAACATAAGGAGGGTAACAGAAAGATCTGCCAAAAGCATGAGAGTTATCAGCAGCTGCAGGCCGTCCTGTAAACAGAAATTTCAAGTATTAGATGATGAACAGTAGCAAATTACTCAGAAAGCTGTAGAGGTGATATTTGTATCATATCAAAGTACCTGACGACCAACAGGTCTTGAATTGTGCAGTAAGAGAGAAAGGGGAAAGGCAAACTCCCTTTTAAAATCCAAAGATTTCAACGTAGCCTCATTTATAAGTCCTCCATTAATTCCCCCAGTTATCCTTTTAAGAGATAATGCATGACCTGTATATGCCAAAGTTTGCTGCTTAAGACTTTTTCTCGGGCATGCAACCATTTTCCTGAAATATTAATCAATAAAATGATCAAACGAGTTAATGATGGCGGACTAAAAAACATATATACAGAACTAAAGAATCAATAATTAAACCTACAATAATTATCATTACATTCACTAGGTACTAGGAGAGAAAACTTGCTATATATCCTAACAACAGATGACATTCTGCTATGTACATGGATTATTATACATTGATCGAAAGTGCCTTATCCCAACATGCAAGGGTTGGCCAAGTAGGTCCTGAACTATTGTGCCATGCAGGTAAGTGGTGTGGAATAGTATCTGCACCCATACAGTAATTAGAAAAATTTGATGGCATTACTAAGACACAAACATAATTGATATTTAATTTGTTTTGTAGGGTGCACATAACTTCTTTTTATTCTTTTCTTATTCTCTTTTATCCTCATTTTTCCACTTGAGGGGTAATCAGATTTATCAACATTACACGTCCTCGTGACTTAATTCTCAGCAACACAGCATACAAAATTGTTGGTACATTACATGGCATAGTAAAGAAAGGAAAACTACCCTTCTTCATCAGAGCAAGAAAATAGGAAAGTAACACATACTTAATTGCTAGTGGCATGCATCTGACACAGGATGGGCACTACAAAATTTTAATAAAAGATGGACAATTTATGTCATATTAGTCTTGACATGCACAAAATGAAAGCTGCACGATGTATAAGAAGTCTCAGTAAATACTCTTGTTCAAGCAATCTTGTTGGCACAACTCTCAAATTTACCTTGGAGATTCATCACTACTTCTGTCCAACAAATCAGGTGGGTGCACATGGTGAAATGAATAGTCACCAACAGCTACCAAAATACCCAGCTGATAGTAACCAGAAGCCGTTGCTTGGAACCATCCCAGCTCAATTTTGACCCCATGGAACTCAAGTTGAGGGTTTGCGTGACTATTTATCCAGTTAATCACAGGAACGAGTGCAGAACGGATGGATCCATGCCTCACTGTCCTTAACTGAGCATTCAAACCAGCCACCAAACGAGTCCAAACAGTTGCCGGGACATGCTGGGTAACAAAACACATTTTTCTTTGTCAGATATAACATTAAAAATGATATTTAGAGCTACTGAAAAAATAAAAAGAACAAAAGTTTTGAAGCTACTTAAAAGATCATAAAGAACCAAGAGACCTGGCCAAGAAGATTTGTCAACAATGTATCACTGTGAAGATTATAAGCTGACATATAGCTACCATCTCCACCGAAAATAATACACATAGGGAATCTCTTCTGTATAATTGATACCATGTCCAAACGCTTCTCATCACCACCAAGGAAAAAATCAATGTATGCCACCATCAAATCTGGTGTTGCCCCAACCTGTATCGATGTCCACTTAAATAAAGACATGATAAAGAAAACAAAGTTGTATGACAGTCACAACTGAAAGGAAATCCACACTTGAAGGGATTTATAAACATTATTTTTTTAATAAACTACAGAGGATTGGGAACACATGCTGTAATGTAATGCTGCGTAGGGCTTGTGGGCTGGTTTCTGTTGGGGTGTTTGGCATTTCGGTTGTTGATGGGTTTTTGCGGGTGTTTTTTCTTGTTTTTCTTTTCTCTTCCTGTTTTTGTCCTTTTTGTATACTTCCCGTATGATTAGTGCCACCTTCGCTTTTTATAAAATTTCTCTGATTACCTATTAAAAAAAAAAAAGGATTAGGAACACAGGCATCTCATCTGCTGACTGTCCAAGACTGAGGGGGGAGGTGACTTGCTAAAAGTCATTTGGGGTGCCAAAATCATCTGAGGAAGAAAACTCCACCGGATCATTGCTAAAAATCAATAAATGTACCGTTGTACTTATAAGAGCTTGCAGATAACATTGAGGTTACAAGCACTTAATGTTGTGAACACGATGAACCCAGTATTATTGATTGGGAGTTCTTAGTTAACATCAGAGATGCTTCTAATGAGTTTGAAAATACTTAATTGATATGGATTACACAGAAAAGAAATTGACTCTTCAATAATAAACACATAATAAGTCAAACCTTCATCCCTTTGTATAGAGCTCGGGATCTGCATGAGCGCAGACACGAGTGGTCATATTCAGACTTTACGTATTCTTGAAGGCGATGGATTTTATTTCTTCGTCGCCACTGCTTCCAGGACCAGGCACAAGGATATGCAAGAACTGAAAGTATGATGTGAACTGACCCTTCCCACCAATCATATGCAGCAACAGAGTTAATCTCATCAATAAATCTATTAAATGCATCTTCATACCTGCAGACCAAGACAGTACATAATAGATAAATTTGCGAGACAAGACGAAAAATAAAATGATGCTGATATCATATTACCCATCCTATGTTCTGGGCTTCATAGTTTGTACCGTTGTTTAATCAAAATCTGTTAATAAGTGTATCTCAGAATAACAACTACGCCAATTGCATGATGCTAAAAGAGAAATTATAGTTTCTTTTGATAGTCAACATCACCAAATTAAAAGTTCAACTTCTGAATAATTAGCATCAAGCAGTTGGCTGTGATTACTAGGACAAGCCATTCAGAAATATCATAATATGACATTAAAACTAGATTATGCCACCACGTTCCCTTCTAAGTTGAAATTGTTTCTTACACAACGTCAATAATTGCATTGGGAGGAGAGTAAGGAAGATGCCACGGTTCTCTAAAAGTGTTGGGACCCATGAAGTACATTCTATGAACATGGCTTTGAGTTTCATCGCCTCTGGTTCCCCGCACCTAGGTTTAAAACATATATGATAAACAAATCATATTCATAGAAATATGCACTTGGGCAAAGGAATGCTCCTTATAATCACCAATGTACCTCAGATAAAGAAAGAAGATAAGGAAAATGGCGATGACTGTGGGGTTCAATTGAATTTGCCCTGTGATAAGAACTTGATCCAACTACTTTGATTCTCAAAGTGTTTAAGAACAAAGCTAGAAGCACCAAAATGCATGACAACAGAAGTGCAAAAGGCCATAGCCCCCCAAATGTATATATCAGCTCCTCAAGAGGTGTGTAGCAATTTGGCATCCTATACTTGTCAGATATGCATTTATAGGGACAAGACGGCTGACTAACTCCTCCTGAAGAAAGTGAGCTCTCAAGTGAGATGTTGGCCCAAAGAAAATTTAGAGAGAGAGAGAGAGAGAGTTTCTAGTTTATAGTCGAATTGCAGTTATCAATATTACCTCTCACATATATGAAATTAGCACGATTGGGAAGAAGATCAAGAGAACATGGTGTGCAAAGACGATCATCAGAGCCCCCAACATCTTTGTAAGTGCCAATAGGACATTCCTACATGATATTGCATTATCCAAAATTTTTTAACAGACCAAGACTAGTTCACAAGTCCAAACATGTAACAAGAATGACATTTTTTTCATAAGTAGAATAAGAATGACATGTACAATCAAAGGAAATATCGAAACTTGTATTTGGTGTGAGAAATAAGAAGAAAACATTTATAATTACTCATTAACACTTACAAATATGAAATGGATACTACAGATGCCGACATGTATACACATAAATATAAATATTTCCAAACATATGAAATAAGTTATCCTCATTTCATGGCAAGCTAAGATGAAATATACTCCACTTAGCCTAGTAAGTTAAGTTGTGACATCCAAGAAAATATCACATTAGGAAGATGGATTGCCGACATTGAGTGGGTGGTTATAAAGGTATTAATGAATACTAAGTTGTACAATGGTTCCCAAACCCCTTTCTCTTTTGGTATAACAAGAGGCGGCCTATAGGCCAAATTAAAATGGCTTGGTGTTATATATGAGCATAGTGTTAAGTCATTGAATATTGATATATGAGTGGAGCCACCAAAAGAGAAAGAGATACCATCGGATTAATGTTACGATCTTAAGAGTTTAACCAAATCAATATCCAACAATCTTAGGGCTTTTAGATTAATTGTTAGGCCCTCAATAATTGGTATCAAAGCAAATATTATGAGTTCAAACCTTGTCTTCATCATTCACCTCCCATTTTAATTAAATATTCTATGCGTTGGGTTTCCCTTATTAAAGGGAAGTGTTAGAATATTCATTAAATTATTAAATCAATTATTTCCTATTAGCTTAAACTTTTGGAATAAGTGAGAATTCAAATGGTATCAGAACAACCTAGTAACACCATGTGGCGCTAAGGCATTGCCTGACATGGACCCTGACAAGGACATTAGGGATTTGAGTGAGGGAGATTGTGACACTTAGAAAGCTAATCTCACATTGGGAAAATGGATTGCCCATATTGAATGGCTAGATTAGGTGTTAAATCTCATATTGGTTTTTTACTAGGTAAGACTGGACTTTATAAGTAATTCTCGGGAACTCCAAATGTACCTTGACTAGTCCTTTTAGAGTGACATCACATATATGACTAGGGTTTTCCCTAGGCTTTTGTAATGACCCAGGAAAAACACTAGTCGTATCAACGCTTTCACTCCAAAAAGACTAGTTAAGTTACAATTGGAGCTCATTTTCATCACTTATAAAGTCCAATCTCACTTAGTAAAGAATCAATGTGGGATTTAGCACTAATGAGTACCTTTATAATCCACCCACTCAATATGGACAATCCATCTTTCTAATGTGAAACTAACTTTATGAGATGTCACAATTAGGTCATATCCTTCCATTTGATTAATTAGTGTCTCATGGTTGAAACCAAGCAAATAATTACATAGTAACCTCCTGTCATTTGTCATTTTACATAGTAGACCCCATGTTGTGTAAATCGGTAAGACATTTCTTATATTTCCACAAAATATGAACACTTGGTGTAGTGGTTTCGTTAATAGGGCTGCAACTATGTTTGGTTCATAGTGGGGTCAACTCAGAACGGATTTTCATGTTCATGAAGAATGCTTCAAAATGGTGCATATCATTTAGACCGATAAAATCATTATATAGAAGTTAAACACTGTAAGATTGAATTGGTAGCCACAAGAATTAGAGTTTTAAATCAACATATTGTAGTATCATTGAATGTAATCAGGTGACATGGAAGAATGAGAATCCGAATATTGCAGAAATGTATGTGTCAAGGTAAAGTAGGCTATGGCACGAACTCCAAGCGAAAAGATACAGTCCGCCCTCTTCATCAATTCATTGTGAGAGCAATGAAATATAAAATTCCATAATTTTTTTAGTTGGAATTAAACATCTGAGGTGTTTACTTGAGCCCATGATGCACAGAAGGGTTCATGTGGCACTTGAATATTTGTGATATTCTCTAAATAGCATCGTTTAGGGAACATTTTCCTTCTTTTTTTCATTTTTTATAACCTTATCAACCTGTAATAGTTACCTAGAGATGAGTACTTACAGGCTATTCTCATATCCATTTGATGCTACTCTAGGGCAATAAGCCTGAGTGTGGATATGAATTTTACAGCACAAAATTTTGTTCACGAACAAAAATGTTTAAGTGAAGATACACCAAACTTTCCAATATTTTCTTTTCTTTGATAATTAACAATATATTTTATCGGAAATGGAGGAAACTCATGCAAATAGAAGTATACACAAATTTCCCCAAAAACTACCATTTGAAATTTAACAATCAATAAACTGAAGCTTTCCACCGTAAAAGCTCTTTATGAATCTGGAAAGATCTTGCAGAATCTTACAGATCATCATAGAATGTAAAGGGGAAAAAAAAAGGGACATACCTCACAGAAAGTGCCATAGAGGCCCTCTGGGCATTGTTTTCCAGTAACTGTACCCTCCTCCCCAAAAAGACCACCATTGTCCCCAGCACCTCCACTGTTAGACACAAGTAATATGCTGTTATTACCTGAAGGGGTCCTAAATCCATATTTTCAAGATCCTTTTAAGATAATACCAAAATATAAGTTTGTTAATAGTAAATTAAAGAGCTCTAAGACAACATGTTAAGGCTTCAAGGAAAGGGTTTGAATGGAGACATGAAGAGCCCTTTGTAGAAAAAATGCATAAATGAATAAAAGACTTGAGCATCTCAAAAAGCAGCTATTTTCTTCTAAGCTGATGCAGAAAACCAAATCTATTTTGGCCTTTTAGTATTACTTATTGACTAATCCTTCATTTGAAAAGTGGATCCATTATTCTTTGATAGTCTACAAATCCCTAATTGTTGTGATGGTTCTAATGTTTCTAGTTTTGGATTTTATCACATTGCAAAACTCAATATTGGCCAATAAACCATGATTGTGCATGTCTGCACGCACGCGCACACACACATATATATAAATTCTACCAAATCTATTACACCTTAATCCTGATCGATTAGGCTAGAAAAATTATGCATGTACAAAATATGAAATTCTTGAATAAACACATAATGAAGCAATTCAACAGGTAATATGTCAATTTTGGTCCGCATGAATCACAAAATAGTTCCACTACATGAAGCATCACATGATCTTACATGCTATTACAGTATTATTTGGATGACACATAGTTGACAATAACAACAAAGTACTTGCCAACATTACTTTTACCTTGTAAAAATAATCATGAAATATTCATTCAAAAAATATGATAATTTTTTTTTCTTATAAGAAACAGCCTTCAGTAAAAAAAATGCCAATTACCTATGTGCCTAATGGCACTTCGAACCTTCATATAATTATGGGGTGGTGAGGTCTCAAATTTAAATTCATCCTTGCATAAGTTAATTACCATGAGATTTAAAAAAAAAAAAAAAAAAAAAAAAAAAAAAAAACTTCCTTTTAAATAGCACAATTTGGCTCAAAAGAATGTTACTAATTTTGGAGGAATTCAAGTTGAGAACTGTACATATTGTGCTTCCCTGTTTATGTGGCCCATGATCTTTGCATTCAATAAACATGGTGCTGTCAAGGCAAGTAGGCAACAATGGATAAGATGCTTGCTTGGCCTAAATAGATGCAGTCTCAGTATAACCAGGGGTACATAAAGTTCAATTCACTAATGACCACCCAATGTGCATTGTTGAAAACAGATAAAGTATAAACTACAGATTTTGAAATTATTATAAAATTCAATTGAAATTTATATCACATACTGCTCCACCTTAAAATGGCGGACAATATATGTAGAAGAGAAAAGCCATTCTACTGAAGTCTCTACAACAAAAAAGTACTCTTTCTATTATTACTTGTTTTATGAGTATGCACACCAAGTGAAGGACCATGAAATTTGATAATATATAACATGCACATTGTGTGGTCCAGTAGTAGAATAACATGGAATAGTATGTTGAAACAGGTGTATCCCCCAATGTGCATTACATATTTCAGTTAATAAGGGAAAAAAAAAATCTATATTCACAGATTTGTTAGCACAAGTACATGGACTGATTTAAAATGTATCTCCAGAAATGAAAGTCATTATGATAATAATACACTTACCTACTGTTTATGGAACCATTTATAGTTGCAACCGCGGTATATTCGTCTCCAACATCTATCTTAGACCAGTGAAAATGAACTCTCCCACCCCCACCTCCACCCCCACCTAGAGGGCCACCATTACCCCCAACAACAGATAAAGATGAGTTCTCCGAAAGCTGGAGCTCTTGAAGGAAAAGGAGTACTGTCCCACCAGAACCTCCGCCAAGTCCGCCAAGCAAAGAACCATTGCGATTTGTTGCTCCTCTACCAAAGCTTTGACCATTGGCCCTCAAAGATCCATAAATATCAAGCCTTACAAGTGGCCACTGGATGGATCCCATTACTAGTAAAACATGAAACTTGAATTTGTAAACATGATCTAGGTATAATGTTAGAGAATACATGTTGATTGATGTAAATTCATGACACGTGAAAAGAAAAGGACAAAAAGGTGGCTGCTCGTTAATTTTAAACATCAAAGCACCCCATTCACATTACATAATCAAAACCCAAGGAGAACTTTTTGGTGACTAAACTTGTGTTACTTGTAGAAACATTACCTATCATCCCGCCTCCAACATGTCCATATGACTGATCAGGGCCTTCAGTTCCACTTCCCAATTCACAGGGGAGATCAGCATTACCATACTTGTTACCCCCATTGCTCACCCTCCCATTGAAATTCCCAGATCCACCTCTGCCTCCATGTCCAGCACCACTACCAGCTCCATTTGAATAGTTTCCCTTTCCAATACCGTCACTGCAACCTGAAGGGAAAAAAAAAAGGCTTGAGTCTATTTAAAGCATAATATATACTGTGATTCCTCTTACCAAGAAATCAACAAATTGTTAGCACGACAACATTGCAACAAGGGAAACAAAAGGGGAAGGAGACAACAATCTAAAGACAGTGATACTTGGAATATACTTTTTTACCTAATTCTGAAGCAGTCATCATGCCACCTGTATCAATAATGACAGTCCTCGCTCTGTGGATGTGAATAATACTTCCTCTGATAAGTCCATTCACAAGAAGGTCCTCAACACGACAGATCTGACAAGGGTCAGGAGATACCATTTCTTTTTAAATAACGCTACATGAAACGCTACAAATGATCTTCTCATGGTAACTTGTCATCGAAAACAGTACCTCACAATGATAAGTACCTCACAAACAAGTAGCATTTAATTTGGACTGCATTCATTTTATAACCAAATATTTACTATGTGAAAACCCTATGACTGAAAATTCCAAGGCAGAGCATCTTATTTTTCATAAATAAGAAATTCCAGTGAAGAGGCACCAAGGGGATGCTTCCCTAGTGCACGACCTATACAAGAAAGGACAACCAAATGACAGAACAGGGGAAAAAAGGAGTAGATAGTACACAAAATTCACATTGTGTGCCCAAATGACAGAACAGGGGGAAAAAGGAGTAGATAGTACACAAAATTCACATTGTGTGCTAACGGTTGAGAAGTAAAAACATCAAAGCACACATTGCAGCAAAATGTGAATGGTTGAACCGGAACTGTCCCAGATAGATAGTTAAGGACGTAAGTGGTAAGGTGTTTGACAAAGATTGTCAGCAATATAGAACTCTGAAACCGAGCCATTTGCCCAAGAATTTTCCATTGCATTAATTTCCTAACAACAATATTTGATTGACAATAAGGTTAAATGTAAAATATGAGTCTTACTTGAAGTGAAAAGGAGAGTGTATAATTGACATGGCAGTCATCTGGTGGAGTTATTAAATCCACTGGGCATGTCTGACTCTCACAAAGGGACTTCGTTACCCTATAAGAAAAGTATTCAAATATTTATATTTAGACCATTTTCAAAGATGCTGAATAAAAGAAACAACCTGGAACTCCTAAATAATGAATCACAATTTTAAACTCACAAGCTTCTACTGGCATTATCGTCCAATGGAGCTTGAAGTAAAGAACCTGGGCCAACCTGTAATGTGCAAGGAATTTTGAAACATTTTCACCCGATGAAAACCCATGTGAAGATGGGCATTAGAAATAAATACACAAACAAAAAAATATGGAAATGAAGTAAAAGAAATTCTAGTAACAGCATTGCAAAAGATCGTGAATTTACAAATGGGAGTTAATGTCAGATTGAACTAAAGAAAAATCAATAGTTCCCCAGATAGCTATTATCAAAAAAATGCTAAATATATTTTTTGATGATGGCTTACAGTTATGTTATAAAAAAGAGACAAGGAAAGTCGCTGGCCTTTGATTGTGTCACCATGACCAGACAACTTCAGCAATCCCTGACCGTATACACCCAAGTTTGCATTTGAACTAATAACAGAGTAATGCTGCAAAAAACAATGTAGGGGAGTTGGTCCTCTATTTTGAATAGATCCACAAACAAGATAGATGTTAACAGACAAGGAACAGTAATCAGCTATATCCATGAAGTCTAAACTATTTTACCCTTAGAACAACCAGATTCCTGACTTCAAGGACAGAAGCAGTAACAACAGTATTTCCGCCACCGTCGATTTGAATTTTGGAGTTCCACATGAGCAACATTTTGATGGCAACTCTAAATGCACCAAAAACCTTCAGGTATAAAACAAAAGTACTTTAGACCTCAATTCCAACTATGACATGTACCTTCTACGAGCTAAAATCACTAATAAAATCTATAGTGACAAAGCTAGGGTGTTTTCTGGAAAAAAAGAAATAAAAAGGCAGTCTTTAGGGTTTCTTAATCCGACAGAAAGAAGCCAAAAAAAGAATTAAGAAAAAAATTACTTGCAAGGGAAAATCATGTATTCTCTACTAATTTCAAAACTATTCATAGCAATAATGGAAAAACATGTATTCTCTATACCCATCATTTCAGAACTATTAATAGAAATAATCTGTCGTAACAAGGTAATGACATTCATATAGCCATATGAAAAATTACGAGAAAATAACACTTGGACATTCACCATAACAAAGCTAATGACATCCCTATAATCTCCTAGAACTTTAAAGTGATTGAAGAAAATAGAAAAATGGAAGAATTTACATGACAAGTTATATTATGCACAACAAATTAAGCTTTTAATACTCATCCCTTCCAATGTTCCAAGGCCGGCAAGGGATAGATGATGTAGAAAAGGAGAGTTCTGAGCCCAACATGGTTTATGGAGGTTAGCAATGGTTCCACATTTTTTCTGAAAAAAAATACAGACACATATCGTCATTTCACGGCCAAGATTTTATTTTATTTTATTTAACGGTGTATGTGATGCCACATCATTTAAATTTTTAAATGACGTGAAAACATATTCACCATGTGGTATCGTATACACCGCTAGATAAAACAAAATAAAATCTAGACCAGGAAATGATTCAAGTTGCTGAATTTTGTGAGGGTTTTGTCAGATAGTATTCAGTCCTAGACATTGGCTGTAATATTTGACTAAAAATGCTTGCTAAATTCTGCCATTGTTTCTGCTGTAAAAACATTTTTGTTGCTATTCTTTTTTTTTCTTTCTTTTTTTTCTTTTTTTTATGGAATTCCATTGGCAATCTGTATCTCCAAAAAAATTTCAAAAATTCAAAAACAAATTACTTTTTCCATCATAGAAGACAATGGAAAGTGAACTGGGGATATCAATAGGATGAAAAATAAGATTGAATCTTCAACTGAGTACATGGGAAGATTAGATTTGGAGGGCCTGACATTATGTTCAGGTTGTGGCGTTCGGGAGCTTTTGAAAATGACCAAGAGGGAAGAATTAAAAAAGAGGACTTGCTTTTAAAAATTTCACTTTAGATGTTCAAATGCCAGCATGTTTAGTGAAAAAGGAGGTATATTTTGCAATAGGATCCTCTCCATTTCAAGTAAAAGAGCTTGGTTGGCTAAACAAACTCAACATAAATAAGTCTCACATCTTAACTTAATGGGTCATCTTACAAGGATACTATTTTTCTAGTCAGTTCTAAACGAGTAAGATGCTTAGTGCACAATACAATTATTAAAAGGAACAAAAGAAAATTCTCGAGCGTTTTTTTATTTTTATTTTTATATAAGCAATTGGCCTCAAGGGGAAGGGCAAGGTGAGATTAGAGCGAGTGACCTCCGTTTCATGAGGCGTGGTCCCTAGCCGATTGAATTACTTCTTTGAGTTAATTCTCAAACTTAACATACCTTTATGATAGAATCACTCATCAAAAGTTCCTCGGCGACAAGCTCAAATTCAGAGACTGGAAACTCAGACAGTCCAAAGACAATGGTCCCTCCACGATAGAGACTAATTTGGCCTCTCACCTTCACAATTAAAGAATTAAAAAAGATATTACAAATTAAGCTTCCCGAAGAGCAATTGTACCAAAGAGATAAGATTAAATAGACTCCTACATATTTTGTTTTTGATAAGTAATCAAAATATCATTAAAAAGTAAAAAGTGCTACTCAAGTATACAAGAAGTATACAAGAGAAACACCTAGCTAGAAACTCCTATAGAATTTAAACTATATAACAAATTATATAAATATATCTAACCAAAAAGACTATATATATATATTCTAGAGTTTGTCTTTAGCTATGGCAAATGTTTGCTTGTAATGTGTTTGTTTGCGTGCTATAAAAGTTACTCAATTATCCAAAAAAAAAAAAAAAACTATGATATATACTAGTTAAAATACCTAACATGATAAGAATTCAAAAAGAACTCCAACCTTGGCTAATTCTAGGTTAGAATGAATGTCACTGTGTTCTGGCAGTGGAAGGAAAAGGCCCCTATCAGGAATAAATTCACTTCCAAGTTCCCCAATATTACTACCTAACGTAAAAACAATTTTTTTTTTTATTTTTATAAGCAATCGAATTATTATAAAAAGCGTAAGACGCCCCCAAGCACATAAGAAGTATACAAGAGAAAACACCTAGCTAGCTAGAAGGGAAATAAAGAACAAGGAAATGATAAAGAGTATAGAAGAAAAAAGACTCAAGGTCCTCTATCGTCCTATCGCAGTCCTCAAAATTCCTGTCATTCCTTTCCCTCCAAAGGTACACGAGGCAAGCGAGCACCATTTTCCACACAGTTGCACTCCAAGTACTACTAGCAGTTCACCAATAAGCAAATAAGTCAACCACTCGTCTTGGCATAACCCAAGACAGTCCAAAGTGACCTAAAAAAATATTTCATATGGCACAAGCAACCTTACAATGAAGAAGAAGATGGTCCACAGACTCTCTATTCCTTTTACACATACAGCACCTATCAATCATAATGATGTGCTGCTTCCTTTGTCCATGTTAAGGATCTTCTCTAAGGCCATTGACCAAACAAAGAAAGTCACCCTCAAATGAACTTTCGTCCGCCAAATACTTTCAACAGGAAAAGACCGCCCTCGTAATGAACTAGAACACTATAAAAGGATTTAACAGCAAACAATCCTTTTGAACAACAAGCAATGTACGAAATCTCCTTCGAAATTTGAGAGTATTTCAAAGTACTCAGCATTAACAGATCACATTGAATTATACTAAAAATTAACATGATTTTTCATTAATTTATACCCTAGAAATGTACCTCGACATTCTCTCAACAAACTTCCATCATTTAAGCTCTCAGGGCTCCATCGAAGTGCTAGGAGCTCAGCCTTAAAACAATGTTCCCAAGAAAATCTCTCCAATGCGGTTTATATAAGCTGACATGCGTTCCAAACAATATAGCCTTCTACATCACACTCTTCACCCATCAGATGATGTAATTATCAAGGCTCCCCAATATTTAAATTGAACCAAAAAAAAGCCAAGCTTTCAAATCCCTTAGAGACAGATAAATTAGAAAGCACTAATCGGACTACATCCAAAATCATTCCAAATATCTACATGCCCCCCTAAACATTCCTGCCAATCCTATTCTGACCAGATAACCAAGGTTGAAGCTCGTATACCCAATAGCACTAACACTTTTCCATCTTCTCCAGAGAATCTAATTGACTGTTAAAAACACACATGGTATCATTATTCGTTTTCATGCCAGCACAAAGACATAACTAACATTGGTAATATAATTCTCCAAAATCGAGGGCATGCATACAACTGATAAGCTTTGAAACTTCTTGAGGGCCAATGTTCTATAATGGCACAAGTGAATGGTTGCAGAACCCTTAAAAAATCATGGTATCCTCCGCCAATCATATCATAGATATATTATTCTGCCTACAGATATGTTTATCTTATGCTAATATATCAAGTCCCAAGAACTACTCTGCATGGGCATTTTTTTATTGGTCCACATGTCAAGTTACAAACAGGTTATCAACAAAACTTGGTGAGGCATCAACTTATTATATCTTGAAAGACAAGAAGAATGCATGTCAATTATATTTATATACAGCTTAGAACCCCAAATAAACCAGACATTACAAGTTTATCTTTAGCGAAACACATAAGATAGTCTAGGACAATTTCAGAAGAGAGATTAAGCACAGGACTATAAACCAAAAATCAAGCAACAATTCAGTTCGGATGCTTTAGTGCTCTGGCTATTGTTGCAGGAAGAATATATAGGAAAACATCAATGATAATGTTGTCCAAGCACAGAGAGATATCACACAAAGAACTACATATTAACAGCAGTAATCTCCACATTGTGCATTTTGCAATCATATATGATGAAGCACACATTTTCCGCAGATAATACAGGGATAGAAAAATAATAATAATAAGAAGAAGAAGAAGAAGAAGAAGAAGAAGAACTTATCAAAAAAGAAGAAGAAGAAGAAGAAGAAGAAAGATATAAATATATGAAGGGAATATGCCGCATCATTTCTCACAAACATTAGGACAAGAACATTTAAAGAGTCACAAATATGTAAATTATATGAAGGAGGCAGATCTGGAAACCTGAATTCTGGTCCAAAGCAAAGGAACTAAAACTTTTGCATTATTCTCCACAAAAACATTTGACCATAGGGAGGTGATAGGAAAATCAAGCAAAGGGGTTTCAGTTTCTGTGGTGACATTGTCATTCCCAACCCTTAGACTCAGTAAATCTGCATTGAAGTATGTGCCAGCTGCTCCTGAATTCCTTGGACAGCCAATACTCAAACCACCTGCGACCAGGAAAGAAAAATAAAGCATACACTGTAGAAAGTCCCATCTTACAAGTATGCTCTAAGCAAAGGCAGGCTTTTTCCATTTTACATATGGTTCAATAATGACTTTAAACATAAGCAAGCTGTTCATGAATTGTAAACAAATACTGAAGGCAATGAAAAGGTACATCTACTTTCCTCTTTAGAAAATCTCAAGATACATATATACTTTCCAAAATTAGAAACATTTACTTTGAACATCTTCTTAGAATACACGCATCCTTTTCAAAAAAGTAAACAAAATTCTTATTAAAACATATCGCCAATCATGCCATGCTCCAGAGCAATCGAAGTAGTAGACAAGTTGTGGCAACGAGAGCAAGATAATCTACTTCAACCAAAGGGCAGGGCAATTCAGGTTCTGATAGCAGCAGAGGAGCTGCCGCAAGAGAAGTGTTTTGATTTGGAACAGAACTTAACAAATTAACATGAGGCAGAGCAAAGACAAAGCTATAGCTAGAGAGCGAGGGAGAACCAACCTGAAGCTCCCAACAATTTCTTCTTACTTAAAGATGGCAGAAGAAGACAAAAGGATGTGGGACATTTTATGCAAAACCACAAGAAGAAGCAGGCACAAACGAAGAACTTCACCACATCAAAGTCATAGGCAGGTGGCATGGGACACCTGGTCTGGGAATAAGGACTGCTTGGAACAGAGGATTTTGAAAGCTTAGGGAAACCCACTCTAGCTACAGTGGATAGATGAAAATTTGAAACCTAAGATGGTCTGTAGCAATGTAAAAAAAATGATTGCGATAGTCCACTTAATTGTTCACTTTTGGGGAGACTGGCTGGACAGTTGTGGAGATATTGGCATCAAAGCCAGCTAACTGGTGACATAGCAAGTGTTCTTCTTCTTCTTCTTCTTCTTCTTTTCTTTCTTTTTTTTTTTTTTTTTTTTTTTTTTGCAGGAATTCACCTGCCTTTTGTTGTTCTACTCCGTTCAACAAAGTTTGTGTTTCTTTGATTCATAGGCATATGTGTATGTGTGTGTCCTTGTACACGAGCACGTGTCAGTATGTCCATACATGTATGTGAATCAATAGTCATGCATAATAGGGGCACAGGAAAGTTGCAGGAAAAACAACAACAACACTTAGGATAAATATATTTACATTCTTATTAATTTAACCCAAGAAATATTCAGCCAAATCATACTTCTAAAGTTGCAGACTTTTTCCAGAAATGTGGACAAGATCAAACACCTTCCCCAAATAATGAATTGGTGAATAGGACTATATTTATCAATGATTAGAACCTAAAGTTTAAATCAAAATGCAGAGAAAGCTCATATTAGCTCTTTATTGCCATTAAAATTAGAACACCAACGTTGAAAACTCATCTCAGAGTGATGCATCTTACTCATTAAAATTCACATCAAGAAGATACCACATCAGCTTAACAAAAAATTAGAATAAGTTTGACAGACGCCATGGTGCCCTATAAGAGTTCACCTTCCACATTGGGGCGAAGTTAGCATCAATCCCACCAACTTAGTAACTATTAAATATAATTATGCAGCCAAAAATAATTTGTTTCATTAATTTCCCAAAAAACAAATTATCCCCGTGGTTAACAATTTTTGTTGTCTAACAATTTAGATCTATAAAGCAAGTTGAGACTCTTACGTAAAAATGAAATATTTAGCAGTTGACTAATCGTTGCTTCTACTACCAGATACAGATTTGTGAGCAGTACAAACCATGCACAGTAACTTTTACATCTTCTTGTATGCTGTAACAATCTAGAGATATTCTTCCGCCACCACCTCCACCCCAGCCCCTCCCACCTGCTGCACTTATTCTACCATACCCCTTCCTACGTAATCAAACATGAGAGAAACAGTTAACAAAAAATTTGTAAGTACGAATAGAACAAATTTCTTATCTGCAACTAAAATATAGGTCCATTGTAATGAAATGAGTGCAATAAAAATATTAGATCATTCATCTTTGGCAACATTCTTGAAAAAAGAAAAATGACATCCAAAAATACGCAAAAAGAGACATAATCAAAAGCTCTGGAGTAAAATCTATCTTACTCTATTTGCACCAAGAAAGCATGTATTGGCAGAAGTTTATAAGCTTTCATATACTTTGTAAGCCTCCTGATGTATTTGTTCCACTAGTATTTTGATAGAATTTGTTACCAATCAAAAAAAAAAAATTATATTATAACAGCAGACAGCATTTATAAAAACATTAAACGTCTTGAGTGTTTGTTCTGTAAGGGCCTGCTCCCATTTTGCTTGCTGCTATAGGCACAGAGTTTTTCAATGCAAATAGGACACCTCAGATTGAATCTATGCAGACAATCCAAATTGGTAACAATAATTGACTGTATTCAGGTTATACAAAGCTAACTACTTTAGTTAAATACAGAATCTTTGTTAGACTAGTGTTTACAGAAAAATAATACCCCAACTTCATGAGATTGTCCATCATAACTAGGTAGCTATTAATATCAATATAAGCTACATTTTCAGAGTTCTATTCAAATATTTGATTTCTACATTTGAAGAGTGTATATTATCTGTGGAGTGTGTGCATGCAGGGTAATTGTGTGAGAACCAACAATTCAGTTTCATGAAGTAGGTTTTGGTTTTCAATTCAAAGGCATCAATTTTGTACTCACAGCTTTACGGCATGTACAAAGATACTTCCACCAGATCCTCCTCCCCCTTTTGCCCCTCCATCCCCACCTTCTGCTGTTATAGATCCATTTAAATATAGAATTTCCTTCACAAGAATCTTAACACGTCCTCCACCATTCCCGCCAAATGGTCTTTCAGCAGATGTGCCGCCACCCTTACTCCCATAACTCCAGGGCTCAGACAAAGATGACCAAGCATAAACATCACCACCCCAGAACTTCGTCAGATTATTTTTCAAGCAGAAGGCACCTCGGCCACCATGCCCTCCACCAGCACCATCATAGCCAACTGGTGTACCACTAGTTTGAGAAGGCGGTGATCCACCCAAGGATGTTGTATTTATAGAAGAATTGTGTTCCAGGGTCAGATTGGCAGCAGAAAATACTACAGAACCAGCAAAAATAGCTGCATGTTGACCCACCTTAACATTGCCAGACATGTTAAAAACAATAGTACAGCCTTCCATAGGACACTCAATTGAAACATGCGGGAGAATCTCTAGGTTTCCAGTACCATAAATGTAAAGATCAGAATTCAGATACAAATTTGAGTTTAGCAAGCAGGTGGTATCAAATGAGCCAACGCCTTCCAAGTCATCACAAGATACCGACTTATTGTATGGGGATGAAAAGATTGATCTTGTGACATGTTTAGAGATGCTGTTTTCAGAACCATCATCTAAAGCCGAACCAAAATCACGCAACTGGTTTTCTGTCTCAGTTCCCCTTACTCTATACTGCCCTGAACCAAGACTAAGGGCGGACACATAAAGATGCCCCAACAGAATGCACCAACAAAGGTAACCATGCATTAGCAAAGGATGCATCACCACTCAAGACAAGTAAAAATCAGAATTCCTGTCAAACTCTTATAAAACTTCACATTAATCTTGGTTTCCAACTCAGTCTCAGCAGGTCATCATGCATTTATCAGTAAAATATCAAGTTACTTCAAACCATCTTCAGCATTCATTAAATCTCCCAGTTGTTCAGAAACAGGGATTGTTTCTTGACACTACCACTCCTACAATCCAATGCGTTCAATCCTGGCACCAATACCATCAACAAGAAATAACTTTGCAAATGAGAATATGAAAAATCAAGCAGTAAACTGAACAATATAATCTCACTATCTGGTCTAGAGAATATAACTTGCAACCAGTACAAAGCATGAGATTGTGAATCATTTTGCAGAACCATATTTCAATAAGTGATCATTATATATATATATATATATATATATATATATATATATATATATATAATCAATCATTCTTTTGGCCAAATGTTTTCTGCATTTTCTTTGCTTTTCAATCAGAATTTACGAGAATCAACCACAATTCAATATTTATAACGCTGTTATTTAATAATTTTCAGTTTTGATCGCTAAGACACTAGTGATTTAAAAAAAAAAAAAAAAAAATCACCAGAAGGGAAGAGAAAGAGTCGCGCATAACTGTATTAAATAATTTGTCAATCACTCATGCAATGACCTACATTCAAAAGCCAATGTTGATCTTTCTAAAGGCAAAATACATACATGCATATACATACATGATACATACATACATACATACACTCAAACATACACACACACACACACACACACACACACACACACACATATATATATATAAGCTCAATTATAATTTTCTCACTGAAAGCTCAAATCACAGTTCCTCCAACAAAAAAAAGAAATAGAGCAATTGGTAATCGATTTTCCATTTCAATTACCAATTTCACATTTCGACCACAGAAAATAAAGAACCACTACACGGAATTCCAACGAACACACCAAAATCTCGCGCACTTGAGAGAAAAAACAAAACATCCACAGCAAAGATCAAATTCCAAAATCTTGAGACTGAGAGTAAGAGACTTCACCTTTTGGCCAGCGAGAAACGGAGAGCAATCACTGGAAAATTCCACTGAATCTACAGGAAGCTTCGCTTTTCTCTCTCTCTCTCTCTCTCTTTCTCAGAAACTTTAAGACTCATCTGCGGGGGTCAGAAACGGTCTGTACTTTGTCTCTTTGCTTTTCGTTGCTTTTCGTTCTTTATATCAAATATACAGCAATGAGCAGAGAAAAGCCAGCGAAGTGCGAGATTCTTTACGAGTCCAAGCTACGTTTTTGCATAGCTGGAGCCTGGACTCTGATGGAGATTGACGCGCGTTTCCTATAATATGGTTTGGGATAAGCGTCCTTTTGTTTTTGCCGTTTCAAATTGCGTGATCTCCTTTTAAAACGTGTAATTTCATAATATCATTTTTTTAAAACGTGATTTTTTTTTTTTTAAATGTAGTTAATAAATGTTTGGTAAAAAACTTTTAAAATTGGCATTTTTTAAAAATAAATAAATGATGCACTCATTCGCTTGTGATTTTTTTTATAAAAAAAAAAAAAAGGAGTTTTTTTTTTTTTTTTTTTTTAAGTTTTCAAATTATTACATTTTAAAACTGCATTTTCAAACTAAATACTTTTTCGATTTTATTTACAAATGCCCTTTTGAGTTATGAAATCACAGGATTAAAAAGACTAAGCATATGTTTGGTAAGCAAAATGATTATTTTATTAAGAAAAAACGTAACTTTTTTTTTTTTTTTTACATATCCGCATAAGAAGGGAAAATGAGAAATCGAACTAGTAACATCCGTAAAGCATAATCACAGCCGATTCAGCCATTCCTCAAGAACAAAAATAGCTTTTATTAAGAATAAAATATGGTGGAACAAAATAACTTTGGAGTTAAAATATATTATATATTAACACTTGAAATAACCATTTCCAACCATTTGTATTTTTGTATACCAAAGGTAGCTAAAGAAAAAATGTTTGCATGAATCGATCCTTAGTTTGAATTTTATATATAATAGGTATAAAAATATATATTGATATATTGAAAAAATGAAAGTGTTAAGTGTTCTCTTGGTCCTACATAGATATTATTTTTAAAAAACTAAGCGAGAAATAAGTGCTACATTTTTTTTTACTTTTTAAAAAATATATATTGATATATTACCAAAGATCGATTGTAATAGGCATTTAAAAAAAAAAAAGAAAGAAAAAGAAAGGGTATGAGGTTGAAACGGTAATTCACGTGGAGATAGGGACATGCATTTGAGTGGACCTTCATCCAAGATCCAACAAACTCAATCTCAAGTTCTCAACCGTTTTTATTCTCCTTTTGCTTTCAAAGTTGGGCCCCACGTTCCGGGTGTGCTATGTTTGCTTGGACAAATCTGCTGATTTCCACAAATATATTATCATATATTTTTAAATAATATATTTGATGAGATAAATATTTTCAAAATAAGAAATATATATATATATATATATATATATATATATATATATATATATATTGGTGTCAATATTTTGTCCATATCATTTTATAAATCAACTATTAAATTTGTGAACTTATATGGGGTGTAAACTAGCTTCCCTTGTTTGGAGCTCGTTTAGACTCGACTCGTCTAAATTTTATTCGAACTCAAGGACGATCCAAAAAATCGCACTCGAGCTCATAATAAATCAAGCCAAGCCAGTTCGCGAGCTGACTCTTATATTTAATTTAAATTAATTTTTTTATTATAAATTTAAATTTCAAGTACTCTTAAACAGCTCAAGAAGCCAGCTTGCATATGAGCATTTGCTTAGCCTGGCAAACCGAGTATGAAGTCTGAGTCAATATAGTAAAGCACTTAGTTTCAAATAGAGAGGATATGCATCCTTTTATAATAAAAAAATGCTATTAGAAGAAAAAAAAAATCATCAATTTGTAATTATGTGAACAATTACCAATTTAAGCCTTATACGAGCTTTTCATGAGCTTAACCAAGTTGAGCGGAGCTTGCTTCGTTTGATATTCGAACCAATATTTGTGTTCAAGAAACACCTTATTTAATAATCGAACCGAGCTCGAGCTCACTCGCGAGAGTTTCGCTTACTTAACACTCTTGAACCTCACAAAAGTTAATAATAGACCCTACAAATCTAATGGTTGATCTATTAAATTTGTAAAAAAATATGGACAATTTATTGACACTAATTATTTCTCTTGTTAAATTAATTTTTTTTTTAAGATTTTGCGGCATCAATTGTTACATGAGGACGTGTCATTTTGGTTGAAGGCAAGATGTTGGCGTGTCATTTTTTTTTTTAACAAAGTGGACTTTTGAAGGGATGTAAAAGATTAACGCTAAAACATATTTTAACTCTCCTTACTTGGGTTTTAAAATTAATATTAAATATGAGATGAATTAATATTAAATTTTGGTCAAATAATAATTTTAAAAAGTAATATGTAAGAGTAAGTGTCTCAAAATGAGAGTGAGCCTAACATTTCTCATGCTAAAAACTTCCCTTCTATCATAATAATAATAATAATAATAATAATAATAAAAAACAGATAGATATTGTCACGTCAACTTAATAAAGCAACATGATTTATTTGATACAGAAATGCTATAGTACAATAAAATATTATTTTTTGCCTATAAAAATTTTAGGTAGCAAGAGGTCACAGGTCCCATTCATAGTTGTTGTAGCTCTACCTATCGATGGATCATGTAACCTCTTGCCACCTAAGACTTTTATGGGCAAAAAATGGTCATTTTATTTCATTATAGCATCTCTATTTGATATACACAATAGGTGATTAATCATGAGGTGGATATACTATGTGTCTAACTGTTTTCTTTTTCTTTTTTTTTAATAGTTGGGATTATTTTGGATAAATACCACATGAATGTTGAAGATAATTTCGATATAAAGTAATTTTTTTTCTTTTTATAATTCTATATATGAATACCTTTTACTTTTTATTATCCCTGGAATAAATACTCTATATCATTGTAATGGTATCAAATCATGCAAGCTTTATTTTGAAAAAAACACAAACAAACAAACAAATATTTAATTAACAAATGTTGAAGAAGAGTGTGGTACAGACATAGACAGTAGCGGAGGACAAGTAAAGCAGGGGCCATGGCCTTCTTCATCTTTTCAAAAGTTGTTTGAATACATATGACCTTTCCACATGTAGCCCCCACACCCCACTCCCCACTCTCTTACATAGATGATATTTTTATTAAACAAATGTGTTTAAAATTGTTTAATATGAAAAAGGATAAAAATTTATTTAATAACATATGGGATGTACATACATTTTTAATAAAATTTATTTTAACTTTGTTCCTGCTATTAAAAAAATATGTACATCTCACATGTTTAATGAACACATATCACTTTTATAGACTACTTCAACCTAATTTGAAGAAAAATAAAAAATTAGATAAATAAATATATATTAATAATTTACGTAAAAAATATGTCATTAATATTTTTTAAAAAATAAGTGGGAGAAACGAAAATATGATGAGAAAAAAGAAAAGAAAAGCTTCTTTTCCCTTTCATGTCTATCTACTTCTCTTCACTTTTTTAAAGGGAGAAGAAAGAAAAAAGAAAGAGCAAACCCAAAGATTCAAAGAATGATCATATCAATGGTTTTCACTTTTCATAGATGAATTATTCATCTTTCATTTTTTATTTTATTGTTAATTTAAAATTTTCATTTTAGGCCATTGAAAAAATCACATCACCGACTGACGGTATAGTTTTTTTAAAAACCAAAAATGCTACATATGCTCTCGTTCTCATTCTTTCAATGTGACAGATTCACTCGCTCTTACATTTGAAACTCACTCCTACATTTGAAAGTGTAATTTTTTTTAATGTAATAGTGAAAATCATAATTAAATTTTAAATGAATCACTATAAAAAGTTGAATTCAATAATAATTTTTATTGTCACATTAAAATAATGAGATTAAGAATGAGAATAAGTGTAGCTTTTTTGTTTTTTTTTTTTTTTTTTGTTACAACGCTCAAATCCACGCATTTAATTTATGTAGTGGGAAACCACATATGCCATATCTAGATGGATTTGATCACAAGCATTTATGCTCGATCGAGAGAATATAAGCACAATTTAGCATACAAAATATTCTCAACTACAGTTTTCTTTTTATTTTTTTATTTTATTTTATTGATTTTGTTTTAATTAAAAGTCGTCTATAAGTGGAAAGAGATCCTTCTTACATTTTCCGGAGAAAATGAGAGTCAGGGAAATCCAAGTCGCAGACAATTCCCTTGTAATCAACGAACTCGATGACGTGTACGACTCTGTCACGGGCCGGGCACTCACCGGGTCATGGGTATGGGGCTCCGCACTCGTCTTGTCCGAGTGGATGGCCACTCAGGGCCGATTCCTCTTCCACTTTCAGGACAAGACCGTCCTCGAGCTCGGCGCCGGCGCGGGTCTCCCCGGCTTGACGACGGCTCTGCTCGGCGCGAGCCGAGTCGTGCTCACCGACATTGCGCCGCTCCTCCCTGGGCTGGTGAAGAACGTGGAAGCTAACGGACTCCAGGACCGAGTCGAAGTGAGAGAACTGGTCTGGGGATCGGACGAGTTTCCGAGTCGACCCGGAGAGTTGGGCGAATTCGACTTGGTTTTGATGTCCGACGTGTTCTACGACGCCGAGGAGATGGCAGCGCTGGCGAAGACGCTGAAAAGAGTGTGTGGGAAAGAGACCGTTGTTTGGGCGGCGTACGAGGTTCGTCCATGGACTGCTGAGTGCCTCAGCGTGTTGACGAGTCACGGTTTTAGAATCGTTGAGTTGCCGAATCGACTTGGTCGATAAGAAAGTTTGGATTTGTTTTGCCGCTTTCCATCTGATTCCACAGAATGAGGATACGGAAGTGGCAGGCATGGGTCCCGCCTTATTCTTGTAGTTTTTACCTTTTGTCCTTTTTCAGTAAAATACATAATTCTGCTTTTTCTTTTTACTTTTTTCTTTTTTTTTTTTTTTTTTTTTTTAGGTTGGGCCTTGTTCTAAAAAGTCTTGAAGAGATTTTCTAGGAAAAGACCGAGGAAGCTTCGGAGCCATAGAAAATCAGATGAAGTTGTCCTACCTGGCCTGCCACTCTCGGGCTTTTGTGAAGAACAATGAAATTTTTGTTTTTTTGTAAGTAAAAAATTTCGAGTGTATGGGTAGGAATAGTAACCGGAAGATGCAATTTATCAACTACAGTCAACTTATAGATATTAGCCACATCGACCATAATAATGTACTTAGGTGGAAATTAGATATTAGCATAACAGTTCGATTATGCTAATATCTAATTTCTTATTAGCAATTAGAAAACTTAAGTTCAATGATGTGAAAAATTAGAAAAATTAATGATGTGACAGTCCGATTACCTTAAGTTCAAGTAGTTTGATTTCATTTGCATGTCGGAATAATTTTTATTATTATTATTTTTTTAATTCAAAAATAATTATTATTATGTCACCCCAAACACCGACAAAATAGCACTTTCACATATTTTACCAAAACACTCGACCACAACTGTTTTTATTTAACTGCATTTTTGAAAACATTATTTTCGCCCCTAAAACAAACGGACACTTACAAATTGTGTTGTTTTTAAGAAGCAATTATTTTAATTGGGTTGGAAAAATGTGAGTTTAGCTAAACCCATCCATCATGTGAAGCGCACGCAAGGCAATAATTAAGGCAAACCAAATTACACATTGAAATCTACACAAATAAAAAAGAAATAATAAAATAAAATTACACATTGAAACCAGCATCACACCTTTCTTATATACCACAATCTTTCAATCTGGCAGCAGTATTTTGCACCCGTAGACACTCCTAAATATCGTCATCGACTACTCAATAATAATGTGGAGTTTAATTACATGTCAGGAAGAGCTGAAAGGGTTAGGCTTACTTTTTTCCCCGGCTGATTGTATAAAAATTCAGTGGTTACTTTTTTCTCCTGTATAAAATAATGGGTTTCCCTGTATGTGGGTAAATAAATGGCCCCGCTGCTTCACGCTTCTTCAACATCCAAACCCTTTCCACCAAACCATACCATGTAATGTAATGCTCCTTTTCTTGGGAACAATTTTTTTTTTTCGCCTTCTCTCAAAACAACACAAAACTTCAAGCATGTAATTGGGGTTTATCCTTTTCTCTCTCAGCCCTGGATGTGCCGCCAGTGTGTTTGTCATCTTGCCCAATTCAAATCTTATTCACAACCCCCAAAATAATCAACCATGGGCTGTGGAGATAATCAAACGGACCCCCTCCCCCCAAAATGCAGACCCCTCCGCAACCTAGGGCAGCAGATATGCTTGGGCACACATGAGAGCACAAACCAAGTTGCTGAATGCCAAGGACTATAACCCATCAAAGCCATAAATCCCAGCGTCTCTCAACCATTATAATGGATTTTCTGGTTTTGAGAGGAGCTCTGACCCTGTGGAGGCTGCTGCTGTGGAGCCTGCAAGTTCAGTGGTGGTTGTGTGTTGTAGTGGGCAAAGGGCTGAGAGTAGAGAGAATTCATCATGCCCTGCAAATAAGTCGCTTCACATGAGACAACAGCCCGTCACCGAGCCAAAGGATGCAGAAACATTCATCCAAAAGAACAGCGCATCAAACTCTTTGCAGAACAGGTAGCAAGGTGTTTGGCAAACTACTCTGTGGCAAAATGTTTCTTACACCTTGGCATTTTAATAATTCTACCTATAAAAGTCCCCTAATAAACAGCCCAGTGTTAGGAAAAAAACCTGAGACTGAAGAGAGTTAGCATTAGCCACACCAAAGTGGCTCTGCGATGCATCATCTTGCGAGGGGTCATTGAAGCCAACCTGAGTAAATAGACCTTGCGATCCATGAGGCATGTAGTCCTGGGCAAGAGCAGCTATTAAAACAAAAGATTCCCCCAAAACACAGGAAATATGAAAGTTGAAGGTATAAAAATAATCTGATGATGTCAACTAGAGCAAACCTGAGACATGAAATCATTCCCTGAACCAAAGCGAGAGTATCCAGCTTGAGAATTCTGGTTTAGAAAGTTCCCTGGAAACCCACCTTGTCCTCCTTGGGTTACATAATCAACCCCATATCCACTTTGAGAAGCCTGCATAACATGCCAGCAAGATGACAACATGATAAACAATAAAGTGGCATCATTTAAAAGCCACCCAACAAATAAAACTTCAATTACTTTGAAAGAAAAATAGAAAACAATAAATTGAAAATATTGTGAAAAATAACATTTCTAAAACATCCTCCTTAATCAATACACCTAATCCCTAAAAACACAACTCTCATCCAAAGAAATATCTAGTATTACATTATACACATCTACTGCTTGTAAGCTTCATCTGAACCTCTCTTATAATAGACACATTTAATGCAAGAAGAAAAAATTCCAAAAGATAAACGAAGCTAGATTTGAGTTGATAGCAACCAAGTAAAGAGTTTCCAATACGTTTCCAACATCAAATATACCCAAACACACATTTCGCCAATGTTCAGGACATATGCTCGATTACATAATAAGACCGGGATTTCCTTGATGTGTACCTGAGTGGAGAAATCAGCAACATTATAAGGAACATGTGATCCTTGGCTTTTGAAGTCATCACCCAAGAAGTCCTGACAATAGATGAAAGACAAATTCAAAAAGTCAAGAATAAACACATAAACAAACAAATAAATGAATATATAGTTATCTATGCAAAGTACAATAAGTACCTGAGACATTCCCGCCATGGAAAATCCATCACGAAATGTTTGGCTTGGCCCTTGAACTGGCATCTGACAAACAGAAAAAGATACTCAGGGCACAACATTATCATGAGATAGAATATAGAAATTGGGCATGAAAATGGAAAAAAGAAAGAAAGATTACAGACATTATTAACAAACCCAGGTTGAGATAATGGACCACCCACAGATGGCTGGCTGTTTGGATTCTCCAAGGCAGGAAAGTTGAAAGTAGAGCCAATACTTCCGATAGCTTGCTGGGTGCCCTGGTGGTGTGGAAGATGACTGCCAATAGGAGCACCAGCACTGCCACGCCCAGCCCCGAATCCGCGACTTCCTGGTGGAGGGACGTGAGGAACAGCTCCAACTGGTCCATGTACAGCTCCACGAGTTGGAATAGCATATGGCTGAGAATGGGGACTGCCATGAAATGGTGGAAGGGGAACCCGAGGCATTGGATACCCAGCAGGATGCACCCCAGGCTTATGGGTACCATTAGGAGGACCAGGAGACACAAAAGTACCTGCAATTGGAACAAAGTAGTATCTCAATCATGTACTACTTAAAGATATAATATTAACAGTGAAAAATGAGCACACTGAAGCCATATCCTCTTCTGGATCTAAAGTGTCATTATAGGACTCCTAAACACATACATATCCTAAGCACCTAGGAGAACTCCAGAACTTATGTGAGGAATAATTTAAATTTAATATATGATAGCAGTAACATACCCCTACCACGAATGCTTCTTCTATCAGCATTTGGGCCAGATGAGGCAACAGAACCAAAAGTATCAGTAGACCCAACTCCAGGTGCACCGCCAAAGAAAAGTCTCCTATCATTGTAGATCTGTGCCAAAACAATAACAACCATAACATCAGCTTTTATCCACATAAATGCTTCATAATTGACAACCCCAAAGACCAAAAAAAATAAAAATAAGAACTTAGATCAACTTGTGTGGTTTTTTTTTTTTTTTTTTTCAGTCGTAGCCCTACCTTTTTGGGCTTCTGAAATTGAACCATACTCTGCTTCAAGTTATTCAGAGGCCCTTCAACCAAGCATTCATGCTCCTGTTGAAACATTATGACAAAAAAGAAAGAAGGCTAGTTGTTCAGTAACAAAGAAGGGAATAGTAATAGCAAGTCAAAACCATGAACTATCAACCAAAAACCACTAAATCACTTCATTTGTCACAAGGTCCAAAATTTGAGGGAAGATGACCAAGAAGAATACCATTTGACTTAATTAGGCAATATTAACATAATATGCATGCAACATTAGCACAAACAACGCTGCCAACTGTGAGATAATATTAGTTGGCTAGCTTCAAACACACCAAAAACAATTCCAGCACTTTTTTTTTGATGAATAACTCATTTCATTGATAAGTGCAGAGGGGTACAACCCTAATACACAAGATGTATACAAAGAGTCCCTTAAATGCTAAAAGGAGAAAAAAAAAAAAAACAATTCCAGCACATAGAAAGTTCAATTAAACAGAGGCTTAGAAAACCCACAATTGCATAAAAAAAGTAACATAGAAGAACAGAGAAATACCTTGTAGTGTGTCAATAAGCTATTCCACAGTGGCTGTTTGCTCAGGACTTTAGGATTCCCCAGAATGACAATACCATATCGAGCACGTGTTAAAGCAACATTGAGTCTACGAGGATCATTAAGGAATCCAATTCCCTGAAAAGAAGGGTCCAGCAGTCGAGCAATAAGATGCAAAGTTATTTTTGCCAAATAATAAAAGCAGAACTGGGTATATCTTTTGCAAACATTCAGAATCTACAATCACCTAAAACACAGATGTGTCTAGGTAAACATTATGTTGAGTCTTTAGGGCAGGAATATAATCTCATGTATTCAGACGTTGCACACTGAAAATAGAGTACATGTTAAATTAACTAACCTGATGTTCATTACTCCTCACACATGATAGAATGATGTAGTCTTTTTCCCTTCCCTGAAATGAATCTACACTTGCAACCTGTAATAAACACAATTTTCTCATAACTGCAAGAAAAAATCAACAGGACCCTATATCTGGTGAGAAAAATCTAAATATTACCTCAATCTCCTTGTAAAGTTGTTGCCTGAGAGCACCGTTTCTTGACATATAGTTCACAATATATGCTCTTTGCCCTTCATATGGTGTTATCACCCCAATCTGTAAGATATGGGACATAATCAATCACTGAGCAAACAAAAAAACTAGACCTATGGAAATTCAGAAGCAAAGATCCATAGAATTACCTGACTAGGGACTACACCACTCCTTAAGAAAGTGGTTACAATCTTTTCAACATTAGCAGCCTCAGTCCTATTTAAATAGGATGTTCCGCTGGCGCTTATCTCCTCTTGTCCCATCTACAAAAAAAAAAAAAAAAACTATTTGTTATCAAAACAGTAGTAGGGAAAATAAGGCCATGATATTGAAATCACATGCACCAAAAAAGAAGGAAAAACTGAGCTCAACCTGTTGGAGCATCAAAATCAATTTATGATGTTTCTGAGAATAAAAACAATTATTGGACACCCAAGCTAGATATCAAATCAACTAATGCACTAGCTATTCCATCACTCGATTATATTTATGCTCAGTGACTAAAATCTAATCTTTTTTTATTTTATTTTATGAATGAAGAGTGACCAAAATCTAACAATAAAGAGTTGATGGCAGTTGTAATACCTGAACGTAAAAGAACATGGGACGATTGGGCACAGGCCAAGGAAAGTCGATGCCCGATGATTGCCTTTCATTTACAGTTACCCCATTCTGTAGTGTGCCCTCATAGAAGCTGTTGGATGGGAATTCTGAAAGAGATGGGTGCATACGGTATTGAACCTAGGATTTAAAACAGAAAGTAACAAATCAGTCTTGCAACATTGTATATTGGGCAATGACATTGAATAACTCCATAAATACTTTGGCACATCGAAGTCACAACTCTTAAAAAATTTCCTCACAAGACCAAATAGCGTCAATGATGCAGAACAACATACACAACTTTCCAAAGGAAAATAAAAGGTTACAGCTATCATCAGCACAGGACAACCATATATATTCCCAATTATATGATCATTAAGAGTAAGACATCATGTCAGCAATCAGCATCTGATATCAAATACATCCGGCCACCCACCCACCCACCCACCCACCCCCCAATCCCACATGCACGCACACACGCTCCGACACATGCACACACACACACAACCCATAAGAAGGATTGATATGCAATCTGAAAATCAATAATATGGGCTTCTGGCCAGCTGCAACAAATGCTAATGCAACTCATTATACTGACCATGACGATATGAAGTTCATGTAAATGGAATTCCTCCTTTAGAGTAATCTTTGTTGACTACCAAACCTTACCGCATTCAAAAGGTTATCTTTTTTTTTTTTGATAAGTAATAAATTTATATCAAAAGCGCAGAGGGGCGCAACTCATATACACGGGAATTATAAAAGAGAGCGCCTAAGAGGGAGAGAAATGAAAAGAGGAAATCAGAGAAGCTAATTACTAAAGGAGCTAGCCAAGCGACTGTCCAAGAGTAAAGAGTAAAGAAGAAAAGATGAGTCAGTTCCTCTATAGTCCTAGTAGAATTCTCAAAACATCTAGCATTTCTTTCAATCCATATACACCACATAAGACATAAAGGAATCATCTTCCACACTACCGCACTTCTAGCACGACCTCCCGACCACCAACAATATAACAAATCCCTTACTCTGCAAGGCATAACCCAATGCAACCCAAACCGACTAAAAATAGTGTGCCAAAGAGCTCTTGTGGTTTCGCAATGGAGAAGAAGATGATCTACTGACTCTCCTGATTTTTTGCACATACAACACCACTCCACCACCACAAGGTTCGTCTTCCGCAGATTATCATGAGTCAAAATTTTGCCAAGGGCCGCGGACCACCCAAAAAAAGCCACTCTCAAAGGCACCTTAGTGCACCAAATACTCTTCCAAGGAAACATCTCTTGGCCAAAATTAGACAAGGCCTTGAAGAGCGACTTAACCTCGAACTTACCTTTCCTAGACGAGGCCCAGCAAATACGATCCACCGTACCTACAGAGATCTTGCACGAGTACAACCGCTCAAAAAAAGGAGCAACCAAATCCATCTCCCAATCCTGAACATGTCGCATTCAAAAGGTTATCTTCCAGTAAAAAAATATGAAATCCAACACCCCCCCCCCCCAACCTTTTTCCCTTTTCCTTTTCTTTGTAACATCAAAAAAATTCCCCTGTATCTCTTCCAACTACAACTGCACTGCTTTCACTTTTTTAACCAAAAAAAAAAAGGTGCTCCCACAATAATCTTTTTACAGGATTCTAAAACAACTCCCACATCATTACCATGGTTAATCGCAGACGTGGGCCATTTCTGCAATAGGCTGCTGAAAATAGTTGCCGACCCATTGAACAACATTGAAGAATATTATGGATAAAGGTAGGGCCGGCAATTTGGACACGACCCGCGAATCCGACACGAACACGACACGAAGTTAGTAGGTAATGGGTTTGGGGTTATCGGGTTCGGGTCTTAATCGGGTCTACCCGATTAAGACCCGGATAAAAATCGTGTCTGACGGGTCGACCCACCAGACACATTTAAGTTAACGGGTCTGGCGGGTCTCGGGTGACCCGCCAGACCCGTTAACTTATTACCAAAAAAAAAAAGAAAAAAAACCCACCCCAAGCGTAAGCCCAGCTGCCCAAGTGCCCAACCAAATTGGCCAACCCGCAAGTGCAACTAAAAAAATAAGAATAAGTGACATTCAGTGAATAACAAATAAAACGGGAAAGTGAAACCTAAAAAATCAAAATTTCCTAATTCCCTAAACCCGAACTCCCTCCCTCTCAGACACTCCCGTCGCTCACCCTCGTCCCTCACGCACTCACGGTCACGGCCTCACGAGCACAGCCCACTACCCCCCCACCGGCGACGCCTCTCTCCCTCTCCGGCGGACCGGCACTCCCTCTCGGCTCTATCTCCCCTGCATCCGCCAGCTCCCCCCACCCAAACCGGCGATCAGTCACCACTCACCAGACTGTCTCTCCTCTCTCCCTCTCGGCTCTATCTCCCTCTCTCACGGTCACTCTTTCAATTTCAGTCTTTCTCCATTCCCCTTTGTAGTTCTTTACATGCTCAACAAAACAAGCATGTTAGTTGCTCAAATGACTTTTCTTAGTTTTCTGCATATTTTTCGGGTCAGGTCGGGTCAAATTACCTGTTTGACTCTCGGGTCGGGTCGGGTTTACCCGATATTACCCGGTAATGTTAAACGGGTCGTGTCGGGTTACCCGGGTATTTTCCGTGTCATAATCGTGTCAAACCCGTTAACCCGATTAGCTAATCAGGTCGTGTTCGTGTCCTGGGTAATCGGGTCTACCCGATTACCCGAATTGCCACCCCTAGATAAAGGCAGGATCATGGAGGATTTCATGTTTGTGTTATCTACTCAAGGTATTGGCCTGCTATGTTTGTGATTTTGGGTTTTGTTTCTAAGTTCTGTAATTAATTTATTTCATTGCTTAATTATTTTATATTTTGTTTGTGAGTTCTAAGATTATTGTAACTCATTTTGCCATTATTTTCTATGATAAATAATTTAAGAGATCAATTTAAAAATGACACCATGGTGTTGTTCAAGTATGGCACAAACAAGTCGCCTCTGCCCCTGCTAATTTATGAAGATTTATGAAGAAAACTAATGGAATACATACATTCATACAGAAAAAAAACTTTAAAAAAAAAAAAAAAAAAAAGTAATCAGACTCCATCATCTGAGAAGGGAATATGGTAAACTTTAACAACTACAAAGCACAAATCTACACTCTATAATTACCTGCAATCTAATTGGTTTCACACCAAGTAGAACAAGACGTTCAAAGAGAGACTGGGCTAAGCCAGCACGAGCTGCTTTCTTGCACATAATGACTGGACCAAGCTGACAATGGTCACCAACAAGAACAACCTAACATATAATTTCCTGTCAGAAGACCAATCATGAAATGGTAGAGTAAAATGGCAAGCTGAAATTTGATCACCGCATACCTGCTTTGCTCCAAGAACCAAAGGAATTAGGCATTCAGGTTCTGTTGCCTGAGTAGACTCATCAATAAGCACCTGAACAAAAAGGGCATGAAGTGTAAGCTTTTAAGTTGTGAATCCTAGACAAACATCCACATGCAAGATGCATTTCAACCTGGCGGAACCTAAAATTTGCCAATCGAGGATCTCCAGCACCAACACATGTGCAACAAATGACATCAGCACTCTGAGAAATCTCCCTCTCAGTTGCCCGCTTCAGTGCCTTATATTTTTTCTCATCACTGCTAGACAGTTCTCCTGTACACATTTGGAAAAAGAAATATGAAAAACAATTGCCATTAACAAATAACTACTTTCAATTCAAAGCTTGCAGGTTTTTGATTGGACACCGAGATTAGGCACATAGCCATAAATTCAAGAAAAAATTATTTTTTTAAAACTTAATGAAATGGTAAAAAAAAATTGTTGATTAAGAAAAATGAATTAATTTCATGCCTACAGTTCCCTGTGTAACATGTGCCCAAGTATATAACAATGTCATGTACTTAGTTCTAAGACACTATAAAGGAGCGCACAGAGGAACTTGAATTGACTAGCCACCTTTTCTTTTTTCCCTTGAGCCTCCCAGTATCTTAGCTCCTCTATGGGTAACCATGGAAAGCTAATCCCCTAGTTAGTTGTTTCAACCTAACTAAACAGAATATGCATATTGACACGCACACAACATAAAATTCAAACTTCATTGGGCTTGGCCTAGTTGCATATGTTCACAAGAACCATACTACAGCTTGCACATCATTCTCTTGTATAACTTATTTCTGAATGATCTAACAATTCTGAACTTACAAAACTTAAAGCAGAATTAAAGCCACTAAAGAAGATGACCATAAAGATTTAGATCCAGACATGAATGCATCACCTCCCAAAAGATATTAAAAGCCAAACCAAGCTAGTCAACCTTCAAATCTAACTGCTCTAATTTACAATCTAGAAGAAATGGACATTCTACATGACAGATTAGGATTCCTCAGAATTCCTAGGGTATTCTTTTTTTTTGATAAGTAATTCCTAGGGTATTCTATCAAGTAGATTTCTTCAAATCTTACCATTGTTTTCAAATTAAATGGTGGAGATTTTGCCATACTAGCATTTATCACTTCATTATTGACCTATCATTTAATTTGGAAATTATTTTTTGATGAATAATTACAATATTAATTTAATTTGAAAATTATGTGGTGTATTTGGAGGGAAAGAAATGATCGATGTTTTGAAGACCGTGAGCGGATAATGGGGGGATCAAAGGATTATTTTCTTTAAGACTCTTTACCTCTGCACAACTGCCTTTGACTCAAATATTTCTAGTTTCTATATTTTTCTTGATGTTTTTTCTTCTTCTAGTTAGGTGTATCTTTTGTATACTTCCAATCTACTTAGGTTATGCCTTCCACGCTGTTTAATAAATTACGTGTACTTATCAAAAAAAGAAAATAATGGTTGCGATATGCGGAAATCTACTCAATAGAATACCCTAGGAATTCTAAGGAATCTTGATCCTATTACATCCCAAATTGAATATCCGACATTAACAATAAAAAAATTGGAAAGAAATAATAAAGCAATATAAGAGAATAAGCTTGACCTTGTTCATCTTTCAGTAGTTGTAACTTGTGAAGTTCACTCTTTTCAGATGTGTCAAGATGTCGAACCTGTAAGCATGTAAATCATGCTAAGATTGTAGAACAAAAGAGGAATACGAGACCGTATTTAATGATGTCACAACTAACAAACCTGATAGTGAAGGGTTAAATGCTCAACCGGAGAACTCACAGCTTCCCTCGACTTTGCACAAAGCCTAACAACCTGAAATCACATCCCCCCGGCCAAAAAAAAAACAGACATCCAAATTAAATGCAAAGTAAAAAACAACTAAATAAAAGAAATAAACAATAACATTGCAAGTCACTTGATTTAAGCCCAAAAGATAATGATGCATAATTGTGGGTATAATTATATATTCAAGCATCAGCAGACCCTCAAGGAATTAAAATCAAGTCCTTAGCAACTTATAAATCTGACCATAACAAGCCTTACATGTCTATTGATGCCTAAGATTCTGCAGAAGTTTATGAAATTTCAACAATTTTTCAGACAAGCACAAAATAAACTTTGAAAGAAGTAGAAAGTTCCATCCGCAAAACAAATTAACCAAAAACATGTTTTAAAAGATACCTCTCCTCAGAATTATATATAGATTAGTTGAAGATTTATTCACTCAGATACATAGGATACTCTAAATAAATTTTGATAATTAAAAATCCACAACTTTAGTATATAGTCTCTTGAACAATTAACAAAAAATATCAAAAACATCTTGAGAAAATATCATGGTTAACCTTTTTTTTTTTTTTAAATGACCCTGATAAACAAAAAGAAATGAAGTAAGGCACAAAAGAAAAGATAATGGCCAGAAATGACAATAAACCATACAACAAAAAGATAGAACAAATAAATAAATTTAATAATGTTAGCATAGCTGCAAGCAAAGCTCTTCTTCATCACCTTTAACCCAGTCGCACTTATCTTTTCAGCTAGTTGGTCTACAGCCACATTACTAGGGGCACAAACCAAAACCTGACAAAAGAATTTATTATCATAAGAAGTGTAGTAAAAAATGAGATGCTAATGATAGGAAATATGAAATTAGACCTACTTGCCCCTGGCCTTGTTTAGCCATGTGATATACAATCGCTGCGGAAGTAACAGTTTTCCCTGTGCCAGGTGGGCCTTGAATCAAGCTTATAGGTTTCTGAAGGACGCTCTTTACGGCAAACACCTATCAAAAGAGTAATAATCACTGAGCAATGCAACTTTGAGAAGAAAATTAATAATAATAAAAAAAGAAGGAAATGAAGGTAAACAAACTAGGTCACATGATACACATGTCAAATGTAGAAAAATATACACTGGGAACACTTGATATAAGTGATGTTCCCTTGCCTGATGGCCCATATGTGGAGACAAAAATGGTCCAACAGAATCTCAGCTGGTGAAAAAATGTAGATTTCTTCATTATTACGAAGTTTGGAAAGCTAGGCAAGAGTATTTACACAATAGGCCTGTCGAGAAGGCCTACTGCTATAGGGTAATGCCTGTTTCTTTTCCCCCATTTAATTAAGATGTGCATTCTCATAGGGTTCTACTCACACTAGTAGCTGAAATAACCTCACTCTATTCTAAGTGTACAGCCTCACTACTTTTTTGAAATTTTTCCATGACTAAAACATTCAAACAATAACATAGATAGCACACATCAATAAAACAAGTTCAAGATAAACTTAAAGCGTGAATGCTCAGAACAGCATACTTGAGATGCATTGAGCTCAGGAAGACCAGGTGCACCAAAACGTTTAGGCAAAGTATTGCGAACCATCTGAACTTCAACTTCATGGCCCAATAAGTGGTGGTAAATGTAACTGCATGGAAGATGCCATTTAGATTTAAAAAGAAAACAATTCAAGTGCAAAACATACAAGGTCTCTTTACGTGGCTGCCTACTGCCTAGAATAGGCTGATATAATATTTGTCCACTGCATCCAGAATACTGGCAGACTGAGCCACAACTGAGCAGTGGGTTTAGCCCAGGATAAAATTTTTTAGGCCCACAGCAGGTTGTGGCAGGCCTTTGTAAGCCAGTTCAAAATAGAGATATTTAGGCACTATTGATGATTACATCAGGGCATATAAATGATCACAATAGTTCAATCGGAAAGTAATCATATTAGATGGAGGATCTGAGCTTGGCACATCTTGGCCCAATCAAATCTAAACTAACCATAAACAAATTAAACCAGGATACTATAATGTCCAACACAAACCCTGAAATGCGTCAATACTATAGCAATGACAAGTCAAACATATCTAAACAATATATAATAATAATAATAAAAAAGGTCATCTGCATTAGCATCGTTATATTACCTTTCCATCATATTTTGAGAAAATTATTGGATAAAATAAGCTAACAAAATAACATACCCAACATTCAAGACTTCTTCCAAGAACCTATTACCTACATAAACAAATGTATTACAAGCCAGCCTACCCGCTAACACTAGTCTCATCCACCGCAAATGTTTTCATTGCTCCCTGCATGCGATCAAAGCTTGTACTTTTCCATACAAAATCAACACTGAAACCATGGTTTATATCAACTGGAACTCCCTGCATGGAATATTGACAATAAGCATACCAATAATGACAAACTCAATAAAGAAGAAAAAAAACTAAATCCATAATACTTTTAACTACCTGACTAGCACGGAGTTCCAGTGCAACCTCTTCTTGAGCAGTCAGCTTGATCTGAAACAACAAAAATAGTATGCATATCATTCATATATTGTAGCTATGTATCATTGCATGCTTGAAAGAAACAAAGAAATAGCATTTAACTAAGATGTCCCTCAAAAGAAGAGACATACCACATGCCCCACAGACTGCCATGCTGGGTGTGCTGCATCCCCAGAATATCGTAGCCGCAACTCATCTCCAGGAACAAGACGCAACTCATTGTCTTCCTACAACAACAAAATATGTAGCTTAATTTTTGAAAAATAAAAAATAAAAAACCACGCATGCTCATAAAAAATTGAGCTAATCAGGAAAACAATGCAATAATTTAACGGCAATGTGAAAATAGTCACAATTAAAGTGGCAAAACGAGAGTGGCACACCTTTGGGAAAACAAAATATGCAACACGCTTCTTGTTAAGACCAACATCCCACCGGATTGTGACATTGTCCTTGCTTTGAGATTCTTTCATCATCTACAACAACATTGAGATTATAAGATGTGACAAAATATTCTACATAAAATCATGCATCAAGCAAATGTTTTGTTCAGGAAAGCAAAATAAATCACTCAAGAACAGCAGCAAAATTAAGCTAGGTTTTATCTTCTTTAGCACTATTATAATAGAATAATGGGAACTTATAACCAGAAAGAGAACTAGTAGAAGATCTAGAGAGATATGAAGCATACCTTATCGTAGTCAGCCTCAAGCTTAATTAGTGGTGCAAATACATTTTGATACTGCAAAAGAAAGGCAAAACCATCCACTTATTAGTAAATATCCATGTATAAACAGTAACTTCAACAGCCTTCTAATGTTGCAAACCAAGCATGTTATTAGCAATCTTGCAAACTTAGACACCTGATACGCATCTTCATACTTCAAGACTACAGGCTGAGGTTCATCGTCCACACCAGGCTTCTCAAGATCTTCAAGAGAAGCATCAGGATTTGTCTTCCACAGTTCTTCTACCTTGTTTATCTGTTGAGCACTGATCTGCCGTGCCCTCAACTGCTCCTGTTCAGATGGGATCTGCAAAAGTGCAACAGTTTAGCAAAGTCCAACAAAGATAAATCACCTCATATACAAAACAGAAAACAATATATAAAAACAGTAACCTTGACAAGCCACTGCAAAAAACACCGATCATCAATCAGGGGACACCACTGACTCAGATCCCAATTCATGTCCTTCAATGCATTAACACTTAGGCAAGGTTCTCTACAAAGAAGAACAACCACACTCTCTGTCTTCGCCGAAATAAATCCAAGCAAGAACACATTGCGGCATCCACAATTATAGCATTCAAGGATAGTTTCTCCCAGAGGGCTATCTTTATGAAGACAGACTTCCTTGTGCTTTGCTCGAACCTACAGAACCAACATTACAATTGTAACAAGAAAAGATATCAGTTATGCCTGTCCAATTGCAAAAACGGTATATCTTGCAAATCAAATGGAGCAAAAATAGATGATCAAGCAAATTCAACTATTTTTCACCCAAATTGAATAATTATTAACAATACCTATAATTAAAAGAAAACATGCCTATAAATTATTCAACTAAGTAGTCATCTAAGTAGGTAGACAAAACTGAAAGATTATATACGCATATAGAAGATAGCAAATAATTATGGACAAAGCTTTTTTCCAAAGTGGGTTGGAGGAATTCTTCTAGTCCAGTCTATTGAGCTGGCATTTGTCCTTAAAGCATGCAAGTCTGACATGCATTTTTAATAGGGAACAAAGTTTATTAAAAATCCATGTGGGAAAAATGCATATGGGAATCACATGCTCAAAGCCAAATATCAGTTTAATAAACTTTGGAGGTAAGCTTTGTCCTATAATTATATATGAAGAAAAAAAAATGCAACTGGGAAAGCAAACTGCTAAAATAAAAACCATACACTCAAATTCTAACTTCAAAAGAAAGCCTTTATGTTGTGGTATACACATAGCTCCATAACAGAACTATGTCTCAACATGCTCCTTTACTTTAGGACCAGAGGAACATAGATTTAGGTGAAATCACCATTCTCTGGGCAAAAAATTGACATCATTATAGAGTAAGCTTTGAATTCTTAAGAATCTAAAGGCCAGAAACTACAATGAATTACAATATTCCAATATTAACTAAAACTAGTGCAATAAAATCACCCATTTTAGCCCTTCAAAAAGAGAGATCGTTATCAATCTAACTTCATATATATATACACACACACAATTACTGATAATCAAACTGATTCTTCATAGCTGAAGTTTGCCATTGAAGCTAAGAACTATATCACAAACCCTCACTGTATCCACAGAAGGCTACAACTCCAACACAACCTAGAGCATCCTCGAGGAATCTTTGATTTCTTAATGTCCTAATTGAGGTGTCATACATAGAAAATTAGAAATGATGACCAAATAAGAAAAATTTGAACTGAGACTAAGAGACCCAAAAAAAATCTACAAAATTAGTAGGAAAATATCAAAGACATATTCCAGATCGTCATGTTTCTAATAAGAGTCATTATGCAGGTCAGTAAAATATGCAAACCACACTAAGCCCGAGCATACCTTATGCATGTTAACCATTCAGAAAACCTCAGGCCCACATTAAGGTAACAATCACTTTTGTGGATACAACCACGTATGACCAGCGCACTATCTCACTATATTAATGAATTCAGACCCAAAATACTTCCTACTAACCCTCAATTTCTGATTCAACATACAGTTTACAATTTTAACATTAAAATTTACGAACTTCCAAACATTTGCATCGCTAAACAAAGATCAACATTACAAACTAACAAAAACAAAATCCTATTCACATACATAATACATAACATTTCCAAATTATCTAATCACATCACTCACCAGGTGATTGACGATGTGCGAGCCGGAAGTGTTCCCCCTGGAATTGCAGAACCACTTGCGGCACGACGGGACGTTGCAGCGCACCACGCAGGACGGGTTGGACACTCCGCAGTACCGGCAAGCGTGCTCTGTGAAATCCCCTTTCCCGTACTCGTATCCGTCATCATCTCCTGTCTCCTCGAAGTTCAGCCCTCCCATACCGGCCGCTAGGGCTTCAACCACCTGATTATTGCTATTACTATGACTATTACTGTTGTTATTGTTGATGTTGTTAGTATTAGTATTACTGGTGCTGCCCAAGGCTCCTGCCCGGGCCTTGGTGGCGCCGCCCGGAGCAGCAGATACGGGAGAGGAGTCGGAAGGGTGGTCCGACCCGGGGCCGCGGTCGGTGGGGTCGGACAAGGAGTCGGAGGGCGTGGGCCACGAGCGAATCGGGTCGCGGAACTCTGGGTAGTCGAAGTCCTCGCCCTGGGTGTTGAACTCGAGGAAGGTGTAGGCGTCGTTGGCCGTGTCCGGCTGCGACGCCGTTTCGAAGAGGTTGTTCGGCTGAGAATCCATTGTGAGAAATTGAAGACAACCAGGCGGTACACCGAGTTGAAGAATTCGAATTCAAGGTGGAATTAAGGTTAGGGTTTTTGGGGGAAAAGGGTTGGACGCTTGGGTTTGGGAGTAAGCAGGGGATTAGGGTTAGGGTTAGGGTTTGGTGAGAGAATTAAAAGCGAGAGAGAAGCGAGAGGTTTGGGGAAAGAGCGACAGAGAGAGAGAGAGGGAGAGAGAAAGACAGAGACAGAGGTGAGAGGGAGAGTGAGTTATGGGTTTGAGCGTGTGGGTGTGTGTGTGTGGACGTCATGCAGGGTGAGAGCGCGTGAAGAATATGTACAAATCGTGGGAAATGCTTACGTCATTTTTCACGTTCTTCACGCGCTAATTTGATTGGCTGTAGGTGGGTGTGGGCGAAAACCAGAGTGTAGGGCCCGTATTGAGTGGCACCGTGGAAGGGGGTTTGCGCTTGAAAAATGTCATTGGGCGTGTCACGTGTGAAGCTCGTGCTGGAGATTGGGATTGAAAGACGGTTGTTGGAGGTGCGATTCGTCGAGTCCTTTGCCATGTTGTCAAATGTCAATGCATTTTTTTTTTTTTTTTGATGAAATTTAAAACCCCTAGCCGCAATTGCTAATTGCTAACCGCTATAACAGTTAACAGCCTAATCATTTTGAAAGCGGTTAGTAAAAATCGCTAACTACCTAGGCGATTGCAGTTAATAGGTTTTGAAAATCCGCTAACCGCTTTTATATATATATATATATATATATATATATATAAAAGTTGTTGTTTGCATAGTGGTAATTATGCCCCTCTTTCACCCAGGATTCCCGGTTTTAATTCCCAAAAAAACGTTTAAAATTAGCAAAAAAAAAAGTTTAAAGTGAGCTCAAAACCGGTCAAAAAAAAGCCCAAAAAAGACTTAAAAAAACAGTTATCCCAAAGCGGTTAACCGCTAATCGGGTAGCAGTAACCGCCTAGGCTGTTGCAGTTAGCGATTTTAGCCACTAAACCGCTAACCGCAACCACTATTTTACCCCTACTGCTTGTCACTTTTTCTTTTTCTTTTTTCACTTATAATTGATATAGAATATTTTTTTGAAAAAAAAAAATTGTTTTCACTTTTTAAACACCGAAAAATTCCTCTTAAATATTAAATAAATTTTCAGATATGATCAAATGACCAACTTTCAATACATTGTTTTATAATAAATCACAAAATTATTTTCAAAAAGCAAGGGATAAATTTATTTTTGGCCGATGTAGTTTGCTATTTTGACAAGTGTCACATTATCACCAATCAACTTGTCTCCCAAACATCTCTCTCAAATTACTACTCAATTGACAATGTTCTACAAACTTTCAATTATAAACAATGTCCTTCCAAACTATCAAAAAATTGACAATATCTCTAAAGGCCAGCAAAAAAATAAAAATAACCCTAATTTTTTGTCAATAAGACAAATATCTTTATAAATTCGAGGAAAAAAAAACAAAATTTCTCTAACAAAATCGATTTTTTTTTTCCAGTTCATTTTTTTTTTTTTTTTTTAAAGTTAGTTTTAGTTTTTTATGTTTTGATTTCTTTTTATTTTAATTTTATTAAGCGTATTTTCATCATTATGAGGAATATTGACAACTTTTTCGTAGTTTGGGGAGAAATATTGTCATAATTGAAAATGTTAGTGGCATTATCAAGTGAATTGTAGTTTAAGGGAGATATGTGGACTTCTCCCAAAAAATGACCAACAAATATTTGAAATAAAATATGTTCAAAAAATACATAAAGAAAACAAAAATTGCTAGGGTAGTCATGCCACCTGCTTTGACCAAATGGAGGGTGGCTTAACCACCTCTAGCTAAGACTACGAGGCTTCAATTGCAACTTAACCGAAGGATTATGTGAAATGCGCATACGGTATGAAATTACGTGGCTGCTAATAGAAAAGAAAAGGAGAATTTATCCATTAATTAGAAAGAATAAGCTATTGAATTAACCAAAGTTTAGCTAAATTTAATCTAAAAACCTCACTTTTGCTATTTTAACTAATCACTTTCCAAAAACACCACACATCTAACTTTCTAAATATATATTTACTTCATTTGAATTTATTTTTTATTCTTTCTTTATTTTTATTATTCTTATGATAGTTACAATGTATTCTTACGGAAATTCAACCCTAAAATTAAAATCAAATTGTATAATAATTTAACTTAGCCGGATCCCTGTGAAAATTCCTTTAAATTCCATTAAAAAAGAAAATCAAGATTAAGTAGCCCAACCAACAACCCAACCGTAGCTTAATACAACTCACTAAAACAAAGCCCAAACAAATTTAATTTCTAATTTTTGGTTTATAACGTATTTTGATTACTCCAAATCCACTTGTATGATACCCAAGATTGAGTCCAAATTTGGAAGAGAACCCAAATAAGTTTGGTGCACATTAGCACCCATTATTTATATTAATTTTTATAAGCTAATTTACATAATATTTACAATTAATTAATTTAGTTTCACCTTGTATATAATTCATGTAGGATTTAGCACACATATATTTACAATTCATCAATGTGGAATTAATTTTCATAATCGGAAGTAACATAGTGATAAAATAGACATTATATTATAGTAGACTTATATTTAATATGAATTAAATTTCATTTAAAATTAATTTAAATTAGTTTTGTTATTAGTATTTTTAGATTAGAGATAAACATGCCTCTATTTATATTTCAATTATCTAGTTATTTATTTGAGGAATACAGCCCCAACTTGGGGGCCAACTTTTTTCATATTTTTTAATTTAAAAAAATAACAAAATTAAAAATTAAATTTTTTTTTGAAGCAATCATTTTTATTTTGGTCCTTCTTTTATTTTTAGTATTTTTTTTTAAAAAAATAACAATTTTATTTTTCTTCATGATAATGACTTTTTTTTTCATAAACTTTTTTAATTTTTTAAATTAAAAAATGAAAAAAAGTTTCTTAAATAAACTTTTTTTTTTTTTTTTTAAATTAAAAAATAAGGTAAAAGTTGGTCTCAAGTTGGACAAAATAGTTGGGCCTTTAGCATTTTTCCTAATTATTTTAAAGTCAATATTGCATTAGTTATCTACGGGCTTATCTCAAAGTGAGTGTATAAGAGTTATACTTCAAGTCTAAGTCGTTATAATGTTTCTATTTAAAAGATTATATTTTAATAAAAAATATCAGAAAATTAATCTCAAACCTTGAGTTTGAAAATTAGTTTTTAGGTTTTCTCAAAATCTAAAAAGTTTAGGTTCCATCAGAACTTAAATTATATCAGGTCTTGTTGTCATGATATAAATTAAGTATTTAAGTTTAAATACCAAAAAAATAATATAACCCTTCACACCATATAATTTTTATTCTTTTAGCAAAATGCCCTAATTGATAAAATCACCTGAACAACTATTTTAGTTGGTCTTAGACTCCTGTGTCGAATGTTGTATTATAATTATTGGAGTTTGCCATTCAAGTTTTTTTTTTTTTTTTTTTGTAAACTTGCCATTCAAGTTAAATGGTGTTGATATATAAGACAAAGATAATATTCCATTGATCTAAGTATATTCCATGGATTTATTTAAGTATGACGAAAAGGATAAATGATAATCACAATGCTGCGACGGATTGTGTTGAAAAGTATCTTTCTATGCTGTCAAATAACCAATTAATAAACTTATCCAACATCTAGAAACATTTGCTCTAAGATGCTATAGCAAAAAAAAGAAGAGATCTTTTATGTGCATGTGCATTTTTCGTTATAGGAATTATGGTATGTTTGGTGAAATCTTTATAGCCTGTTCCCTAAGAACAGTATTTTAAGAACCCTTTTTCTAGCTTTCTCAAACATGGAAAACTCACAGAAAAATACTAGTTAAACAAAAAGAATTTTCAGACGTAGTCCACCACTAACACACTTTCTAAAACAAATTAACAACCAAAAAAACTCTTTTTTTTATCATTATTTAAGTACGTAATTAATAAGAAAAGTCATGAATTAACGTGCGCTGAGGTTAACGTTTACCCACAAGTTTCTCCCTAAATTGGTCCAGGAAAAATTCCCTTGGCTCTCTGATCATTCCACGCTTGAATCTGCACAAATAAGAATTATTCTTTAGTCTTACGCTTGACAGCCACAATCAAACCATAAGAATTCAACGTACATAAATTCAATGAGAAACAAGAGAAATATGGTTAATTACAAATTGAAGATTTTGTACCCATTCAACTGGACACAACGATCGGTAATAGCCTGCAAACTTCCCGCACTCAAGGGCATTTTCATATATATATATATATATATATATATATATATATATATATATATATATATATATATAATGCTATAAGTCTTCCTAAAGTCATCTCAAATGTGATGTACCTTTTAAAATCACTGTTGAATTTGATATGTGATTTTTTGACTTTTGATCTATTGGTAATTTTAAAAGACACATTACATTTGGATGACTCTAAGAAGACTTATAGCATTACTATATATATATATGAGAAATTTGGATTTCGTCCATGATTATCATATATAATTGGATGATATATGTGTTAAAATAATGGTTAAGTGATTAAATTTATCTCTTTTTATTATCTTAAGCTTTTGGGACAATTGATAATTTAACATGGTATCAAAGTTAAAAGTCTTGGGATCAAACCTTAACTCCATCAAATCACCATTTTAGGATAAGTGGTGATTTAACATGGTATCAAAGCCAAATGTTATAAGATTGAACCTTGACTCAGTTAATTCACCATTTAAATTAAATATTCCATGTGTTGAGCCTCACTTATTAAAAGGGAGTTTGAGCCCATACGTGATGGAAAGTGTTAAAACTAATGATTAAGTGATTAAATTTTTCTCTTCTTATAAGCTTAAGTTTTTGGAATAAGTAGTGATTTAACAATATATGTTGGGTGTTGGGTGGTTTTAAGTGAAGTAAGGCTTTCTCTGATCATTTAATAAAAGTGATCGACCACCAGCCCATTCCATAACCGATCCAATGTGGATTAACCCAACAATCTTCCTCACATATCGGGCTCTAAGTCAGAGTGGAGATAACTCATTTCTCCTGTGAGCTAAGATTTGTTAGTTTAACATGGACTCCGATACTAGTGTTAGGTGGTCTTGAGATCTCTCACCCCAAAAAGCTAATTTAAGAGCTAAGGCTTTCCCTCTCTTATAAACTAACTATAAATGTCATTAATTTCCACAACCGATCGATGCGATATGAAAATAAAAATGAGTCCTCAATATTTAAAAAAATTAAAAAAAAACTCTGATCTAAGTGCTAATTTTTTCCTTCTTGTATAGCAGTCAGTACAATAATCAATATAAGTAAACAAATGAAATAAATAAAGAAGACCTCGTCGTCTTCTTTGGTCGTGTCCTTGCTTTTTGTGTCGTTGTTATTGTTGGTAGGGTGGTAAGGGGGTGGAGAGACGGTGCCATATTCATGAGCAGGCCTGGGAGCTTGCTCACCCCGGGCCACCTTGTTCACGTCTCTGGCTCTCATCTTGTCGTGAGCATCCATGTTCGCCGCCGACGTGGCTGATCTCTAGCTTTCTTCTTCTTCTCTGTGTATACGTGTGTTAATGTCTCTGTTCTAATATTTTTGGAAATTATATTATATTATTGCCTGCACAAACTTAAAAAAATGCGAGAAACATTAATTACGTTGTAAAATTACACTCTTGGTTCACATAGTGAAGCCACGTTGAAATGGAGAAGACACTTGTTGGTAGGTTTGTGACGTGTCTGTACGTAGCAGAGACTGCACACAACTGGAATATTGCTGTACTCATATATATATATATATATATATATGGAGAATAATTTCTATAGGGTCTTGGCACAAACCAAGGCCTTTGTGCCATCCAATAAGAAGGCAACACATCAATGTTGAACACTATAACAAAAATATAGTGTTCCACCTAATCTTTTTTTTCTAGAATACCTAAAACAAAATACCTTATAGAATAACCTTTTCATATTTTTCTTCAAAATCACTATAGCCACCAACCTGCCGTCGGAGACACTACCGGAGACGCCGCCGGAGACGTTGCACGACGCCGGCCGATACAGAGAAAGCCAGAGATGACGGATACTTCATTTACAGAAAACACCGGGTAAGAACCAAGCTCATCCTCCCTCTCTCCGGCGCCCCTCTCTCACTAGCGGCAATTGAGAAATTTTTTTTTCTCTGTTGCTGCTGAGAGAGTCTCCCTGATCTCCCTTTCTCTCTCACACACACACTGGCAGCAGAGAAATTTTTTCTCTGCTGCCGGTGCTTTCTCTGTACCGGTTGGCATTGTGCGTTGTCTTCAACGGTGTCTCCGGTTGCAGGTTGGTGGCTGGGGTGGTTTGGAGAAAAATATGAAAAAGTTATTCTATAAGGTGTTTTGTTTTAAGTATTATAGAAAAAAGATTAGGTAAAACACCATATTTTTGTTATAGTGTTCCACATTGATGTGTCGCCTTCTTATTAGAAGGCACAAATGCCTTAGTTTGTGCAAATATCATATAGAAGTTATTCTCATATATATATATATATATATATATATATATATATATATTAGAGCTACCGATCAGTGAAATAATAAATTAATCAAATCTTTGTAAGTGATTTTTTATCTTTTATTTCAACTGAAAATTTATAATTAATCTGCAAATTGAAATACTCTATTAATAGGTGTACTGGATCCTTGATAAATATTGTGACCGAGAAATTTGACTTTATCATGAAATAATTTATTTTGGTTGTAGAAACAACTAGACAGTTTTGTTTTATTATTTGATCAATATTTTTTCTAAATATTTCCAATGTTGGTCGATTGAATCGGTTAATATCAACACAATATCTATATAAACGACTGAAAAGTTGGTAAATGGTACAAAGTTATCATTCATAATATTCTGAAATTTACTAAGGACATTTTTAATTCATAGGGTAAATTAATAATGGTATAAAGTCATCATTCATAATATTTTGAAATTTACTAAGGAAATTTTTAATTCATATGACATTCCATTTGAAATGGCTACATACAAAAACAAAATTTTATACTTTATCTTTTTCATTAGCATCCCATTCGTCAAGGCGGCCACCATCAGCGGTGGCCATATCATATATTCTAAGAACCCTTGCCTAATTAAAGGCTAAACACTTACATGGACAAGACCTCAATCAATTATTTCTTTAGAGAATAAATGTAAAGATTTATACTCATAATTAATAGTTTTTTTTTTTTTTTGACATGCTCACATAAGGGAAGGGAGAGGAGAAAATTCGAACTAGTGACCTCTGCTTCATGAGGCGTGGTTTACAATCGATTGAGCTACCCCTTAGAGATATAATTAATGGTATTGTTCGTTTATTCATAGATAGAAAACAAATTCATACTTCTTAATTATTATACAATATATACAATTGGTCCATACCATCAACTTCATTTTTTTCCCCCATTAAATTGTTCTTTTTAATCCCAAAATAAATGTCAATTCCTTAGTTTGATGACACTAATTATTACCTTTAAAGATATTTTTAACAAAATTGTATCAGATCAAAATTCTAAATGAAATGTTGACCTTGACACAATTGGGAGAATGCACGTAGGATGTTACTTCAATCGCAATTGCGAAACATTTTCAATTCAAATATTTTTTTTGTTTTCTCATGAGTGTTTTCCCATTAAAATCAGAAGAAAAAGAAATGGACCAACACTTACCTAACACTTGCCCCAGGCCCCAGTGAAAGCCGGCCTAATTTTTGGCAACTCTTGTATACCTTCAAGAGGCCACATTATTTAATTACGTGCCCAAAAGCCATATCAGAACAAAAAAAAATAAAAGGTACAAACATGTTTGATGTACCGAATTATGCCCAATTTCTTCAAAATTTGATTCAATATGATGTGATCACAACACCAATCCTTCCTATAAAGTCTCATTCTTACCCATTAATTTCTCAAATAACTCATCGATCAAAGAGAAGAATAACAAGAAAGAAAAAAACCCATGAATCCCTTGTCTTCAATTTGCATAATTATTTCTTTTCTCTTGCTCTTCCAATGTTTGGAGGGCAGGAGTAGTACTATAATCCTTCCTTCTTGCCAAGAAGCAGCAAAGAGCGACCCAAATTTGAGCTACAAGCTTTGCTTAGCAACCCTTGGAGCCAATCTAAAGAGCCAAAACGCAAGCTTTGAAAAGCTAGTGGCTATCTCAATTGGGTTAAGCATATCCAATGCAACAAAAATTGGTTCAAAGATTTCAAAGCTTTTGAAGGGCCAAAGCTTCGACATGTAGGCCAAGAGTTGCCTAAACGACTGCTTTCAACTTTATATGGATGCTGTCTCTTCTTTGAAAGATGCCACGAAAGCTTTGAAGTCTAGAGATTTCGCCACAGCTAATATAGAGGTGAGCTCTGCCATGGATGCATCAATCACTTGCCAAGATGGGTTCAAGGAGAGGAAAGGTCAAGTGTCTCCTCTGACAAAGGATAACCAGACACTACAAGCAATATGGTCTTTAGCGACCAAACAAATAGCGGCGACCCAAAAGTCGCCGCTATTGAGGGGTCATTACCGGCGACTTTTTTTAGTTGCCGCTAATGATCCATTAATAGCGGCGACATGTGAGTCGCCGCTAATAGTCGACACTAAAAACCAAAAAAAAATTTATTTAGCAGCAACAACAATAGCGGCGACTAGAAGTCGCCGCTATTAAGCATCATTAGCGGCGACTCTGCGGGGTCGCCGCTATTAAACAACAATAGCGGCCACCCTTATCGCCGCTAATAATACACCAAACAGCGGCGACGTTAGGGTCGCCGCTGATGAGAGTCAACAGCGGCGACCCTGAACAGTCGCCGCTAATAAGTGGTCATTAGCGGCGACTCTACAGTTGCCGCTATTGACAGAGGAAAAAAGTAATTAAAATTAATTAGCGGCGACCCAAAAGTCGCCGCTATTAATGGGTCAGTAACGGCGACTAAAAAAGTTGCCGCTATTGACACGGGAAAAAGTAATTTCAATTAATTAGCGGCGACCCAAAAGTTGCCGCTATTAATGGGTCATTAGCGGCGACGTTTTTAGTGGCCGCTAATGACTCCTCAATAGCGGCGACTATAGGAATGGCCGCTATTGACACGGGAAAAAGTAATTTCAATTAATTAGCGGCGACCCAAAAGTTGCCGCTATTAATGGGTCATTAGCGGCGACGTTTTTAGTGGCCGCTAATGACTCCTCAATAGCGGCGACTATAGGAATGGCCGCTATTGACACGGGAAAAAGTAATTTCAATTAATTAGCGGCGACCCAAAAGTTGCCGCTATTAATGGGTCATTAGCAGCGACGTTTTTAGTGGCCGCTAATGACTCCTCAATAGCGGCGACTATAGGAATGGCCGCTATTGACACGGGAAAAAGTAATTTAAATTAATTAGCGGCAACCCAAAAGTTGCCGCTATTAATGGGTCATTAGCGGCGACATTTTTAGTGGCCGCTAATGACCCCTCAATAGCGGCGACTATAGGGATGGCCGCTATTGACACCACAAAAAATAAAAATAAAAAATATATATATATATATATATATAAATATTGGGGCGATGCTATTGATCCTACATATATAATAGAAAAAATTATTTACCAAAAATTCACCTCGAATCCTCCGATAATATGTCATTATTTCTTTTATATTAATTATTGGTGAATTTTTTCTATTTTTCTATTCTTATTTTATATAAAAAATCAATATTTATTTTTTTCTTTTAAAGAAAACAAATTCTCCTATTAATTATTATTGAAGTTTTCTATTTCTTATTCTTATTTAAACGTTTGATCGAACAATTGACCGATCTTGGTGAATTAATTCGATTGATCGTGATAGGATCAAATGATTGATCAAACATCCGATCGATCCAGGTGAATTAGTTTAATTGATCGTGATATGATCAAATGATCAATCAAACATCGATCCTATGAATTAGTTCGATTGATCGTGATGGGATCAAATGTTTGATCAAGCATCCAATCGATCCTAGTGAATTAGTTCGATTGATCGTGATAAGAACAAATGATTGATCGAACATCCGATTGATCCTAATGAATTAGTTCGATTGATCGTGATAGGATCAAACATTTGATCGAATCCTCCGATCGATCATAATGAATTAGTTCAATTGATCGTGATAGGATCAAACGATCGATCATAATGAATTAGTTCGATTGATCGTGATAGGATCAAATGTTCGGTCAAACATCTGATTGATCATAATGAATTAGTTCGATTGATCGAGATAGAATCAAATGTCCGATCGATCCTACTGAATTAATTCAATTGATCATGATAGGATCAAATTATCGATTAAACATCCGATCGATCCTACTAAATTAATTATATTGATCGTGATATGATCAAATGATCGATCAAGCATCCGATCACTCTTAATGAATTAGTTCGATTGATCGTGATATGATTAAATATTCGATCAAACATCCGATCGATCTTAATGAATTAGTTTGATTGATTGTGATATAATCAATTGATAGATCAAACTGGATACAATTAAAGGTTCAATCGAATACTCAATTGAACTGTAAACTTTTTACATTATCTTAGTGCCTTAGTTATATTGATTTTATATTCTTTTTGAATTTTGTATTATTTTATAATTAATTATAAGATAAATATCAACTTAATGATCTTTATCATAAAAATTTATTAAACGGAAATTTTTAGTTAATATTATAATAATAAAAACATATTACAAGAGAAATTTTTTTTAAAAAAACTCTAAATAAATAAATAAATAAAAATTAAAAAATTGTAGGAGAAAGTCCACATAACCCCCTTAAACTATCATTCAATTGACAATGTCCCCCCTAAACTTTCAATTGTGACAATGTCCCCCCCAAACTACCAAAAATTGTCAATGTTCCCCCCAATGACGAAATTACCTATAGTAAAATATAAACAAAAATACTAAAACTTTTAGAAAAAATCTAAAACTAACAAAAAAAAATCCAAACTTGGCCAATTTTTTTTTTTTAAAATCAATTTTATAAGAAAAAAATTTTAAAAATTTTGATTTTGATTTTTTTATTTTTATAAATATTGAAAATTTTCGTTTTTTTATTTTATTTTATTCTTGTTCTATAATTTTATTTAAATAAAAATTTATGTTTAAAAAAATAAAATTTTCGCTTAATAAAATGAAATTTTTTGTTTTTTAAAACTAAATTAAAAAATAGTTAAATATTATTTTTAAATTAAAATTTTCGTTTTTAAAAAAAATCAATTTTTTTTTTAAAAAATTTATAGAGATATTTTTGTCTTATTGAGAAATCTATAGGGGCATTTTTGTCTTATTGCTAGCTTTGGGGGGGACATTGTCAATGTTTTGGTAGTTTAGAAGGGACATTGTTACAATTAAAAGTTTGGGGGGGGACATTGTCAATTGGGTGGTAGTTTGAGGGGGGTACATGGACTTTACCCAAAATTGTAAGTATAATTTAAAAAAATAAAAAAATAAAAAAAATAATTGAGCTCATTAGCGGCGACTAAGGTCGCCGCTAATGAGTGCGCATAAAAAATTGGCGCCAGCTATTTATATTGGCGCGATTTCTTAAATTTTCAGACATGTTTTATTTTTTTATTTTTTTTTTTTTTTTTTGGATCAAAATCCCTCATCGATCAGCTCTGTTTTTAGAAAGCTCTGTTTTATTTTCAGCTGTATTTTTCATTTTTCAGACCTCCCCATCAGTACTCTCTCACTCTCACTCTCTCTCTCTCTCTCTCTCTCCGGCGAACGTTTCTCTCTCTCCGGCAGCTCTCTTTCCGGCGCACTCAACTCTCTCCGGCAGCTCTCTCTCCGGCGCACTCAATTCTCTCCGGTAGCTCGATCTCTCTCCGGCGTACCTCTCTCCGGTATGAGTTTCTCCTAAATGCTTGCCTCCCGGACAACATTCACTTTTTCTTTAGGAGTTTGATCACTACTTTTGTTGTTCTTCAAAAATGATGCAGGTTCATTTGATTCTTATTTTAAATTTCAAAATATTAAAGGACTATACAATGATAATCTGGGATTCATCTGAAAACAGATCGACGATTATTACCAAATATAGTCATCTGAAAATATTTGCTGATTGCAAATATAGTCATCTGAATCCTTTTTCTTTAATGGTAATGAGTGGCTTTGAATCTTGATGCCTTGTGTTTCTTGAGGGTTTGAATTTGGGAATCTTCTTGGTGGGTTTAAGGGTGGAAAATTTTTAGCAACTTTTTGGGTTTGTCTGTGAACAGCTGGGTGGTTTTTGGGGGCAGAAGATTAGAGGGGTTGACCTAATTTAGGTGTCTGGTAGGGGGATTTCTTTTGGGGCTGTGGCCTGTGGGATTAGATTTTGGTCATTATTAGAAAGTGGGTATATGTTAATGGAGTGGTTTTAGGTTTTTGATGGGTTTTGGACTTGGTTTTTGAAGGCATATGCGTGGTTCTCTTAAATCTACTGGTAGATTTGGGGCAGTTTTGCTGGAAAATTTAGTGGGATTCTGCAAATTCAAGTGCTGTTTCCTTGTGATTTTTGTTTGTGTAGTTTGTCTGTAGCTGGTTCTTGGTGGGGGTTATTGGGTGTTATTGGTTGGTTTTATTATGTGGGTTTGTCTTAGTTTTACATTCCAAGTTGTGATTTTGATGGAATTTGTAGATTTGAGGTAGATTTCCCTTTTTCAAATGTGGGAATTTTACTACTCGGGAAGGTTGTTGCAAATAAGAACCTCTGCTGTTTGATGGCAAAGTATTCCAATTAGTTGGTTCACCACTCCTGGAAATGCTTCTGAACAGCTTCACATGATCTATTCTTAGCAGTATGCTATAGGACCCGACTTTCCAGTCTGTTGTTCTACTCGAAGTCTACAAAATCAGGATTATTTTCGCAAATTCCTTTATAAAAACTGCTATGCTAAAAAAATATTTGCAATCAGCAAATTCCAGATGACTATATTAAAGGACTAAATTAATAATCGTCGATCTGTATTTGAAAATATTTACTAAATTACTAAAATATTTGCAATCAGCAAATTCCAGATGACTATATTAAAGGACTAAATTTAGTCATCTGAAAACAGATGACTAAATTTCAAAATATTAAAGGACTATACAATGATAATCTGGGATTCATCTTATTTTAAATTTCAAAATATTAAAGGACTATATAAAATATTCTTATTTTGTGTGTCTGTGTTTATTAGTGTTTGATTTTTGTTTCTTGATATTGTTGGTTGTATCTTTGTTGTTCAGCGTTTGCTGGATAGTTTGTAATGTGTTTGGGTGCTAATAAAGTTCCTATTCATTAAAAAAAAAAAAAAATCAATTGACTGAAAGATTATTTTATTGCTAGATAGTTTGTAATGTGTTTTGTATTGCTATCAAGACGACATCTCCTTAGCCTTTTGGTCAAGCTACTATGAGACCGGATTATATTTTATTCATTTTTCATTTATTTCTAATATTGTTTTAGGTGTTTGTAAGGATCCCCACCGGCCCCCTCCTATTTCAGTTTTATTTCTATTAATAGTACTATAGTTGTTAAATTATATTATCATAGTTCAGCTTTGTGTTAAATTATTATATAATTACTGTACAAAATAATCATGACTATATATCGAGGCAAAAGAACTCTGTACATGTTTATCGCTTTATACCTTTCTTTCTTTTTTCTTTTTAATTTTTAAGTTAATTACTTTATCCCTTTCATTAATTAATTAAATATACTGGTTGCTTTGTCACTAAATTAATCCTTTGCTACAGAATAAGTCCAAACACTTTTTCTAACTTGTACATGTGTTGCATTGATTTGCCTGTTGTTCAAGCTGAAACAATATATCAACTTAGGTTAATTAATATTGAAAGGAGGATTTGAATTTATGAACAACTTAATTTGAATTTATCACCATTCTTGGCTTCAATTTCAAAAAAAATAGGTTTGATTAAGATCCATTCTCTTTATATTAGTATTGAAACAAACGAGGCTTTTGGATTTGGATGGGGGTGATGTGACATTCAATGATATCAGTAAGCATTTAAAGCAAATGACTTTAATGAGACAAAGCATAATTATCAGATATTCCGTATGGATTAGGTGGATATATTTATAGAATAAAAGTTTGAGCAAAATGGATGAAAAGGTAGATTATAAAAAGGTCAAAAAAAAAAAATTAAAAATTAAAACATGTAAACGTGTATGGTGATCAACGCCACAAAGATGTCAGTTTCATTGCAGAAACTAACATCTTTTTCAAGCCTCAATGAAGACAGAGGTAAAATTTATAGAATGAAACCATTTGTAATTATAAAATTACAAATATCCGTTTTATATGGGCTTTGTCCTTTAATATCAAACCATTCCATAAACTGCAAATTATATATATGTCACGCATGAAAGAAGATGACATCTTTTACAACTACAAATAAAAGATGTCAGTTTCTTGCACAAGATGACATCCAATGATTTAATGTCATAACCCTTATGTATCTTAGATGTTGGTAAATAGTTCCAAGTTGAATAGTTTCATATTATAGAGGTAACGTTTATCTTCTCTAAACACGCTTGTGATTAAATGTAGGGAAAGAGTAACTTGTGATAGTGACATTGAGATGGATAAGAGTTGGATGCAAGAACCTATTCGATGTTCAGATCGATATCTAAAAGGACTTGAAGAATTCTTTACAATGGCGCGTCCATGTGTGGATGTAAATGGTATTATGAGGTGTCCATGTCGTGATTGTGCAAATCGATATTTTCATCATATTGAATTGGTGGAGAGTCACTTGTATCTACATGAAATTGATCGCACATACACTTGATGGATATTTCATGGGGAAGAAGATCCGTGTAATATAAATGTGACTGCTAACTTACACACTAATACAAATGCGAGGATAGAGGAGGTTGATGAGATCCAAGAATTGTTAGGCGATGTTCAAATGGGGACATTTTTGGAAGCCAACATAGGTGAATCCTCTACTAGTCGGGGTCCAACAACTGACAATCACGAACATAGAACTGGTTTTGGTCGATTATGGGAAGATGGCATGGGTGAACTTTATCCAGGCTGTGATAAATTTACAAAAGTAGCTTTTATTTTGAAGATGCTTAATATAAAGACGATTTGCAACATAAGTAACAAGGCATTCAATATGATTATTAAGTTGATAAAGGAGGCCCTTCCTGATGGAGAGACTTTGCCATGCTCCTACCGAGCAGCAAAGCGATATTGCCGGGACTTGAGTTTTGGTTATGAGTCTATACATGCATGCCAGAATGATTGTGTGCTTTTTTGGAAGGAACATGCTGATAAAGTACAATGCCCAACATGCAACACTTCAAGATGGCGTTGTGTTAAGGGTAGCGGCAAGAAAATTCCTCAAAAGGTCTTGCGGTATTTCCCAATAAAACCGAGGTTGCAACGATTGTTCATGTCGAAAGATATGGCCAAAAATATGAGGTGGCACAAAGATGAACGAAAAGATGACGGCAACACTCTAGGACACCCAGCCGATGGTCTTGCATGGAAAGAGTTTGATAAAGAACATGAATGGTTTGCTCGTGATTCCCGCAACGTGCGACTTGGTTTGGCAAGTGATGGTTTCAACCCATTTGGTAATATGAGTACCACATATAGCATATGGCCAGTAGTATTAATGCCGTACAATTTACCTCCATGGATGTGTATGAAGGATCCAAATATGATATTGTCCTTAATTATCCCTGGTCGCACTGCACCTGGAAACGACATTGATGTGTATTTGCGGCCTTTGGTTGATGATTTGCATGAATTATGGAATGAAGGTGTAACCACTTACGATTCTTTGACTAAAGAGACATTTCAGTTGCATGCAGCGTTACTATGGACCATAAACGATTTTCCTGCGTATGGAAACTTGTCTGGTTATTCTACGAAGGGAAAACTAGCATGTTCGGTATGTAACAAGGATACAATGTCTTATAGGTTGAAGTATGGGTCTAAAGAGTGTTACATGTGTCATCGTAGGTGGCTTCCTCAAGACCATGTGTGGCGACAAGAAAGAGAATTGTTCGATGGTACAGAGGAGCATAGATTGGAACCTGAAGAAATGTCCAGAGATCAACTGTTGCAACAACTAATACATGTTGAACATGTGCAGTTTGGGAAACATATTGGGAACAAGAGAAAGCATCGCACAAGTGGTGGTGATATAAATGTGTCGAATTGGAGGAAGAAAAGTATTTTCTTTAAGTTGCCTTATTGGTCAACATTGAAATTACGACACAATTTAGATGTCATGCACATTGAGAAGAACATATGTGATAGTATCTTGGGTACATTGATGAATATTCCTGGGAAGACAAAGGACACAGCCAACGCACGAAGAGATTTACGTGAGATGGGTATACGTAAAGAATTGCACTTGCAGACAAATGGTGCAACCACCAAGATGCCAGTTGCGGCGTACACTTTGACAAGAGATGAGAAGAACCAGTTATGTGAGTGGCTGAAATGTGTAAAATTTCCTGATGGGTATGCGTCTAACATTGGTCGATGTGTGAACAAGCTTCCTGGCAGGATATCGGGAATGAAAAGCCATGATTGTCATGTTTTCTTACAGCGCTTACTTCCTGTTGCGATCCGTGGAAAATTAACGCCTGAAATAGAAAAAACATTGATTGAGATGAGTAATTTTTTTACGCAGTTATGTGCTTCGACATTAAAAGTAGATATCTTGAAGCAAATGAAGGTCGACATTGTTGTGATTCTATGCAAGATGGAACAAATATTTACACCAGCATTTTTTGATGTTATGGTCCATCTAGCGGTTCACTTACCTCGAGAGGCTGAGCTTGGGGGACCGGTACAAAACCGTTGGATGTATCCAATGGAAAGGACACTTGGTAAACATAAGAGGAAGGTGCGAAACAAAGCGCGACCAGAGGCTTCAATTGCTGAGGCTTATTTAGTTGATGAGTGTTTGACGTTTTGCTCCATGTATCTTCGTGGGATTGAGACAAGATGGAGCCGTGAAGAGTGAAATGCTGACGGCTGTATGGAAGAAACGGAACAAGGCCTCGATGTGTTCTTTCAGCGAGTTCGACCATTGGGTGCGGCAAAATATATGACACTTGATGAGAACATTTTTGCGAGGGCTCGATGGTATGTACTTAGCAATTGTAAGGAAACAGCTTCATACTTGCAGTAAGTGTATAATTGTGGGTTCCTTATCCGATTCTCTTTTGTTTAATCATGACACTAGATGATTACTAACGACATACACTTTTCTACGCAGTGAACACTATCAGATGATCGAACGGGAAGGTGGCCATGACATTGAGAAGAAGCATGAGGCCACATTTGAGCGCTGGTTTCGAGATAATATATACAGTGGTGGGCGTAATGCAGAAAATGTCCCAGAACAATTATATCATCTTTCACTCGGGCCTGATCGTCAAGTTAGATCGTATAGAGGTTGCATTGTGAATGGGGTTAGGTTCCACACAAAAGAATGTGCAGAAACTCGTACTACCCAGAGTAGTGGTATTGTTGTGAAAGGTGGGTACAACACGTCAGACAATGAGTACTATGGTGAGTTGAAGAGCATTTTTGAGTTATGTTACCCTGGCCGAAATCGGGTGTATCTGTTTGAGTGCAATTGGTGGGACACTGGGAGTAATACGCGGGGAATAAGAAAGGAACAAGGTTTTACAATTGTGAATACCTCTCGTAAATGGTATGAGTCCGACCCGTTCATATTAGCATGCCAAGCTGCGCAAGTGTTTTACTTGAGTGATCCTAAATTTGGTGGCAGTTGGAAAGTAGCACAGACGCTGACCAATAGAAACACATACTATAATCCAACAGTGGTAGGGGAAGATAATGAGAATGGTGACCAAGGAACCAACAATGAGGTATACCAGGAAAATGAATGTGTTGGGGGTAATATTGCAATTGTTGAAAACTCTACTATGTTACGTAGAGATGATTCGACAATACCTATTGACGAATTATATGTGCAACTTGATGCAAGCATGTTCATTGACGATAACCCTTCGATTGAGGAGCACAATACTAACTCTGATAGTGAAGAAGAGTTAAGTAGCAACTATGACACAGAATCTGAGCACACAGAGAACTCTGAACACGAACAGTCATCCTCAAGCAACAATGATACAGAATGATCAAGTTGGAATTGGATTAACAAATTGTATGATGTGTTGCTACTCATATTTTATTTTTAGTTTTTATTTTTCTACATATTGACCACTTATGTGCAATTAACTAAATTAAGTATATGAATAATTTTTTTTGTCCAAACCATATAGCATGCAATATTATGGTTATATGACTGATCCATATTTATTTTGTGTTGTTTGCAGATCTATCAGAACAACTACAAATGGTGATAGGGCAAAGCCAAGGGCGTGGCCGAGTCCAAGGTCGTGGTCAACTCCGAGGTCAAGGCCGAGGCCTGTGTCATGTTGAGGATCGTGATAGGCCGACTCTTGTTGATGTTGATGATGATATGGACATGCTATCACCGGTGACCCTCGATTCGGCGGAGGGCCATAGCCATTCTTCCCATGAGCGGTCTAATGACATACCCTCATCGGGAGTTGCACCCACTGCAAGCTGTAAGTGAATATAAAATCTTTTTCCTATTAGTTTGTTGCATACATTGTGCGAACTTCTTTTCCAGATACAACTAACTACGTTTTCATATGTTGATTAATAGCTAGCACGTCTGTTAGACGGCCAAGGGGTCAGAACAAGAATTCCAAGGTTAATGATATGATAGATAAAGATGGTCCGCTCAATTTGGAATTCAAGGATGAGTATCTCGTACCTGTGGGCGACAATTCCGGGGCGTGGTCGAGGATAATTTCTAAGATTGTCCTTGATCATTGCGACCTCCATTATCAGAGTTGGACCATGGTCCCAGATGAAATGGTGAAAAGATTGGAAGAACGAGTGAAGGTATAAATCTCATTGTGTATGTGTATTATGTCACTTGCTACAAATAATGTGACAAACTTTTGACCATTGTTTTCGTAATTACTATGTCTCAGGGTAAGTTTGTTTTGGATCCGGAGCTACAGAAGCACAAGGATGCCTTAAAGCATCAACTAGGTAAGGCCTATAATAGGAAACGCTCCGCATTGCACCTCAAGAACTACCAAATTTATTTCAAAAATGTGGATAGCGATGATTTAGTAGCAGTGGCCAATGTTCAAGCTGAGGCGAGGGCCAATGTTCCAACTGGTATTTCTCCGGAACAATGGCCTGCTATATGTGATTCATTCGAAGTTGATATATGGAAGGTAAACACATCTTATTCAAATAGATAGTCAATTATTATTTCTAAGATTTGTATTCAGCTATAAAAAATGAAATTAATATGTTTTTTGATTGAATTTTTGTAGAAAAAATCTGAGCGAAATAAGAAAAACAGAGCAAAGATGGAAACAAATCATACCGCTGGCAGCACGACGTTCGTCAATATCATTCACAAGAAGGTAAGAATATATAGTGTTAGGCTTTTATAGTAATGTTCTTCAGTGTAACAGTTAATTATGTGTATTATGTGCAGGCAAAGAAAACTAATGCCGCACCCAATCCGATAGAAATATACAAGGACACGCACACTAACAAGGATGGGATATTTGTGAGTGAGTACGCTGAGAGTAAATATGTAAGTGAATGAAATGGGTACTCATGATGAATATGTCTAATGAACTTGCATGGCTTATTTAGTTGAGGTTTATATGGATTGTGCAGAATGAAATGGAATCAATAGCAGCAAACTCCGACAACACTAATGCCAGCCAAGAAGACATTTTCTTAAAGGTGCTAGGTGGACACCGCTCAGGACATGTCAGAGGAAAAGGTTGTGGTGCCAAACCTACCAAGTCAAATTCCTCATGCAACCAACAAAACCATGATGAATGCTTGGCTAAACAGCTAGAAACCGAAGAGAAACTAGCTGCTATGGAGGCATCATTTCAGGCCGAAATTAGGGAGTCAAAAGCATCACAAATTGCTATGGAGGCAACATTTCAGGCCGAAATTAAGGAGTCAAAAGCATCACAAGCTGCTATGGAGGCAGCATTTCAGGCCCAAATTAAGGAGTCAAAAGCATCTCAAGCTGCTATGCAAGCACAAATGGAAATGCTGCTAAAACATATAGGAGGGTAAAAGAATCTTGCCTATAACTTTTTTATTTTTTTATTTCGCACACATATCAAGTAATTGTTAGAAAGATCATTGATTATGATATGAATTCTATTATTCCTAGGATTGGAGGGAGCTCTTATGGATCTCAAGCAAGCGGAAGCAACATTTGAAAGAGTTTTTGTTGTATTTAGTTTAAGACTTTGTTTTAATATTATTAAGATTTGTATTATAGGGTAAGAACTTTAAATAGTTTGAATGTTTAAGAACTTGGAGGGTGCTTTAGTTGTACTTTGTTGAAGAAGTTTTAAAATTACAAAGATTATAACAAATTTGGTTTGTGTTAGAAGGTAAGAACTTCAAACAGTTTTTTTGTTTAAGAACTTTGAGTTAGTGAACCTCTCTTGACATGTTTATCAAGTTGAGTAAACAATGCAAGAGAGTAATATTATATAACAAGATTTCATTTTTAAGTGTATACAGGATGACATGAGTGGAAGATGTGCAAGGAGTTGTGGCGCTAAAGGACTCAAATAACAATGGGTAAGATATTTCAATCCCATTGTCATTCACTTGTTGGTGGGAAGTTAATTCCATTTAATACAAGTATATAACACTATTTTTTTTTTTTAGTGTATGTAGAATGGCTGGAGAGAAAGATAGGCAAGAAATTGTTGCACTAAAGGACTCAATTGATGGTAAGTTATTTCAAACCTATTGTCACTCACTTGTTGGTGGAAGTACTGTGAAATGTAGCGAGCGGGAGGCTTGCATGGAGTTATAAGGATGAGTAGAATGTGAATTGGAGTGTTTGGTTTTTGATTATATTTGTTTGTTGGTTTGCGTTTGTGACCTCATTAATCATATAAGCTTATGTTTGTATTTGATTGTGGTAATTAAGGCCGACGATCTTTTCTTGTCTTACGTTATTTGTTTCAGGAAAAAAGAATTGCTTTTAGTCTTAGTTAATTCTTTTTTTTATTTTTTTTTTTAGTTTGTTCATATGAATGTTTGTTTCAGATCAGTGAGCTATACCCAGTTTGTAGTTAGATCTAACAATTAGTTTGACACCCCAAGAAGGTCTCATTTGGATGGTTTTTTTAAAAAATTTTGTCTGTTTTTTGGTGAATTTTATTTTCAACATTTGTTTGTTCCACCGTTATGTGAGTGCTCTTCTTTTTATAAGAATTTGCAAGCATGTAAATAGCAAATACTAGAAGCATTTGAATAAAAGATAGTGTTATTCCTTTGCTTGATGAGATGAAGTCCTTTATTATTTTTTGGACATAGTTTGTGCTCATAGGTGAGGACTCAAACCCTTCAATATATGTAAGGTTTGTTGCTCTTAGGGTCCACAATTCAAAGGCAAGCCTTGGATTGGGTGGTTTAGTTTGATTGACTTGGCATGAGTTTACTTTTGATTATAACCTTATTGTCCGGACGTCCCCAACATGTCATTATTTTGTGTTGTTGTTTCCCTCTTTTCATTTTTTGTTTCATGATAAGAAGTGAATCCTTGAATCCACTTGTCATTCCATATGCAATGCTTGCACCAACTTGTTTTAATGGTTTACCTATTATTCCTTTGCTTGATGAGATGAAGTCCTTTATTATTTTTTGGACATAGTTTGTGCTCATAGGTGAAGACTCAAACCCTTCAATATATGTAAGGTTTTTTGCTCTTAGGGTCCACAATTCAAAGGCAAGCCTTGGATTGGGTGGTTTAGTTTGATTGACTTGGCATGAGTTTACTTTTGATTATAACCTTATTGTCCGGACGTCCCCAACATGTCATTATTTTGTGTTGTTGTTTCCCTCTTTCACTTTTTGTTTCATGATAAGAAGTGAATCCTTGAATCCACTTGTCCTTCCATATGCAATGCTTGCACCAACTTGTTTTAATGGTTTACCTATTATTCCTTTGCTTGATGAGATGAAGTCCTTTATTATTTTTTGGACATAGTTTGTGCTCATAGGTGAGGACTCAAACCCTTCAATATATGTAAGGTTTGTTGCTCTTAGGGTCCACAATTCAAAGGCAAGCCTTGGATTGGGTGGTTTAGTTTGATTGACTTGGCATGAGTTTACTTTTGATTATAACCTTATTGTCCGGACGTCCCCAACATGTCATTATTTTGTGTTGTTGTTTCCCTCTTTTCACTTTTTGTTTCATGATAAGAAGTGAATCCTTGAATCCACTTGTCCTTTCATATATATGCAATGCTTGCACCAATTAACTTTAGTTATCTCGAGCGATTTGACTATAAATAGGCTTGATGTAATTCTCATAACTGTTATATAATAACATCTATTATAAGCAGGTCCTTTTTTTTTTCTTTTTTTTTTTTTTTCTTTTTTTTTTTTTTAAATATCATTAGCGGCGACCTCAATGTCGCCGCTAATGATTTTTTTATTTTTTTACGATTATCAATAGCGGCGACCTAGATGTCGCCGCTACTGACTATCAATAGCGGCGACCTACCAGGTCGCCGCTATTGATACTAAGTAGCGGCGACATCTAGGTTGCCGCTATTGATAGTCAGTAGCGGCGACATCTAGGTCGCCGCTATTGATAGTCAATAGCAGCGACCTATAACGTTGCCGCTATTGATTATCAATAGCAGCGACCTAGAAGGTGGCCGCTATTGATAGTCAATAGCAGCCACCCAGATGGTCGCCTCTATTGACTGTCAATAGCGGCGACATTTTTGTCGCCGCTATTGACCATCATCAGCGGCGACACTCGGCCCATTTCAAGCTTTTTTTGCGGCAACAAAAAAAGTCATTAGCGGCGACTAAAAGTCGCCGCTATTGACCCATCAATAGCGGCGACCCGAAATGTTGCCGCTATTGATCATCAGTGGCGGATTAATACCAGCAACTGAATAGCGGCCAAGTGTCGCCGCTATTGATCAATAGCGGCGACGTTTTGCTCATTAGCGGCGACCCAAAGTCGCCGCTAATGAGCAAATTTCTTGTAGTGAGATGTTCTTCCAATTAACTGCATTTTCTCTTGCTTTCATCATTATGTGTCCTGGTGGATAAGCAAGCCTATAGTTTTTCTTCGTTGGATAATCATGTGGAATAATAAATATTGTCATAGCGTTTATACTTTTTGCTTTTTGGAGGACCTCTTTTAATATTAATTTTTACAATGGGAGAGAGAAAAAAAAAAAAAAAAAAAAAAAGAAAAGAAAAGAAAAAGGGAGGAGTATTACATCTCAGAATCAGAAGATATATGTGGCCCAACACAATTCATAAATGGAAGCTTCTTCAACTTACCTTCAAAAAGATTTTTTAAAAATAATTTTAGCTTTTGTCAATATATATGAAAATATTATAGATTCAAGTAATGTCTTTGGCTACATCTATAAGCTTTTTACACAATTAAATGTAACTCTTGGTAAAAGCCAATTATATTAGAAAATTTATGTGAATATGTATCATCATCTAAGCTTATAAAAAATAAAAAGTAAAAGAAGAGGTATCATCCAACATTCACACATTTAAATCAAAGCCTCGAGTTAAATGATATTTTGAAATAAATTATTGATTTAAAGGAAATGATAAGCATGCAATATTAGAATTCATAGAGTCATCATGTTATTCATTTATGAAGATGGATTATAAATTGTCAATGTTACAAATTAAAGTGACTTGTTAAAACAAAAACAAAAACAAACAAATGAATTATTACTGTTAGAATATTTTATACTATTGTCTTGCTTATCACGCTTAGCCTCTCTATATATAGAGACTTATGTAATCATCATAATAATATAGAAGAAATGTAGTCTATTATATGCTTCCGCTCCCTCTCTCTTCTCTCTCTCATTCTTCCGCTCCAATATATCAGAGATATATTTAACATGGTATTAGAGCTACTTTCTGTGGCCTCCAATAAACGTCTTTGACGTTTTCCATCGCTCCCTCCAGCGACCTCCCTTTTCCAGTCGTTGGCGCGCCGCCAAGCGGTTTTCCGCTCAAAATATTTTCCACGCCTTCAAGGCAGCCTCATCTGGAAAAATTTCTCCCAAATTCAAGCTTGCAAGGCACAGATCTATCGATTTGTGGAAGATCAACCGCCCACAACACTCCACCCGTAGCCATGCTCCATCGGCAATTTCTCCAAGCGTCTCACGCACTGCCACCGTGACTTCTCTCAACCAATCAACCACCAAAAGTGGTGTCTCAGCCCCAGATCGATGGACCTATGGATTTTGAGCCTCTTCTAGCCATGCACGCACCCCACACGCGCCGCCTAGAGAAGCTGTTGAAATTTTGACCCCGCCATGTCCGCTGGATCAGCTTGGTCTTTAGACCATTCAACAGATCTGCCACTGGCCGTCCTAGAGTCGTCCATAAATCCACCATCGGACCTTTGATGCGCCGGTCGAAGCTCCTAGGTGTGGGCTTCGCGCGCCAAGACGTGGTCGCTAGTGAAGGCGGGTGTACCATACGCGCCAGACTCTACTTCTCTTTCCAGTAGCCACGTGGCAGCCTCTAAACATGCCACGTCAACCTTAGATCTACGTCAGCCCTAGCCACATCATCTAGGCTCCAACCCAATCCAAAACCGGTTTCTAACCGTGTCATCATGTTCAAATTGGGTCCTCCAACCCAGGCCAAAACCGGTTCCTAACCGAGTCATTGGATTGTCAATTCTAGATCCATCCAAGGCATCTCCAACCCGATTCAAAATCGATTTATAATCGGGTCATCGTGTTCGAATCTCCAACCTGGTTTAGCTGAATAGGCCAACTGGGTCAAGCTGTCCAAACCGGTCCAACTTAGTCAACCCAGTCCACCGGGTTAGACCCGGTTCATATTATTTTGGATCAATCATATTCAATAGTTCATGAGTTATGGCTAAATCTTGGCCCATGTAATCAGCCCAATATAGCCTATAAGGCTGTCATCCAAGTTCAAGCCCAACATTTTGGGCCCAATTGCTTCCATCAGCCACTAGCAGCCAACTGCCACTGCCTCCTCTATCGATTGCCATCAGCCGACCAACTCCGGCCACCACTCCGGCAACCCCAAAAAAAAAAAAAAAATCATTTTTGTTTTCCTTTCTTTTTACACCTTGAGTTTGGGGGGGATGTTAGAATATTTTATATTATTGTTTTTCCTATTAGGATTTATTCCTTACTTAGGGTTTCTTTAATATCCCTCTTAGCCTCTCTATATATATAGAGGCTTATGTAATCATCATAATAATATAAAAGAGATGTAGTTTATTATATGATTCCGTTTTCTCTCTTTTCTCTCTGTCCTTCTTCCGCTCCAATATATTATAGACACATTTAATAATTACAATTATAAAGAGACATTTGAACAAAGGAATCACTTTTATATATATATATATAGTTCTAGCCATTCTCTTGCTCTCATATTTTGATTTCCTTCTCCTCTATCACTTACTTCTGTAAGTTCTATCACTTACTTTTGTAAGATATTTTATCAATCAAGGGGAAAGACATGAGAATTGAGTGGCAATAAGAGTATTAGGAGGAGGGGGAGGTGGAATAGAGGACTTGGGTTTCAAAACAGGATTAATCTTTTCCTTGCCATTTTTGCTGGCCATTGTGGCACTGCAAAAATTCACGAGTAAGAAAATCAGGAATTGAATTATTAGATCCTTTAATATATTCAATATCAAAATTAAAAACACTTAAAATGGCTTGCCATATGGCAAAAATCTGTTTTGATGCAATGTTTTCAACATCTTTTTTCAAAATATATTTACCAGATTTACAATCAATGCGTAAAAAATTTTTTTGGTTAAGCAAATCAGACTAGAATTTAGTAATGCATAAAACAACAAAAAGAATTTCTTTCTTAATAGTACTATAATTAATTTGTGCATTATTCCAGGATCTAGAATGAAATCGAACGATTTGTTCGGGAGATTCTAGGGAAGATCCTGGGGAAACAAGCTGTTTCAGAATACCTCCAAATCCAATGTCAGAGGCGTCAGTATCAACAATTTTGAAAGAATTATCAGAAGGGATGCCTAAGCAAGGGAGAGTTTTAACATGAAGCTTAATCTCTTTGACAAGAGAAGTATGAATATCAGACCAAGGGGGAGGATTATTCTGCAACCTGTCAAACAAAGGTTTGCAATGCTTTCGCAAATCTTTGTAGAAATCAGTAATATAATTCAGAGAACCAAGAAATCTTTGAAGTTTGGATTTTTCAGTGATAATATTAGGAAATTCGTCAGCAAATTGGATAGCCCTGTCAATAGGACGAATCTGACCTTTAGAGATGTCAAATCCAAGAAATCTAATCTTATCTTGGAAGAGTTTAATCTTTTTGGCTGAAACAACAAGCTTGTTATATTTGATGGTTTCTAGAAATGATTTCAAATGTTTCCAGTGTTCATCAATGGACTTTGAGAAGACAAGAACGTCATCAATATAAGCAATAGTGAAATGGCTGAAAGGATTGAAAATATCGTTCATGATATTCTGAAATTCACTAGGGGCATTCTTTAAACCAAAAGGCATAACACTCCATTCACACACAAAATCACTCACTGGGTATCGACTTACAGAATCTCATCCTAGGTATTCACTCACAAGGCAAACTTCCTAAGTATGTCCTTCCTAGACGCAAAACTATCCACACATACTCTTGGCCTAACATATAGCTGAAACCAAAACTATTCACACATACCCTTGGCCTAGCCCACAGCTTCTTCTTCACGCCCTAACATGCCAACCCAGGCTTTCAACGGGACTTACAGATACCTCGCAAACTGTAGTGACGGGGTGGTGAACTACCGTTTCTTACAACTGTACTGACGGGGTGGTGGACTACCGTTCAACACCTAAGAGCTCTACACAGAGAAAGGTTAACAGGGAGTAAGGACTCAGAAAGATCAAAAGCAAGATGATACACAGAGAGGTCAAGTGGGAGCAGGGTGTACATCAAGGCAGCAAAGAGATCGCAACTCTTATGGCTCTGATACCAACAACGGAGGAGAAGGAAGCGCAGTATGCATAAAGATGCAGGGAATATGAGAGAGTGATGTACATGCAAAAGATAATTTAAATCAAACCAGTAAAACCAGCTATGAGGCGGTAATGACAGTAGTATAATCAAATTAAAGAACTGAAATTAAAATAGTTGAGAAGCTGAAATCAAAACTTGATATCAGATTGATAAAATATCTTACAAAAGTAAGTGATAGAACTTACAGAAGTAAGTGATATAGGAGAAGGAAATCAAAATATAAGAGCAAGGGAATGGCTAGAAGTAATGGGTATTAGATTATCCAAAAAGAGCTTCTGCCTTACAATGGGGAGAGGGGAGCCGTTATATAGACAAATTACAATGAATAAAACAAAATACAATCACAAGGTAAATAGTAAAAGCAGATTCTGCATTAATGCGGTCAAAAGTAAACAGTGGAAAGTATGCGCACTGTAGAGTCGGGGCCAATCAGAAATAGTAAAAGTCTTCAATCTGAAACAGTAACTGTCAGCATTGTAGTGTCGGCAGATAAGACATCAATAGTAATAGTAATTCGCTGTCGTCATGAACAGTGAATGTGAACAGTAATCCTGCACATTGTGTTGGCAACAGTAGTGAACAGTAAATAGTACTTTTGTACAGTACTCTTCAAATAGTATTCTGAGAACCAGCCGTTATGAGCCAATCTGAAATCTGAAAATCAAGAGCCGTCATGAGGCCATTCTGAAGTCTGGAGGAAAGGCTGTTAAGAGCCAAACTGAAATCTTCTGAGAACTGAAAGTCGTTACGAGGCCAAATAATCATAAATCTTCAATCCCTGGGTAGGGATAATAATCTTGTGAATCTTCGAAATATGGGGGAATCTAGACAGGTTTTCAGATGATGATTCAGAATTTTCTTCATCATCATCATCAGAATTATCATCAAGAGCAGCAAGGAGAGCTTTAATCCGTTCTTTCTTCTTGGAAGACTTCTTCTTTGAAGAACTGGATGAAGTAGTAGGGGAAGAAACAGGGGGTTCAATCTTTTCTTTCTCCGGAGTGGCGAAAGAACTGGGAGTTATTAAAAGAGGGGATTTAATCTGGGGCAAGGTAGGAACCTTAGGGGCTTGGGCTAATTCTTTAATGGAAATGACAATGGAATCAACTAGTAAGCATTTATCCCACTACTTGACATACCAATGTTGTTGAATCTTGTCTTCTGAAAAGAGATATTGTCATTTCAGAATCCAGAGAATTTTGAATTTTTTAACAAAATATAGCATTGGGGAAAACTTGGAACCATAATTATCAAGTTTATAATTATTCTTGAAAATCTGGAAGGCTTCAATTAATTTGAGGGGGAGAATATCAGGAAGAATGCCAAATTGCATCCACCATCAAGAGTACCAAAGAGGGAGAATTCCATAAAATTTTTTGTCAAAATTGATAAACCAAGAATGATCAAAATTCGAGGTTTGATAGAGCATAAACTTGAACCAAGCTTCAACACAATCATAATAAGTAAAAGGAATGTTTAATCCGTTAAGGGATTTTGGAGTAGAGGGATGATCTCCCCAATCTTTTTCCAAAATAATTCGTTTAAAATAAACGCTATGGAAAAGTAACTTATAGGGATTAATTTTGCAAAAAATAGGTTTGAAAAAGACAGAGTCAGTCTGTCGTAAAATACTAGAATAGTAAACCAAATTCTTGTAGGGATGTTCAGGAATCCAGTGGAAATTAGGAGGAAAATAGGGTAGGGCAATATCTCTAGCAGATTTAGAAGAAGAAGCACGATTTAATTCAATGAAAAATAAATTCTGGGAATATGGAAGATTCATGTAGGCAGACGTTTTATCATACCTTATGAAAGGACCTCGGGGTTTTTGAGAATTATCAGAAAAAGGATCATATGGAGAAGCAAGGGTACTTGAATATGAAACCTGAGAATCGGGATTAAAGGGAGAAAATCTGTTGGTTATAGCAACAGAAGAAATGGGTAGAGAAGTAGCAAGATTAGACTCTGATTTTAAGGTCAGAGCCTTAGAATCAACTTTTTTCTTGTCTTTTTTGCTTGCCATGGTGGCACTGCAAAATTTGATGAGCCCAATTGAAGATTTTTCCAGATTCCCCCATATTTCGAAGATTCACAAGATTATTATCCCTACCCAGGGATTGAAGATTTATGATTATTTGGCATCGTAATGGCTTTCGGTTCTCAGAAGATTTCAGTTTGGCTCTTAACAGCCTTTCCTCCAAACTTCAGAATGGCCTCATGACGACTCCTGATTTTCAGATTTCAGACTGGCTCATAATGGCTGGTTCTCAGAATACTATTTGAAAAGTACTGTACAAAAGTACTGTTCACTACTGCTGCTGACACACTGTGCAGGATTACTGTTCACATTCACTGTTCATGACGACATCGAATTACTGTTACTATTGATGTCTTATCTGCCGACACTACAGTGCCGACAGTTACTGTTTCAGATTGAAGACTTTTACTGTTCCTGATTGGCGCTGACTCTACCGTGCGCATACTTTCCACTATTTACTTTTGACCGCATTAATGCGGAATCTACTTTTACTATTTACCTTGTGATTGTATTTTGTTTTATTCATTGTAATTTGCCTATATAACGGCTCCCCTCTTCCCATTGTAAGGCAGAAGCTCTTTTGGGATAATCTAATACCCATTACTTTTAGCCATTCCCTTGCTCTCATATTTTGATTTCCTTCTCCTTTATTACTTACTTCTGTGAGTTCTATCACTTACTTTTGTAAGATATTTTATCAATCTTATATCAAGTTTTGATTTCAGCTTCTCAACTATTTTAATTTCAGTTCTTTAATTTGATTATACTACTGTCATTACCGCCTCATGGCTGGTTTTACTGCTTTGACTTAAATTATCTTTTGCATGTACATCACTCTCCCCTATTCCCTGCATCTTTATGCATACTGCGCTTCCTTCCCCTCCGTTGTTGGTATCAGAGCCATAAGAGTTGCGATCTCTTTGCTGCCTTGATGTACACCCTACTCCCACTTGACCTCCCTGTGTATCATCTTTCTTTTGATCTTTCTGAGTCCTTACATCACTGCAAAATTTGATGAGGAAAGACATTAGAAACAAAGTGATTAAAGTTTTAAACATAATAATTGAAAATTTTAATATGAAGAATAATGTCAAAATCATGTTTTGATGCAGTATTTTAAAATTAGAAATAGTAATATGCGCCAAGATCTAGGAATTGGAATGAACAAAGAATTCTGGGAAAACATGATTGTTAAAGGGGTATTTAAGCAAGATAGGGTTATAATGGGATTAGGTTTCTTTTCACAATCTAACTCTAAATCTAAGGACTGTCTAAACCTTATATCTAATTTATTAACACCAATTTCAAATTTGGAAGCAAAATGAATTTGAATATTAATACCGAATTTAATAGTCGAAACACCAATCTCATCAACAGAGAATGGATAAAGCAAGGCAAGGAAAGGCATTCCAAGAATTACCCTTTCATTCACATTTTTGACAAGAGCAGCAGGTATATGAAAACGAATATCATTCTGACAAACATAAACATTATTTAATTCATGATTGATGTGCAACTTGTTTCCACTTGCAGAGTTCATTTTCTGGGTGGATTTTTCAAAATATTTACTTGGAATAAATCATTCTTGAATGCAATTCAAGTCAGAACCAGAATCAATTAAAGTAATGACATCAAAAGCATAGTCAGGAGAAATGGTAGTATGAACTTTTGAATACCATCTTGGAGGAACAATTTTATTAATCATACAAACAATCTTAACATCATTAGAAAGAGGCTTATAGCTGAATTCAGCTTCATCATCATGCTCAGGCTTGTTAACATCTTCATTACCAGAGTTATGTTATGGAAAATATTGTTCAAGATTTAAAAGCAAAAGCTTTTGTTGTAAATCTTTGTTCTCAGTTTTAAGAATATGCAAGTCATTTTGCAAGTCAGCAATATCTTTTTTTATGTTACCAATCTCATGCTACAAATCTGAGATAGTAACTACCTTGGATTTTTGTTTTCAAAATCGTTTCAAGGTATCTTCAAGAGAGATTTTAGTGCCAACAGGTTTTTCAAAGTCTTTAGTCATGAGTTTCTTAAGTCTTTTAAGATACTCTTCTTTTAAATCAGGATCTTCAATTTTCGAAATCAAAGTAAGAAATAAATCTTCTTGTTCTTCTGATTTGGTCAGAACCGAACAAGTTTTTAGATTGTAGTAAGAATCAGCATAACCAAATTTAACACAATTTCCAAAAATATCAGAAGCAGAGTGATAATCAGAATCAGAGGAAGATAGAAAATAATTATCAGAAGAATAATCAGAAAAATCATTGTTTTGAAAAATTCTAAAAATTTTTGCTTTATTATCGTCATTGATATCTAAAGCATTAATCTCTTTTTTAATCTTTTTGGGAGGTTTAAGGCACTTATCAGCATAGTGTCCTGTTTCTCCACAATTGAAATATTTATTCTTTGAAAAATATTTTTCAAATTTAGAATCTTTACCTTTTTTAGGATTTTTTGAAAAGTTAGGTTTATTAAATTTTCTTTCCTTATGACTATTGTAATATGGAGGGGGTGATTTCATGAAAACTTTGCCAGATTTCTTCCTATGCGTTCGGGAGGGAGCAATAGGAGGTAATCCGAACTGTTCACAGAAATTTCCCATTTCATACTTTGCTTTCTTGGCGTTCTTAAGCTGTTGTCTGATCATTTTCTGATCAATACACATCTTAATACCAAGTTTCTTGACATTAGAGAATAAATCTCCATAAGTCAAGTTCTCATAATCAATAAGACCAGTATCAGAATTAATCAATTCATCTTTAACTTTGTGAGCAAATAATGAAGGTAATCCATCAATAAACTTTTCTTTCTAATAAGATTTTTGGCTATCAGTTCTAACCAAAACACGGGAAAGAAAAACATCTTGATACCATCTATAGTCAAACATAGTAGGGCATCGAAGATTATTCAAGTAATCAGAAATACGAGAAGTAACATTAGAAGGAATACCAACAAAATGTTTAATAATTGTATAAATCAAAGTATTAACACCATCAGGTTCACCCATACCAATTTGTTCATTAAAAATTGGTATGCTTTCTTCATCACTCTTTATTGCTTTCCTGATCTGGTTTCTTCTCAGGTCAGTGAGATAATTATCCCACAAATTTCTAAGAGTACCAGAAAAACCAGTAGCAAGTAAATCCACAATATCAACTTGGCTTTTATTGTGATTAGTGAGATAGGCATTAGCAACCATGGGCATATGTGTAACCCTGATTTGAAACTCAAAGGAATTTCTACCGATTCCCAAGTTTTTTCTGCTTTTTACTCTACTAGAAATCATCCTCCAACGGATGACAAAGGTGGATCTGTTTCTCCTTCTGCTTCTGATTTTAATGCTCATCTTCCCACTGCTCCTCCTCTTCCCACTGCTCCTCCTCATCAGTGTAATGTTCTTACTGCTCCGATTAAAGATTTCTTTTATATCATTGATTAGCCAGCTTTGCATAAAGATTTTAATTCTTCTGAAAATCGTGATTTACGGCATGCTTACCGTGCCAAATATTCTGAAAAAGGAACAAAATCTCATTAAGGTCAAATGGGCCCAGATGATGATTAAGTCCCAAAAACATATTTTATTTTTTGATTATCTTCAAAAACATTTCCCTGTCGATAATGTTTTGATATCAACAATTATATCGAATTGAAGAGAAAATCTCCTCTCCCTGTTTTGATTTGAAAATTTCTTCCATTTCTTCTAAAATTGAAAAACCTTTGATTTCTCTTCCTGATTTAAATAAATCTTCTGGTTTGAAAACTACTTCTCAAATGAACCTTGAGAAAGTTAATCAATTGCTTTATGAATTAACTGAGTTGAAAACTTCTCGTACCAGTACTTCTGGATAGAATTTTGCCATAAAAAGAACTTCCTATTCTGATTCTGAAACTTCTCATGATTCTACTGATTCTGATATTAAAATTCTTGAAGAAAACTTCGGCCAGATTGATTTGGAGCCAAAACTCCAAAGGATCTTTGACGGATCCAGATCTTTCAAACCTACAAAGAATTTTTATCCTAATCCTCCTGATTTACAAAATATCAGTACTTGTTCTGTTCTGACTAAATTCGAAGGACAAGATAATACTGAAATCTTTCCTGAAAATACTTTGGAAAGAGTTTCAAAACAAAAATCCAAAGTAGTTACCATCTCAGATTTGCAACATGAGATTAGTAACACCAAGAAAGATATTGTTGATCTAAAAAAGAATAAGCCCATACCTATTTCTGATAATGTTAATATTGTCAAATTAATTAACAAAGTTATTCCTCCCAAATGGTATTCTAAAGTGCATATCATTGTTTCCCCAGATTTTACCCTTAATGTTATTGCATTAATTGATTCTGGTGCTGATTTGAATTGCATCCAAGAAGGACTTATTCTCAGCAAATATTTGAAAAATCCACAGAACGGTTGAATTCAGCCAGTGGAGACAAATTGCATATTAAGTATGAGCTGAATAATGTTCATGTTTGCCAAAATAATGTTTGCTTCCATATTCATGCTGTTGTTGTCAAGAATATGACTGATAAAGTAATTCTTAGTCTTCCATTTATTGCCATGCTCTATCCCTTGACTGTTGATGATACTGGTGTTACAACTGTTAAAATGGGATTTGAAGTAAAATTTCATTTTGCTTCCAAATTTGATATTGATGACAGTTGCTTGAATTTGATTTCTGCCAAGCATAAACAACTCAATTTTCTTAAACAAGAATTAAGATTGCTAAACAGCTTTCTGACAAGCTTTTGCAATCAAAGATTTCTGCTTTCAATACTCTGATTATTGATCCTGTTTGCTCTGAACTTCCTAATGCGTTTTGGCATAGGAAAAAGCACATTGTTTCTTTATCTTATGTTGAAGATTTTCCTGAAAACAAAATTCCAACTACAGCTAGGCCTATTCAAATGAATGCCGACACTTTAGAATTTTGCCAAAAAGAAATTGCTGATTTACTTACTAAGGGAATTATTCGTAAGAGTAAATCTCCTTGGTCCTGTGCTGCTTTTTATGTTATGAAAAATGCTGAGTTAGAACGAGGTGCTCCAAGGTTGGTTATCAACTACAAGCCCCTCAATGATGTTAAAAGTTAGTTATATATGCAGAATAACTAAAAATGATCATTTTTATATAAATTCTCAAATTACCTGAATAACCCTTTATTCATTGAAAATCCCAATAATCATACTAGAATTCATAATCGTTTATAAAATAAAAGTGGCAAATGGTTTTTTTTTTTTTTGTACAAAATGTGTTCGACAATATGCTTGTTGTCGCGATTTTTGTTTTATCGGCCACAATACGTTGTTGCAACATCCAAATTTTATGAGGAGTACAAATCATTTTCATGGTAATTTTAGCTTTGAGACATTTGTATGTATTAAAAATTTAGTTTATATATATATATATATATATATATATATATATATATATATTAGAGTGATTATAGTTGATGTGATTACTCTTAGTAAATGATCTAGCTAGTTGAAATGATTAATCTCGATAGAATAAAAGAAAATTATTATGTTTCCACGGCTTAATATATTCTCTTTTTGAGGAGTACATTTCCATTGATCTTATTATTTGGGAGAATTAGACAGGAATGTGCATTGAGGAGTTAATTATCAATTAATTAATTATTATCGGGACTTTACAACTACGTATGTCGACGAGGGGTCTAAGGCTTGGAACTGGATCCTCTCCATTTTAAATGAACTAGTTAGAGAGTATTGAGTTAGTTATATTTGATGAGTATTTTTTTTTATCATTTTACTTTTTGAGGAAATAAAAATACCCTTAAAATATAACTAACGAGATATTCTCATGTTTAAATAAAACGAAGAAGATACTAATTCCTAAGGCTTCCCTTAATTATGACAAAGCCGACATTTGAGTAATGGAGGGCAGACCAAGGAGCTAGACTTATAGATGACAGAGCAATACCTCTCATGGAGACGCGGGGTGGAGATCCACCATGACCAGGCAAAGGGTCGGGGTGGAAACCCACCCACTACATGCCCCTCGCAGAGGGGGAGACCCACCTCTTCCCTTCCGTGAAAGGGTGGTGAAAGCCAGCCTTTAAAAAAATCCTTGTATTTTATTTTCTTCGTGGTTTGGTTTCTTTTATGTTTTGAAAAACTTTGAATTTTTTTTTTTTTTTTAATATTTTTAGCTTTAAGCTCCAAACAAATACTTTTTATTTTTTTATTTTTTCATTTTTTCTTTTATGTTTTGATGGTACTGTTCAATTTGTCCAACAAAAAAACAAAAAAAAAAAACTTTTATGAACCCCAAAGAAAATACTTTGTTGGCTCTCATTTAATGCGCTTCTCAATTTTCACTTTTTCAAAAGCTATTCTCCAAATCCAAATTTTTTTTTTTTTTTGGTGGATATTTGCGGTGCGCATATATATATTATTATATATATAGTGGAGGTATATATATTATAAAATGATAAACATGGATCTCAATATCAAAATTATTGAAACTCTACGATCTAAACACGCATTACAAAAAACTTAATGTAGTCTTAATCTACCCATATATTGTCTAATAACTTAAACAACTCAAAAAAAAAATACAATCTTGGGGTCAGTAATTCCCATAACCATAATTCAGACACAAAATCAAGTAAAAGTATTTCTACTTCTTTATTTTTATAACTCAAGATAGTCATACATAAAAACGAGCAAGAAAATTAGGAGTTGTTATCCGATCCATACAATTCAAGTATTCAATATCTCCCTCAGCAATATACGATGCCATATTAGTCACCCTAAAACCACAATACAAAATTCAATAAGTGAGCGAGACAAGCTTGATGCATATAAATTAGATAGCAAGGTGAATAGATAAGTAATGTGGTGGAGATAAAAATAAAAAGAAAAAAAATTACATTTGACCCCCTTAAATTTACATCTTTTTCACAAATTAAGACACCTTCAAACTTCAATTTTCGGCATTTGACACATTCAAAGCTACAATTTTTTATTTTTTATTTTTTCATTTACACCCTCCTTTAAATTGTAATCATTAGAATGGACAAAAAGTTTACATAAGATGGGCACATTCAATTTTTTAAAGATGAAATGCCCGAATTTTCCTTTTGTCAAAAAAAAAAAAGAAAAGAAAAGAAAAGAAAAGAAAGTAAAGGTGATAGAAGAGTAATTTTGTATTTGAAGTCAAAATTTGAAAACTGATAATGAACCTTCCATTGCTATTATAGAACTGTATAAAAATGATAAAGTGTTCATTTACAATGTATGAGAAAACAGTTTCGCATATATTATGGAGCATCTTCATCGTACGTGTGTATTCATATTGTGAAAAAGAGAGAGCTAGAGAAGTAGTTGAGAACCTCTTACCAAATGTGGAGCTCATCAATTCTAGTTATAGATATTTTGATCCGTCTTTCCTTTATAGCAAGTCGCTATACAACGGCTAAAATATTTGAATGTCAAACAACACTCATAAAAGCACTCCCTCTGAGCTTTGAGAAGGCTGATGGGATAATCTTTAGGATGCATTGGATCCTCAAAAAGGCATTGAAGAAGATATTTAGCAATCAAATTCGGTGCTTTATGCTTTTCAAGTGTGCTTTCAATGCAACGATCTATATAACTCGTATCCTCATTATCAAGTTGGAAGAACTGAAGGCTGGTTGGTAGTGCAGCAAGAGCGGGAGAGAGAGGTGTAAGGTCATTAGCATGCACTTCGAGTATCATGAGGATAATCAACCCCATAATCACCAACATAAATTTTATCATACTTTTTATGGACATCATATTTCTCTCACTTTAGAAATTCTCTTATTTGGACATCATTACTCAAGCTATTTATTGAGTTGAAATGTTTGAGCAATTAAATAGCTTGACACCTTGAAAACACAAACATCTTATTTAAAAAGAGTTTATTTATTTATTTTTTTATGAACTATACCCTGAAATATGAATGTATTATAATAAAATAGCTCTTGGTTGGGTTGGAACATAACTATATTAGGAAACTTACATAAAAGAATATGTGAAGAGGTATCATACTCATAGAATATAAAAAAAATAAGAAAATAAAAGAATGAGGTATCATCAAATATTCATGACATATTAGATCAAAGCCTCCAATAAAATACAATTTTGAAAGAAATTATGGGTTTAAAAGAAGTGGTAAGTATGCAATATTTGAGTGCATAGAGTCATCATGCTATTTATTTATGTAAATAGGATTATAACTGGTGAATGTTACGAATTGAAGTGACTCAAAGTACCTTTATAACCTCTATTCATTTAAATTCCCATTGATCAATGATCACATACACTATAGAATTCATAATCTTTCATAAAATAAAAGCGGCACCATTTTTTCAACTGTTTTTCCTTTTACACATACCAACGGTTGCTTCGTTATATTTAAAAAATTAATGATCTTTATAAAGAAAAGATTAACAACATAATGTTTCCTTCCATATGCTAACTCTCTCTCTCTCTCTCTCTCTCTCTCTCTATATATATATATATATATATATATATATATATATATATATATATATATATTAATTTCTTGTGATTATGTGATAGGTGGATCCTGTATGCTAAAATGGTATAGTGCTTCTATAACTAATACAAAATTGTATTTCGATTTTAACGAATGTCATTGAAAACAACATCGCTGCTCCGTATTGCTTGTCGCTAGTACAAACTAGTGCGTCGATTTTGCCAAATCGTCTTTGGGTTTCTAGTAGCTAGCAGCCTCTAGATTTTTCAAGTACTTGTTATGCATACATGCAATCCAATTATTCAAGATTTCATTCTTCGACCAACAATGCCATCTTATACAACCTGAAACCACCAATACAAATTCAAAAAGTGAGACACGCTAGATGACAAGGAAAATGGGCAAAAATTTGTAATGTGGTAGAGAATATAAATAAAGGGTTAATAACTTTTTTAGTACCTGTGTTATCAGTTTTTTATTTTTTTTTCCCTAGGTTTCCAAAATAGTTAGAAATGGTACCTGACTTATGGGAAAAGACAAAATTAATACATCCATTAGATTTCGTGAGAAAAAATTAACGATCTGCCACGGGTCACTCCCAAAATATGCCATGTGTCCTTAACAAAATAATAATAATAATAATAATAATAATAAATCATAATAAATCATAAAAATAATTAAAAAAAATTTAAAAAAAAAACTTAAAAAAAAAGGAAAAATTTGGGGGTGGTTCGGCCACCCCTCATTTTTTTTTAAAAAAAAAAATTTTAATTTTTAATTTTATTTTAGGTTTAGTTTTATTATTGTTATTATTATTATTTTTTTAAAATTTTTAGTATACATGGCATTTTTATATGGTGACACGTGTGACGGAGGGTAACAGAAACTAACAGAAGTATCAATTTCGTCTTTTCTCATTGGTCAGGTACCAATTCTGACTATTTTGAAAACCTAGGAGAAAAAAAAAATAAAAAAAATGCAAACCTAGGTACTAAAAAAGTTAATAACCCATAAATCAAAAAAGGAAAAGTCACACTTGATAGTAGCTTAAATATGCACGTTTTCTTTGATTAAGGTAAGTATTATCGTTATTTTTATACCAATTTTTGCATTTTATATTTTAATGTGAAATATTGTTTAATCTAATTTTGAGTTTAAATGATGTATTAATGCAATAAATGATATTGTACAATAAAAATGGTTGAATTTTGGCCTTTTTATGTAAAAACATTTCCCGTGTGAATCACAAGTGCAACTTTTCATACACTTTAATCAAAAAATTTAACTGTATGTAAATTTTAATGAAACATAGTTTGAATGAGCTAAGTAGCATAAATGATTATTTGATCTTTCTGCCAATAAACAAAATTTTATGAAAAAAAAAAAAAAAAAAAAGCTTATAGTGAACCACCTATTACTATCCTAGAAATGTATAAAAATGTTAAAGTATTTATCTACAATATATGAGAAAATGTTTTCACATATATTGTGGAACATATATCTTCTTCATAAGTGTGTATTTATATTTGTGAAGAGAGAGCCGGAGAAGTAGTTGAGAACCTCTTACTAAATTTGGAGCCCATTGATATTTAATGCTTCTTCATTTTCTCTTTATAGCAGTCTACTATACAGCATACATGATCAATGCCACTAAGTTTCCTAGTCAAAAAACAATGAAGATACCACTCTATCCAAGCACGCTCAAAGCTGATGGGATAATTTTTAGGATGCATTGGGCCATTAAAAAGGCATTTAACAAGATATTTTGTTGCCTAATACATTTCTTTATTTATAAGTGTATGTTATGTAGAAATTCATAATGAAAAAAATTACGGAATAATAAAAGAGACACAAAGATTTTACGTGGTTCGGTCTATGACTTACGTCCACAGATAAAGCCCAAAGGCCTATATTAAGCTCTTATTGAATAATTGATATTACAATACAAATACTTCTATTTATAGGAGAATTGAAATAGATAAGTATGGTAATCAAATCTGATTGATTTGATTACCATCAAACCTGATTACAATTAATAAATAATATATAATATCAATTTGATATATTTCCTTCTATGTAGGAAATATATTCTCTAACATTCCTCCTCAAACTCAATGTGGTAACTTATGAAATCTTGAGTTTGCTTCTTGATCATAGCATTGAAGGAGGTGATTGATGGCGCCAGAATTGAGAACATCGGCGACTCTTGAACATCGGCAACGTTTGGCCAGAATGGGCCAACTATGGGCCAAGAGAGAAATGAGAGGGGTAACTATGACCTCTTTTAGAAAAGAAAGTGTCAACTTTGAGCTGAAATGAGAGCCAACTATAAGCTGAAGTGGCCAGGGTTTTAAACAATACCACATAGCCGAGCAAAAATAGGCCAACTATGGGCCAATAGATGGGCAACTTGGCCTCTTTTGATTTTTTTTTTTTGATTTTTTTTTTTTTTTTTTTTGATGGGCAACTTGGCCTCTTTTGATTTTTTTATTTTTTTTTTTCTTCTACCGAGATTCTTTTTCCTTTTCCTTTTCCTTTTTTCATGAAAATCCTGTTATAAATTACATTAAACTGGGATAAGGATTACTTAATCCCATAACCAAGCAAAACCAGGTATAACAACTAAAACAGGATATCATATTCCTAAGCCTAGAACATGAATATATGCACACTCAAATAAGGGTAAACCGAAACCTGTAACCAAACACACTTCTTCTTCACAAAACAAACCTCCTAAAACACGATCTGGCGTGAGATGAAACGGATCACGGCTTCGGCAACTTCTGTGGCGGCGCCAGCAATATGGGGTGGTTCGACGACGGTTGGTGCGTTCAAGCGGTGGGCTGGCGCTGGCAAAGGTTGTGGACTCATGGTCGTCACGGTGCAAGGCTAGCTAGCAGTGGGCCGGTGGAGATTTGGCTGGTAAGAAACTTGCAGAATGAAAGGAGAGGAGGTGCTATAGTGGAGCCCACCAACGATCACGCACGGAGAGGGCCATTCTGAGAGAACAAAGCCTCTTTTGATTTTTTTTTTTACATCAACCAATAAAAAAAAAAAAAAAATTGAAGCGCATTGGCCACATGTGGGGTCAATGGAGGTGGCTACAGCCATCAAATCTACCAAAATGGATGTCAAGTGCTTGTAGAAATCGTCGGGTGTCTTGACATTGAAGAGTTCCAATGGCAATGGGAATCCTCATCATGCTCTCCCCAAATTATCAACGTGGGTTGAAATCGTGTGGTGTGGGTTGGATGAAAACTTGATCTCCAACACGCACACCATTGTTTGGAAAACCAAAGAAAAGGCACAGAAAAGGAAAACTAGATTTGTCCTAAGAAGAATTGGAACAACAACAATTTTTTTTTTTTTTTTTTGTGAGACTACGGAAGGAAGGGAATGGAATCATAGGATGTCAGGATCAAATATTGGCGTTAGCCATTTGCTTTAATACCATGAAGAAATTCATAATGAAATAAATTACAGAATAATAAAAGAGACACAAAGATTTTACGTGGTTCAATTTATGACTTACGTCCACAGATAAAGCCCAAAAGACTACATTAAGCTCTTATTGAATAATTGATATTACAATACAAATGCTTCTATTTATAGGAGAATTGAAATAGATAAGTATGGTAATCAAATCTGATTGATTTGATTACCATCAAACCTAATTACAATCAATAAATAATATATAATATCAATTTGATATATTTCCTTTTATATAGGAAATATATTCTCTAACATGTTCAATGCAACGATCGATATAACTCATATCATGAATATCAAGTTGGAAAAGATGAAGTTTGGTTGGTAGTTCAGTGAGAGTGAGACAGAAAGGGGTATTGTCATTAGCATGTACTTTGAGTGTTATGAGGATAATCAACTCCATCACCACCAACATAAATTTTATCATACTTTTTTATAGACATCATATTTCTCTCACTTTAAAAGTTCTCTTAATTGGACAGTAATATTGAAGCTATTTATTGAGAACAAATCCTTGAACCGTTATAAACAATTAAATAGCTTGAAACCCTTGAACAATAAACTTCTTATCTATTTATTTTTTTTAAATTTTTTTTAAGAATTGTAGCTTTAGAAAATATGAAATTATTTTAGTAAAATAACTTTTGGTTCAAGTAACGTCTTTGGTTAGGATCATAAGAGTTTTTTACACAATTAGTGTGTGACTCTTGGAAAAAGTCAGATATATTAGAAAACATATATAAAAGAACATGTGAAGAGGTAACATCATCTAGAGAGAAATAAAAAATTAAAAATTAAAAAATTAAAAAATAATAATAAAAAAGAGAAGATGTATCATCCAATATTAAGAAAATAATATATGAAAGTCTCTAGTTAAATAGTATTTTGAAAGAATTTATTGGGTTAAAAGATATGGTAGGTGTGCAATGTTTGAGTGCATAGAGTCTTCACACAATTCATCATATATTATATATAATAGTAGAAACCTTTCGAACTACCCCCATTTGCACACCTACCATATCAGCACTATATATATATATATAGTGATGATATTCTCAGAAGCCATTTTTCCTGAAATGTTTTTTGTCAAAAATATTTTATGGCGTTTACTGCGCACACGGAAAATAATTTTTTTATTTTTATTTTTTTTCCAATAAGGTCCCCACCAGGTCATGTCCGGGACTTGTTCGGGACCCAACCTGGACTTGCCCGGGACCCCGCCGGGACTTAATCGGTACTTGTCAGGACCTGCTTGGCACTTGACCGGGACCTGCCTAGGACTTGCCCGGTACCCCATCGGGACCCGCCCAGGACTTGATCAGAACTTGACTGAGACCTGATCAGAACTTGCCTGGGACCCCACTGGGACCTGCCCGAGACTTGACTGGGCCCCGCTGAGACTTGACCAGGACCTGCCCAGGACTTGCTTGGGACCCACCCGGGACTTGCCCAGGACCTGACTGGAATCCGCCTGGGACTTGTTAGGGACCTGACCGGGACTTGATTGGGACCCCCCGGGACTTACCCGGGGCCTTGCAGGGACTTGACCAGGACTTGAGAGGGACCCTGCTGAGACTTGACTTGGACCCGCCCGGGACTTGCTCAGGACCTGCCTGAGACTTGACCGGAACTCGCCAGAAACCTCGACAGGACTTGACCAGGACCCACCCGGGACTCGACCGGGCAAGTCCCGGGTAGGTCTGGTCAAGTCTTGAACAGGTCCCAAGCAGGTCTGGTCAAGTCTCGGACAGGTCCAGGTCAAGTCCCGAGCGGGTCCCAATGAGGTCCCGGTAAAGTCTTGGTGGGTCTCGGTCAAGTCCCGAACAAGTCCCGGTTAAGTTTTGGGCCGGTCCCGGTTAGGTCCTAGGTGGGTCCCGGGCAGGTCCCAGGGGAGTCCCAGTCAAGTTTCGAGTGGGTCCCGGGCAAGTCCTGGTCAAGTCTGAGGCGGGTCCTAGTCAGGTCCCAGTCCGGTCAAGTCCCAGGCGGGGTCTCAGTCAAGTCCTGGTTAGGTCCTTAAAGAGTCCTAGTTAGGTCCCGGGAGGATCCCGGGCAGGTCCTGGTCAAGTCTTGGCAGGGTCTCAGTCAAGTCCCAGGTAAGTGCCGATCAGGTCCCGAACGGGTCTCGGTCAAGTCCTGGCGGGGTCCCGGTCAAGTCCCGGCGGGGTCCCGAGCTGGTCTCGGCGGGGTCCCAGGTAGGTCCTGGGAGGGTCTTGGTCAAGTCCAAGGCAGGCCCCGATTGGGTCTCAGGCGGGTCTTGAGCTGGTTCGGGTGGGTCCCATTCAAGTCCGGTCAGGTTCCAGGCAAGTCCTAGTGCGGTCCCGAGCGGTCCTAGGCAAGTCTCAGTCAAGTCCTGATGAGGTTCTGGGCGGGTCTTGACAAGGTCCATCGATTTAAGAATGAGATACTCACAGTCGGAAAATGGTTTTCGGTTTTCAAAATCGTACTCCATTTTCTGAAAATTAAAGAAGAATTTTGGTCAAAAGGAAAATATTTTTCGTTGACATCTATTTTACGTCGAAGTACATACCGTAAAATACGGAAATCATTTTCTAGAAACCATTTTATGTCGAAAACGAAGCCTTAAAGTTGGGTAAAATAAATTTGCTGGTGGTTAAGATAAGATCCGAAGAATATTCTTATTCTTATTCTTATTGAGAATATAATACTTTTTTTAATAAGAATAAGAATATAAGTTACTTAAGAATAAAATCCGAAGAACATACACAATATAATTCTCTAGACTACAAAAATCCTACTAGCTATACAAGCAATATGAGTTGTTGTTGTAAATATTATACTTGCCTATTATTAATTATTAGTACATACAAGCAATATGGTATCCTTGAATTAATAAAGGCTAATTTAAATAACAAAACAACGAGATAAAACATACCAGGAATATAAGAATGATTAACATGCATGAGATAGAGTTAAATGTTATCTGGTTTTGCTTTTCCTTCATTCTTTTTACCTTTAAGGTACATCTATGTTCTCATGGCAGTGGGTGAGTGTGGACCCCGTTGGCGGCTAAAAGGAGAGACTGCCCAATTGACTTCATTGAATGTATAGAATAGCAGCTCTAGCAGGTCAAGCATCGCTTTCATAAACAGGGAGAAAGCAATTCTTTTCTGGATTTGGCTTTTGGGTTTTAATTAACTGCAGAAATTTTCTTGGAGCTGAGAGGATTTTCTCGAACCTGAAAAAGGTTGAGAAAATGCCAAGAAGTGGGGAGGCAGTAAATGTTCTGGTTGCTCTCACAGTGATCTTTGCTTTCATTTATGTCTGCATTGATAGTGATGTACGTACATGTCTATATATATCCAGATCCCTATATATATATATATATATGAATGTGTATGAATTATGGTCATGTTTTTGTAATAATGAACTAATTATGATTAATATTTATGCGTTGATATCAAATGCAGGTTCTAGATGAGATTCTCCATGGGATACTTGATTTTTGCGCGGTTGCCATTTTAATTGTGCTTTTGGTGGTTCTTGTTCTCCACTCACAGAAGCATACTTTTCTTCATTTGAGGCATCGATTATATCATGGATTTGCGAGTGTGCAGGTAATTATTCAGCAATTTGATATATACAATCAGATTTCACTTTCAATATGTGATTAGGCGATCATTTAATCGTATGTAATTAATCCAACTTTGAAATTCTCCCAATATTGACCTTAAGTAATTACACCAATTTCCTTAATTGTCTCAATGAGTGAATAAGTGTTTCCTTAATTGTCACAATTAATTTGCATTAAAAAAAAAACAATTAATTTAAAATATCACCAAAATTAATCCAAGCATAAAATCAAACAAACACAAGAATTTTGGTGATGAAATAGAAATCTTTTGAACAACTCTTCAAAAGTACAAGACAGTCAAACCTAGAAATTTTTTTTACTACAGAAGATTAAATTACAATCAGTTTATACTTACAAAATTATCTTTGTTGTAAAAACCTGATTTGTACCCCCAACAAATTAATGACTTGTTTGATTCCTACCACAGTAACTCCAAAACTCTGGCCAATCTTGTTTAAACGGAAGCTACAAACACTTAATTAATATAAGGCATTAATATCAAGTTAACAATATTAATCACTTCATTAATCCATCTTATGTGCATATTACAAAGACTAAAATCGCAGGTTCAGATCAATTCTGGCATGAGGGAAATTTTGGGCCCTAGGCCACGCCATTCTCATTCTCATTGTCATTGTCATTGTCATACCATAAATGAAGCAACCTCTGGTTTCATGGTTCAAAAGCTGAAACATGATGTGCTGAAACGAATCTATGATGGGGTTTATCAAGTAAATGTAGAGAACATAGGCAATATCATATATAAGGTTGCTCCACGGGATGATTCAGCGAGTAGAGAATCACACAATTTGGCAATTGCATGCTCCAATGAGTTTGTATTGAAGAATCTTTACCATTTCAATCCCAACTGCACCCATGTTTGCTATGTAATGGAGCACTACGATCAAAATTTACAACAGTGGTTGCAAGAGAATACTCTCTTGGATCATCAAGGCAGAAATCTGAATCCAGAGTTTCTTCAAATTCTTAGGTAAACTAAACTACATTTGAATTCTTTGTCTAGCTTCTTCAAAACCAGATTAATTAATTTTAGATTTTTAATTAACCTTCTTCATCTAATTTAAACTATATATGTGGTTATAGGGATGTTTTGAGGGGCATTGATTATCTTCATCATGTAAAAAAAAGATGTCATGGCAATTTAAGTGTACTGTTAAATGTTGTGATTGTGAATGGTCGGGCCAAGATTACAGGAATGGCAAATGCTGTCCCAAAGAAAAATCTAGGTGGTTGTCGGGATTATTCGGACCTGTCTTCAATTGTTGAGCGTTGCTTTGAAACCAAACAACAAACCATTCCAACAGAGCTCCAGTTGTTTCTCAAGTATATTTCAAAAGAAAAACCTAGCCGGTACGTGAATTATATGTATGTATATGTATATTGCAAAATGAGTAAGGCCTACGTCTCGTGTCCTGTGTCCTTATCACACAAAATGCAAGCTAGGAGTATCACATGATCAGTAATTGGAGACACATGACACTTTTCGCTTGCATCCTTTATATACAGACACAGGACACGAACTAGAGCCTTTCATGTGATACTTATATTTCAAAAGCAAAACCTAGCCTGTACGTGAATTATATGTATGTATGCATGTATATTGCAAAATGAATAAGGCCTACGTCTCGTGTCCTGTGTCCTTAACACACAAAACGCAAGCTAGGAGTATCACATCATCAATAATGGGAGACATGTGACACTTTCCGCTTTCATCTTTTATACATAGGACACGAACCATAGCCTTACAAAATAGCTTGTTTTTAATTAACTTCTCAAAATCCTGGTCCAGGTTGCTGAATATCGAGAATCACCCAATTTTTCTATCCCCTTTACAAAGATTGTGCTATAGGGTGACTGCTCATATGTTCTTGTATTTTGGTAATGCCAAAAAGTCCTTTGCCTTGGCATTGAATAAAAGTGAGCTCCATGGACATAAATGGAAGCACAAGGTTAGGACATTTCGTGTGGTACTTAAGTATAAGGGCTTGCCAAGAAAACAAAGGAAAAACTTTCAGTATAACCAGTCTCCGATATCTTTTATGAGGTTTGGCAGAAATGTCGTGGCTCACCTTAAGGACAATTTTAATCGAAATGTAAGTTCGTTAATTAAAGGATTTATGTTTTGGCTTTATGGTTTTGTTTATTTATTTATTTTTTTGTTTTCTGGTGATATATATAAATAGGTGGGGAGTGATCAGAAATTGAGTGCCAAAGATGTTGAGGAAGAGCTTAATGGATACTGGCCTGCTTTCATGCCCATCTTACATCAAGTTCTTGTTGAACATGGCCATCTTATGGTTGTACATGATGCGTATGTGACATTAATTATCAAACTCAATTTATTTCTTCTGGCTTGTCAACCAATTAATCAAGTGGATAACTTGCATTAATGCATGATCTTTTGCAGGGTTCTCAAGTGAAACCATTGGGAATTTTCTCACAAATGGATATGAGACAGGTTTGTTGTTGAATGTTAATATACGTACAACTACTTTCACATTACTAATTTTTAAACATTGGAAGCAAAAGTGACAAAGTTGGTAAAACTTTAGGGAAATAAAATGTATTTTTTTCCACTAGTTCTTTCTCATGTGATCCTGATAGTAGTAAATCTGCAGGTGATCGATGTGTTGATTTTCTAGCTATATATGGTATATATGGAAGAGGTGACTACTTCGATCTGGATGTATATGTACAGAAACTACTTTTGAAGCTGTATTCATGTGCTTTTACGTTCGTTTTGCTGGCTTTTGTATATATATATATATATATATGTATTATCACCTGTAAAAAGGACTAATCAATTAAAGAATCAATATGAGATTTTGCACTCATTAATTAGCACTTTTATAATCCACCAACTTAATATGTAGATAATTCATGCATCTTTTCAATGTGGGACTAACGTTTTAGCTATTGTTTTTTGATGAATAAGCAAACTTCATTAAAGCTCAAAGCCAAAACACCAGGTAGCACCAATTTACAAGCCCTGCCGAGAGCAAAACCAAAGCCTCACAGAGACCTATCCACCTAAACTAAGCAAAGACAAATCCTGCAAAAAAAACCAACTAGCCACAACTCCCAAACCAGAGTAGGCCTTACAGAAACAAAACTAAACAATAAAACACCACAAAATCACATCCTGCAGAAAACATTTTATATCAACAAATCTGCAGGTAGAGTCCATAAAGACACTAGGAGAAGATTCTCTCTAGTCTTAGGAAAGTTACCCTTTCCAATTATCCTAGCTCTTACTTCCCAAAGAATTCTCTTCAGCAGCTGATCTTCAGTAAATGGATGTCCAGAATGCTTAATTTCATTCCTAGTGCGCCAAAGATGATAGACAACAGATTCTAACACCAATCGGCATAGAAGACCTTTCAGATTTTTATTCCCCCAAAGACTGATTCCCACCTAAATAATCTCATCCCATTTCACAGAAATAATATTCATACTGCATCTATCCATAAAGAACTTCCAGATACAATAACAAAAACTGCATTCAAAGAAGAGATGCTCTCTACTTTCAATCTTAAATAGTCCGACATACTAATCCATTATGCAGACACAAATAGGCAAGGCACTGCATGCAATTATATTGGAGCAGCAGCAAATAGGAATCAAAGATACTGCACTTATTATCACCATAGGTTCTACATGAACACTGTTGAATGATACCTTAAGTTAACAGTCTTCTTTTTTTATTTTTAAATATTTTTAAGTTCTGAACCTAAAATCTATCCCTCCCCACCTCACTCTACCCCGTTACCATCTAAGCCACTCTTTAGGGGCTTCCCAGAATTTTGCGGCAAAATAAGAGTACAGCACATAATTTTCTTAAAAACAACAATAACTGGAAAAAAATAAAAGCATGTATGTAGGTTCTACCATCTCACAGTCAAAACCAACCAACCAACCAACCTTTGAATTTATTTTTTTAACAAGGATTGCTTCAATGATTGGTTTGGACTGCCATGTCAACGTTGTGGGATAAAAATGTCATTTCTAGTGTTACTTCTCAAGATAAGGGTCGCTCATTACTGCTTTAATAACCCTTTGAGAACTCTCATATGCTGATAGGACCACAAAAGAAACTGGCAATAAACATGACACCAGTGCTGGTTGCCTAGACTTCTGATGGGCTTTAAGCAACATAAAGCAACCATTTATAGAAATCAGGAGCAGACAAGATGCAGAAACTTGAAGGACTAAACTAATCTCTCATACTCAAAAGTTTATCTACACAAAGATCCTCATTTTCTATAGGAATGTAAAACGAAAAATAATCATTAACCGAAACTGAAAGACCCAAGCAGAGATGTGAACCAAATTTGTCAAACAACTAGAAGTTGCAGCTGATGTAATGAAATCTTCTGATTTGTAAATTAATAAAAAAATTGAAGTTATACAAGCTTCTCTGTTGATTCCTCAATGCTAAGGTTGTTCACTTGAAAATTGCAGTAGCAAGCATATTTTTGCTTCCTCTAACCAGTACAAAACATTTTCACAGAAAATTTCACTTTTCAACCACAAAGCAAAAACATAACTTACATATCTGTGACATGAAATTCACATTTGTGTTCTTTCTCTTTTGCTTTTGAAATCAACTGCTTTGCTTTCCGTAACCAGTACAAAGCACAGTATACTGTTATATGAAGTACACTTTCCAAGCACAGTGTATAAGACGTAAACCTTACATTTGTGCTGCATGAATCCCTTCATCGTTTTCTTCCATTTCTTTGGTTAAGTGATCATGGTCCTCCTGGTTTGAACCCAGCGGCAATTGTTGGTCTTTTCCTGCATTACTACTGGCACTTTTTAGCAGGGAAAGCTGATCCATCATGATAGCATTCCTTTTATAGTTCCAAACAAGCATGGAAATGTAATCCTGAGGTGAAACCAGACCTTGCTCCCTAATGCAACTCTTTTGCCCCTCCAAAGTTTTTGGATCCTCAAGCCTTATATATTCAAGCAACGCCTTCTCATGATTGGGTTTCCAATTACTTGGAAAAGGGGTGTAATCAGTCTCAGGTACAAGAGACATCCTGGTATATTGAAGCCCATCAATTGACTCAGCGAGACCCATCCTCAGCAAATTATGATACTCAGGTGACTGCCCTTTCTTCTCCTTCAAAGGACGGCCCAGATTTCGAGCACCAATCTTGTACACCTTCGCTCGTGAGCGGAGCTTGTACTTTGCAGCATATAGCTTTGCAAGGGAACCTCTTATGATGTAAGAGCAAAAGTTCACGATTTTCTTCCTGTTGTCGGCATACCTATACCACTCAACCATTGTTGACAAAAACTTGTTCATTTGTGCATTTGTGTGAGCTTGAGTGGCATGAAACATTCTGAAACAAGGTTGTGGGTCTGGATCCCTATCCCCTTTCAGAAAGTTCAACTTCCTGAACTGCTTAATGCATTGTTTCAAGCTTGCTGTGACCGACAAAAGGGTTCCCACACCCTTCTCGCTAATGATCTTCCCACCAGTAGCAGTGTAACGTAGAGTAGGGTACACTACTCTTCGACACAAGACATGGTCAAGAAACATTATACCCTTAGTTATGTGTTCAATAGGAAGGCTCTCATTGTCAAGCTTGAGCATATACTTTTGATCAACAAACTCAATTAACTGCTTTCTCAATGTTGCTACATCCGCTCTAGGTCCCCGAACACCAATCAGAATGTGGCCACCATATCGGATAAAATCCATTTTCCGTGTCTTATCTGGCCCACTTGTTGGCACAAATTCCGGCCAAGACGTGTTCCCATGTTCTGCTTCCCCCTCCGGGCTATTCCATATGACATCACTCTTTGAAGGACGATAAAACTCCTTACTCTTCCCTTCCATCCAGCGGTCTAATTCATCTAGACAAATGTTTGCCAAGAGAGGACTTAGAATCCCACAATGCCCCCAAGAAGGAGTCTTCTCTCCCTCCTCAGGGGCAAACCCAAAAAACGTCTCTAACCAATATGGGTCCGGCTTCGGCTCATCCTCCGCTAACACCCTCTTCTTCTGATACTTCCTCTTCGTCTTTTTCTTCTTCACCCCTTCATCACCAACCTTGGTAGTGATCACTGGCGTAACCAGCGCCGATTTCACCAAATCAATCACCTTCTTATCCCTCACATCCCTCATCAAAGCATTTATCACAAAACCCACCTTCATCCCATCCAAAATCGTACTCAAATCACCCTTTATATACCACAAATATCCCGCGAAACTGCTCCTGATCACCCTCAACACGGTATGTGCATTCCTCCCTGGCCTAAAAGCAAACGACTTTTGCGAGAACCTAGCCTCATAAACCGGCTCCAAAATCATAAACAACACCTCCTGAACTATCTTGTCCTGAAATGGAGCCGGTTGTGAGGTCGTCAAAATCGCCTTAATCTTCCTCTTCGACAACGACCCATAATCGGTCTTATCCTTGGGCGATTTTAAAAAGAAATCCAACCGAGCCCCCCACCTAAACCTATTATCAAGCACCGCATTTCGCAGTGCCAAAAGGTCCTCAAGGGCCGACCTTTCAATCGTGCTCCGGGGCACATACGCCCCGGTCTCATCAGCGGAAACCTTCTGGTACGCCAATACCCACAACTCGAATCGGCGTAAATACGAGCTCAAATTGGTCACTGTCCTATCGGGTTCACGGAAATTCTCTAACCACATTTGGCAACAAACCGAGACGCCATCTTCCTTCATTAGGGTGGACGGGTCGTTGGGGTCGGGTTCGGGTGGGCGCCGAGTGAACGAAAATTGGCGAAAGAAGGCGAACCCTCCATTGGGTTCACGGTTTAAGGGATTGGAGTAAAGGAAGGTGGAGGTGGTGCGTGTAGAGTTGGAATTTGCGAGAATACGGTGAGTGAAGATGGAAAAAATGGTCCGACGCATCTGGGGTTGGTTTCTTCGGTGGGGTTATGTCATTTTTTTTTCTCAAGAGTGAAAATGGAAATTCAGTGGAGAGAGTAAAAGGGGTTTGAGAGCTTACTTGGTGGTCTTCTTGAATCTTGAGGAGGTTGAGAATCGCCGGAGGAGCTTGAGACTTTGAAGTGGAAGAGCTCGGCAAACCCCTTCTGCTAAAACCCTGAAGTAAGTTGGCTTCTGTGCTTTTGTGCGATTTTTCTATTTTAAATAATAAACTCCTTATATAATTTGTGTTTTTTTAAATAATAATAATAAGAGTGGCGTTAAAAACTACGATTTTATTTCACAAGTATTTCACTTTGCGAATAAGTTTTTTGATTTTTCTTTTCTTTTTAATCCAAGCGAATCTAAAAATTGATTTACACTATTAGGGCTATAAATAAACAAGTCCATTCAACAATCCGCTCGTTTTAACTCAACTCGAGTTCAAGTTCGATACTGTATAAACTCGCTCATTACTGTAGAAACCAACTCAATTAGTAAATGATACATACCTGACTCACTCGAAAAAACTCAATAAGGGCTTACGAGCTCAGCTCGTTTAAAGCTCGACCGGTTTAAGCTTTAAGTAAAATTAGTTATATAAATTTAAGTATGTATATTAGTAACTAAGTAATATATGCAATATAAATTACTTAATATTTATATTTATACTATAGATAAATGTCTAGAGGTTGTTGTAAAGTTTGGGCTTGAACTTTGCTCGGATCATACATTAAATAATTTAATAGCTTAGCTTGAGCTCGAGTTGAGCCCGGCTCAGCTCGAATAGCATTCTTAACGAACTCGAGCTTAAGCTCGAGCTCACCCGAATTTTAAACGAGCCGAGCTTGAACACACATTTCATAGTTCGGCTCGAATTCGAGCTCAACTTGAATAAGCATCTTCGTAAACGAGCTAGTCTTAAAATCTTAAAGCTCGACTCGACTCGGCTCAATTACAGCCCTAAACACTATCATATCAATAAGTTGAAATACTTGTGAGATCAAAATGTAGTTCTTAGCATTTTTCAAATTAATAGTAGTTATGTCACTTATAATATTCAACCCAACTAAATCAATTTGTTAGTTGGCCCTAAGTTTTCTCTCTAGAGAGAAAAAACCAAACAGCTCCCTCCTCCTTTCTCCTCCCCCCTACTCTCCTCTTCTTTCCTCCCCCCTCCCCTTCTTGTTTTTTTTTTTTTTTCCTTTCTTCTTTCAGTTTATTTTTTTGGTTTTTCCAACCAGTCAAGTTTCTCCGGCCATCCATTTGCTTATACTGCCCTGCCTCCGTTCGCCTTCCACCGTGCTGCGCCGCTCTTCACCTCCCTGAAATTGGTTGGGCTTTTCCTCTCCCTCGCCTCGGTTGTTGTAGTTGTTTATTGGTTTTTTTATTGTGTTTTTGTTGCTTTTTTAATAAGTATTTGACTTCTCCTTAGATCTACTTTCATGAGCGATCTTTGGGATGAAGGTTGTTGATGCATAGTTTTTCAAATGATGACGTGGCACGCCTGCCGAGCTTGAGTTGACCAACACACGAATGAACTATTTGACTGCACAACAAAGAAGAAAGAAGGATTGAAGTGACCGGGGGTGAGCCGGCGGGAACACTCCGATGCCTAAGTCAGGATGAGAAAGAAAAAGGATATTGTCAACAACTACGAAGTTTAGATAATGAGAGTTGTGATTACCTTTGCTTCAATAATATGACTTGTATTTATAGGCAGGAAGAGAATTTGATTTCCCACATATTCAGGAATCTTATCCCTTGATATTAGCTGAACAAACATTTGAATGACAGATAATGTTTGTTAGTTATTCCGCGATTTTAGTGGCTCGAGATCAGGGGACCGAGTGAGACTTGGTTGCTGGCGTATCTTTATTGATATATAGAGGATTTGAATTGTAGATTGGTTTGGTGCCTTAGTAAACAACAAGATTATTTATTTACCAACAGCAATAGCTTTTAGGACACCTGAGTTATCGCTTAAGCCGAGATTTACATGTCCTGAGTTAATCTCGGACTTCATGGTCTCGGCGTTAATAGCCTCGGATGCGAGAGACTCAGCTTACTGGGCCTCAGACGTAGGTCTCGGATTCATGAGTCTCGTGTCCAGGTCTTGGGCTTTCTCAAACTGGGCCTGAAGGTTATTGAATATTAAATGGGCTGATCCATGACCCAACAGTTACCCCCCAATTTCGATGTTTTACAAAACCATGGAAATTTCATGTCTAGATGGAATGGGTCTACCCCCTAGACCTGCTCTTTGGGAGGAACTTCGAGACGACCAATAATCCTCCGAGCCTCGTCTCGGACAACCAAGGCGGAAATTTTGAATTTCAAATTTTGGAAAGTTTGAATTTCAAATTTCGGAGGGAAAATTAGAATTTCAAATTTTTAGGCGGCGTCGGTTGGTATTCCTAGACACTGTCACTCGTCAACTGTAGATGTCGATTGGTATTCCGAGACTCTGTCGGTACATTGAACTTGGTCATGAAGTATGTCTACGTGTCACTTGCTGAGGCCTGCTTTTTGTAGCGCATTTAATGTGCAGGTTACCGAGGCAAGGCTATTAAAACGCGGTGGTCTTCTTCATTCTTTCTATTTTCTAGTCGAGCCCTAACTTTTCGGTTTTTCTCTGTTTCTTGAAAGCTTCCTTTCTTCTTTTTCTCATATCATGTCTGGAGATGAGGGATTAGGCTCTGACGGTCTCGGAGGCAATACCTATCTAGCCTGCTAGCGGCTGTTATTAACTAAGGCTGATGAAGCAAGAATCCGGGAGGAATGTTTTATTCCCAAATCTGTGAAGTTGCGATTCGATGATGAACGGGTAGGTGCTATAGTGCGTTCCGACGCAGATGAAGTTTGTCTATACGAGACTATGTTTCGTGCCGGTTTCCGACTACCTTTTCCACCGATAATACGAGAGCTGGTGAGCTATTTGAATCTGGCCCCGCATCAGATTATGCCCAACGCCTGGAGGCTTATCTATGCCTGCGTGCTACTGTGGCCTTTCGCGCTTGGACCGGGACACCACCTTACTGCCCAAGAATTTTTATGGGTATATCGGCTCCAGAAGAACCCGGAGTGCGATGGATTATACAATTTCCAGTCACGACGGGGAAAATTTGTCCACGTTGATGGTAAGTATTCCAGCAACCATGCGTGGAAGGGAAAATACTTTTTTGCAACGGGCCAATGGGAATTCCATCCTACTGAAGTTGCCCAAGGTCCAAGAGTGCCACGGGAAACCAGTGTTCCTGCTGGGAACGCCTCTAAAGAGCCAACCCTCACCGACAAGGAACAACAGCGTGTGAACGACGTTTTACGGTGGACTCAAAAACATGAGAGTCTACTGAGTTATTTGCTGCTGATGAGTACGGCCTCGGAGGGGAGAGGCCTCGTCGCAGTAGAATGAGGTGCTCGTGGAAACAAAAAGAGACTTGCTTCTGTGGTCATCCGAGACCCAAAGCTTGTTATCTCAGACCCTCCGGCAGCTAATACTTGGGGTGCTACGCCGAAGAAAACCAGACTCGATAAAGGTAAAGGCAAACTAATCGAGTCACCTAAACAGAAGAATCTACCACTCCGAACAGGTGGAGCCCTGAGGATAAGTAGGAGAGTGGACCCACCTGCTGCTCCGCAATTCTGAACCACGAGGCCGTTGAAAATGGACACGAGGGCCAAAAAACTCAACCCTCCTCCTCAGGCAGCTAGGGCTCTGCGCTTGGTCGATGAGCCCGTGGAATCTGACAAATCTGAGGCTCCTCAACCTTAGAAGAGGAAATTAGTAAAAGCGGCAGAAGTGAAGGTGCAGGATCAGTTTGCCAGCCTGCTTGTTGCTAGGCGAAAGGCTGCTCCTGGGCCTGTGGTAAAACCGGTTGCAGAAGTTGAGGCCTTTCTGGCAAATGAACCTGTCCCAACACGCCCATTAAATGCCACCCCCTTGACCTTGGATGGAGTTGAGGTCGAGACTGCAATCCCCATCGAATCTCTATCGCTCCAACCCCTGGGCTCCAATATCCAACATATTTTGGATGACATAGAGTTGGTGGAACATTCAGATAGCTCCGTAGAGATGGTGTCTGAGAGGAACGAAGGGCTTACTGCAACTGTCGAAGGAGCTCGACCTCTTTCCCCTATTGACGAGGCTGAACTGGAAGCCCATGATCCTATATCTGCTAAGGCTCGGACGTCGACTCCTACACCTGTCGGGAAGGTTGCTGAGAAGGCCTCGGCTAAAGAGAGGGAGTTTACTGCCGAGACCTCATCCTCTTCCGTCTCGCCAATAAGACCTCAGGGAGTGGATTGGACTGTCGGCGGACGTCTGGCAGACTTTAGTGCTGACCTGAAGGGTAATCCTTTCTTAGCATTGGTGGATTTAATTCCCCACGAGATCCTTATAATGGAACGTGATATCTCTACTCAAGGCATGACAGAGCAGATGATTTTCTTTCAACTTACTGTAAGTATACTACCTTTCTTCTTCTCTCTCTTTACATACATATACTGACAAAATCCTTGTCGTAGGGTATCATGAGGTCGCTGGTTTTGTACTGCTACTTCCGGAAGGTAGCTGAGAACTCGACCACTAAGACTAACAGCCTCAAAGATTTAGTAACTGATCTGGAAGCTGAGAATGCTAGGCTAAGAGAGTAGTAGCTAAACAGGATGAGGAGCTGTTGCTTTCGGGTCAACAACAGTCAATAATGGATGCCGAGACTTTCGAGGTGGCCGCGGCTCGCGCAAGGGCTGAATCCAAGGCCACAGAGTTGGCCTCTGAGATTGAGGGTCTCCGAGCGGAAATAAACCGACTCCAGGAGGACAATTTCATTATAAAAGAAGACTTGAATCAGTTGGGAGAAGCGCACACGGGGGTCTCGGATCAGCTAGAATTGGTTCAGGCTGAAATCCGGGACCAGAAAAACTTGGTGGTGAAGCAGAACGAAGCCAAGGTGATTGCCGAGGAGAAACTAAAGTTCTTCAAAGGCAAATATGTTCAGGTGAGGGCTCAGCTGAAGGAGGCTAAAAGCTGTGTTGCAAATTATTTGCGTCAGTTATCTTTTGCCTCATGGGTTCGAAATTCTGCTTGGGTTGACGGGCTCATTCTTGGTTTCGAAACCTTTCGAACATGGGCTAAAGACTCAGCCCGGAAGATAGATCTCGACAGGGTGAAGATCAAGGATATCCCTTGTTCGGACGCAGCTATGGCTCAACTGGTAAACCTAGGCCAAGAACAAATGCCTGATGCAGCAGGTATAAAAGAATTTTTCTTCGATCCCTTCTTAGATCAACATCGCCAAGGTGCCGAGTCTGATCCCGATGACACCCGATCCGAGGCCGATTCTGCCGAGGCTCCCGACGTTAATCCTGCTTCTGTCCCTAAGGCAAAATAATGTAATACCATTTGACACTTCTTTGTATATACCTCAAGTTTCTTAATGAAATGAGTTTTTGCGTTTATATGAATCTTGAAGTAACAACTTTCTGAAATTTGTTTGTTGCCTAAGGTAGTTAAAAGAAGCTTATAACTATATTTCTCTGAGTTATGTCTTGGAGACTTTGGTTTAACCTTAGTTATGCTACCACGAGTTAAGCCTCGTGGAGTTTAATTGCTCCCACGAATCAAGTCTCGGAGAGTTAGATCCCTACTTCGAGTCAGGTCTCGGAAAGTTGATTCCTACTCCGAGTCGGGTCTCGGAAAGCTTGATTCCTACTCCGAGTCAAATCTCGGAGAGTTGAATTAACTTTTTTACCTATCTTCAGACTTACCCATAGTTATGCTACTCCGAGTTAGGTCTCGGAAAGTTTCTTGAGGTTCTTGAGTCTGGGTTACGTTAAGAGAATGCTCCTTTTGGTTGCATCATGCTCGGAAGCGCCTTTTCAGCCATTTTCTCTGAGATTAATAAAATCATTTAATTTGTACATATGAACCTTTTATGTTGCATAACTCCGAGATACTTTTATTCATTGAAATGAAATAATGAAATGACAAACAAATTACATACTGCAGCATTTAGACATAATACTTTTTAAGGTGCTCAGCATTCCAAGGCCTCGGAAGAGCCTTACCATTGGAATCTTCCAAGTGGTATGCTACTGCTCTTTTGCACTCAATCACCCAATAAGGTCCTTCCCAATTAGGAGCCAACTTTCCCTCAGCTGGGTCCTTGGTCGCCAAAGTAGCTTTTCGTAGAACCATATCTCCAACTTTGAAGCTCCGAGGCTTGACCTTTCTGTTGAAATACCGAGTCACTCTTGCCTGATATGCTGCCATAGCCACCTGGGCTTGATCCCGCTTCTCTTGTAGCTGGTCCAAGTGCAGCTGTAACCCCTCGTTATTAGTCTCGGATTTGAAGGTTTCTACGCGATAGCTAGGGGTGAAATTTAAAACCGCCTAACCGCAACCGCTAACCGCTAACCGTTATAACCGTTAACCGCTAACCGCCTAACCGCCTAACCGCTTTGAAAGCGGTTAGCGGTTAGTAGGTTTTGGAAATCCGCTAACCGCTACCCGCTAACCGCTTTTTTTTAAATATAATATATATTTATATATTATATATATATAATAACAATAAGTTGTGAGTTTATGAACTTTTTTTGGTTGATTGAAATGAGCCTCAAGCTTCAAGTTTAACCATATATGTTGGTTTTTATGGTTGCTTGTGAGTTTATGAATTTGTTTGTGTTTTATTTTATTTCTATGTGTGAGTTTATGAACTTGGTTGTGAGTTTATGTATAAGACTACAAGTGAAGTGATGATTTTGTTGTAATTTTATTTGTATATTATATGATGTGTAGATTTGTAGAAGGTGGCCAACAAGATTTTGGTGTATAGCAATTTTTAATGCTAAAATGGCCATGGAAAGGGAAAAAAAAATGTTTAAAATGAGAAAAAAAATGTTTAAAGTGAGCCCAAAACCGGCCCAAACCCGGTCCAAAATCGGTCCAAAGAAAAAAGCCCAAAAAAAGCAGTTAGAAAAAAAGCGGTTATTCCAAAGCGGTTAACCGCTAACCGGGCGGTTAACCGCCTAGGCGGTTAACCGCTACCCGGTTAGCGGAGGCGGTTAGTAAAATTTACTAACCGCCTAGGCGGTTGCGGTTAGCGGTTTTAGCCACTAACCGCTAACCGCAACCGCTATTTCACCCCTAGCGATAGCTGCCTGAGCCTACCTCAGCTGGGATAACTGCCTCAGTTCCGAATGCTAAAGCATATGGTGTCTCTTCGGTTGGAATTCTTTTGGTCGTTCGGTATGCCCATAATACTTCTGGAAGGTCTTCTGCCCAGTTTCCTTTCTGATCATCCAGCTTCTTCTTCAAGATCTTGAAAATTGTTTTGTTGGTGGCCTCTACCTGCCCATTCGCCTGGGGGTGCCCTGGAGACGAGTAATAGTTTCTTATTCGCAGCTGGGCACACCAGGCTCGGAATGAGTCGCAGTCAAACTGCTTGCCATTTTCTGTGATAAAAGCATGGGGAATGCCATACCGGCATATAATGTTCTTCCATAAGAATCGTTCTATTGCCTTGGCTGTGATATTCACTAAGGCTTCAACCTCTGCCCACTTGGTGAAATAGTCTACAGCAACAACCGCGAACCGTACACCTCCCCTGCTCCGAGGCAATGGTCCTACTATATCTACCCGCCATTGGGAGAAGGGCCAAGTTGAAGATATTGCACTCAGGTCTTCAGGAGGTTGATGAGTGATATTAGCGAATTGCTGGCACTTGTCACAATTCCTGACTATATTCGCCGAGGCCCAACTCCTAGTATTCTGGCTCCAGAATGGCTTCCACAAATCCCTTTATGGATTTCTTTAAGGATATAATCTCCTTCCTCTTTTGGAACGCACTTTAAGAGTGGCAACATGAAACCCCTCTTGTAAAGGATTCCATTTACCATTGTAAACCTTTCTGCTCTTATCTTCAACCAGGTAGCAAGTTTTTTATCTAAGGGAAGTACTCCTCTTTCCAGGTATTTCACGATTTCTAGTTGCTAATTAGGTATGGTCTCGACTGTCGAGACCGACACCGTCTCGGTAACTGATGACTGTGGAAGAATTTGAATAAGAGTCTCGACTTCAATCTCTTTACTGGCTGTTGAGGCTATTCGGGCCAACTGGTCTGCTCTCTCATTTTCTGGCCTTAGAATTTTCACAATGCTAAACTTATTGAATAAAGCTTGCAAATCCTGCACTTTAGATAAGTATAACTTCATCTTGTCTCTTTTGGCATCAAATTTCCCTGGGATGTGCCCTACAACGACTTAGGAGTCACTCTGTATTTCCACAAATTTAGCTCCCATTTCAAGAGCTAAACCGAGTCCTGCCAAGACTGCCTCGTACTCGGCCTCGTTATTTGTGGTCTTGAACTTCAACTTCAATGAACTACATAATTCTTTCCCATCAGGAGTAATCAGTACTATCCCAGCTCCACCATGCTTCTTTGTAGATGATCCATCTACGTAAATTACCCAGGTCTCATCACTTGGCCAGCTGGTGATGTCTGGCAAATTAGTGAATTCTGCCAAAAAATCAGTCAGTGTCTGGCCCTTGAGAGAATTTCGAGGGAGAAACTCAATATCGAATTCTCCCAGCTCAATAGTCCAATTAGCTAATCTTCTCGACATATCTAGCTTTCTTAGTAATTTCTTCAAAGGGTATTCAGTCAACACCTTGATAGTATGAGCTTGGAAGTAAGGTCGGAGCTTCCTGGATGCTATGACCAACGCGAAAGCCAATTTTTCCATCTGAGAGTATCTTTCTTCAGCGCCTCTCAAAGCTCTACTTATGAAGTATACAAGCTTTTGAATTCCTTCTTCTTATCGGATTAATGCAGCACTGACAGCCGTTTGAGACACGGCTAAATACAAATATAGTACCTTCCCAGGTATTGTTTGGCTCAGCAAAAGCGGGCTCACCAGATATTCTTCTTTTAGCTGTTCGAAGGCTTCTTCACATTCGTCTGTCCATTCAAAGGTCTTTCGCAAGACTTTGAAAAACGGAAGACACTTATCGGTCGATCGTGAAATGAACCGATTTAGTGCCGCTACCCTTCCTATCAATTGCTGGAGCTGCTTCAAGTTCCTCGGAGATTGCATATCCAAGATAGCTTGTATCTTTTTAGGATTGGCTTTTATTCTTCGACTGGACACCATGTAACCGAAGAACTTTCCTGATGAAACTCCGAATGCACACTTTGAGGGGTTCAACTTCATCCCGTACTTCTTCAAGGTTCCGAACATCTTTTGCAAGTCAAGTACATGGTTCTGTGGCAGCACACTTTTGACTAGCATGTCATCAACGTATACTTCCATATTGCGTCCGATCTGGTCTCGGAACATTTTGTTTATCAGCCTCTGGTATGTTGCCCCGCGTTCTTCAAACCAAAGGGCATGACTTTATAACCATACAGGCCTCGGTCCGTTATGAACGCGGTTTTCTCACGGTCTTCTGGATGCATGTATATCTGGTTATAACCAGAGAAGGCATCCATGAAGCTAAGTAAGCCATATCCAGCTGTTGAGTCCATCAATGCGAGGTAATGGAAAACTGTCTTTTGGGCAAGCTTTATTGAGGTCAGTGAAATCCACGCACATCCTCCACTTCCCATTGGACTTTTTGACCAATACTACATTGGCCAACCAATCGGGATAATATTCTTCTTCGATGAAACGAGCCTTGAGAAGCTTCTCCACTTCTTCTGCTATGGCCACATTCCGTTCAGGAGCGAATTTTCTTCTTTTTTGCTTTACCGGTTTCACACTTGGATCCACATTTAGCTGGTGGAGAATGTCTTCAGGATCAATTCCTGGCATATCTTCATGAGTCCATGCAAAAACTTCTAAATTCTCTCTTAGGAAGATGATGAGGTCGTCTCGGATTCTGGGACTGAGCTGTGTCCCAATCTTCAAAGTCTTGTCTTCACTTACTACCTCATTCCCCAAAGGTTTAGCTGGCTCTCCTTTTGGGTCCTTCTTGTTATTATCACCTACTGTACCAATTACAATAGGAGTCGAATTTGAGACCCTCTTGAGAGACGTATTGTAACATCTTCTCGCCTGGGTCTGATCCCCTTTTGGTCTGATCCCCTTTCACTTTTTCGACTCCTTCTTTCGTCGGGAACTTCATCATCAAATGGTATGTTGAAGTTACAGCCTTCAACTTATTCAAAGCAGGTCTACCGATAATGACATTGTAGGCACCTAGTCGGTCAATAACCAGGAAATCTACCATCACAGTTTTCTACTTAGGTGCTGTCCCTGCCGTTACAGGGAGTGAAATAAGACCAATTGGCTGGACCTGCTCTCCTGTAAATCCAACCAGGGGAGAGCTAAATGGTGTGATCCTATCCCGATCACTACCCATTTGCTTAAAAACTGGCCAGTACAGCACATCGGCCGACCTTCCATTGTCCACCAATATTCTGTGGATCATATGGTTGGCTACTGTCACTGTTACGACTATCGGATCATCAAGCGGCTGCATTACCCCCTGGGCATCTTCTTCAGAGAAAGAAAGGGTCATTGAATCATTTCTTGCGACTTTGGACGGTCTCTGTACTGTAAAGACTTCCTCGGCCTGTGTCTTCCTAGCGTGGGCTTTCTTGGCCGAATTAGACTGTCCTCCACCAGCTATTCCTCCAGCGATGGTGTGGATCTCGCCTACTACTCCTTGATCCCAAGGGGGTCTCGGATCTTCTCTAGGACCATCATCCCGATCACGTCTCGGCTCTCGTCCCCCTTCAGCTCGGTTTGCATCCAACAGGAGGGGTTGCTGGTGCACTGCTTCTCGGTTCCTTTCTCCTGCGAGGAATCTTACCAGCCTTCCATTTCTAATGAAAGTTTCGATTTCCTGTCGCAACGTTATAAAGTTTTCCGTTAAATGCCCGTGATCATTATGGTACTCGCAGAACTTTGTCCGATCTCGTTTCCTCGGATCACCCCGCAACTTACTCGGCCACCTGAAAGCTGGGTCTCTTCTGATCTCCATAAACACTTCGTTGACCCTGGCATTTAAAGGTGTGAACCTTCGATCTTCACGCCGTCGGGGTTCTGTCTTTGGGACTGATGGCACAGCCTTCTTTACTATTCTCTTCTGAAACCTTTCCTCCTTTGGAGCAGATGCTATAAGTGGCTCCTTTTTGGCGTCCTCCTTCTCATTACAAAAAAAAACAATTTTTTTATGACAGGAGATTTCTAACGGTTTGTAGTGTCTGACACGTCAGGAAATTTTTCTGACAGGTCGTTTCTGACGCGTGTCGATTGTCAGAAACATAGATGTCAGGAAAAAAAATTTCCTGACGTGTGAGTGGGTAAAACGTTAGAAAATTCTGACGTTTGATCCACTCACATGTCAGAAATTTTTTTCTGACGTGGCAGAAATACAACGTCAGAAAATTCTGACGGTGAAGTTCCACACAACTTCAAAAAATTTCATGACGTTGCAGTTTGCACACATCAAAAAATTTCTGACGTGGCATTTCCGACACGCCAGACGTTTTCTGACGTGGCAGAAATGCCACGTCAAAAATCTCTTGACGTGTGGGAAATGCCACGTCAGAAATTTTCTGACGTGGCATTTCCCACACGTCAGGAAATTAGGTCTTTTTTTTTTTTTCCAATTTCCTATTTCCTGGTTTCTTTCCTATTTCCTGAATTGAATTCGCAACAGGAAACAATTTCTTTCCTGAATTGTTTCCGGAATTCAATTTATACAATTTATTTCGAAATTCAATATATACAATTTATACAATTCAATTTATTCCTGAATTGAATTGGCAATTCAATGTTTGGTTTACAATTTGTACACCATTTAATTTGTACAAAAAAAAACCATTTTTTTCATGTCATCTTTCCTAAGGATGTACTAGGGACAAAAACAAATGGCATGATAAAACCATGCTAACATAAGTTTAACAATACGAAAGGATGTATGTCCAAAAATTCAGTTACATATAATAGAATTCGACATTCAGATCTCTCAACAAAAGAAATAAATAGAGACAAGCATGGAATAACTGGTAGGTCATTGAGTTAATTCAACAATTATATTATGATATATGTCAAACCAAAATCGAAAACAAAATCAAACTAATACGTCCTTTGTCCAACTAATACATCCATGAGCTCCTCATACCGCTATTTCCAAAGGTTTCCCAGATAGCTTGATGTATACTAACAATAACATCCATAAGCTTCTTCACAATCTGCGGTAAGAAATAAATTCAAAGAAAGATGTTACTCTACAAAGAGAAAGAAATACTCTACTCTATCCTGTGGAAGACAATACTGAATAAAGTATAAACTTTCCTCCATGGCCTACCAAACATATTTTTAATAAATCAGATTCAAGAATGTATAACTTCTTAAACTTGACATGCTAAATAGCCATATATATTCTTCTTATATTCCAATCCACCTATATAATTTTTGACCACTTATAAAGCAAGGGTACAAATACCACAACCTAAAACTTCTTCAAAAAAGTAGGAATTGAACAAGCAAGGTAGAGGTATTTAATAAATATCGTAATGTCAAAATGTTGGTAAAATTGTTTGAAATTTTTATCGTTCAAGCATCCTTGTTGTGTCTGACATGGATGTTGGTAAAACATCCTTGTTGGTAAAACATACGCTTCCTATGTTATACAATTCTCTTAATTTCTACAACTATCAACCATTGTGCAAATAATAAGGGTCATATCCTATTGTCCAAGGCGCATCATATGTATGTCCAACAATATTTGACAAGTATCAGATACAATTAATACACTTTCACCTAGTACTCTTATGTGATACAGATATGACTTTTGTGTAGAAATATCCATTATACATAACAAATTTTTAGCATGAAATAACTTCCAACTAATAAAACTGGAAGTGTACATGATGTGTCACCATAGAAAACAAACAAGAGCAACCTTTAAATAAAAGAAACCAAACTACAAGTGCATCTTCCAGGGAGTTTCTACCTCGTTCGTTGTGTCTGACAACAGTGAGGAACTCATAATTCAGACAACACATACAAATCATTAAAGTAAACAATAACGTTCGATCAGAATCGTAAAATACAGGCAATACATACGTAAGCGGTTGACAAACCCAAAAACCCTTAGTCTAACCAAAACTAGCAGTTTACCATGAACTAAATTGAAGCATAAAGTACCTTCAAGAGCATAGAAGTAAATTGATAATTGATATTTTCAACCGATACCCAAATATCATTATTTGTCCTCTTCATATAGTTACATAGTTACAAGAGACCCAACTTATATATTAAACCTCAAACGAAGTATTGACTAAACATCCATTTAATGCAACTTAATATTTATCATATAGACATAATTATATGGATCACAAACATGCAGTCAATACGTCAATCATATACAACCAAACAATAACTATTGTTTGAAATATAGTTTTGTTTGACACAACTAAACAATAACAAAATATATAATATGTTTACCAACTACGAACTCACATACAAGGCTCAATCTAGGTCGATAGCTTCCTCATTCGACAACTTCTCCGCAATACCTGGAGATGATAAAACAATCAATCAAGAAGCAATAAGTGCCTTTCTTATCAGGATCCTAGGCAAAACACAAAAAAAAGGACCATAACAACTTTAACATATATGCTAACCAAAATGACATTATTATAATAGAACAAAAAATGCACTAACTACACTTATAAATCATCATCAATGCAATATCTATATATATATATATATATATCTTCCGACTGGAAAATAAGATCCTTATAAAATTAGACACAAACACAATGCTAACGTTTAGTAGTAGAAATAATAACAAACATTATCGAGGTCGCTATCAACACTAATAACATAAAAAACAATACTAATTCCAATCTAATGTATCACCAAACCAATGAAGAACAAAACATTTTGCAACGTCATAAAATCCATACATACATATATATACTCAATAAAACCCAAAGCAAAAAAAACAAATTGCATTACCTGGTTCACTCCCCACCAACGATTTCACCACCAAACGGACTGGAGATTCTTTTTCTGTTACATCTTTAACTCGAGTCGTATCAGATGAGGACCTCGACTGCAACATGTGCTCGAGTTGACGAAAGCATGCCTCGTGCAAAGTGGTCATACTAGCCCGGGTCTCAATTAGAGGTTAGGTATGAATTCTGCAGTGGAACCCCCAATGAAAATGAAATTTGTTCTTTAGTAATTATTATCAGTTTTTTATTTGCTTGGGGTCCTTGATTTTTTCTTTCTGTGAGCAGATTTATCCAATATTTGGAACTTGCAAACTTTTGAGATGATGATCATTATATATATACTGGCCAGTTATATGGGCAGTATATATACGGCCATATATATATATAGCAGGGAGTACTAATTAACGACAGAGTAAGCTATATATATTCAAAAACCAAATTCATATATATGGAGTGAAGCTAGCATTATATTCCTCATGTAAATATATATATCAAATTCAAAATATTAGACAATCAAATTCAAAATATTAGACGAAATTAGCACAAACATCACCCAACCTAGCATGCAAACACCAAATCCAAACCAAACAAATAAATAAGTACAAGGATGCATGTACATATATATATACCTGTGAGGAGCTCTTGTAGGAGTTAAAAATGGAGGTAGAGAGGACGACGGGTGGCGGGTTTAGCTGTGGGCGCGCGGAGTAACAGTACAATCGTGACAGAGAAACTGATCCCTTGAGAGAGAGTACTATATATACGGTACCCGGTGGAGAAGAGAAAAAAATGCTCAGCTTAATAAAGAAAGACTTTGGGTAGAAGAGAAAAAAAATTCCTCAGGTTCAGCAATGGCGCTCGGAAGAAAGAAAGAAAAACAGAGGGAAAAATGATGCTTGGGAGAACAGAGAGACACGATCGTGTGTGGAAGTGCCTCCAGCTGGCCAGCTGGGGGAAAAAAAAAAAAAAAAAAAATTTCAAAACGCGCGCGCCAGGCCTCTTAATAAAGAGGCATGGCACGCTGGGTGGAGTGGATGGGACGCGCGTGCGGATTGAAGTACTGCACGGATACCATTTCCTGACGTGCCAAACATGGCCCGTCAGGAATAATATATATATATATATAAAGAAATACCTATAATTATATTTAATTATAATTTTAAATATCTGATAATTCTAATGTTATATATAATTATAATTATAATTTTATATATAATTATATATAAATATATATATTTATACATATATATTCTGACGTGGCTCTGCGCCACGTCAGACGTTCTCTGACATGGCGATGTCCAACGTCAGAAAACGTCTGACGTGGAGATGCCCAACGTCAGAAAATGCTGACGTGGCGATTTACCACGTCAGAATTTTCTAACGTGGCGATCTGGCACGTCAGTAAAATTCTGACGTGGGGATGTGCCACGTTAGCAAAAGTCTGACGTGGTAAGTCCCACCACGTCAGCAATTATATCAATGTTTATTTTTAAAAAAACTGAAATATTTTCCCGACGTTCATGCATTTTACACGTCAGATTTTTCTGACGTGTGTGTCGTAACACGTCAAAAAATTCTGACGTGTTACTATTCACCCGTCAGAAAAAATTTCCCTAACGTTTTATATTTTAAACGTCAGGAAATTGCTAACGTGGCAAAAAAATTATACTGTAGCACACGTCAGAAAATGCCATTTTTTTGTATTGTCTCCTGGTCTTCTTCCTCCTGACCTTTCATGAGAGCCTTAATCATTTCCTCCTGATTAATATACTCCTCTGTCTTGGCGATAAACTCGGGAAGAGTTATTTCTGTCAAACTCTTTGATACTTCAGCCATTAGAGGCCCATTTGGCCTGACTCCATGCCATAATGCGGATAATACCGTTTGATCCCCTGAGTTATCCACTGGCAATTTTTCTTTATTGAACCTATGCATGAAATCTTTCAGACTTTCTTCCTTCCCCTGACGCAATGACAGTAAGCAAGCCGAGTGCTTCCTCCTCTTTTTGGTAGCCAGAAATTGGCTTAAAAAGAGACTTCCAAGTTCTTTGAAACTTTCTATTGACTTGGCAGGCAATCTGGCAAACCAGTCTTGAGCAACGCCTTCCAAAGTGAGAGGAAAGATTTTGCATGCTATTTCATCTGGAAACCTATGAAGGAAAAAGTGAACACGGACGCTTTCCATATGTTCAGAAGGGTCGCCACTACCGTTAAACTCCTTGACGTGAGGCATCTTGAAGTTTTCAGGCAAAGGAAAACTTAACACTCGATCAGTGAAAGGCAGGTCGGTGTTATCCATAAACCCCGCAGCAGGGGTTTTTTCATCCTTTGCAGCCAACTTGCGAGTTAGCTCTTCGTACTTCTTTTTTAGGTCTTCCATGTCAGCACTCATATGGGCCTCATTTCGCCCTTGAAATTGCTCCCTTCGAGGCCTAGTATGCTGAGACCTCTCTGGGTTCTGCTGCTCACGATGCTCCTCATTCTGGACAGTAGTATGATGGCTGGCTTGGACTGAACTTGCTTCATCATCGCGATGTGAACCTGTAGTTCGCTTCCCATCGCGAATTTCCCTTCGTCTTTCCCTCTTACGCCGTTCTTCACGCCTTCTTGCTCGCTCTTGGTCCCTCTGGCTATTACGGCCCTCAGCGGCTGTGAGCCTTACAGCCAGGTCTTCATTCTGCTTTTTCAGAGCCTTCATGGATTCGGACATCTGCTTCATGAATTCGGCTAGATCGGATGGTGGTGGTGCGTTGGAGGCTGCAGCAGTGGAACGGGTAGTCACCATTTTGGATTAGTAGAGAACTGATGAAAATCGAAGTTCCCACAGACGGCGCCAAACTATTGATGCACAGTTTTCCAAATGATGATGTGGCACGCTTGCCGAGCTTGAGTTGACCAACACACGAATGAACTATTTGACTGCACAACAAAGAAGAAAGAAGGATTGAAGTGACCGGGGGTGAGCCGGCAGGAACACTTCGATGCCTAAGTCAGGATGAGAAAGAAAAAGGATATTGTCAACAACTACGAAGTTTAGATAATGAGAGTTGTGATTACCTTTGCTTCGATAATATGACTTGTATTTATAGGCAGGGAGAGAATTTGATTTCCCACATATTCAGGAATCTTATCCCTTGATATTAGCTGAACAAACATTTGAATGATAGATAATGTTTGTTAATTATTCCGTGATTTTAGTGGCTCGAGATCAGGGGACCGAGTGGGACTCGGTTGCTGGCTTATCTTTATTGATATATAGAGGATTTGAATTGTAGATTGGTTTGGTGTCTTAGTAAACAACAAGATTATTTATTTACCAACAGCAATAGGTTCTAGGACACCTGAGTTATCCCTTAAGCCGAGATTTACATGTCCTGAGTTAATCTCGGACTTCATGGTCTCGGCTTTGGGAGTCTCGGCGTTAATAGCCTCGGATGCGAGAGACTCAGCTTATTGGGCCTCGGACGTAGGTCTCGGATTCATGAGTCTCGTGTCCAAGTCTTAGGCTTTCTCAAACTGGGCCTAAAGGTTATTGAATATTAAATGGGCTGATCCATGACCCAACAAAGGTTTTTGTCATGTCCTTTGGGTCGAGAATGATTAGTTTCGGTGGGAGAGTTTTGTCCTTATGACCGGAAAAATAAAAGTTGAGAAAATGGGCTACTTATGTATTAGATTGAGTCTGGCGTAGATCTGTTCTATAACTGAAGTTTGGACATGGGTTAGCAGATGTTGAAATCATAGATAAGACTTGATTGTAAGATTTTTATGTTCATTTTTATGACGTTGTAACATTATAGCTTTAACTATGATTTATCAGAGCTTTATGCTCTATAATGTAAAGGCTTGTGCTCTTGATTTTTGTAAATGAATGAATATGAAAGATTTCCTTAAAAAAAAAAAATTAAATTAAAATTAAAATTAAAAAAAGAAAAAGAAAAGAAGAAGAAGAAGAGAAGTAGTAGTTATGTCACTTTGTTTACATGACATAACCACAAAAACTACTTGAAAAAGCTAATTGTCATCATTAGTATCAAGAGATTAAATTGAAATATTGTGAAAATTTAGGAATTAATTATAAAATTTTCCAATATAAAATAAAAATATGGGCATCATGATAAGTCTTTTTGTTATTGCCAATCCAATTTATAGATTTAAGGAGGAGGGAAAATCTCTAGTTGAATTGCTAGAACTGATTTATTTTTGCTATATTATGTTTTATTGGATTAGCATATCCAATAAATTATAATTAATTATGTTGATGCAACTTTTGGTACGGCTCGACCGGCAATGGATTGTTTGCAAAATAACAAGAGCGTCAAAGGGTCTCGGCCTTGGAGGATGATTGATAGATAGTGGGACCCATAGTAGATTTTATCCCCAACAAATTATAATCTTACGTTAAAAGTTCTATTTCTCAAACACAATTCCAAACATGCTAAACATCTCATGAAATCTAATCCAATAAAACATAATATTGGGATTCTTACTATTGTAAACTAATTATAATCTTACTGTTGTGAACTAATTAATAACAAAACCAAAGAAAATGATATATCAGCTACTTTGAACTTTGAGAGAGTTATAATCTTTAATGGCAACTTAAAGGGAGTCTTGACTTCCAAAATACAATAAATTATAAATATGAAATAATTCTCAACCCTGTTTTTATTCATCATTTATTCTCTTAAATAGAATAATACCACTCCTACTACGAGTAATTCTAGAAGTTTCTCTTGTGTTCATTTTAAATCTCTCCAAGAATGATGTGACTATTAAAAATACCATTTAATCAAAATTTAATAATGATCAATCACAAGTTTAATAGTGATTTTAATTTTTAATAACTATATCATTAATCTTTGAGGGATTCAAAAAGGACACAAGAGAGACTTATAACATTACTCCCACTGCTACACCTTACAATGAGATCAATTAGATCTAGCCATCTAAAGCAATAATCAACTCTAATAAGGATAATATCCGTTCTAGGTCTAATCTTTACTCAAAAGAAATCTATTCCTCATTTCATTCAAGACACATCAACATATCAATCATAAATTCTTATTTTCATGATCAAGACAAATTATTATGATTAATATGTTATATTCTTATAAGATGAAATGCCCATTTCCATTACCGATTATTAAATGAAATGTCCATTTTCATCACAAATTATGAACAAACGTTTTTTGTCACAAGGAATTATAATGTAGACTCTTATCTCATTATCACGTCTAATAAATCATAACTTATGAACTATACTTATCAAATAAATATAAAATGCTCGATGTTCTTATAATTCTTAAAAAAAAAAATTAATTATATTAGAACTAAAATACCATATAAAAATTTAAATTTAAAACAATATCCCTAAAATCAACATTATTTTTTTTTTTTATAGGTAAAATCAACATTATTTAATTATGGATGAGAAAGAAACCCTCACAAACGATTGTTTTTCACATTTTGCAAAAGAAAATGGACTGCATGTGACCTGAGCCAACACAATGCCGTGACAACTCCGCCATAATTCTTTCCATATTTGCCAAATCTCTCCCTCTCTCTCTCTCTCTCAGATCAAACCAAATTCTCTCTGCAGCTCACTCACTCTTCAATCTCTCTCTCTTTGTGATCTCTAAAGAGGAAAAATGGCACCAGTGTCAGCTCTGGCAAAGTACAAGCTGGTGTTCTTGGGGGACCAGTCTGTGGGCAAGACCAGCATCATCACCCGCTTCATGTACGACAAGTTCGACAACACCTATCAGGTTGATGTTATTCTCCACAACCCATCAGATCCCGCTTTGCAATTAATCGGATCACGGTGTCTCTGCCTCTGATCATACCCAGAACTTGCTTTCTTCGTTGATTGATCTATTTGTTGGAAGCTTTTTGCATTTTTCGTTCCTGGGTCTGCTTTGCCTTCTTGTTATTTCTTTGTTTTTGAGTTGAATTTGCTATATAATTGATTTTTCCATACATACGTACGTACAAGTTATATAATTTTTGTTTGTTTCCAACGATTTGTAAAAATCAGCTTAGCGTCGGAGGGTCGTTAATTTGATTTTTGTGATGCAAATGTCGATCCAAATGGAGTGGTAAAAGTTTTGATGTGATTCTGATCTTTGGGTAGATACTGATACATACAACATGAAGATGGATGTGCAATAATAGGTTCTAGCCAAGCAATGATGACTGAAGGGTATATTATAGGGTCTTCATTTGAGGCTCTACTTGAGATTAATTCAAATATCTTCGATGGTTTATTAATTTAAATGGATGGGATAGTCAATGTTAACCTACATTACTCTCTCGTTCATCAGAATTACGAACACAATCAACATGAGAAAAACAGGAAGTTGATTGCCATCTTCTTGTGAAGCTTATGTGCTATTGCTAGAATGGATAAGTCTTCAGAAAGAACATTCTGGATGGAAAATGAGTGAATTCTTGATAAGTTGTAGGTAGCTTCAACTTAAACTCGATGAATGAGAAGTTACACGTAATGTTCTGATAGATCTCCTTATAATTTTGTTTTGCTTATAGTCAGATCTATAGTGTATGGTGTACCCATACCTTCTACAACCATGATTTAGTGCAGTAATGAGTACCACACGTGCTAAAGCTGCTTTTATAGCCAGAAGCATAACATGTTAAGAAAGGTCTTTTTAGGTAACTCTCCGATCATATGCTGATCAGGGTAAGTTCACGATTTCCAAGGTACTTACTGCATTACAGAGGATTAGGAATATTAAAAATGCTTATTTTGAGTCTTTTAAGTTCTTGATAAATGGTCTGATTCTCAGGAAATAATGGCTCATGCTTCTTGATACAAAGTGGGGTTTTGGCTCATTGACACTGAATGTTAAAATTCTTCTGCGCTCGCTTGTTGTATGAGCCTTGTTTTTGCACCAATTTTCTAGTTTTCATTTAAGTTGTTAAGTATGCATGATAACGATTGATTGCCAAACTTTTCAATATGTTAACTGGTATATGATAGAATTTTGTACACATTGTAAGCTGTGTTCTTCCAATAGATTGAAGAAGAAGTTCCGTCTTTTGTTATAGCTATTCCTTCTTTCTTTTCTTTTCTTTTTCTTTCATTTTTTTCATATAATGACGTGGTCGTTTTTTAGTATAAAATATTGTTTTTATTGAACTTACTCATAGATGTTTTGTTTGTGTAATCAAACTTATTTTTTATTTTGATGATCAGGCTACAATTGGTATTGATTTTCTGTCAAAGACTATGTATCTTGAAGATCGAACTGTTCGGCTGCAGTTGTGGTAAGATTTGGTACCTCATTATATATTACACTTATTCGTACATTGGTGACAGATTTATCTTGTTTCTTATTTTCCATGAACTTAATATCTTGCACTTGTCATGGAGTAAGCAAACTTTTATCCAAAATGGGGAAAAGAATTTAACTGCCGAGCTTACTGAGTAAAGTTATGCTGATGGATGGATTGTTACTTAGATCAAATATGTTTTCCACATACCATTTGGAAGCTTTGAAAAGTAAATTGGGAATTGCTTCATTCAATGTTATTCATTTTATACTCCATACTTGATGTTTGTTTCAATTGGTGTTAACTTGATCTTGTGCTTTCATTTTGAATAACAGAAGGCTAAAGGGATTGTACTACATTTGATGGATGTGATGATAAATGTTATAGTTTGTATGTACGGTTTAGACACAAAAGGCGGAAGCTATTATATTATTCAACTCATGTTAACCTAATACAAGCATCCTATTATATAGGATTAGGGAAATACCATAGAGACTAAAATACCCCAAAAACCCTAATGACTCAAACCCTAATTCTTCTAACACTCCCCCTCAAGCTGGAGCATATACATCATATGAATCCAGCTTGGAATATACAAGCAAACGAAAAACAACTAGAAAACATATTCTAACACTCCCCCTCAAGCTGGAACTGCTTGGACCACACAAGTTAATTAAATAAAACTTCAACGCCGGTCGAAAACTCGTTGGTAACTTGAACAACCATTTGATCGGTTATCGCCGAAAAACACCAAGGCCGGTCGGATGCAACGATCACTTGATCGGTTCTCGCCGGAGAATCCAAGGCTGGTCGGATACATCGATCTTGGGATTGGTTCTCACCGAAAAACACCAAGGCCGGTCGGATGCATCGATCACTTGATCGGTTCTCGCCGGAGAATCCAAGGCCGGTCGGATACATCAATCACAAACAACAAATTTTCACATGATTAACCAACAAGATTCGCCGAAAAACAGATATTGGAAAAACAAAAAACTTTGCCGGAGCTTCGCTGGACATACGCCGGAACTTCGTCGGGGCTTCAAAACTGGCCGGAAACACACAGAACAGGCTGGCAATACCTAAAAACAGAAGAAAAACACTGAAAAACAGAACAGAAACAGTCACTGGAGGCTCACCAGACCATTGCTGGAGTATTGCCGGAGCTCGCCGGAACTTGCCGGAGAAGACAAAACACTCCGGCCACTTCAAAAACAGCAACTACAGAATCAATAGAGGGCCACACAGTAACGTTTCAACACCAAAAGCATCAAATCGTCGGAATATTTTTTTTTTCCCGATGGCCGCTGCAACTTTTCCGGCCACCACAGAACCCTCCGGCCACTTCAGACAAGACAGATAACCACCGCAGAACCATCCGGCCAGCATCACAGAACATCAAAAACAAACAAAATATATATATATATATATATTTTTTTTTCTCACCGGAAGGAGTTCCGGTCACCATAAAACAAGAACAAAACAGCTCTACGGAACTCTTTGGAGCTCTTTGAAGGTACTGCCCGTGTGGGTTAGCCCACACGGGCAGTGCTGCCACCAAGAAGAAAACTTAACTACCCAAGAATCGAAACAAACTCTGATACCATGTTATAGTTTGTATGTACGGTTTAGACACAAAAGGCGGAAGCTATTATATTATTCAACTTATGTTAACCTAATACAAGCATCCTATTATATAGGATTAGGGAAATACCATAGAGACTAAAATACCCCCAAAACCCTAATGACTCAAACCCTAATTCTTCTAACAATAAACAAATCATGTTAATTGCTAAACATCACTTTCATCATGAACAGTATTTAAGTAGAGATCTCTCTTTAAATGCTTGGAGGTTGCTTCTTGTCTTTTAACATATTAATTTAAGAGATACCATGAATAGCAGATGCATGCAGAATAATCTGAGCTTCATCTTTATGAACTTTGAATTATTTGATTATTATCTATATTTTAATTTTCATGCATTCCTTTATTCTATGATTGATGCTTGAATTTATGTTGGTAAATGAAATAGCAGAAAAAACTTTGTAATTGTGCTAGCTTTCCTTGTAAAATCAATGTTCTTCACCAGCATCAACTATAATGCATCTTTCTTTTTCTTCATTTTGGTGTTGCTAGAGAGATGAAATACCACATTTCCAAATATTTTATGCCTGATTAAATACTTTCTAGCTCCCATCATGATTAGTTTTTCTCTCACAAAAACTGGACCTTTTATTTCTCATCAATTTGAACCTTCTATTTCTATTTCAATAAAATTGAACCTTTGATTCTTCTTTCATAAAAATTATACCTTCCATTGAGGTCTAAGCTTTCAATTAGTAGTTTCAGCGAGGAGACTGGTGGAAGTGAAATTATCTGATCATTAGGGCTCCCACCATCAGCCAGTGTACCATCAGCCCTAATGATCAGATAATTTCACTGGCACAAAAAGGGGTAAAAAGTATCCTGCTGTGATTTTCCAATTCTTCATATGTGGAACTTCCTGGGATTGTATGTAGATTTGAGAGATGCTCATAGCACCATACAGTGGCAGGGGATCTGTATTAAACGTAAACATAATAGCTACTCATCTTGAAGTTTATATAAGACACCCAATGCCCTTGCAGGGCCTACTTATCCAGCAATGATGCCGAAAGCTTGGACTTATATTTTTCTCCATTCCTGTCTGTTTCAGTTCCTTCAGCGTTGATGACCATTATCATGTACATTATTTGTTTTCACTTAGTTGGCTTTTATGGTTGATCCTTTATTATGTTGTGATAACAGGGATACTGCTGGCCAGGAAAGATTCAGAAGTCTCATTCCAAGCTACATTAGGGATTCATCTGTTGCTGTCATTGTGTATGATGTTGCGAGTATGTTAATGTAACCTGAACTTTGTGTGCAAGTTATTTATTTGTGTCACCGAATTATTTATTTCAGCTTGTATTTATTGTTGTTGTTGTTATTATTATTATTATTTTATCATTGCTATGGTTATTAGTATTTTTCATTTCACGAATAATCAAGTCCCGGCTGTTTTCGCTAATTGTCTATTGGCTTGTCAGCTCCTTAAGAAGTTGTAAACTTGCACAATATGTGCTCTTGTGATCTTAGATTCATCAGCAGCCAGGCTTCATTTTTAGTCTCTGTTTATTTGAATCATGTTTTTACTTAATTGTCTACGACTGCTGCCACAATGCTTGATATATTGCTGAACATTCTGGTTCTTCTATGATTTAGGCCGGCAAACTTTCCTAAACACTTCAAAGTGGATTGAAGAGGTGCGCACTGAGAGGGGCAGTGATGTCATCATTGTCGTTGTTGGAAACAAAACTGACCTTGTGGAAAAGAGGTAATAGTTTGACAATGGGTAGATGATTTTATTGGACATGTTTGATTGGCTTGGTTCATAGTGAACTTTCTGTTCTATTTTACTGTACTTGTTACAGCTCTAGCTTAATTAATCAAATTAGTGGATTCTTTTAGGGCTAACAATGTTGTCATTACAAATTTGCTAATGGGTTAGTAGTTTAACAAATTTCTTCTCCTGTTATGTTGACTTCAATGACACAGGACAACATTGAGAAGTTGAATAATGTTGTATACAATTTTTCATATATGCAGGTTATGGGTGTTGCATGATTTAGGGCTTTAATAGGTTGGAGAGGATAGTTAGGATATTTTAATGATACAAAATTTCGAAAGAAGCTGCTGGGGTAATTTTAATGATTCTAAATTTCAAAAGAAGCTGCTGGAAGTTTGGAACTCTTTTGCACAAATTTTCTGGACAGTCATTGCTTTTAAAATTTGGGTTGGTAGAATGAAGGTCTAGGGAGGTAATACCTGTAGAAGGGAAGAGAAGGGTTATAGTTGCATCATTTGTTCCCTCAAGTTGTTTCCTTGAGCTTTCATAGCTGTTCGAAATTTTGAGGCAGGGCAGATTAAGTAATCTGTCTAAGTGTGCTTGTAGTGGGCTTTAGGATAAGGAAAGTTATGACCTTGGGGTTCCTCATGGTGGGGAAAAAGCTCTAGGGGTTTTAGATCGAATTAGAGTTTGATTTGGGGTTGCAACTTGCAAGGAGAGAAGAAAAGAGGAAATTTTGTTGCCATTCAGAAGTTGTGTGAACGGTGGCATGGATGGCAACAACGTGCAATGAGGAAGAATGGAGAGAAGAGATACAGAGAAATCATTCTAGACAAGCATGACTTCGATAACACGATACATAATTCTATTGTCTAACACCAGGACTCCTTATTTGAGTTGTAAATTAAATATCTAATAAAACCCAATGAAATATTAACTTCGACCCAATGAAAATAAATCCAAGACTTTAGAAACTCCTGGAAAGTTCTAGGCTCAATTCAGTGACCAAAAATGCCCTTAATTTGCAAGAGATGCAGAAATTACAGTCTGCCCCTCATTACAAAAGTAACTGTATTTTATGAAATCATAAATGAAAAACTGTTTTTACCTTCGAGTCCTAATAACCTGACCTTCAAAACCATATAAGACTTGACCTAATTTAATACCGCACATGGTCCCTAGACTCCCTACAAAGTAGCAAAGTAACTACCAACCAATCTTTCATGGCTGCGTCATATTGGCTTAGCTTTGAATTGAAAGGTAAAGAGATTCTTTGAGCAGCTGAGTACTTCAGCTTCTACTATGACTGGACTCTTAAACTAAAGACTTTTGATTTAGAAGCTGACTAGTAGAACAAAGCTAAAAGCATTTATTCTTTAGAGACTGTTTGGAATTGCATTAGAGATCTTAAGAAGTACTTTTAATACTTAAAAGGCTGTGCTACACAAAAAGCTGGTTTGTTTGGTAAAAAGTTCCTAGAGTACTTCATTGACTTTTTTACTCTAGAAATGACCAAAATTCACTTTTAGGAAAAACTTAAAAATGAAGTTTTTTCTAAAAAACTATTTTTAAATTTAAAAGCTCTATTTCCTAATGCAATCTCAAACATGCTTTTAGAGTGATATGCATTTTGTTTACTATTGCATTTAAAGGCAATGTGATCCACTATAAAAGAAAGATTCAGCTGAAGTGATCTAGGTCACTTCTCCATAGTAGAAAATTTTAGGAAAAATATTCCAAGTTCTAATAGACTTGTTGAAAAATTTCTGGTTGGGACGGGGCAGCTAAGAAAGGGGTGGTGCTTATTCCAAGTAAGGCTACAGCCAAGTCAAGTGAAAACTGGCTACCTTTAAAGATTCCTCATACACTAACTTGTTTGTAACGGGTGTACAAGTGGGCGGTTATTAACCACTAATAACCATTAATTGCTAATAACCACTAACCGCTTTGATGGGCAGTTGACAAAATCTGCTAACCGCTTAGGTTGGTGTGGTTAGTGGTTTTAGGAGTAGGCCGTTTTAGGAGTAGGCCGAAGCAGTTAATAAATGCTTTCTTTCCTTTGGAAGTTGGTCAAGTTAGTGTTCAATCTGTATCACCTGTTTTACTAACAATATTCTCCTGTACATGATTCCACAGGCAAGTTTCCATAGAGGAAGGAGAAGCCAAATCTCGTGAGCTCAACGTCATGTTTATTGAAACGAGTGCTAAAGCTGGCTTTAACATAAAGGTATTCCTCCAGCTTGGTATCCTCTTTCCATGCATCATTGCAATAAATGCTTAGTTTCTATCCAAGTTGAAACTGAACAAAACATCAGTATGGTATGCTCATGACACTCTCACATCAAGCTTTGTCTTTACCATGAGTAAAGCATAGGTAGAACCAATATTCTTTGCCATTTGTCTGCTGCATTATCTTCAAATGGGATGCTGCAAATAGTCCATTAGCTGGCTCACTGATCAGATGCTTTTGACCATCCTAGTTGGTTCATTACTGACAAGAAATATGTTGTGTAGAGGGTTAAGTTAACCATTTTGATATTTGGTCAGTTATCATCTACTTCATGAGCATGATAAATCTCTTTAGTTTTAAAGGTTTGGTATGCTTATAAGGGCCCTAAGTTAACCTTTGTCTTTATTGTTTAACTTGGGATAAACAGAAGTAGAGTTTGATCTTCTTTGTCATTTACCTGTTGCACTATCTTGGAGTCTCTTTCATTTTTATGTTTTACTCGTTACTGTTTTGATGACTCTCAGAAGAGTAAAGTAGGTATAGAGTTCATAAGTTCATCAATGTGGTGTCTTTTAGCTGTCGAAGCTTTTTATTTTTTCTTGTAATTCAGTTGACTGATGAGTCTTTGGCCAGGCATTGTTTCGGAAAATTGCCGCGGCTTTACCAGGAATGGAAACACTCTCTTCGACAAAGCAAGAAGACATGGTTGATGTGAACTTGAAGTCTACTGGTGGTGGTGCAACACAGTCCCAGCCCCAGTCAGGTGGATGCTATTGTTGAGAATTATACTCTTTTTCTTGGTGTTTGGTTTTTCAACCATCTTTACCCCAGATATGTAAAGGTTTCATTTAGATTTCTTTCTTTTTTATGTACTTGTTGCGGGTATAATCCTTTACGGCATTGCTTTGGGAACTCTCTTAGGCAACATATGGGTCTGAAGAGCTAGGAGTAGAACTATGACTTGGGAATTTGTTCGTTTGGTTAGATTGTCATAACCTGTGAGATGTGTAGTAAAATTTACTGACTTGAATAGATTTTGGTATTTACACATTTCTATGATGATTATTTGCCATGACTTAAACTCTTCTTGCCTTATATATATATATATATATATATATATATATATATATATATTCAAAATTTTGATTTGGTTGAAATGTTATTAACTGCAAGATGTGTTAGTAATACCTGCTGATTCGATTAGATTTTCATTTTCATGCATTTCCATGGGTGAACAAGGTCAGTTTTAGAGGTGAAAATCCGGTTCCAGTTCCTGGTTATTGGCCAAAACCGGCAATCGGAATTGGAGTACCCGGTTACTTGGTTATGCAATAACCAGCCCCGGTTATCTGGACCGTGTAACCGGTTTTTTTAAATTTTGGCATTTTGGGCTTAATTTAACCATTTTTGTCCCAATAAGCTAGACTTTGTTGTGATTGTAAACCGGTAACTGGACCAGGGTGCTTGGTAAACGATTTTTTCCAACCGGTTTTAAAATCGGTTTTCCAGTAACCGGTTATGGGTTGTACTGGGTTATACTGATTTGTTTTTTTAACACCCTTCGCCTAAGATATTTTAGTAAAGACATATTACTCCTTTTTTGGGTTGGACTAGGAGAAAAATGCAAATTTATTCCTTACTTTTTGCATCTTAATAGAATCGATGTTTTGGAATCTATTAACAGAAGTTATTTTAACGGAAGTTAAGCACATTAGCACTAATGATACGTTTAACACGTGACAATTTAGCCAAAATAATAAACAAATAATTTCCTTTTATTAAAAAAAAAAAGAAAAGGTAAATGGGTGGCAGCTGGCCTTAGAGAGGCGGCCATCTCATCTTTCGGCCACATCTTATGAGAGTTGGTCAGGGACTCAATGCCCAGGGGCAGCTAATTAAGGAATGCTCAAAATCAAAAATCATTTGGACCTTCTCTTATAAAAATATTTTCTAGTTCTTTTAAAAAAATTTTATGATAGATTTGCAAGTCAAAAGATCATTAATCCTTGCTTCGATTCCATTCTCTAGAAAGAATCACCTTCCAAATAAAACATCCTAAATCCTAAAGAAACATTTGGTCTATAATAAGAGATCAAGTAGATGACCCAAGAACCCATCAGAGAAAAACATCCTTATGAGACATTTGGTGTAGAATTAGAGGGGTGCGCCTGGCCCTTGCTATAGTGCAACGCAAGGGCGACGCTTAAGGACCCCAGTAGCAAGCTACTGCGGTGTACCCTCCCCTGAAAAAAATTAATTTAATACCATTTGGGTCAATGACCCACATATCAAAAATAATGATAAAGAGCACGTTGATATGCATGAACAGTTTATGCACGCCAGGCAAAATTTTTTTTTAAATATTTATTTAAAAAAAATTTTGACTAGTGTGCATAAACTATTCATGCATGTCAGTGTACCATAAATCAGATATTAAACTAATAAGAACAAATACTACACTTGATCTTAGCCAAAAGGCCGAGAAAGGTATGCTTCTTTATTTCTTCTGATAGTCCTTTATAGCAAAGCTCTAGCTCTGTTGTATCTCATTTAATCCATGTGGGACAAGTTTATCGTGTTCCATTGTGCAGTATCCACGGATTGCTGTCCTTGTTGATCTTCTCAAAAATAAAGATGGCTTTTTGGATCTCTCACTAATGATTTCTTTTGTCTGGAGACACCGATTTGATGATAATGGAAGGGGCATAGATGTGAAGGAGTTTTAAATATGTAAAGGCCGATGTCAGCTTACTGAAGCCAAACTTTGCTGACTAGCTCGTGGGTTTTTAGATTAGTGCAGCCAATGACATTGAAGCAGCTAAAGTAGAGAAACAATTAGTAAGAGATTCAACACAATGGCCTACCACCATTGACTGTGATGAAATTCATTAATAAAATATACAGCATAAAATGTGGTGGCGAACACTCCAAAGTCCAAACCAAATCCTCAATACGTTCAAAGTCTTAATCATGAAGAAAACTTCTATTACACCATATTTCTCACTAGCACTATCAATAACGGATCAAGATTTTTTTACAATTGTCTGTTCTCATTTTAATACAATCGAATACGCGATTGAAAGAGACTCTTAATGGGGCCCAAGTGCTCGAACAGATCTCGAGACCTTATTAGGAGTCTCTTACAATTGCAGTCGAACAATCTGCAACGTTAATAGGAGATTGTAACCAATCCCGATCCATCTCTCACCTTTCTAGCTACCCACTTAAAAGAGGACACAAGACCCACTATTTATAAAGTCCAAGTAGTCTGCTTGAATAATTGGTTCAGCACAGTTGACTTGATTGGCAAAAAATGGTCCCTAATTATGTCGGGTTCTGTGAATGACGGCGGCACAAACCTTCATAAAGAGGAAACGGTAAGAGCTTGCTAGCTGCCACCAGGCAAGTTGACCAAGTTAACTACTTAAGCCGCCTATAACATAAACAGTAGAAGACAGATGAGCATATCTATTTGATTCTTTGAATCCTCATGGAGGCTGCTCAAGAGCTGCAACGAGCAACAGAAACCCGAGGTTAGTCACTCACCCATCTCGCCGATTCACTGTTGAAAAACATGAATATTTGTTATTTCTTTCTTCTTTTTATTTCCTCATAGTCTGATTTGAATATAGAATGCATTCAAGCAGGAAATAGTAAAGCTTTGTTTCTGGCAATCAGTAAATCCAGAGCCATATCAATTTCAATTCTTTAAACCAGACTGTAAATTGTCACATGTGAAAGGCAAGATTCGCAAATGGCTTTCTGTCCACTTTTTCTACCCCCAACAACTTCAGAAAAATACTATTACAACAACCAATAAATTAAAATAATATGCATATATATGTTGGTAAATGAGATAAACATGAAGATTCAAGAACATAACTCCCACAAATACCCGTAGGTTATTAAATAGTTAAACAGTTTGTGTATCCCATATACTCAGCTTTTAAGCAGCAACCAAAACCATTTGTTTCCAGTGCATCCCAGGATTATAAATAGCAAAAATGTCACCTCAGGTGGTCACTACTTGAGGAAAGGCTATTACTATAAAAGGGTTGGTTAAGTTGCAAGTAAAGCACTCTGAGCTCCTTTATAATCTACCTTACTCTACGTGGACAATTCATTTTACTAACGTGGCAGTAAAAATCATTATTGAATTTTAGATAGATCACTATTGAATGTTAGATCCAATAGTGATTTTTACTGTCATCTAGGAAATGTGCACTTTGAAGTGTGGGAGTGAGAGTATGTATAAAATTTCTCCTTTCTTAATTATGAGGATATGGGCTAAGTTATGTTTAGTTTCTGTCTGTGTGTGTCTGATTAGGTGAAGAGCCAGAGAAAAACTCACATAAAGGCATCTCTCTTACCAACCTACTGCAACTTCCTAAACTCAAACATTACAAGTGGTGGCTTCGTGTGATTTCTTACATCTTCTTTCTCCTTGCCGGCCAATCTGCAGCCACTCTCTTGGGAAGATTATACTATGATAAAGGTGGGAATAGTAAATGGATGGCAACATTTGTTCAATCAGCAGGCTTCCCAATTCTAATCCCCCTTCTCTTTTTCTTGTCACCCTCCATAAATACTTCCTCTGCAAGGCCACCACCTCTCTCCACCCTTGCCTTTCTCTACCTATTTTTGAAGGTGCATAAGATGATCACACTATTATAAGTGTGGTTATACCCACACCAGATTGTATACTATATACAGGAAGGTAATATAACTTCCAGTGGAGGTAACCGGTCAAGAGACATAACTCTTGGTCAAGAGTTAAGTTTGAACTCTTAAATAGAGTCCCATAAGAACACAAACACTATCTCAATCGTACATACGTTGGTTTTGTTACGTACAAAATGTGTGTTCAAGTTCTCTTGATCTCCACAGGATTTCCACCCTAACGGGAGAAATCCTTCCTGAGATTAATTATACAAGATCCTACGATCGTTCAGAATCCAACAGTGGTATCAAAGCCAGGTTGTGGAAGATCAAGAATTTGATGCAAGAATTTGAAATTGCTTCATCCGTTGGTTCTTCTTATGAACGTGAATTGAGTTATTTGAAGTTTATATCTTCAAATTGCAATTATATGTATATATATACTCTGTTCGGATGCATATACACGCAACTAATCTGTGATAAGAAACAGATTTGAATAGAATTGAATATGGTTTTATAATTTGATTTGGTTAAAATCAATGGATGCCATCGTAAGTAATCTGTGCAAACAGATTCGAACAGATTCAATCACGGTTTAAGATTTGATTTGGTTAAAATTCAAACATTAGATGCGTCTGGTCTAATGGTTAAGATTCTGCGGGGTTAAGTTTCTGTGAAGGAGAACTGGAGATGGCATCGGTTTGGGAAGAGGAAGAATCGCAGAGGTATTAAAAAAAAAAAAAAAAAAAAAAAAAGGAAATCTGGAAGAAGAAGACAACGGTGAAAATAGAAATCTTTGACTGCGGTGGTTAGGGTTTCTGCCGAGAGAGAGAGAGATGGGTAAGGTGGTGGAGAGGAAGAAGAAGGAGAAGAGAGGATGATCGTCGATGGTGAGAAAACTCCGAAAACGCACTCTCAAAGCCTCAAATTCTGCTCCTCTGCCGCGATCCCCGCGCCTGAATCCTAACCCCGACGCTGACGAGAGTGACTTCTTCGATAGCGACTCCGACGAGAGCGACGCCGACAAGCCAAGGGGAAGAACGGGATGCATGACCGACGCGAAATGGTCCGCTACGAGGAACAAGTTTGATGTGCGAAAAAAGTTTCGCAGCACGCAATCGACCAAATCCACAAGCGCAGAGAACGAAGAACTGTCAAGATCAGAATACATTTCTTCTATGGGGATGGGATTGATATCACACGGATTCAGCCCAGCAGATCAGAATACAGTTCTCCGAAGGAGAAGTGCGAGGAAGAAGCATAGTTTTTACAGCGCAGATTGGGAAATGGTTTACTAATTGATCTGGTTAAAATCAATTATCAGATGCGCTTAGCCTAGTGGTCAAGGCTTTGCGAAGGCTCTTAAGGAGGAAGAAGGCACTGGTTCGAGCAACGGCATCTGCGGTTTCTCTTTTGATTTCTAACCTTTATGCCGTTTCGGTCTTGGTTGACCCGATCCAAGCCTCCTAGAGCACGCCCACCATAACGATCCATCAATGCAGCCCAACCCGCAAAAGCCCGATTTGTTGAAAAACAACCGGCAATTAAATTGCCTGACCCGCCAAACCGCCCATACCCAATAACCGGTCCGGGATTCAACCCGCGGTTCAAGAGGTCCGGATTCACCAGACCCGGTCCAGCACAGGAAATCGCCCGGTTCACCTGAACCGGCCGATTCAAGAGGGTTTTGGTAATTTTGCTCGTTCTGGCTCATTTTAACTCCGATTTGATCCGTTCAAAAACGGTTGGAAAGCTCATTTGAAGGGCTACACTCTACTGGTTTATATAGAGGGTACAAAATATACTATTCTGAGAGAAGATTGATAGAAAATAGGGATGCTATCTTTCTTCAGAATGCCAACAAAATTACTCCTATGGAAATGATCTAACTTTTCAGAAAATGTAGATCCTCAATGTCAAGAACTATAAGATACTCCATTACAAGATGAACAAGATACATATGTTCAAAACAGTGAGAGTAAAATAAAGTTTAAAGATCAATCACTTGTGGATGCAAGTGATGGAAACAGTGGGAGTAAAAGATAAAGGCAACCGTCAAGTATACTCAGAGATCATTATGTTCTGAATGATAATGACACAGTGGTATTTGAAGTTCCACCAAGTTATACTGGAAATAGGATATGAGATGAGTTCGTTAAATCACTGTGTTTACACATAGAGGTGTCAAGATAAGTCAACAATATAGCCATTATATGTTAATGATATATTGTTAGCTGGTTATTGTCTGGATATGGTGAATGAAATAAAATGCATTCTCATGATCCAAATTTAAAATAAAAAGACATGGGTAGTGACACTCATGTTCTTGGTATAAGAATTTCTGGATAGAGAAATTCAGGATTATTGTTTTTGGATCGAAAATTATCTGGATAAAGTGTTCAAAATGTACAATTTGAAGAATTGTAAAGTTTTAAGCAAACTTGTCTACAAAGGGCAAAGAGACTATGTGCTCGAGAAATGAGGAGATAATAACAAAGAAATGGAAATATCCCCTATGCCCAGGCTATGGGCATCCTTATGTATGTTATGACAAGTATTATACATGATATTTGTCATGCAACTGGATTGATAAGTATGTTTCAAATTCAATCCAATTAGAGTACATTGTCAGGCAGTGAAGCAAATACGGTGATATTTGCGTGGCATCAAGGTTATCTAGATGATAAAAATTTACAAGTGAATGCATATTTCTATTTGGTGGAATGGTTGTTTCTTGGTTTCAGAAAGAAACAAGGTTGTGTTGTGGAGTTCACAATGGAGCTTAGTACATTGCATGCAGCACAAAGGTAAGTAATTTGGGCTGGATTTAATTTTTTGTCGACAATTTAATTTAGGTATACCTAGTAGACCAATAAATGTGTTTTGCTATAATAAGTCTGCTATCTCTTTAATAAAAAGTGGAGCACATAGCTCCAATGACAAACACATTTATAGAAGTTATCATTATATTCAAGATATAGTGGAGAAAGGTGAAATAAAGGTTGAATTTACTTCATCAATAGAGATGGTAGCCGATCCTATGACCAAGGGATTGCCTCTGGATAAATTCAGAGGGCATGTAGCAACAATGGGATTGAAATACACCTAGGTGAGAGCTACATGGGTTGACGCATAGTCGGAAGGATTCGGGGACGCCTGGAAGAACGATTTTATGCACTTCTGCCTAATGGAAAAATAATTGGTCAGTTAAGGGCAGATGATACTAATGAGGTACGGATATTACATCTCACATAAGTGTAAAGTCCACTGAAAGGCATTATGTTGAGATTGAGTAGTATCTATGCTCAGAAGGTGCAAAAAGACGCTAATAAGGTGTATCAAGGAAAACCATAGGAATAATGGCTTTAAAGGAAGTACTTGATCAAAAATTTAGCGCAAGTCGACACATGGTTTTGTGTACGGCTGAAGTCGTCAAGTGTGGAATGGGTGTGGACTATACTCCCAACCATGGAGAATTGATGCCGTTCGTTTGAGAGATAGCGAAATGAAGTCATCCCTAATATACTATCGGTAAGGAAGTATATGGTAAAGGATGCGGTCAGATAAGATGACGAAAACGTGCGCACGTATAGCCATGTCATGATCTGACACTAATCTGTAGGTTTTACAGATGAGAGTTGGCATGGGGCAAAATTATTACTACCATGATAATCATGCTTAACTAATGGTAAAAATGATATAATCAGAAGGATTCAGGGAACGCCTGAATGAATGATGGTATGCGTTTCTTTCGCTTCATTAAATGTAATGAACATTCTTGGGCGAATGACACTTGTGAATAACAGACATCATAAACAAACATAAATGTGTAAAGTCCACTTAAAGGCATTATGTTAAGTTTGATATAATATCTGTATACCGATAGTCATCGGAAAGAAGTGTCAATATAATCTCAAATAGGGATAACCTTGGAGATAAGAAATTGAATAAAAAATTCAATACAAGTTTACATATGGTTACTATGTAAAAATCATTAATTATAGTTTGGGTGTGGACTGTATTCCCAACTATGGTTAATTAATGTTATTTGCTTAGATAAAATAGCAAGTAAAGTCACCACTAGTATGTCGTCGGTAAGACACATATGGTAAAAAGGTGCAATTAGTGAAATAACATAAGTGTGTACACATCAAAGATGTTATGATTTGATTATTGTCTGCAAGCGTTAGCAGATAAGGAGTTGACATGTTTTAAAGTACCAAAGTTAAACATGTACAACTAGGGTTTTATTACTGATCATAATAGTATGATCAAGTGGGAGATGAAGGTGCATAAGATGATCACACTATTATAAGTGTGGTTATACCCACACCAGATTGTATACTATATACAGGAAGGTAATATAACTTCCAGTGGAGGTAACCGGTCAAGAGACATAACTCTTGGTCAAGAGTTAAGTTTGAACTCTTAAATAGAGTCCCATAAGAACACAAACACTATCTCAATCGTACATACGTTGGTTTTGTTACGTACAAAATGTGTGTTCAAGTTCTCTTGATCTCCACAGGATTTCCACCCTAACGGGAGAAATCCTTCCTGAGATTAATTATACAAGATCCTACGATCGTTCAGAATCCAACAATTTTTAGGCATACTCTTGGCAGGTGACAATCTGATGTATTCATACGGACTCTTATATCTCCCTGTCTCTACTTATTCTCTACTATGTGCAACCCAATTGGCCTTCAACGCGATCTTCTCCTTCTTCCTCAATTCCCAAAAGTTCACACCCTTTATATTCAACTCTCTAGTCCTTGTTACCATGTCGGCAGCCCTTCTTGCAGTCGATGCTGACTCTGAAAACACAACAGCAGGAGTCCCTAAAGGGAAGTATGTAATTGGATTTCTTTGCACGCTCGGTGCATCTGCAACATACTCATTATACCTCTCCCTAGTGCAGCTGTCTTTTCAGAGGGTGATAAAAACAGAGACCTTCTCTGCTGTCTTGAATATGCAGATATACCCATCATTTGTTGCGACATGTGCGTGCGTGGTAGGACTTTTCGCAAGCGGTGACTGGAAAGTTTTGGAGAAAGAGATGAAGGAATATGAGAAAGGAAAGATATCCTACTTGATGACTTTGATTTGGACGGCTGTGACATGGCAGATTTCTTCTGTGGGTATGTTGGGGTTGGTTTTTGAGGTGTCTTCTCTCTTCTCCAATGTCATTGGTACATTGGCTTTGCCTGTTGTTCCCATTCTTGCTGTGATATTTTTCCATGACAAGTTAGATGGGGCGAAGGTGATGGCACTGCTGTTAGCTGTGTGGGGCTTTCTTTCATACATCTATCAACATTATCTCGACGACTCTAAATCCAAGGTAAACAAAACCAATGCTGATGAGGCTTCAAGGTCTGTTGTAGAGATTTGTTGATGACACTATATTTTTTGTTTTAATTACTTCAGTGTTTTTTGTATTTTATTTAATGCTTACATCAATTATGTTTAAGCACGCAAGCCACCTTACTTATCCTTTTAACAGCCATTCAGAACATCATTTTATGTATTAGATAGCTAGTAAGGAACATCATTTAAGGAAGATTTTACTAGAGCAATGGTGAAAATGGGTAATGTTGGCGTCAATGTACAGGATCAAAAGGAGAGATTAGGTGAGTTTGCAATAACAGTGCAAGTTAATATTACTTGATGTCCCTCTAGAAAACTTGGTTTAATATTATGTGGGTTAATGAACCATGTATTAGATGTTAAACTGATGAGATCAAATATTACACCTAATGTTAGCCACAAGGCTGGCTGAAAAAGATGAATATGGATCGCCAACAAGTCGTCGCCCGAATAACAAGCATTTCGAGTAGTTCCATAGAGAGTGGAGCATCTATAGGGCTCACCTGCCTTGTAGAGAGGGTAGATGCAAGGTTCACTTGTAAGATTTAGAGTCGAACAATTCGGAACATAGCCCTGCACTCATCCTTTATGTGAAGCTACCTAAATTGCTTACAATTCGGTAAGCAAATTACAAGAATCCAAATTTGGTGCAACCGTGCAATGAAGTTGTAAATAGATCGAGATCTGAATTGGGTATTTCGCAGTGTGCAATACATTTTATCTAAACAGTTCATTTCAAATGAATTAGTCCAAACTATAACAATAATTTTTTTTTTTTTTTTTAAATAAAAATAAAAATGAGTCCGTCGGATGTCGGTAGGTGTTGGGGGTGGCAGCTACCACCAGGCAATTGTTCGGAAGTAGTTGTACTATCTCTGTTGAGAATTAAGGGGTGGCCGTGACCACCTCCACGGCCACCAGTGAGACTATACATTACGGCAAAGCTCTCGTTTTGCCATCTCTCATTTAATCAATGTGGGATAAATATGTTGTGTCCCATTGCTTAACTCTACTATGCGCATAATAACAATATCCAGAGATTATTGTCCTCGTCATCTATTGTTCTTCTCAAAAAATAAAGACGCTTTTGGATCCTAAGCGTTCGATGATAGGGGCTTATTTTGTTGATCATTTTAAACATATTTATGCTTCGCCGATTCTCACTAATGATTTCTATGGGGCACTTGGATTCGATACCCGATTCATCAATTGCTTGCTCGTATTATTTGTAATTTGAGTAAGTAATTGTGTGAGAAAGCCCACCTGTCCAGTTAGATATTCGAGCAACTTGAGATTTGCTCGAGTATTTAGGTCCCATAAGGAGCCTTCTTACAATTGAATGTCTAGAGGTGTGGGAGAACATCAATTTTATGTCTAGTGGATATTATTTTCTTTAGAAAGCATTTTTCAAGTTAGATTAATACTTTACACCATGCAAAACACCCAAAAATAAACAAAACGTTTTTCAAAAAATTATTTGACGCCATAACAAATTAGGCCTAAATTCTTCTCTCATTACAAATACTTCTAATCTTACCTCAACAAGTGGTCAACTCTTCTAACAATTTCTATAATCTATTGGATCCCATTACTTTTGAAGAAGACAACTTAACGTTATGTGCTATCTGAGTTGGAAAAAAAATTTTAAGCCCTTAATAGCTTGGACACGACAAAAGACCCTTTTCTGAATGAAATATTAGAGCGTTGTGAAGCAATATATGTAATAGGAATAAGGAAAATAGAGAATATAAAAATTGAAGTGCCAAGTGCGCAACAAAAGCACCACTAGTGCCCATATATTCTCCCCCCTTTTTTTTTTTTAAGGGAAATTCATTCTGATTTTATTGATAGAATAGTCAAGAGCATAAGAGCTCTTTATAATCACAGAACAAAATAATTCTGAAAGATCATAGCTGAAGCTAAAATATTACACGTCTAGAGGTCAAAACATACATATCTTTAATTGAAATCCTATCTATGACGTCAAACATCCGCAAACCCTGCCCAATCTTTAGCTTATAGAACATATCTACTCTAGTAGACTCCTTCCGGGGCAAAGGTAGCATATTTCCTAGGCATGAGCAAAAAACCCACACCCAAACTATTCTCTTTTAAACCCGAAAGGCAAAAAATTATTCAATTCCTCAACCCAAAGGCCAGGACAACAAAACATACATGAAAATACAAGGAAAAAACAAAGCAACTAAAACCCACAAACCAGCAGCACCATATAAACTAGTACATATATATACACCAAAGTATTTTTAATGGTTTAAAGTTTATTGGGAGTTATTAATGCCAACTTTATTTTTTCTATTTCCAATGTCAGACTCTCTGCTCCTTAAAAACCTTCGAAATAATATATATATATATATATATATATATATATATAGTTTGTAGTTTTTTGAGAGTGGTCACTTGCTTAAAAATCTGAATCACACCTTCTTAGCCCTAATACCATGATAGGATGGCCCCCTCTGTGCAGCATTTTCAGCCTATAATAACTCAAAAGACAAAGAATATTCGAGTCAAAAGTTACAAAAACTCAAGTAACAAGAGTTACAAACGATACATTAAGTTTATTGATATTAATGTAGAAGTAGAAATGTTTGTAACGCTCATACTCTTTCTTTATAAATAGAGTATTGTACATCATCAAATATATCAAGGAAATATGTAGCCAAGAAAAAACTTTAATGTGCGGACGTAAGCTATAAGATGAACCACCTTAATCTGCATATTTCTTTCTTGCTTTTTCTCTTTATATTTTTATATACTTTAACAGTAATATAGTCTAAAAAATTATAGCCATAGTTTTGGTCAACATATTTAAGGCTATTCTCCATAAAGGGGTTGCCCCTAATGAATCAAGCTTTGCGTCAGGTAGATCAATCCAACGATGATAAACCAATCACGGCATAATTATCTATATTAATCCACTCTTTGATTTCATGGACGAGAGAATGCATTTTATTTCCTCTTTCTCCATATTAATCAATTTGAGTTTTTTTTTTTTTTTTTGTCCTCTTCTAGGAGCTTAAGACAAGAAAATCCTTTATGTCCCTTTTTTTTTTGGTCCAATGTTAGAAATCATCTCTCCCCTTTTTATTAGGGGTGTCAAAAATTACCGGGGAACCGGAAAACCGGGAAACCGGAAAACCGGGGTCCTAGTTCCGGTTCCGGTTTGAAAAATCTAAAAACCGGGTACCCCGGTTCCGGTACCGGTTTTTGGTACCCGGTTTTTACCGGGAATACCGGAACCGGGTTTCCATTTTATTTAATAATATTTATATATTATTATATTTATATATTAATATATATATTATATATATTAATATTTTTTACACTTAGGTTTAGGTTTAGGGTATTTTAAAAAATTAAATTTTTATTTCTAAGGCCCAAATAGGCAAAAACAATGATTTTTTAGGATTTTTGGACTTTTTAAGGTTTATTTTTTAATTATTTGGAACAATTACAACAAAGCTCATTTAATTTAGATAAAGAAACTAATAGATTTTTTAAAAAATGGGCCAACTTATGAAAAAAAAATTGGCTTATTTTAGGCCCAATACCTAAAATAAGCCCAAAAATCAATTTTTTAAAAAAACCGGTTACCGGACCGGGTAATACCGGAACCGGCCGGTAACCGGGACCCCGGTTAACCGGGGTCCCAGTTCCGGTTCCTGTTTCTCAAAATTGAGAACCGGGGTACCCCGGTTCCGGTTCCGGTTTTGGCCAAAAACCGGGAAACCGGACCGGGTTGACACCCCTACTTTTTATCGGAGAAGGATCCAGAAGGAATACCAAAGAAATATCTCTCATTGAAGAATCCAAAGGAAATTTTCTTTGGGGATGACCTAATTATCTTTGCCTCTTGCATTAACAATGTCCAAATAAAGGCAAGATAAAGTTTAGTCTAGCTATATTAGAGGTGAATTTTGTTGCCCGAATTGCAATTCAAGTAACAGATGCGAGTTTACGAACAATTTGTTCTCTTAAAACCAATTTCAAACAACATGCTCGGGCTAGACAACAAATTGCTATAAACTATCCTATAACAACGAGTAATTGAGTCACCCCAGCTAACCAAAAATTTTACCCATTAACATTTGTAATGTTAGCACATTGTAAAAAATTGTGGGTAATGTAAATTATGAGAATTATAGAACTGGAAGTAAGAGATAAAAGAACTAAATTCGGTGACACCTATATGTTGTTCACTACTCTAAATTCTCCTATAACCCCCTAATAAACTTTAATATCTGTAAAACACTTCTATTTATAGGAAAATTTAAAATTTAGATAGATAAATATGGTAATTAGTTTAACCACCGTTATATGGAGAATAATTTTCTATATTATAATGCACATGATATAATTGACAGATACAGAATAACAGCCACAAAAATATAATTGCAGTATAACTATAGGTTTCCAAATAATTTTAATGTAGAAAATACATTATAACACAATTAATACAACTGACAGACACAGAAAATCTGCAGCAAGAAATATTTGATTAGTTACTGAGGGGAGCGCTTGGCCCTTGCTATAGTGCAACGCAAGGGCGACGTCTGAGGACCCCTGTAGCAAGCTACTGCGGTGGACCATCCAACTGAAAAAAATTAATTTAATATCAGATATTAAACTGAGAAGAACAGATACTACACTTGATCAGTTGATCTTAGCCAAAAGGCCGGGAAAGGTATGCTTTTATATTTCTTTTGATAGTCTTTCATAGCAAAGCTCTAGCTCTGTTGTCTCTAATTTAATCCATGTGGGACAAATGTACCGTGTACCGGTGTCCCATTGCTTAGCTCTATTCCAAAAGCTGCACATATTATTGTCCTTGTCAATTGTCATCCCTTGATCTTCTCAACAATAAAAATCCCTTTTGGATCTCTGACCGTCCAGATAGGCTTACAGACATTTTCTACAAGAAAAATATAATATAGAATTGTGAATATTGTTATATATATATATATAAAGAGTAATGGTATCACTATCTTATTATAATAATGTAGCATTGTGAATTTACCATTAGATTCTGTTTCTTTTAATAATTATTGATTGAGGGCAGATTGATAATGCCACAACAACATGGTAAAATAGTGGTATGGTACATTACATTACTCCTAGTTAAAAGCTTTGAATCACACATTTTTAGCTGTAATATTAATTATAAATGTGCTTATGGGTGATAAGTTTTACATTAGTTTTTTATTAGATGAGACTGAATCTTAAAAGTGATTTTAAGGAGTTTTAATTGCGAGTTAACTAGCTCTTTTGAAATGATACTACAAATGTGACTAACGATTTTTATGAATTATTACAAATGATATTAGAACAACATGGTAACACTATATGGTGCTGAGATAACACTTCATGACATGAACATGAAGATGTTAGAGATTTGAGTGTGTAAGATTTTAACACCGCAAAAGTTAGTCCTGCATTGGATATGTAAATTATAAAAGTGTTCATGAGTAGAGATTGTGACATCTCAAAAGTTAGTCTCGCGTTAAGTGGGCGGATAATAAGTTGCTCATGGATGTTAAGTCTTACATTAATTCCTTAACAAATGATTCTAGGTAGTTTAAATTGCAATATAATTAGTCATTTTAGAATGATAGTGTAGCCAAAGAGAACAATTTCTCTAGGTCATTACATGCTCGACCACCTTTCTTTAGATGGACACCTTTCTTTAGATAGACTTGGTCGTGTTGTACCTCTTTATTTTCTTATTTTTAAAGTAATAAATTAATCTTTATTCCTATATTAGTAATCATATGTTTTTTAAAAATATTTTTTATAGGTAGGTGTGAAAAATTGTCCTTAAAATATTTGTGTTGTTGAATGCCTAAAGACTCTTGTCGTAATACAAAGTTGCGGCCCCGATACCACCTATTTGATGATAATGAAAGAGGCGTAGAAGTGAAGAGTACTTTTAAATAAGTAAAGGTCGATATCAGCCTACTGAAGCCAAACTTTGCTGACTAGCACCTGAAATATTGATACAAGTAGAGATTCATTAATAAATATAAAGCATAAAATGTTGTGAAAAACACTCACACACCAAATCTCCAGTACATTCAGAGTCTGAGTCATATAGAAAACTTATTTTCCATCATATTTCTCAGCAGGACTATAAATAACGGATCGAGATTTCTTATAATTGCGAGTTCATTGTAATATAATCGGATAGCCAGTTGAAAGAGGCTTTTAATAAGGCTCAAGATTTGTTCCGATACAATTGCAGTCGAACAAATTGTAATTTAAATAAGAGATTGTAGCTAATCCCGATCCTTCTGTCTTTTATAACGGACCGCCCACTTGAAAGAGGACACAAGACCTGCTATTTAATATTTATGACCTCCAAGTAGACTGCTTGAATAATTGGTTCAACACAGTTGGCTGGATTGGCAAAAAAAAATGAAGCTACCAACCTAAGAATGGTCACTAAATTACTAATTATGTCGGGTTTTGTGAATGCTGCAACAAGGATGGCGTCAGACTCACAAACCTTCATAAAGAGGAAACACTCAACTAACAGTAAGAGGTTGCCGGCTGCCACCTGGCAAGTTGGCCAACTTAAGCCACCTATAACATGAACACAAGAAGAAAGATGAGCATATCTGTTTGATTCTTTGAATCCTCATGGAGGCTGCTCAGGAGCTGCAACGACAAACAGAAACCCGAGGTTTGTCACTCACCCATCTCGCTGATTCACTGTTGAAATACATGAATATTTGTTATTAGTTCTTTCTTCCTTGAGTAATGCTACATTCCTCACGTTCAGTTTCACACTCCCTTAAGTGGCTTTGAATTTGAAGTGAATCTTTATAGGATTTTAATCAAGTAGTAGTTTTAAAAGCCACCAAAATGAGAGTATAGTGAAGGTATGTGTAGCATTACTCTTCTTTCTTCTAGCAACCCGATTTTCGGGTAATTTCTCCTTCACCTTTTGGGTAAAAAAGAGTGGTATTTGGTCATCATAAGTGTCAGCAATGTCCAGCCTGTTTGTTGCAACTTTTAATCAATTTGTGCGAGAAAGTTGTATGCCTACGACCTTGCATTTTGTGTAGAAGTTTTGAGAAACGGGTGAACAAAAGGTCAACAAGAAAAGTTACACAAAAAAGGGGTTGCCAAACACACAAAGCTTTGTTTCTGGCAATCAGTAAGTCCAGAGCTATATCAATTTCAGTTCTTTAGTTTTTTTGTCCACTTTTTCTACCCCCAACAACTTCAGAAAAATAAGATTACAACAATCAATCAAAATAATATGTAAATAAGCATGCATATAGATGTTAGTAAATGAGATGAACATGAAGAACATAACTCCCACAGTTACTGGTGGGCTATTAAATAGTTAAGCAGTTTGTGTATCCCATAAACTCTGGCTTTTAGGCAGCAACCAAAACCATCTGTTTCCAGTGCATCCCAGGATTATAAGTAGCAAATATGTCAACTCATGCGACACATCTTGAAACAACGTGAAAGCATTAGTCTTATTTGCGCTATTAAATTCTCTAAAATCATTTATAAAGTCTAATCGAATCTTAGCACTCATAAACGTCTTTATAATTTACCCAATCTACATGGACAACTCATTTTCCCAAAGTGGCACTAATCTTGACATGGTTGAAACTTTTCTTAATTGTTTTCTCTGCACTTGGTGAATCATGAAGACTTATGTTTAGTTTCTATGTGTGTGTCTGATTAGGTGACGAGCCAGAGCAAAACTCACATAAAGGCACCTCTCTTACCAACCTACTGCAACTTCCTAAACTCAAACATTACAAGTGGTGGCTTCGTGTGACTTCTTACATAATCTTTCTCCTTGCCGGCCAATCTGTAGCCACTCTCTTGGGAAGATTATACTATGACAAAGGTGGGCATAGCAAATGGATGGCAACATTTGTTCAATCAGCAGGCTTCCCAATTCTACTCCCTCTTCTCTTTTTCTTCTCACCCTCCACAAGATCCAACGAAAATATTGCTTCCTCTGCAAGACCACCATCTGTCGTCACCCTTGCCTTTCTCTACCTATTTTTAGGCCTACTCTTGGCAGGTGACAACCTTATGTATTCATACGGACTCTTATACCTCCCTGTCTCTACTTATTCTCTACTATGTGCAACCCAATTGGCCTTCAACGCCATCTTCTCCTTCTTCCTCAATTCCCAAAAGTTCACACCCTTTATATTCAACTCTCTAGTCCTTGTCACCATGTCGGCAGCCCTTCTTGCAGTCAATGCTGACTCTGAAAACAAAACAGCAGGAGTCCCTAAAGGGAAGTATGTAATAGGATTTCTTTGCACGCTCGGTGCATCTGCAACATACTCATTGACCCTCTCCCTAGTGCAGCTGTCTTTCCAGAAGGTGATAAAAACAGAGACCTTCTCTGCTGTCTTGGATATGCAGATATATCAATCATTGTTTGCAACATCTGCGTGCGTAGTGGGACTTTTTGCAAGCGGCGAATGGAAATTTTTGGGGAAAGAGATGAAGGAATATGAGAAAGGAAAGATATCCTACTTGATGACTTTGATTTGGACAACTGTGATTTGGCAGATTTCTTCAGTGGGTATGTTGGGGTTGATTTTTGAGGTGTCTTCTCTCTTCTCCAATTTAATCAGTACATTGGCTTTGCCTGTTGTTCCCATTCTTGCTGTGATATTTTTCCATGACAAGTTAGATGGGGCGAAGGTGATGGCACTGCTGTTAGCTGTGTGGGGCTTTCTTTCATACATCTATCAACATTATCTCGATGACTCTAAATCCAAGGTAAACAAAACCAGTGCTGATGAGGCTTCAAGGTCCGTTGTAGAGATTTGTTGATGGCACGGATATTCAAAACAAAATCAAAAAGGTCGTAAAAATCCAGGATTACATTGCAGGAAAAAGACCTCTGCTGATGATACTACAAAACACTTTCATTTTAACTATTTCAGTGTTTTGAGTATTTTATGTAATGCGTTTTTATTTTGTCAGGTATGCAATTTCGGAACGTCCTATTTAAAAATAATAATTTTAAAACAATACCATTTGAAAATGCAATTTTATAGAGTTTATAAGTGAAGAAAAAAATAGTTTCATTTTATAAATTTTGAAAAAATCAAAAGAAAACTACTTATAATGCTCTAATACACACTTCGAAGCAAAAGAACTTAGAGTAGAATTGGGCAGGGGCCGCGCGAACGCAGGCCCCCTCTAGCACAAATTATGACGTAGGCTCTCCCACATTGGGGAGACCTTAGGCGAGCACCCCTCCCAAGTGCAATGGAGGTCACTAGCCTAGGCCATAGTCCTACATGATCGACCATTGACCCCGTCCAGGTAAGTATGTTGCTATGTTGCTCTCACTTCTTATATATACAACCGTACCTCCACCTCTTCACTCTTCCAGTTTCGATGTGGGACTGATATAGCATAGACTAGTGAGGTTTTTCCCTTTCATATTTTTAGTCCACAGATGACGGACAGTACCTAAAAGGGTCAATGTACATCTCTGCTATTCATTAACTAACCAAGAACCTAAATTAGTTTTCAATCACAAAACTCCTTTTATTTTTAGTAGTTTAATAAAATAATTAGAGGGCAATTCATTTTCATATGTTGGATTCTAGTCGTGTTAATACATGGATATAAAATTATATAAGTCAAATTTAACTCAACCTATTTAATTAAACATGTTAAGCTTCTCAACGGTACCCATGTCGGGTTCAAGGGTTGTATTGAAAATTGACAACCATAAATGTTACATGTTGAGTTCAAATTGTATGGAGACATGAATATAAGACAAGTTTTTGTTTTGTTTTTTTTTTTCTTTTGGGTTAATAACCTTTTTGGTACTTATGTTTTAATGTTTTTATTTTTTTCCCCTAGGTTATAAAACATGACAAATCTAATACCTTAGATTTTGGAAAAAGACCGAATCACCACTTCCGTTAATTTTCGTCAATCCCCACTAACGGAAGTCCATGTCATTGTTATTTATATTGCGACATGTGTCATAAAATTTTTTTAAAAAAAAAACTAAACTAAACCTAAAAAAAATTAAAAAGTTACTAGTGAGAATATCACTCCCGTTGCTGAGAAAGTAGATCGAGAGGTCGTTTTAGTCTTTTAGACCTTTTTTTTTTGGTAAAATTTACTTAACCCCTTCAAACTATTATCCCAATGACAATTTACCTCAAAACTATCAATTATGACAATTTACCCCCCAAATTATTAAAACAATGACAATGTACCCCCAATACTAAAAAAATGACGAAATTATTTATATAGAATTTTCAATAAGACAAAAATACCCATAAAATTTTGAAAAAAAAAAACTTAAATTTTAGTATTTTTATTTTTATTTTAGTAAGAGTAATTTCATCATTTTATTAAAATTAGAAATACATTATCATTGTTTTGGTAATTTGGGAGTAAATTGTCACAATTGATACTTTAAGAAATAAATTGTCATTAGAGTAATAGTTTAAAAGAATTATGTAGACTTTATTTATTTATTTATTTTTAACATTTTCGGCGTAAATAGGCTTAGATATGGAATTTCGGAACGATCCCTTGGTGGGTTTTTTTTTTTTTTTTTTTTTTTTTTCCTTCAGATGTTGATTTCTATAAGACGCTGAGAGATCACTGTTTTGATATCATTCTTCCTCTGTGATTTTTGGTGCAGTTTTGGGTGGGTTGTCCTCGTATTGCGGTCTAGCAATAGGAGCTGAAAGATAACTGTTTGACATGGAGTTTTCTTTGTGATTTTGGGAAATAAAGCTGCTGGAACACTGATTTCCATATGGGTCATGCTTAGATTTTGATATTAATCACATATAGGAGTATTGGAGTTGCAGAGCTATTGTGGGTTATTTGAGAAACTGGAATTGGAAATGGAGGATCAGGCAGTTGTTGGTGATATATCTCCCCTGAATATATTCAGGAAAGAAGATGAGGAAGATTTTCGGAGTTGTTGCGAGGATGAGGAAGTGTGGAAGGAGAATCCGTGAAGGAAGAGTCAAAAGACGATCTTGATGAATTTTCAGTGACTTTTTAATTTTTTTAATTTTTTTTTAGGTTTTTTTTTTTATTATTATTATTTTTAATTTTTATGACACATGTCACGATATAAATGACAATGACGTGGACTTCTATTAGTGGGAATTGACGAAAATTAACGAAGGTGGTTATTCAGTCTTTTTTAAAATCTGAAATATTAGATTTGTCATGTTTTAAAACCTAAGAAAAAAAAAAAAAAAACATTAAAACTCATATGCCAAAAAAGTTATTAACCCTATTTTTTTTTTTTAAAGTACATATGAAAGCCGAAAAAGAGATAAAACAATTTCAATTTGATAGGTTTTTCTCAATTGCAATTTAAATAGACAGAAAAGGAAAAGGAGATATGAGAGTGTTGCCGGAGTTAACTCTCATTGCAGCCCATTTTACAGCATAATAAGTACATAAATTTGCATTTATGTCGACTTTTCGAGCTTCTAAAACAGAAGAAGGTGAGATAAAATCGATGGCATCTGAGATTAAAGAAGAAATTCACCATTAGAATTTACAGAGCCACTATAACAACTTGAAAATCCCTTTGAAGGATGAAAAGGCCAATATGAAGGGATACAGCTAAGGAAGTGGACTCCTTGATCCATCTCATTGAATAATTTGTCTAGCATATCTGTTTGGTCTCAATTGCTATTACATTAAGTTTTACTCAAAAGTCCTTTGGTGTGGGTGTATGCAAGCTGGTTATTTTACTTATATTTATATAGAACTCACATGGAGTCACAGTCCATATGAGATTTTGGGTGGATTGTGGATTTTGGACGTATTAGTTCAGCGTTTTAGCGATGTCCGAAGGACAAAATATGAAAATAATTTTTATTTTAACTATCTACTTTCATCATTTCATTCAACTATTCTTTATTTTTTAAAGCATATGTTTCAAAGTCATTATGTTTTTTTTTTAAAAAAAAAATAATAAAATAGTAAGCATTGTAGCAGCTTACCAATTTTTGGACTAAAATAATTACCAAATGCAACTATATTTTCACCTAAGTTCACGTCCGAACAAAATAAAATAACCTTTAATTAGTGGAGTATAATTGGGTGGTTAATTAATGAATAGTAGAGACATACATAATGGCATAATGCAATAATCACTTTGACTTACGGTTTGTGGGCTAAAATATGAAAGGAAAAAAAGCCTTAGTAGTCTATTCCAACAGTTCCACAGTACCCTAAACCCTTGGCTGCTCAGTTAGCCACTTCCTTGGCTGCTCAGTTCCCAAAAACCAAGTAAGGAAAGTAACCCCTTAGGCCCGCACAAGAGGAAAGAAAACCTCATTCTTAAAGAATGAATCTATACTTCATGTAATTCATAAAAAAAATGATATTCCCTTTGACAGTACTTTAAAATTACCTTCATTCAAAAAACATTTCTCAGTATTAATATGTCGACTTATATATTTTTATCTTCATATTTCAACACAAAATAAACCCGACCCGTAAATCCAAATCGTCACCCCTCACTACTAATATGTTTAATACAAATTTACATCATCTGCTTGATTTGCTCATCTTTGGGGCTTTTATTTTCCTTTCCTCTCTTTTGAGCAGTGGAGTGTAAAGTGAGTTCCGCCAAAACCATATTCAAATACTACTTGACAAGCCCTATCCTTTTTTCAGTTGGAAAAGGCCGAAGCAAAAAGTTGTGAATAATTAAGGTAGGTAGAGTATTTAAAACGCATGGGACTGAGTTCCAAACGAGTCAACCGAGAATAGACCGGAATATAAAACGGAGCTCACGTGTCCCATCTCGATCATATAAATACACCGACCAACATTTTCTCTGCTGTCACCACCACTCCCGTTGCTCCACATTTCAAACCGAACCAATTCAAATTTGAGAAGATAGCTATCCTTCTCCTTCTTCTTCTATCTCTCTACTGCCTCTCCCTCTCCGTCTTTCTCACTCGCTCCCCCATTTCTTCTCCTGGTTCTTCTAGGGCTTGCGGAATGGCGACCATGGAGAGCTTGATAGGCCTCGTGAATCGGATACAGAGGGCGTGTACGGTCCTTGGCGACTACGGTGGTGATGAGGCTGCTTTGCCTACTCTATGGGAGGCTCTTCCTTCCGTCGTCGTCGTCGGTGGTCAGGTCCTCTCTCTCTCTCTCTCTCTCTGTATGTGTACGAATTTGTTTATGTATGTCTTTGGTAAGTCTGATACTTGGTGTGTTTTCAAGTTAATGTACTGGTTTTGGCCTAGTTCTCTCTCCTCTCCCTCTCTCTATGCGTGTACGTACGTATGTATGCGTCTATGTGTAATGTGATTTGCTGATTTGTGGTGTGTTTTGGATGGGAGTGTAGAGTTCGGGAAAGTCTTCGGTGCTGGAGAGCATAGTCGGGCGTGATTTTCTTCCCAGGGGATCAGGTAGGGTTCGTGATTTTTATAAAATGCTTTTGTTTTGATTTTGAATTTGTAGTCTGTTTGGTTCATGAAAAAAAAAGAAAGAAAAAAAAGAAAAGAAAAGGATAATCGTTGATTTTTAGGTTTAATGTTCCCGTTTGTTTTCAAAGAAGATTAAATGCTAGTCAACTAAGTCAAGCGATGAGTCCGAGGTTGAATCCAGAGAAGGGTGTTGATAGCAACTCAAACGACAAAATTAAACTAAAATAGTAAAATTGATTTAAAGACAAAACTGCAAGGATTGCTTGTTTTTTTGGTGAAAAGCAATTTGGCTTAAGAAGAACTACAATATTTTAAAACACTAAAGGCTTTAGGATTCACACAAACACAATCATTGGTAGTTTTAACAATCTTATTTTATAACTCAACTAAAATTCATACAAAAGATGATCTTATAAGTGGGATGCTTTACGATAAAAACACAAAAACTAATTTTTCCAAAAGTATGTTTATATGAATTTAATCGATTTTATGCATGACAAAACTAGTGAATTAATTCACAGGCAATTCTAAGTGTTTAACATGCCCGCTAAATCAAAGAATTATATAGAATAAATCACTTTTCCAAATGATTTAAGTAATTAAAAATATAAAACTCAAGGGAAAATACATTGTAGTCCCTTGAACTATAAGCCTTTTTGCACTTACACCTCCAAATTTTAAAAAGTGACATTAGGGCCTCCCATACTACCACCGCGTGTCAAATTAGACACTTTGCATTTTTATCCATACTCTTAAAAATTAAAATTATTAAAAAATAATCATTTGAAAAAAATAAAAATAAAAAACTAAAAACTAAAAACAACAAAAACGGGTGCCCATTTCATAGTAGCTCCCTCAATTATTATTATTATTTTTTTCGAATGGTTATTTTTATATTTTATTTATTAATAACTTCAAGGGTATTTTGGGGAGAAAAATGCAAAAATATCTAATTTGACACGCAATGGTAGTATGAGGGGGCCTCAATGTCACTTTTTAAAGTTTGGAAGCATAATTGCAAAATATGTGATAGTTCGGGGGGCTAAAATATATTTTCCCCAAAACTTAATCATTAAAAACCATAAGGATTGTTAAGAACATACCAATGTCCTAGAAAAGACAAATACATTCATTAAAACTCATTTTAAGCACAAAATCAATTATTGAACATTATCCCAAAATCATATTAAAAAATGCATGAATTAACACAAAGTATGGTAATGCTTCCTAATAATGATATAAATATGTAAAATTAAGTTATTATCACTATGGTAGTAGGCTTGGTTGAATAGAGTTTAAATTTTATTTAATTTTTAAAAAAGTTTTTTGGTGTTTCTACCTTTTCTGAGTAGGTGTTTTTCTTGTATACTCTGTGTACATGGGTTGCACCCTCTTGTTTTTTATAAAATTCCTATTATATAAAAAAAAGTTGGGTGTTTCTTGAACCTTAATGGTTCTATAACATCATTTTCCCCTACAATTTCTCAGCAATCAAACAGAGATATTTTGATTAATCAATTTTTGTCCACAAAAGAAACATAAATATGAACACTGTAAAACATGATGTTACATTTATTTTCTTCTGTTCTATGCAAAGAAGGTTTCTTGATATTTAATAGCTTACATTTTCCAGGGATTGTGACAAGGAGGCCTTTAGTGTTGCAGCTGCAGAAGACAGAACAGGGGCTACAGGAGTATGCTGAGTTCCTTCACTTGCCGAAGAAAAAATTTACTGATTTCTGTATGTCATTTGTTGTGCAAATGAAGAGATACAGTTACACTATTTAATGTTTTTAGGTGGAATTGCTAGCGCACTTGATTGGAATGATAAAGTTCTTATTGAATGGAGAAATCAAAAGATTTTCTCTTGCTTATGTGTTTTGTCCTCATCTTTGTAATCTTGCTGTTCCTGGTAATTCTGGATTGTCTTTGTTTACTTATTTCATGAAAAATGACCTTTTCCCATTCGTAATTTAGAAATCTAACATGATTTTTATAGTGTTTGTGATTGACCTTAAAGATGAAATGTGCGAGTAGGTTTTATATGTACAACTACTTTTGCTATTGCTATCTATATCACTACGAACTCATTACAAGCACTATGGTTTTCTAAATTTTGTCTTAAGCTACTCTTAATTTCTGTCAGTAACACACTTAACAAGCACATATTCTTGTTGGCATTAACAACACTCTCTGTATATTCACTTACTTGCTCGATCATTTTTCTTGTGTGGCTCTCATATGTATCACTATTATCAATCTCGTCCTTGGTGTATGCTTGGCTGCGAAGGATGTTTATTTGTTTCCTGCATAAGGCTTGCCACATCCTCAATATTTTCATTTTGCTAATAAGATTCATGTTGTTTTGAATCTATGCCCATGTTTCCTAGTTTGTTAGCACAATAACTTGATACTATCTGACCATTTATTGTACTAGCTGTCTTGCTTTTGATGCCTCATGCTCAAACCTTGCTTGAAAATGTATGCTAAAAAATTGTTACAGCAATGCAAACTTTATATTTTCTTGTCCTTTTTCACATTTGAAAATGTAAATTGCAAGGTTGTTTGACTGTCTTATGTTTCTTACACAGCTATGGTTCGGAAGGAAATTCAGGATGAAACTGATAGATTGACTGGGAAGTCGAAACAGATTTCTCCTGTTCCTATTCATCTCAGTATCTACTCCCCAAATGGTAATGGAATCTAAACTTGGAGTTAGGTGTCAAGCATAATAGTTACCTTGTTTTTTTTGATGTGCGGAATTTATTGGCTGCATTATTTATGACATTGTATTTTACTGATTTTTTTTAATGATTTATTGAATTTTTTTGGTTATATTTGAGAAGTATGGATCAGTGATGAGGACTCAGCTATGTTGCCCGGTGATTATTGTGATCCTGATTTTCTGAAGTGTATCAAATTCATTACTGGGTTACAGAATCTAATTTCTAGGGAACAGTAATAGAAATGACATTTTGCGTTTGTTTGCATGTGGTGGGTCCCAAAATAACTCTCGTTAAAGAAGGCCTAGGTTTTGAAAAACCTCACTGAAGTGAGAAATTAGTCATGACCTGGAATGTGAGAGAGAGACATAGAGAGAGATAAACGAAATAATAAATTGATATTTCCTCTGTTTGATTTCCAAAGATATTCCGAATCATGTATTTTGTAATTGTTCTTATCATATCTTTTTATCTGCTGCTGTCCTTTCTGTGTACCAAGCAGCATGAGAGTCTTTGTATGTGGCTGGTGCATTGCAAGTAGTCTTGTCTTGTTGATTGCATTGCATTACATATCTATTTTTAGTTTGATTTATTCATAGGCTTTTGTTGTGATATCTGTTTTTCCAATGTACCTAGAACTAAATGCATCTCCCTCCAGCTTCCTTCCCCCATGAGTGGAGAGTGAGGGCACGTGTTCAATCCTATGTGTATGAGTTTGTTTACCTATCAGAAAAATTAATGATTTCTTACATGGTAATTTTGCTTGGTTGCTCTGTTGCATACAGTTTGAACTTTTAATTTTACTTTATAAAGGATTATGATCATTTTTCAGAAGTCCTTTACTTTATCTGATAATTATTGTTTATTTTTTGGCAGTTGTCAATTTAACATTGATAGATTTGCCCGGTTTGACAAAGGTTGCTGTGGGTATACTTCTTTAACTGCCCCCCTATGTCTCCCCTTAAATGAAATTTACCCTTGTTGTAAGTTCTATTTTTTATCTATTAATTTTCTGAATTAGAGATGTATGTTATTGCCAGAGGGACAGCCAGAAAGTATTGTTCAGGACATTGAAAACATGGTTCGTTCATATGTAGAGAAGGTAATAAGAAAGTACTTTTTCCAGCCCTTTTTTTTTTTTTTTTTTTTTTCATTTTGTGTAAAAGTGGCTGATTTGTTTTCATCCTTCTTATTTATGACATCATAACTCATTATTTTTATGCATTTTTAGCAAATACATTTTCAAATAGAAGGCATCAAGTTAGAAGAATATAATTAGTGGCACTAGAAGCACTATTCTTTAATTTCTAGTAACTATGGAATTCTGGTAGATTATTCTTTTAGTCTATATTCACTCTTTTGTCTTGATTATACAATTGGCAATCTCACAATGGTGAGATAGAGAGCAAGAAACCAAGGAAAAAGTTATCATGAGGGAAGGACATTTATAAAGGAGTATTCTCATGCTGGTATTATTTTGGTTAATTAACCTGCTCCTTGATTTATTGTTTGACGAGTTCTAACTTGATAACTACTTATGTTGCCTTTGAAGATGTTTATATCCAAGGAACTGTAGAACTCTTTGTAATTTACTACAGATTTATGAAGAAGTGTTAACTTATAGTCTTATCAAGGAAAATTAGAATGGCTAAGAGTAGTTTGTTTTTTTTTTTTTTTGCTTTTCTCTCTCATATTCGAGGTTTATATTTTCAATAATTGCTAAATTACCATTTATCCTAAAAGTTTTAGTTGATAAGAAATAGTAAATTTAATTGTTTAATTAATATTCTTAACACTCTCTTTCACACTTGTGACTAAGCAAAACATAGAATATTTTATTGAAATGAGAGGACAAACTGTAGAGTTAGAGTTCAAACTTAAGAATTTTGCTCTGATATCACTAGTTAACCCAAATATATATGTTGATAGGAAATTATGAATTTAATTATTTAATTAATATTTTAACAGTAATGAGTGTTTTCTCTCTCCTAAATTTGATTAATCCCTCTAGTTGCAACTTCTTTTGGATGTTGCAAAAAGCTTCCATCAAGTTTAGTCTAATTTATTATGGAGATGGTCTCCTGAGTTTTGATTTTATGTGCTGCTTTCACTTCCCCTAATTTTTTGCTTATTGGTATGCCGTGATCTCTTATCTGTATTTTAGAACTAAAAATTGTATTTCACTGTTTTAGATGTATGTTCCATGCGTTGGTTTTGTTTTGGTACAAGCTTATGCATTTAAATTCATTGGTTATATCTGCAATTTGTTGGAGTTCTTGATAGTTTTGTTGCTTCAAGTTCTCTGCAAGTTATTAGAAAATTTATGGTTCTTGGATTGCAGCCAAATTGCATCATTTTGGCCATAACTCCGGCCAATCAAGATGTAGCAACATCTGATGCTATCAAGATTGCTAGGGAAGTTGATCCAACAGGTATACTTTATGTACATTGTTTCTAATTATCTCTCAAAATACAGCCAGATATGAATGTATTTTCTTAGGTATGCATTCGTGGTTTTTCTCTAATACTTTTTCTTTAATATGGAGATTACGTTTTCCTTTTTTAGGTGAACGGACATTTGGCGTGTTGACAAAGATTGATTTGATGGATAGAGGAACAAATGCTTTGGATGTAAGAATCCTTCTAATGTATTCAGCTTTAAATTCTTGGAAATTTAAAAGTTTAACTGGAAGCAAACGATGCTTCTCAATCCATCTAGCTTATAAAATGCAAGATGGGGCATTGTTGAAGTATGTTTCTCATTTTATTTTAGAAGATATTCTGTGCTTAGTATCCATTATGTAAAACCCAACAATGCCCTCTTGAATAGTTGATTTAGAATAAACATCAGGCAATTCTCTGATAATATGTTATAAAAAAAATCTGTGATTTATGTCATGGGGAATTGGAAACATATGGCATGATTGCCTTATCCCTTCTAGCTTTCAACCAAACAATATTCATGAAAAAATGCTTGTGTCCACAGGAAGGCACAGATTAGTCTCGGGCAATTTGAATTTGTAAAATCATATTGAGTGCACTTGGGCACCCCATGAAAACAAATTGTTTACGCTGATTCTTTGTACAGCATTTAGAGGCAAAACCAGCTCATGAATGGTGCCGTTTTAGAAAACCATTGGTGTGAATAATTAAGATGTTATTCCTTAAATCACCCTCCCTCTTTTTGTAAAGGATATTTTGATAATAAGAACAAACTCTTAATAAACTAAAATAAGAAAGATGATTCTTTCAGATGCTACATAAAATATGTGCATTCTCTCCGCCATTTTTTCTTTTGAGATATCCTAAAATACATGTATACTTTCTAAAAGTGACAGTTCTTACATCTTCAATTTCCTATATTAACTCTACTTTCCTTTTAAATAGCAAACAAGATTTTTGTTGGAAGTTGTGTCACCTCTTGTATCAAATGGACATTTTATGAAGTTCACTATATGTTTACTTGTTTGTCAATGATCGTGCTATTTCAAATGCAAATGCTCATATTAGGACAGAGGTAGTATTGTTTTGTCAGAATCTGCCAGTGAGTTGATTATCTAAGCGGTCATTTTTTCTAGTTGTATGTTGAGTAATTTTTTTTCCCCTTAAGTTATGGATGTACCTGGTGACTCTTTAGGAATCATATAGTACATTGAAAAAGAAAAGAAAGGCAGGATTCCCAAGGGTCGAAAGGATTTTCTTATTTTTTTGTGTATTACTAGAAAATTGCATGTCAATTGATGTACTTTTATACATCACTCGTATCTGTTTTTTGGCTATGGTAATTGTTAATTTTTCTGCATTTCGTAATTTATACATCACTTGTCTGCCACGTAGACAGGTTGATGCAGAAAGGTTAGGTTCTCTTAATATGGTTTCCTTTCATGTTATTTTAAAGGTTCTTGAAGGAAGATCTTATCGGCTTCAACACCCTTGGGTTGGAATTGTAAACCGTTCACAAGCTGATATAAACAAAAATGTTGACATGATTGCTGCTAGGCAGAGGGAGCGTGAGTTTTTTGCCACAAGTCCTGATTATGGACACTTAACCAGCAAAATGGGCTCTGAATATCTCGCAAAACTTCTTTCAAAGGTTTTGTTTATCCTGCTTATGTTCATTTGCAATGTGATGACTAGCTTTCTACATTTATTTTTTCTAACTCTATAAACTATGGCTGGTTACATTTTGATATTGTTATCATTTCAGCATTTAGAATCTGTAATTAAAGCTCGCATACCAGGCATTGCATCATTGATTAATAGAAGCATTGATGAGCTTGAAGCAGAGTTGGACCATCTTGGTAGGCCTGTTGCTATTGATGCTGGGGTGAGGAATTTATAAATGTTTCATTTATTTTTAGTGTTGAAATATGAATTGTCTGATGATATTTATTGTAATTTTTTTTATAATGTTTATCAGGCCCAGTTATATGCTATCCTAGAGTTGTGCCGTATATTTGACCAAATTTTCAAGGAGCATTTAGATGGAGGGTAACGTATTGATTGTGCTTTGTTTCTTCTTTCTTTCATTGCTTTAAATCTCATCTCAGCTGCTAGTTGGGAGCCAAACAATGATGCATATGATGATTCATTTGATTCTATTGGCAAGTAATTCCTATATTCCTGTTATTCCTATTTATATTCCTTTGCCAAATCTCAGGCGACCTGGTGGTGATCGGATTTATGGAGTTTTTGACTACCAGCTCCCTGCTGCTTTGAGGAAGCTTCCATTGGACCGTCATCTTTCACTGCAAAATGTAAGGAAAGTGGTTTCAGAAGCAGATGGGTACCAGCCTCATTTAATTGCACCTGAGCAAGCTTATCGACGCCTCATCGAGGGTGCACTTAATTACTTCAGAGGCCCAGCGGAAGCTTCGGTAGATGCTGTAAGTGCTTTTGCAATTGTTTTTGTTTTTGTCCTCATGGTTAAAGGGTTGTGCCGAGGCCACCTGACTCATGGAATGAAGATTTTGTTTTCTTGTCTTGGGAGAAGGGGGGTTAATAGGGGGAGTCATACAAAGGTGTCATGAAGATGATGTGCATTGAGATCTCTAGAAGCAATGTATATTTACATGGCATGAATTGTATTTTTGTTTGCACTGCTATGAAAAACAAAATTGAATGCTTTTCCATGTTTTTTCAAACTTTAATAAATTGACAAGCGTTGCACCTCTAATTAGTTTCTCTTTTTGGGAATATGGTATTGCAGGTTCACTTCATATTGAAGGAACTTGTTAGAAGGTCAATTGGAGAGACTCAGGTTCGAAATCAAGAAAGTTCACTATTTCCATTGCAGCAACAATTTACCAGCTAGGAAATCTAAGTTTTATTTTTTTGGAATGGTACAGGAGTTGAGGCGCTTTCCAACTCTTCAAGCTGAAATAGCAACAGCTGCCACTGAAGCATTGGAGAGATTCAGGGAAGACAGTAAGAAGACAACTTTGCGAATGGTGGAAATGGAATCTTCATACCTGACTGTGGATTTCTTCAGGAAACTTCCTATGGAAATGGAGAAGGGAGGAAATCCAGCTGCCTCCTCTGCAGATCGATATACAGAAGGAAACTTCCGCAGGATAGGATCAAATGTTTCCTCTTATGTTAAAATGGTATCAGAGACACTCAAGAATACCATACCGAAGGCAGTGGTTCATTGTCAAGTGAGGGAGGCCAAGCGGTCTTTACTTGATCATTTTTATATACAAGTGGGCAAAAAAGAGGTATTGAGCGATATTTGCCACTCTCTCTTCCCAAATTAGGTTTTAATTTCAACCCCTTTTGCTGACAGAATATTGTGAGTTTATAATGGAAAAAATGCTAAAATAGTCCTTATAGTTTGGAGTTTTGACAAATAACTCTTTAGGGTTTAAAAAGTGACTATACACTTCTTGGGGTAAGCCAAAACCTCGATCCACATGGACCAATTTAGCATTTTTCCCTTTATAATGACGCATTTAATAGATAACAGGATCCTTAGGCCTGATCCATTGTTGGTTAACAAGTGTAGCATTTTCTTATTTTATCTAACAAATTTACAGCAGTATACTTGTGAATTTTAGCCATTTCCAGTATTCATCCTTCTGAATGATGAGAGTAGGTATTTACCGAATCATTTTGTTGTTTATTCTGTAGGGCAAGCAACTTTCAGAACTGTTGGATGAAAATCCAGCATTGATGGAAAGGAGACAGCAATGTGCAAAGAGGCTTGAGTTATACAAGTCTGCAAGGGATGAGATTGATTCAGTCTCATGGTCCAGATGAGGTGAATCTTTAATGCTTGTGTTAGGAATTTTTTTGTATAAAAGCTAGAATTGCACCGAGGGACATGGTAAGAAATATCAGACTGTTAGTTTTCACTGCTGGCACTATTTTAATTATAGAGGTTGATTATGATTTTCCTAAATTGTGTCATCTTGATTCTTCAAGTGTTGTTACATTAATTTGTGGAGGTTTCTAGTAGATTGCTTATATACTGCACCATCATTGGCATTTAGTGACTCGATTTTGGTTGACATTCATGGTAGGAAAATTGAAGGAATAAATCGTTAAGATGTGATGTCCTTAGCATTACTGTAAAGGAGAACAGGCATTTCTAGTGGTAAACCTTAGGATAATTTTTGCTATTGATGGGAGTGAGAGGTGGTCAAACCTGGTAGGACTTTGGGTATTACATGTATAAAAACTAATAATTTCTTTTTTAAGTCCTGGATTTTCCTATGCTAAAATAAATACTTTAGGTGATAAGTAAAGGGTAGTGGCAAAAAAGAAAATCAGCAGTGAAACAATGTTTGGACACTTGAAAGAGCCAAACCCGAATTCGGAGTTTATTGTCCACCTGGACTTGCCCAATTTATTAGTAATAAGTAATGTTATGTATCACATTTTTATTATATAATGTTGACGTGGCAGTGTCAACTAACTTTTAAATTTTCTTTTTAACAAAGACTAATTCAATGATTAGTTGGGATTATTATGTCAAGTAAAAAATATTCATGAGTCATTATGGTTACTTCAAACTTCAAATGCACATGAGTTCTATGTATTACATTCGTCTTTCCTTAAAGAAAATGAATACAAATCAAATTCTAAAAGGATTGTGCTACCAACAATAGCTGCGGGCGTGTTTCGGCAACTTTCTCAAAATTCTGTTCTCACTGAAGAACACTTTGCAGACAATAGTTACCATGTTCCATTAGCATTTTTTTTTTTTAAAAAAAAAAAAAATTTACACTTTTCAAAAAAATAAAAAACACAACAATATTAGGATACTTCCCACACTTGAATAGAGAAAAGAGAGGGAACCGCACGACCACCCTCAAAGGAAGAGTGGGGTAGTCATGTAACCGCTCCAAAAAGAAAGAGGTGACTGTGCTGTTATCCTTGACATGAATGCTACCACCATGACGCTTTACCTTTTTATTTTGTTTGTTCTAATTTTTTAAAAACATTTCTCAAACCTTTTATTTTTCAAAACACTTTTTCAGTTTACCCAACGATTCATTTTTTGTTTTTGTTTCTTTTTTCTTTTTGTTTTGTTTTGTTTTGTTTTTTTTTTGTTTTTTGTTTTTTCATTTAAGATCCCACAAACAACATTTTTTAAATATAGCTCCTACTCCTACCAATATACCTCTCAATTTTCACTTTTTCTAAACACATCTCAAACATTTTACCAGACATGCCCAAAAATTTTGATGGTTGGAGATGAATATACAATATCAGTGATAAAATTAAAAAAAAGAAAAAAAAAATTCTTCTTCGCATTCTAGTTCTAACCCATTCCTTTCATAGGGCAGGCGGTTGTCATTCTTTTTAGGAAAAACTTGACTTAAGACTCTTGAATTATCATGCATTTTGAGGATACCTCCAAATTTTCAAATTTTCTTTCAATTTCACTCCCTGAACTCTCAATTTAATGTAATATACTCCCTTTGTCAAATTTTAAATGTTAAAAGTGATAAAATGACTTTTATACCCATGAATTTTTTTTATAAAATGTTTTTTTAGTAATTTCCGTTAGGGGTTAACGGCCAAATCTAATGGAAGTGGGGTCAATTGAATCAAATTGAAAGTTCATAGGGTTAAATTGAAAGTTTTTAAAATTTTAGGAGGTCTTCTCAAAGCGGGTGATAATTCAAAAGTCTAAAATAAAATTTCTCATTCTTTTTAAGAACAACATGGCCGAAACACCGCATTGTATCTCAAAACATAACTATATATCCAAAAAGTGCCCCCACAAACATAAAGGTCAAAATGTACTTTTATTTCATACACCTATCAACATTATCTCAATGACTATAAATCCAAGGTAAATAAGACCAGTGCTAATGAGGCTTCAAGGTCTGTTGTAGAGATTTGCTGATGGCATGGATATTCCAAAAAAGAAAACAAAAAGGTCATGTAAAAATCTAGGAATACATTGCAGGAAAAAGACCCTCTCTGTTGATGATTCTACAAAATACTTTCATTTTAACTAATTCAGTGTTTGAGTATTTTATATAATGCGTTTTTATTACTGGATTTGCAATTTCAAAACGTCTTTCATGTAATCCATAAAACACATTCCCTTCAACAAATCTTCATTAAAATAGCATTTTCCAGTAGAAGATGAAACAAAAACGAGTACTACTATTCTGTCGACATGACTGAGGGGTTTGACACGATCAATTAAATTGATTGTATTCGTATTTACTTATATATATTTGTATATCCAGAATTGACACAACATAAACCCGACTAATGAATCCAAATTGTCACCTCTCACTGTGGATTTGGGCTAGGGTTCCACTGCAAATCTGTTTAATACAACTTTTACATCATCATCTGCTTGATTTGTCCATCTTTTGGGCTTTTATTTTCCTTTCCTCACTTTTGGGCAATGAAGTGTAAAAATGAGTTCCGCCAAAACCATCTTCAAATACTTGAGAGAAGCCCTATCTTTTTTTCAGTTAGAAAAGGCTGAAGCAAAAAGTTGGTGGCAAGAGCATTTAAAACGCATGAACTGAGTTCAAAACGAGTCAATCGTGAATAGACCGGAATATAATAAAACGGAGCTCACGTGTCCCATCACAATCATATAATATGGAGTCCTATCTTTTTTCAGTTGGTTAGGTAGAGCATTTAAAACGCATGGGACTGAGTTCAAAACGAGTCAAGCGAGAATAGACCGGAATGTAAAACGGAGCTCACGTGTCCCATCACAATCATATAAATACCCAGACCAACATTTTCTTTCCAAACCGAACCATTGAAGGACGCAAAACTGGTCTGAAGAATTTTTTTTTCAATCTACCCAAATAAGCCATTTAATATAAACGGATTTTTCAAAAATTAATAATTGAGTTCTTAAATTAGTAGAATGATAAAAAATAATTATTAAAAAATATATATATAAAAGATGACAGTCGACCGTTATTAAAGTTGGTTAGAAAAAATTTCATACCAATTAATTTGTAGTTAATTTACATAAATTCATCGAATAAAGTGACATGTGTCTAATAATTATTAAAAAAGAGAAATGCTAGGAGTTAGTAAGTTCTCCATATTTTGCCCATATTCATGTACAATTAACCATTGAATTTATAAACATATGTAGATTCCACACAAGTCAATGGTGAACTCCACAAATCTAATGATTGATTGTAAGGATATATATGCGAAATATGAGGAACTTATTGATGCTTAATATTTTTCATTAAAAAAACATGTGAAAAGTACATGTAATTAAAATAAGAGAAATGATAAAGGTACAACTTTTTGGCCCAACTTTTCACTTATGTGGTCATTTAAAAAAAAAAAAATTAAAACAATAACATTCTATGTGGTCCTTTTTTTATTTAGTATAAAAAAAATGGTATTTTTCTTCATAATAATGACCACTTTTTTAAAAAAAAAATATAATTTTATGAAAAAAATACCATTTTTTTTTAAACAAAAATCAAATAAAAAAAGACCACGATTGCTTCAATATTTTTTTTTATTTAAAGAAAATAAAAAACAAGACAAAAGTTGAGTTAAAATTGTGCTAAAAAGTTGTGCTCTCTTAAAATAATGTGATTCTCACTTACTATAAGTAACACGTGTCATCTATTAGATGGGTTTATTTCTAGCAAATTTCTGTCCATCATTCTCCTTCTTCTTCTTCTTCAACGGACAAAAATTTGCAACGAACTGATTTGTACGCAAATTTCTGTCTTCTTCTTGTATCTCTCTACTGCCTCTCCCTCTTCGTCTTTTTCACTCGCTCCTCCATTTCTTCTTCTTCTTCTTCTGGTTCTTCTAGGCTTTGCGGAATGGCGACCATGGAGAGCTTGATAGGCCTCGTGAATCGGATACAGAGGGCGTGTACGGTCCTCGGCGACTACGGTGGTGGTGTGGCTGCTTTGCCTACTCTATGGGAGGCCCTTCCTTCCGTCGTCGTCGTCGGTGGTCAGGTCCTCTCTCTCACTCACACACACACACACACAAATTCTTTTTCTCTGTATGTGCAGCGTGTAGGAATTTGTTTATGTATATCTTTGGTAAGTCTGATTCTTGGTGCATGTGTTTTCAAGTTAATGTACTGGTTTTGGCCTTGTTCTCTCTCCTCCTCTCTATGCGGGTATGTACGTATGTATGCGTCTATGTGTAGTGTGGTTTGTTGATTTGTGGTGTGTTTTGGATGGGAGTGTAGAGTTCGGGAAAGTCTTCGGTGCTGGAGAGCATAGTCGGGCGTGATTTTCTTCCCAGGGGATCAGGTAGGGTCGTGATTTTTTTTAAAATGTTTTTGTTTTTAGGGAAAAATATAAAAAAGCCCCCCAAACTACCAAATTATTGCATTTTGGCCACTCTGTTAGTCAAAACCGTCAGTTTGGACGGAAACTGCAAAACGACGTCGTTTGTTACGGGTAAGTTACTACAATGCCCTTTTGAGAAAAATATAAAAAAGCCTCCCAAACTACCAGCCGTTTTCATTTTAGCCCCCTAATGTTTAGAAAGTGATAAAGTAGCCCCCTAACTACCAAACAGTTGCAATTTGGCTACTCCGTTAGTCATTACTGTCAAATATGATGGAAAATTCAAAACTACGTCGTTTTAACAAGGGTAAGTTACTAAAATGCCCTTTTAGGAAAAAAAAATCATATTAAAACAAGCACGCTAAACGGCACCGTTTTTCTTGAAATTAGGGTTTCCTTACACTTACCAAAACGGCGCCGTTTTGATAAGTGTTAGGAATAAAAGAAAAAACCTTAAACCCCATGCAGAAAAAACCCCCAACCCCAGTTTATCTCTCTCCCCCAAACCGCTGGCCACCACGTCATTCTATCTCCGGCAACCTTCTCCCTCAAGTGAAAAAAACGCAACACCCCTCTCTCTCTTTCTCTCAAAACCGACTGCCCCTGCCACCACCATCCATCACCACCGGCCACACCATCCACTAGCTACGAAGCGCCACCGAAAAATTCTTACCCATTGTAGAAATCAAACAAAAAAACCACGTTCGTAGATAAACAACACCGATCCGACAGCTATACCATGAAATACAATAAAAAGATTGAGTTATGGGTAAGATTTACAGGCTGTCGGAGATAGACGACGTGGTGGCCGGCGGTTTTGGGGAGAGAGATAAACTAGGGTTGGTGGTTTTTTCGTGGGTCACCTGCGTGGGGTCTAGAGTTTTTTCTTTAAATTCCTAACACTTGCCAAAGTGGCGTCATTTTGGTAAGTGTAAGGAAACCCTAATTTCAAGCAAAACGGCGCCGTTTTGCTTGCTTGTTTTAATATGCTTTTTTTTTTTTTTTTTTCAAAAATGGCATTTTGGTAACTTACCATTGCCAAAACGACGTAGTTTTAAATTTCTCATCATATTTGATGGTAATGAATAACGGAGGGACCAAATTGCAATTGTTTGGTAGTTTGGGGGCTACTTTATCACTTTCTGAATATTAGGGGGCTAAAATGAAAACGGCTGGTAGTTTGGGGGGCTTTTTTATATTTTTCCCAAAAGGGTATTGTAGTAACTTACTCGTAACAAACGACGTCGTTTTGCTATTTCCATCCAAACTGACGGTTTTGACTAATGGAGTGGCCAAAATGCAATAGTTTGGTAGTTTAGGGGGCTACTTTATCACTTTTGGAACATTAGGGGGCTAAATCGAAAACGGCTGGTAGTTTGGGGGGCTTTTTTATATTTTTCCCTTGTTTTTATTTTGAATTTGTAGTCTGTTTGGTTGATGAGAAATTGGAGGAAAAAAAAAAAGAGTAAAGTAAAGTCCACTTTAATCCCTCAAACTATCATCCAATAATAATCTACTCTCAAACTATCAATTACGACAATTTACCTCCCAAACTATTAAAACAATGACAATGTACCCCAATGCTAGCAAAATGAAGAAATTATCCTATAGAATTTTCAATAAGACAAAAATACCCTTAAAATTTTGAAAAAAAAAATTAAAATTTAGTGTTTTTATTTTTATTTTAGTAAGGGTAATTTTGTTATTTTTAAAAAAATTGGGGGTACATAGTCATTGTTTTGGTAATTTGGGGGTAAATTGTCACAATTGATAGTTTGAGGAATAGATTGTGATTGGGGTAGTAGTTTGAGGGGGTTAAATGAATTTTTTTTTTTTTTGTAAAAAAAAAGAGGAAAAGTCAACATAACCTCCTAAAACTACCACCCAATTGACAATGTTCCCCCCCCCCCAACTACTAAAAATTGTCAATGTTCCCTCAATGACGAAATTACCCTTAGTAAAATTAAAAAAAAAAAACAAAAACAAAAACAAAACTTCTAGAAAAACCCTAAAACTAACAAAAAAAAAAAAAAAACAACCAAACATTGGCCATTTTTTTTTTTAATAAAAATTGAAAATTTTCGTTTTTTTATTTTTATTTTTGTTTTATAATTTTATTTAAATAAAAATTTACGTTTAAAAAAATAAAATTTTCGTTTAATAAAATGATTTTTTTTTTTTTTAAAAAAAAACTAAATAAAAAAATAGTTTTTTTTTTTTTTTTTACATAAAAATTTCCGTTTTAAAAAAAATTAAAAAATTTTGTCAAAAAAAAATTGTTTTTTTTTTAAAAAATTGTTTTTAAATTAAAATTTGTCGCTTTTTTAAAAAAATCTTTCTTTTTTTAAATTTATAAGGGTATTTTTGTCTTATTGCTAGTCTTGGGAGGGACATTGACAATATTGTGGTAATTTGGAGGGAACATTATCACAATTGAAAGTTTAGGGAGGACATTGTCAATTGGGTGGTACTTTGAGGGGCTATGTGAACTTTACCCAAAAAAAAAAAAAAAAAAAAAAAAAGATAATCGTTGATTGTTAGGTTTAATGTTCCCGTTTGTTTTCAAAGAATAGTAAATGCTAGTCAACTAAGTCAAGCGATGAGTCTGAGGGGTCCGAGGTTCCGGAGAAGGGTGTTGATAGCAGCTCAAAAGACAAAATTAAATTAAACTGAATTGAAAAAAAAAAAAAAAAAAAAAGGGACAAAATTAAACTAAAGTAGTAAAATTGATTTATTAAAGAGAAAACTGCAAGGGTTGATTTTTTTTTTTTGTTGGTGAAAAGCAATTTAGATAAAGAAGTACAATATTTTAAAACACAAAAAGGCTCTTATTTTATAACTCAACTAAAAGTCATATAAAGGATGATCTTAGTGGGATGCTTTAACGATAAAACACAAAATATAATTTTTCCAAAAGTATGTTTATATGAATTTAATCGATTTTATGCATGACAAAACTAGTGAATTAATTCACAGGGAATTTTAACATGCCCGAGTCTATGCTAAATTAAATAATCATACAAAATAAATCTCTTTTCCAAATGATTTAAGTAATTAAAAATATAAAACTTAAGGAAAAATACACTTTAGTCCCTTAAATTATCACCATTTTTGACTTACACCTCCAAATTTTAAAAGTGACATCAGAGCTTCCCATACTAACATTATGTGTCAAATTAGACACTTTGCATTTTTCTCCGTACCCTTAAAATTATTAAAAAATAATAATTTGAAAAAAAATAAAAAATAAAAACTAAAAACAACAAAAAGGGATGGCCTTTTTTGTTGTAGCCTCCTTAATTTTTTTTTTTTTTTTTTTTCAAATGGTTATTTTTATTTTATTTTTTGAATTTTATTTATTAATAGCTTCAAGGGTATTTTGGAGAAAAAAAAATGCAAAAATGTCTAATTTGACAAGCAATGGTAGTATGGGGAGTCTCAATGTCACTTTTTAAAGTTTGGAGACATAATTACAAAATAGGTAATAATTCGGGGGCAAACATATATTTTCCCAAAAACTTAAACATTAAAAACCAAAAGGATTGTTAAGAACATACCAATAAAAGAAAATATATGAGTAAAGCATGTGATTTTGCTATTAAAAAAAAAAAGAGATGCTATAGTGCAATAAAAAGATTATTTTTGGCCCATAAAAGTTCTAGGTGGCAAGAGGCCACGGGCCTCATCAGTGGGTGAGGCCACAACAATTACGGATAGGGCATGTGGCCTCTTACCACCTAGGACTTTTATGGGAAAAAAATGGCATTTTTATTGCACTATAGCATTTCTCTAAAAAAAAATACATTTCTCACATGTTAAATGACACATGACACTTTTAGAAATTGTGTTGGAAGAAATTCCTCCAACCCAGATTAGAGGAAATTTTTGTCCCCAATAAAATTTCGGGACTTCATCCCTTGCTAAGGCAAGGCTTCTACTTCTACTTCTAGCAAGCCATCACACCAAAAAAAACTCAAAAAACTAATAAGAAAACTTAAAAACTATTTTAGGGATGCTAAGATATGAAAATTTGGCGTAATGAAGTCCTTAAATAGGCTTGGAAACCCTTGTTCTAATCAAACATGAGCTTCAGCACTGCCCCATTAAACACGGTTGCTCAAGTGAATGTCAAGTGAAGGTTGAGTGAACTTTATATCTCCAATTAGTCGCAATCTCGCTTGAGCCAACTTCAAGCAAACTTTCTGTTTGAATCTTGCTTGATCTGCACCAAATTTTCAGGCTTTTGTTGAAAATCTGTTTTGACTTAGTGAACATTGGAATTGGGAATATTTGTGTGATAAAAAATTGTAGCATTTTAAATCAGTTTTTCAATGCCACTAAGTATAATTTCATCTGATAGTAGAATCAAAAGATATGACAGTTTTACTTCGAATGGGTTGCTTGTGCAGTTTTGATAAAACTTGGTTTTCTTCATCTTTTTCTTGCTAGAATTAATTCCAAAGTCCTAGAAAAGACAAATACATGCATTAAAACTCATTTTAAGCACAAAAATCAATTACTGAACATTATTCCAAAATCATATAAATAAAATGCATGAATTAACACAAAGTATGGTAATGCTCCCTAATAATGATATAAATATGTAAAATTAAGTTATTATCACTATGGTAGTAGGCTTGGTTGAATAGAGTTTAAATTTTATTTTTTTAGAAGTTTTTTGGTGTTTCTACTTTTTCTGATTAGGTGTTTTTTTTTTGTATATACTCTGTGTATTTGGGTTGCACACTTTTTTTTTTTTTTTTTTTTTTTTTTTTTTTTAACTTATATAAAAAAAAGGTTGGGTGTTTCTTGAACCTTAATGGTTCTACAACATCATTTTCCCCTACAATTTCTCAGCAATCAAACAGAGATATTTTGATTAATCAATTTTTGTCCGCAAAAGAAACACAAATTTGGAAACTGTAAAATATGATGTTAACTTTGTTTTTTTCTTTTCTGTGTCTAGTAAAGAAGGGTTCTTGATATTTAATATCTTACATTTTCCAGGGATCGTGACAAGGAGGCCTTTAGTGTTGCAGCTGCAGAAGACAGAACAGGGGCCGCAGGATTATGCTGAGTTCCTTCACTTGCCGAAGAAAAGATTTACTGATTTCTGTATGTCATTTGTTGTGCAAATGATGAGATATGGTTACACTACTTAATGTTTTTTGGTGGAACTGCTGGGGCACTTGATTAGAATGATAAAGTTCTTATTGGATGGAGAAATCAAAAGATTTTCTCTTGCTTATGTGTTTTGTCCTCATCTTTGTAATCTTCCTGTTCCTGGTAATTCTGGAGTGTCTTTGTTTACTTATTTCATGAAAAATGACCTTTACCCATTCGTAATTTAGAAATCTAACACGATTTTTTTATAGTGTTTGTGATTTACCTTAAAGATGAAATGTGCGAGTAGGTTTTATATGTACAACTACTTTTGTTATTGCTATCTGTATCACTAAGAATTCATTATGAGTGTTAGAATATATTCATAATATGAATATATTCTGATATTCACCGTATTTGCTGATTGATATATATTTCCCTGTATATTTATATTAATTTGATTCTGTAATATCATTCATTAACTCTTGATTGTATTTCCTATTTTATCTGGCCTTATTCAGCTATAAAGAGGCCCCTTTGTATACAGTTCAATACATACAAAAATATAGTATTCAGTTCATTTCTATATTCTATTCCTATATTCTCTAGTTATTTTAACATGGTATTAGAGCTAAAGGTCTTGGAATCGAATTTTGACTCCGTCAATTCACCCCCTATTTAAATTAAATATTTCACGTGTTGGGCCTCACCTATTAAAATAGAGTTTGAGCCTATACGTGAGGGAGGGTGTTAAAGTAATGATTAAGTGATTAAATTTGTCTCTTTCTATCAGCTTAAGCTTTTGGAATAACTCGGAAAACAAAGTGCTTTACCTTTTAATAATAGTCACTATATCATAGTTTTCTAGATTAAAAGCACAATCACTGATTTGTAATACCATGAGATTTTTGGAGTTTCAACAGATATGATGTCAAGGAGTCATATTTTTTGAGTTGCGTTCTTAAAGATTAAATTTTTTCTTATTTCTTCAATTGGCTACTCTTAATTACTGTCAGTAACACTCCTAACTCGCTCGAAAGCATATATTCTTGTTGGCATTAACAACCCTCTCTGTATATTCACTTACTTGCTCAATCATTTCTCTTGTGTGGCTCGCATATGTATCACTATTATCAAACTCGTCCTAGGTGTATGCTTGGCTGCAAAGGATGTTTATTTGTTTCCTGCATAAGGCTTGCCACATCCTCAATATTTTCATTTTGCTAATAAGATTCATGTTGTTTTGAATCTATGCCCATGTTTCCTAGCTTGTTAGCACAGTAACTTGACACTGTCTAACCATTTATTGTACTAGCTATAATAAAAATCTCTCTTGTTTTTGATGCCTCTTGCTCAAACCTTGCTTGAAAATGTATGCTAAAAAATTGTTACAGCAATGCAAACTTTGTATTTCCTTCTCCTTTTTCAGATTTGAAAATGGAAATTGCAAGGTTGTTTGACTGTCTTATTTTTCTTACACAGCTATGGTTCGGAAGGAAATTCAGGATGAAACTGATAGATTGACTGGGAAGTCGAAACAGATTTCTCCTGTTCCTATTCATCTCAGTATCTACTCCCCAAATGGTAATGGAATCTAGACTTGGTGTTAGGAGTCAAGCATAATAGTTCCCTTGGTTTCTTTGATGTGCGGTTTTATTGGCTGCATTATATATGAGATTGTATTTTACTCAAATTTTTAATGATTTATTGATTTTTTTGGTTATATTTGAGAAGTATGGATCAGTGATGAGGACTCAGCTATGTTGCCCGCTGATTATTGTGATCTTGATTTTCTGAAGTGTATCAAATTCATTATTGGGTTACAAAATCTAATTTATAGGGAACAATAATGGAAATGACATTTTGCGCCAGTTGGCATGTGGTGGGTTCCAAAATAACTCTCATTAAAGGGGGCCTAGGGTTTGAAGAACCTCACTGAAGTAAGAAATTAGTCATGACCTGGAATGTGCGAGAGAGAGACGAAATAATAAATCGATATTTCCTCTGTTCGATTTCCAAAGATATTCCAAATCATGTAATTTGTAATTGTTCTTGTCATATGTTTATCTGCTGCTGTCCTTTCTGTGTACCAAGCAGCATGAGAGTCTTTATATGTGGCTGGTGCATTGCAAGTAGTCTTGTCTTGTTGATTGCATTGCATTACATATCTATTTTTAGTTTGATTTTTGCATAGGCTTTTGTTGTGATATCTGTTTTTCCAATGTACCTTGAACTAAATGCATCTCCCTCCAGCTTCCTTCCCCCATGAGTGGAGAGTGAGGGCACGTGTTCAATCCTATTCTAGGTGTATGAGTTTGTTTACCTATCAGAAAAAATAATGATTTTCTTACTCGGTAATTTTGCTTGGTTGCTCTTTTGTTGCATACAGATTGAACTTTTATTTGACTTTATAAAGGATTATCATCATTGTTCAGAAGTCCTTTACATTATCTGATAATTATTGTTTATTTTTTGGCCGTTGTCAACTTAACATTGATAGATTTGCCCGGTTTAACAAAGGTTGCTGTAGGTATACTTCTTTAACTGTCCCCCTGTCTCTACCGTTAAATGAAATTTACCCTTGTTGTATGTTCTATTTTTTATCTATTAATTTTCTGAGCTAGAGATGTATGTTATTGCCAGAGGGACAGCCAGAAAGTATTGTTCAGGACATTGAAAACATGGTTCGTTCATATGTAGAGAAGGTAATAAGAAAGTACTTTTTCCACCTTTTATTTTATTTTTTTCATTGTGTAACTGTGACTGATTTGTTTACATCCTTCTTATTTATGACATCATATATAACTCATTATTTTTATGCATTTCTAGCACATACATTTTCAAATAGAAGGCATCAAGTTAGAAGAATATAATCAGTGGCACTATTCTTTAATTTCTAGTAACTATGGAATTCTGGTAGATTATTCTTTTAGTCTATATTCACTCTTTTGTCTCGATTGTACAATCGGCAATCTCACAACGGTGAGATATAGAGCAAGAAACCAAGGAAAATGCTATCATGAGGGAAGGACATTTTTTAAGGAGTATTCCGTATTCGCATGCTGGTATTATTTTGGTTAATTAACCTTCTCCTTGATTTATTGTTTGATGAGTTCTAACTTGATAACTACTTATGTTGCCTTTGAAGACGATTATATCCAAGGAACTGTAGAACTCTGTTTAATTTATTAGAGATTTATGGAGGAGTGTTAACTTATAGTCTTATCATGGAAAATTAGAATGGGTAAGAGTTTTTTTTTTTTTTTTTTTTTGCTTTTCTCTCTCATATTCGCGGTTTGTATTTTCAATAATTGTTATTACTATTTATCCTAAAAGTTTAAGTTGATACGAAATAGTAAATTTAATTGTATAATTAATATTCTTAACACTCTCTTTCACGCGTGTGAATAAACAAAAGAGAGAATATTTTATTGAAATGAGAGGACAAACTATAGAGCCAAAGTTCAAACTTAAGAATTTTGCTCTGATACCATGTTAAATCACTAGCCAATCCAAATATATAAGCTGATAGAAAATGGTAAAATTAATTATTTAATTAATATTTTAATAGTAATGAGTGATTTCTGTCTCTTAAATTTGATTAATCCCTCTAGTTGCAACTTATTTTGGATGTTGCAAAAAGCTTCCATCAAGTAAAGTCTAATTTATTGTGGAGATGGTCTCCCGAGTTTTGATTGTATGTGCTGCTTTCACTTCTCCTGATTTTTTACTGATTGGTATGCCGTGATCTCTTATCTGTATTAAAAAAAAAAATTGTATTTCAATGTTTTAGATGTATGTTCCATGCCTTGGTTTTGTTTTGGTTCAAGCTTATGCATTTAAATTCATTGGTTATATCTGCAATTTGTTGGAGTTCTTGATAGTTTTGTTGCTTCAAGTTCTCTGCAAGCTATTATAAAATTTATGGTTCTTGGATTGCAGCCAAATTGCATCATTTTGGCCATAACTCCGGCCAATCAAGATGTAGCAACATCTGATGCTATCAAGATTGCTAGGGAAGTTGATCCATCAGGTATACTTTCTGTACATTGTTTCTAGTTATCTCTCAATACAGCCATATATGAATGTATTTTTCTTTGGTATGCATTCGTGGTTTTTCTCTAATACTTTTTCTTTAATATGGAGATTACGTTTTCCTTTTTTAGGTGAACGGACATTTGGCGTGTTGACAAAGCTTGATTTGATGGATAGAGGAACAAATGCTTTGGATGTAAGAATCCTTCTAATGTATTCAGCTTTAAACTCTCTGAAATTTAAAAGTTTGGCTGGAAGCAAACGATGCTTCTCAATCCATCTAACCTAAGATGGGGCATTGTTGAAGTATGTTTCTCATTTTATTTTTGAAGATATTCTGTGCTTCGTATCCATTATGTAAAACCCAACAAAGCCATCTTGAATAGTTGATTTAGAATAAACATCAGGCAATTATCTGATAATTGGAAAAATTTGTGGTTTATGTCATGGGGAATTGGAAACATATGGCATGATTGCCTTATATCTTATAGCTTTTAACCAAACAATATTCATGAAAAAATGCTTGTGTCCACAGAAAGGCACACAGAAAGGCACAGATTAGTCTCGGGAAATTTGAATTTGTAAAATCATATTGAGTGCACTTGGGCACCCCATGAAAACAAATTGTTTACACTGATTTTTTGTACAGCATTTAGAGGCAAAAACCAGCTCATGAATGGTGCCGTTTTAGAAAACCATTGGCTTGAATAATTAAGATGTTATTCCTTAAATCACCCTGCCTCTTTTTGTTGAGGATATTTTGATAATAAGAACAAACTCAACTTCAAACTAAAATGAGAAAGATGATTCTTTCTGATGCTACATAAATAAGTGCATTCTCTCTGTCATTCTTTCTTTTGAGATATCCTATAGAACATGTATACTTTCTAAAAGTGAAAGTTCTTACATCTTCAATTTCCTATAGTAACTCTACTTTCCTTCTAAAAAGCAAACAAGATTTTTGTTGAAAGTAGTGCCACCTCCTGTATCAAATGAAGGACATTTTATAAAGTTCACTATATGTTTACTTGTTTGCCAATGATCGTGCTATTTCAAATGAAAATACTGATATTAGGACAGAGGTAGTATTGTTTTGTCAGAATCTTCCAGTGAGTTGATTATCTAAGTGGTCATTTTTTCTAGTTGTATCTTGAGTAATTTTTTTTCGCCCTTAAGTTATGGATGTACCTGGCGACTCTTTAGGAATCATATAGTACATTGAAAAAGAAAAGAAAGGCAGGATTCCCAAGTGTCCAAAGGATCTTTTTATTTTTTTGTGTATTACTAGAAAATTGCATGTCGATTGATTGTTTTCCTTGTACTTTTATACATCACTCGTATCTGTTTTTTGGCTATGGTAATTGTTAATTTTTCTGCATTTTGTAATTTATGCATCACTTATCTGCTGCAGAAAGGTTAGGTCCTCTTAATATGGTTTCCTTTCATGTCATTTTAAAGGTTCTTGAAGGAAGATCTTATCGGCTTCAACACCCTTGGGTTGGAACTGTAAATCGTTCACAAGCTGATATAAACAAAAATGTCAACATGATTGCTGCTCGGCAGCGGGAGCGTGAGTTTTTTGCCACAAGTCCTGATTATGGACGCTTAACCAGCAAAATGGGCTCTGAATATCTCGCAAAACTTCTTTCAAAGGTTTTGTTTATCCTGCTTATCTTCATTTGTAATGTGATGACTAGCTTTCTACATTTATTTTTTCTAACTCTATTAACTATGGCTGGTTACATTTTGATATTGTTATCATTTCAGCATTTAGAATCTGCAATTAAAGCTCGCATACCAGGCATTGCATCATTGATTAATAGAAGCATTGATGAACTTGAAGCAGAGTTGGACCATCTTGATAGGCCTGTTCCTATTGATGCTGGGGTGAGGAATTTATAAACGTGTCATTTATATTTTAGTGTTGACATATGAATTGTCTGATGATATTTATTGTAATTTTTTTCTGATGCATATCAGGCCCAGTTATATACTATCCTAGAGTTGTGCCATATATTTGACCAAATTTTCAAGGAGCATTTAGATGGAGGGTAACGTATTGATTGTGCTTTGTTTCTTCTTTCTTTCATTGCTTTAAATCTCATCTCAGCTGCTACGTGGGAGCCAAACACTGATGCATATGATGATTCATTTTGATTCTATTGGCAAGTAATTCCTATATTCCTGTTATTCCTATTTATATTCCTTTGCCAAATCTCAGGCGACCTGGTGGTGATCGGATTTATGGAGTTTTTGACCACCAGCTCCCTGCTGCTTTGAGGAAGCTTCCATTGGACCGTCATCTTTCACTGCAAAATGTAAGGAAAGTTGTTTCAGAAGCAGATGGGTACCAACCTCATTTAATTGCACCTGAGCAAGCTTATCGACGCCTCATTGAGGGTGCACTTAATTACTTCAGAGGCCCAGCGGAAGCTTCCGTAGATGCTGTAAGTGCTTTTGTTTTTGTCCTCATGGTTAAATGGTTGTGCCCGAGGCCGCCTGACTCTTGGAATGAAGATTTTGTTTTCTTGTGTTGGGAGAAGGGGGGCGGGGGTTAATAGGGGGAGTCATACAACGATGTCATAAAGATGATGTGCATTGAGATCTCTAGAACCAATGTATATGCTTTTCCATGTCTTTTCAAACTCTAATAAATTGACAAGCATTGCACCTCTAATTAGTTTCTCTTTTCCGGAAATATGGTATTGCAGGTTCACTTCATATTGAAGGAACTTGTTAGAAGGTCAATTGGAGAGACTCAGGTTCAAAATTAAGAAAGTTCACTATTTCCATAGCAGCAACAATTTACCAGCCAGGAAAATCAAGTTTTTTTTTTTTTTTAATTTTTTTTTGGAATGGTACAGGAGTTGAGGCGCTTCCCAACTCTTCAAGCTGAAATAGCAACAGCTGCCACTGAAGCATTGGAGAGATTCAGGGAAGACAGTAAGAAGACAACTTTGCGAATGGTGGAAATGGAATCTTCATACCTGACTGTGGATTTCTTCAGGAAACTACCTCTGAAAATGGAGATGGAAGTAAATCCATCCGGCTCCTCTGCAGATCGATATACAGAAGGGAACTACCACAGGATAGGATCAAATGTTTCTTCTTATGTTAAAATGGTATCAGAGACACTCAAGAATACCATACCAAAGGCAGTGGTTCATTGTCAAGTGAGGAAGGCCAAGCGGTGTTTACTTGATCATTTGTATATACAAGTGGGCAAAAAAGAGGTATTGAGCGATATTTGCCTCTCTCTCTTCCCAAATTAGGCTTTAATTTCAACCCCTTTTGCTGACAGAATATTGTGAGTTTATAATGGGAACAATGCTAAAATAGTCCCTATAGTTTGGAGTTTTGACAAATAACTCTTTAGGGTTTAAAAAGTGACTATACACTTCTTGGGGTAAGCCAAAACCCCGAACCACATTGACCAATTTAACATTTTTCCCTTTATATGAGGCATTTAATAGATAACGGGATCCTTAGGCCTGCTCTCACTGGAATCATATTTCGATGTTCCCGGTTACAATTTGATATATAATGCTCATTTGGAAAGTACCTTCAAAGGATCTGACACAACTGCTCGACTTCCATTGTTGGTTAAGCAGTGTTGCATTTCCTTATTTTATCAAACAAATTTACAGCAGTATACATGTGAATTTTAGCCATTTCCAATTCATCCTTCTGAATGTTGAGAGAAGGTAGTTTCTTCTGTAGGGCAAGCAACTTTCAGAACTGTTGGATGAAAATCCAGCACTGATGGAAAGGAGACAGCAACGTGCAAAGAGGCTTGAGTTATACAAGTCTGCGAGAGATGAGATTGATTCAGTCTCATGGTCTAGATGAGGTGAATCTTTCCCTGTCTCATTCTACCCTACCACGTTTTTCAAACGTTATCCACTTCAATATGTTTTGGTATTTACTTTATTCGAATTTAAGTAAAAAAATTTAATTGCTTCATAGGCTTATATTTTGTTTCAAATAATGACCCATTTTTTTCTTAAAATGGGTCATTTCCAATAATGAACCACATTGACCAATTTAACATTTTTCCCTTTATAGTGAGGCATTTAATAGATAACGGGATCCTTAGGCCTGCTCTCACTGGAATCATATTTAGATGTTCCCGGTTACAATTTGATATATAATGCTCATTCGGAAAGTACCTTCAAAGGATCTGACACAACTGCTCGACTTACATTGCTGGTTAACCAGTGTTGCATTTCCTTATTTTATCAAACAAATTTACAGCAATATACATGTGAATTTTAGCCATTTCCAATTCATCCTTCTGAATGTTGAGAGAAGGTAGTTTCTTCTGTAGGGCAAGCAACTTTCAGAACTGTTGGATGAAAATCCAACACTGATGGAAAGGAGACAACAACGTGCAAAGAGGCTTGAGTTATACAAGTCTGCGAGAGATGAGATTGATTCAGTCTCATGGTCTAGATGAGGTGAATCTCTCCCTGTCTCATTCTACCATACCACATTTTTCAAACGTTATCCACTTCAATATGTTTTGGTATTTACTTTATTCGAATTTAAGTAAAAAAATTTAATTGCTTCATAGGCTTATATTTTGTTTCAAATAATGACCCATTTTTTTCTTAAAATGGGTGATTTCCAATAATGAACCACATTGACCAATTTAACATTTTTCCCTTTATAGTGAGGCATTTAATAGATAACGGGATCCTTAGGCCTGCTCCCACTGGAATCATATTTAGATGTTCCCGGTTACAATTTGATATATAATGCTCATTCGGAAAGTACCTTCAAAGGATCTGACACAACTGCTCGACTTCCATTGTTGGTTAACCAGTGTTGCATTTCCTTATTTTATCAAACAAATTTACAGTAGTATACATGTGAATTTTAGCCATTTCCAATTCATCCTTCTGAATGTTGAGAGAAGGTAGTTTCTTCTGTAGGGCAAGCAACTTTCAGAACTGTTGGATGAAAATCCAGCACTGATGGAAAGGAGACAGCAACGTGCAAAGAGGCTTGAGTTATACAAGTCTGCGAGAGATGAAATTGATTCAGTCTCATGGTCCAGATGAGGTGAATCTTTCCCTGTCTCATTCTACCCTACCACGTTTTTCAAACGTTATCCACTTCAATATGTTTTGGTATTTACTTTATTCGAATTTAAGTACAAAAATTTAATTGCTTCATAGGCTTATATTTTGTTTCAAATAATGACCCATTTTTTTTCTTAAAATGGGTCATTTCCAATAATGAACCACATTGACCAATTTAACATTTTTCCCTTTATAGTGAGGCATTTAATAGATAACGGGATCCTTAGGCCTGCTCCCACTGGAATCATATTTAGATGTTCCCGGTTACAATTTGATATATAATGCTCATTTGGAAAGTACCTTCAAAGGATCTGACACAACTGCTCGACTTCCATTGTTGGTTAACCAGTGTTGCATTTCCTTATTTTATCAAACAAATTTACAGCAGTATACATGTGAATTTTAGCCATTTCCAATTCATCCTTCTGAATGTTGAGAGAAGGTAGTTTCTTCTGTAGGGCAAGCAACTTTCAGAACTGTTGGATGAAAATCCAGCACTGATGGAAAGGAGATAGCAACGTGCAAAGAGGCTTGAGTTATACAAGTCTACGAGAGATGAGATTGATTCAGTCTCATGGTCCAGATGAGGTGAATCTTTCCCTGTCTCATTCTACCCTACCACGTTTTTCAAACGTTATCCACTTCAATATGTTTTGGTATTTACTTTATTCGAATTTAAGTAAAAAAATTTAATTCCTTCATAGGCTTATATTTTGTTTCAAATAATGACCCATTTTTTTCTTAAAATATTTATTTTATTAACTTGTGCACGTTTTTTTTACCTTGTGCACTTGAGGCACTAAGAGTGGGGTGGTCATGCAACCACTCCAAGTCTCCAAACAAAGGTGGCCATGCCTTTATTCTCGACAGGAGCTACAACCATGACTTTTTACCTTTATTTTTTTTATTTTTTTTATTTTTTTTTTTTATATTGTTTCTTCAAATTTTTTAAAAACATTTCTCAAACTTTTTGATTTTTTTGATTTTTTTTTTTTTTTTTTCATTTAATATCCCACAAACAACATTTTTTTAAATATAGCTCCTACTCCTACCAATATACTTCTCAATTCTCACTTTTTCTAAACACAAACCCAAAACACTTTTCAAAAATTTTACCAAACATGCCCACAAATTTTAATTGTTGGAGATGAATATACAATATCAGTTAAAATAAATAAATAAATAATCTTATGCGCATTCTAGTTCTAACCCATTCCTCTCATAGGGCGGGCGGCTATCATTCTTTTTAAGAACAATATGGAGGAAACACCGCACTGTATCTCAAAACATAACTATGCCCACAAATTTTAATGGTTGGAGATGAATATACAATATCAGTTAAAAAAAAAAAAATTCTTATGCACATTCTAGTTCTAACCCATTCCGTTCATAGGGTGGGCGGCTGTCATTCTTTTTAAGAACGATACGGAGGAAACACCACTGTATCTCAAAACATAACTATATGACTATATCTCCAAAAAGAGTGCCCCACAGACATAAAGGTCAAAATGTACTCTTATTTTATTATTGACTAAATTTTAAATAATAATATATCAATAGCAGCTGGACCAAAAGGCTCTCCCTTCCAACAAAATTCTTGTAACAGTTTTGAGTTTAGCAAGGAATTTTCTATGAATGTTTCAAGCTGCATCTGTAGAAGTACCTCATTTCTTATCAAGCTCTTCTAAAGCTGCCCACAATTTCGGATCTTCATAATCCTTTATAAGGAAGGCAGGCTTTGCTTCCAGCAGAGAGCGTTCTGGATTCCTGGTGGTTATACCAACTACTGGCATCCCGGCCGCCACTCCAGCTTTAATCCCCGAAACAGAGTCCTAGCAAAGCAAAAACAAAACAAATACCAAATTTCAGGGAGTGCAAGCTAGACAAACTTCTGAAAAGAACATGACCTGAGAAGAAGGTAGACCTCAAATACAAAAGTGTGATCCTTTGATACATTGAGTATTTCAAGGGCCTTCAAGTAAGGTTCTGGGTGTGGCTTGGCATGGTTACATTCGTCTCCAAGAATAACAGCTTCAAAGAAATCTGACAGGCCGAGTCTTGAGATCATGAGTTCGGCATTTGGCCTCGGAGCATTCGTCACTGCAGCCCGTTTCAACCCGCGATCTTCAATCCATTTTTTCACTTTGTATATGCCACTCACAGGCTCCAATTGTTCTGCGGCCAATCTGTGTTGTTTCATCAAAGAAATTATATCACTGGAGCTTGAAAGGGTTTCCAATTAGAGAAGTAATATTTACCTTCGGAACATGGCTTCCTTTTCATCCGTGAACTTTAAGCCCCGTTGAACATCATCAGGGAAGAGGAACGCAGCAGCATCATCGTTATGCTTGCCAGCAATATTCTCAGCGTAGAATTCCTCAGTAATTGGAACCCCACCATTAAATCCAATCTGTAAACTACCAAAATTTCTGTTAATCCTCCATAAGTACTTCATACAGAATCATGAGCTCTTTCTTTGGTTAAACAAGAACTATGCACGTATAACGTATGCATTTTGTTATGGTGAATGTCATATCCTTGGATGCAAAAGTATGAACTTCTTTTGATAAATAAAAATTTATTTCTGGAGTGAAAAAGAAAGTGACATAGAGAATACAAACTTGAACCAGAGATCTCAATCTTTTTGAGAAAATTTATAACTGTTTAGGGCAAGTTAGTGAAAGAAACTTTACCTCTTGAAGCATTTCACGGAAGGCAGAGTAGTGGAGTGGATCTGAATCACATAAAGTTCCATCTACATCAAATAGTACTGCTTGAAGAGGAGCAAGTGCAGCGAGAGAACTTTTGCTGGTTCCACAAAATGGAGAAAATAAGGCAACAGTACAACCAAATGACATAAAAATAAAATAAAATACAAGGTGCTAAAAGTTTTTGAAAATATATAAAAAACAGCATATCAAGATGTCAGATCATCCGGTAACCATCTGCAGCTTACAGTATGTATTTAAAGGGAACCACTAGATAGTGGTTCCCAATCAACATTTTATGATAACATTGTCAACACCATAACAAAAACCTGTAAAGGTTCTCCATCTAATGGTTGATATAGATCCCAACACATAAGTTGGACACTTGCTCAAAACCATAAAATGACAACATTTAGTGAACAAGTTACACAAGAAATTCAGATGCTACTCAAACTAAAATGGAATCCTTTCAGTTCCATGAAGTATACAAAGTACATATCCACAAATTACATACAGAAACAACTAACAATTGACAATTTTCTTGTGTACATGATCTATCAACAGCTATGGCAATGACTTGTAGCATTATATCAGTCAATGGTTCCTATTTCACAGATATTTTGGTAAAGATGGAATTCAGCAATTCCTATGAAGTTAATGGGATTAACTGATATTTACCAGATATTGTCTACAAAAGGAAGCATGAATTTTGTAAAGTCTCTCCCATGGAGTACTTACTAACTATAAAGTTGAAAACTTTACAAATGATAAACAAGCAAAAATTTCAACTCGCTATGCTTTAGCATCCATTTAGTATTAAGCATAAAGTGTGCCAATTGCTCATCAGAGGAAATAATCTGGAATAGCCACAGGAGGAAGAAAGAAGCAACATCGGATATGCAACCAAACCACGTCGAGCGAGAATATGCAAATTCACTGGCAGAGAAAACAGCTCTAGTACATGGGAATATAAGAGAAGATAACAAAGATGAAGACAAAATACAGAACCATCTGAATGAAAATAAACCTAATTACCAGAAGAGAAAGTATTAAAAAATAAATAAATAAATAAATAAATAGAGAAGCATGGAGTCTCAGTTAGAAATTAACTAGGAAATGAGATGGTAAGAATCGGAACTCTATTTAAAAAAATCCAAAATTAAGAGGAGACGCCAATCTGGGACAAGTCCATTTCGATCTCTAGCATGAAAAGACTAATGATTGATGAACATGAACCAAGTGAAGGACACTACACTATCGCAATTAAGAAAGAAAGAAAGAAATGTATTTATCAACAGAATTCAAGCAGATGCTATGAACAGAATATGCAAGTAATAGTTCCCATAATACAGAATTGAAAAGCACAACTTTTAGCTGGCCCACAATTCAAAACAATCCAAAACGTAAAATTTCACAAAAAAGTAAAAAATAAAAATAAATAAAATAAAATAAAAATTGATTACTGGTGAACATGAACCAAGTGAAGGACTGAATCACACTATCACAATTAAGAAAGAAATAAATGTCTTTATCAATAGAATTCAAGCAGATGGTATGAACAGAATGTGCAAGTAATAGTTCCCATTATACAGATTTTGAAAAACACAACCTTTTAGCTGGCCCACTTTTCAAAACAATCCAAAATATTGGATTTTGATGGTACAGAATTGAACGACATCCAGACTAATGAGAATCTCTAACAGGTTGACTTTGGTGCAATAACCCAGAATATATAAGAAACCAGAATTTCATATGATGGGTACAAGGAAAATCATCTGATATAACAGTACCCCAAAATATGTAAGTGAAAAACAAAAACCGTAACAACTACCAAATTTATGGAATGGAATATAAACTGACACTGCATGGAAACAAAAACTCCTAAAACTTGTCCATCAGTGGCATTGTGTACAAGCAAAATTTTCACAACAAAAGTTGAAGAATTAAGATCAACCCAGATCAAATCTGCGGCCATTCTTCCAAGAACGATCACATGAGAGAGACAGAAAATTTACCTCTCCTTAGAATTTTCACCACTTGAGGCCGTCATTACTTGTTGGGTTTGAGGTAGGCAATTATCGAAGGATTTTCTTTGCCAATACTTGTTTCGAGAAATGGGTAGTTGGGACTCGGGAGCAGATCGTGGCGGATGTAGTGAATTATGAAGAGGAATAAGCGAAGGGAATCTACCACAGAATGAGATGCGAGCTGTATTCATTCCTTTTTTCTTCTTTCTTTGATATGAAAAACCTGCCTCATAACTTTTAACATTATTATTGGACTCCCCTAAGGTTATGAATTTTACACAATTTTAAACTGGAAACGGTCATGCTTACTGAAAATACATGCATTTTCGGCATTGTTTTAAAAAAAAGATAATGATATTTGCTGGAAATTTGGGAGCCCTTCCTCCTTTTTTTTTTTTTTTTTTTTGGGTAATATGGGAGCCCTTCCTTATTTGCTCAGAAAAAAAAAATTGAGGTAGTATTTCAATATATTATATCAAATCCATTTTTACAATTTTTTCTGGTGTTTTATCTTAATTCTAAACAATAAATGATTTTATATGAGATGAGGTGGGTGATGGTAATCTTTTCTGTAGTTAGAGCTATGAAATGGACATCCCACAAAAGCAACAAAAATGAGCTTAGAAAATACCCATCATAAGAAATATATTAAAATTGAAGAATGCTAGGCTTACAAACACATTTTACAAAATAATGTGACACAATGTGATTGGATATGAGATAAATTCAAATTTTAAGAAATTCAATCATATTGTGTCACATCAATTTATAAATATTTTTTTTATAAAATGTATTTATAAGCCTAGCATTTTCCATTAAAATTGATGGTGGTGCATGAGTGCATCACATGGACAACCCCACAAAGCCTCATCAAAACTGTTTTTTTTTTTGGTTTTATAATTAAGCAAGTGACTAACTTGTACAAAAGAAAACTGCTATTTGTCTTTTTCTCATTTATTTTTTATTTTTTTAAAAAAATCAACTATTAAATCTGTATGATTTATATGATGAAAGTATGAATCTTACAAATCAAATGATTAATTTTTTAGAAAGTCTAATGGAAAAAAGAAGAATGATGTTTAGATTTTTTTTTTTTTTTTTTTTGGTGCATAAAATATACAAGGAAAATTAAACGAGTAATAATAGAAATTACATTTGTATCCTACAAATTTATTATATCGATGATATGACCGTCTCAATTAGCTTTTAAATTTTGTTTTATTTTTTTAACAAAGATGAATTTAAAGATTAATTAAAATTGTTATATCAACATTGGAAAGTATTTGTGAGATAAAAATATATTTTCTACCATTACTTACCTCTTTTTCTCATCTTGCCGACAGTCTCAGACTAATCTTCTTCCTCTTCTAAAATTGCCCCGATCAATCGGCAATTTTACAGAACTTAGAGTCTTGTCAATGAAACAGCAAGCAAAAAAACTTAAAGTGCAGAGGCTGTTAACAAATAACCAAGAGTCTAGGGGTTGCTCACAAAAGAAAAAGAAAAACACTTTCCTGGGTGTTTCTTAAATTTCTCAAGCATATTCGCTTCACTTTTTTCAAATGTCCTGGAAATTTGGGAGCCAACCAACCAACGCACCTGGCCCCTGGCGGCTTCCCTCTCTTACACGTTTATTGTTCCTTTCCTTGATTATATTATTTGTATGACAAAAATTGGACCACGTATCATCAGTTAAAAGACAAGTTGGCTACTTCTTTCATTTTTTTTTTTTTTTTTAACGATATTTTTTCATTGATATAACAATCAAATTGGACAAAATGCTCACTCATTAGAATATCAAAGATACAATTTGAAACCTCTACAACCCAAACAATATTTATGACATACACAACAGTCTTTCAGGGTTTCGGGCTATTTTACAAGATAATATCTTTGAATATTATCGTCTCCATCTATTTTAAATCTACAGCAAAAATTTGCAACAATATCAAAAATTTCCTGCCATTATGTCACGTATCGGGTTCGGGTATTGTTGAAGTGTAGATATAAGACTATATAGATCAACTTTAGCTCAATCTATTTAATTAAAATATGGCACACTTTTTAACCCCAACTTTTTAATTTCGTATTGAATTCGTGAGCCATGTCAAAAATTGTCGACCCTAATTATCGTAACAACAAAAGCAATGGCAGAGTAAAGAAGTTTTATTTGGAGGGTCAAATATTATTGTGAGATAGAGGAGGGAGGATATGAGATTTTGGAATACACTATAAGGAGAAGTAATTCATTTTGAGCCAATTCAGGGCCACCATTTGGGTAGCTACCAACTCTCTCATAAGGAAGTTTTTTCCAAGGCCCAGTTCAAATGGGTGACAGCCCAAGCCTGATTTTCAAAGATTTCGTGCATGCATTTAGCCAGATTTCCAGGATTCACTTCACCCACGATGCACACATGTAAATAAACTTTGCCATTTGCAAATTGCAATCATGCTTCATCAACAACATTTAAGCAGTTTTTCAAATGCTAATGTAGAAAAAAATAACCTAATACAGTAATACTCATACAACTATACCAGCCACCAGGCGGCTATTGCAAATGGTTTTATTTGTTATTAAAAATTTAATTTAAGTTTATAAGAAAATTATAATATTATTTAATCTTAATACTCCTCTCACTTTTGGGCTTAAAACTTCTTTTTAATATATAATGCATAACACGTGGAATATTTTAATTAAAATTGAAGTGAATGACTGTATATGATGAGGTTCAAACTCAAAACCTTTGACTTTGATACTATGTTAAACCGCAACTCATCCCTATAAAAAAATCTGCGTGCAACATTATGGTGGTTCTACTATTATCCAACAGATAATATCTGTTTCTGGCCAAAAAAAAAAATGCAGTAATTTATGGGTTTTTGGTTGCAAAGAAAGAGATTATTTTCTTGAAAATTCTGTAGTTGTTACTCCATCTTATTATATTATCAATTATTTCAAAAGCTTTGTTTTTAAGATAATTAATAATTTAACGCGATACGAGGGTAAACGTTTTGAGTTTAAACATGAGTCATGACTTTAGAGCTTACCTTGCATTTTGAGTTAAATATTTTATGCGTTGTGTTTCACTTGTTGAGAGATAGTTTAGGCCGACACATAAGAAAAAAGAAAAAAAAAATTAAATATATATATATATATATATATAAATTAAATAATTAAATTTATTATTTTCAATTTATAATAGGTTAAAAAAAAAACCGGCGACAACCAAAAATACCTTACCAAGAACAGACATGACTCATGAGACATCTCTATTTTTGTCATTTTTCTTTTTCTTTCTTTTCCTCTCTGCCCTCTACGGCTCTACACCACTCTCTCCCTACTCCCTAGTGCCTCCACCGATGCACAGAATAGAGAAAGAGAGAGATTGAAATGATGAGGCCAGGGTGCAAATGGCACAACTTGTATGGTTAGGCAAGAGGCAAAGGACATAGTAATTCTACACGGCACAGAGTGTGAGTGATTGAGCGTCAGAGAGGGAGGGAGAGAGAGAGAGAGAGAGATGTTTTGTCCTATATGCCCAGCAGCCCAGGCCTGATTTTAAAAGATTTCTTTCGCACATGCATTTTCCAGAATTCACTTCAACCATGATGAACGCACGTACGGAAGTCAGCCAAAAACAGAGCAACAGTTTCCGAAGATTTTTTCGAAAGAAAAAAAGCAATGGATTTTGGGGAGAGGAAGATTTAACAAAAATAGTATAGAATGTAGGAATGTGCTGAAATTGGGGTATAGATGAGGAAGTATATATAGTTGTAGATATGTGTAAATGGGGAAATACTTTTAAGAGAAATGCTAGATATTATTATTATTCTATCAAACATAACAGAATTCACAATATGACGAAAACAGAGGAAGAAGAAGATGTAAAATACAGAAAAATATATTTTATACAAGAAGGAAATAGCCTATTAACATTACACATGTAAAACCAACTCCTGCTCAACTAATTAACCAACTTTGTAACTAACTGATACAGCTCTCAAACTAACTTCAGCTGATATAGCCGTTAATCATAACTATTTATATACCGACCGATACAACATTCATTCAATAAGGTTGACGTCGCACATTCAACTAACCATTTGATTAATCAATGTTAAATAATAAAAAATCCAATAATTAATTTGGAGTGTCACGTTAACGTTGTTGGACAATTGTAAGATAAAATATAATATCTTGCATTACTTATACTATAATAGATCATAATAGATTTTTTGACGCTATGTAGCGTCAAGTGGTTCGGCTCGCTATCATCAATGGTGCTTGTTTAGTGGCTACAAGGTAATTTTCATGTGATTGGGCAAATACTAGGGTGAGGGTACAACTCCAGCAATGAAACTTCCTAAATCTAATTAGTATTGGCCGTCTTAGATTCCATTGATATCTTATTGGAGCTGAGTCGGGCTATGGCTAAATTAGATTTGAGGAAGCGCATGCGATTCCTATTGTTTAGGCTCTTCTTATTCAGTTTTTAACGGGCACATACTACATGGTCATGCTCAAATAAAGTAATCGTTTTGATTGTCCCCTCCTGCTTTTTTTAATAAACAAAATGGTTAAGCTCTTTTGCTGCTCCAAAGTCTCTAGAAGGAATTGTTTGTTGAATAAAAATCTCATTAAAAAAAAAAAAAAAAAAAATTGCCATTTGCAATCATGATTCATTAAAATTCGTTAAAAAAACAACTAGTTTTTTAAGTGGATTTGGCTTAGGTGCGTTTAAAAATACTAGCTCTGACATAGTGGAAAACTAAGTAACTACAATTTGATCAAAAGATAACAAGCCCGCAAGCTTAAAAAAAAAATAAACTCCGTAGAGTATTTGAGAGAAAATTCTCTGACTTGATAATAATTTAAATGACTCTGTGTTTTACATTACAAACTAGTTTATTTATATAAGAGAAAAACTTGTAGAAAAAGTAAGGGTGTAAAGTCTACATGTTATAACCGACCGTCAACTGGTAACTGACAAACCAGCCTACCGCTTCTTACCAAATTTGAAAATGCCTAAAGCGGTTATAACCACTAATCGGGTATATATATATATATTTTTGAACAATTACAACAAAGCTCAGCTTATTGGGCCCAAAAAAACCCTTTTTTTTTTCGAAAAAAAAAGGTGCCAAAAAAGGTCTAAATTAAGCTCAAAAAGTAAGCCAAACTCCCAAAATAGGCACAAAAAACCCAATCTTTTAAAGACGCGGTTAGGGGTGTGGATAACCGGTTACCAATTGGTAATCGGCGGTTATTACATAATTGGTAACCACCTATATATTTTGGCAAACTAACCCCAGTTGCGATTAACGGTTTTAACCAATAACTAATAACCGCTAACCACAACCGAGTTTTCACCTTTAAGAGAAGGTAAACACAATCCTAAGAAAGAAATGAAATAATTTAAGTAAATCTAATCCTAGGAATTGAAGGAAATGAAATAAAATCCTAATCAAATAAAATATTCTACAAATAAAATCTAATAAAATAAAATCATAATCTAAAATAAAAAATCAAATATAATTGACAATCGATCTTTCCTTTTGTACTTCTATTGTCAGAGAATTGGCAAAATTTTGATCAAATGGCTCTAGTCCAATATTATTTTTGATATTTTTCTTATTATCATTTTCATCGAAAATACAGATAAATGTTGTCCTAGATCAATGTCATGTAGTATTTTTTTTTTTTTACGCCACCTATATGTTCACCTAAGTCAAATAATTTTTTAAGTATTAATGTAGACAAAAACCTGATAGAACTATACGAGGCGGCTATTGCAAATGGTTTCATCTTGGTTAACTGGCAAATATTACAAGGAAGCTCATATTTTCATCTATATGGGAAAACGAAAATCTGCGTGCAAAGATTGTGGTGATTTTGACTGAAATAAAGCTGTTTTCAGTAGTACTGTTTGTAAAAAGGCTTTGGTAGTTTGTTGTTTGCTGTAGGCCGGAGGGGGATTCAAAGTTTGTTTGTAGCTCCTGGTTACAATATTGTTTGATGTAAATGGTAGTTGGTAGTTGTATGAGCTGATACGAGGTGAAGTAGTTGATTTTTGTAAGTAGTTCTAGACCACCGATGGCAATGGTTCAGTGATCTCGGGAAAATTTTCATATAGGCACACACTAAAGCTTGAGTTTGAGTCGTTTGACTATCTGCAATGGAGAATCATTCACATAAACTTGATTAATCTTAATTGTTTTGAGTTTCATCGATGTTTTGATGGGGTTGGATTTGACTATGACTCAATTGATCTTGAGATAACACCCACTATTCTCACCGTCTAAAACCTACAAATATCTCTGCCTTGATGCTATTGCCATATAGTGATATTGGCCAACCTTTACCTTGCTTCAAGAAACATCCCATTTTGCAAACAATCAACTTTGTACGTGGTCCCTTCCTCCCCTGGACCAAACATCCTCACATCAATTAGCACAAGTGTTAGGTTGATAAAAGCCATTGGATATCTCTAATTTAAGGTATAGTTTATTTTTTGATGATAAATGAAGATATATATAGATAGAGAACTTAACTAAGATCGAATCTCAAACATGGGTTGCATCAGACTTTCATGAATATCTACATAGTGTAAGTCTTAGTTGTCATAAAAAGCAAAGGGGTCCCCTGGAACACTAAAAAACATGTACCAATTATATATGTCCCAGAAAGGAACTTAAAAAAATCCATTTTTATTCTCAATATTGAAATAGGCTGTAAACAATATGGTGGGGTCCAAATTAAACCCCATAATGGTTTCCAGGTCATGGCTGATATGGTTCGATGGACCTCCTCCATGGCAGTCAATGTCGGCATACAGTGTATCCCGGCAGTGCTATTGAGCCTGTCAACAAAATTCCAGTCAGCTCAGCTAAACTTCCTCAGCGTGTCAAATATAAATAAGTCTTTAATTAGGGCTCGTGTCTGCAAGGAAATTAAGTCGAAGAATGACGAATGTTCCTAAAGAAGACTTCATTCAAAGATTAATTAGTTCAATAATATGTACGTAATTGACCTTACAATTATCTATGACATGCCCTTTACAGCATTTTATATTCTTTATATTTGGTTTTATTCTATTTCCTTGTATATATATGTCTTTCCTCTTCCTTATTTAATTAGTCTAAGTTTTCTTGGTTATCACACTTTTAAGTACTTCTCTATAAATAGTCAAGATGTAGCCAAATCAGTCTTTTTCTCTTTTACTTTTATATATTTTCTTTTTTATTTAGTTTATGTTTTCTTTGTTAACTTCTCTACAAATAAAAACCATTGTAAAACAGTAATAAATACTTTAATATAGTCAAGATATAGTTCTATAGATTTTAATTATCAGTCTCTTTCTCTTTCGGCTCTCTCTCTATTTCACTTTTATATAAGATAATCACTTCAAAGGTGACCTCCTACCTACGTATCCTTGTTTATGGCCTCTAGTTTTAAGTTGTTTATCACTTTCTAGGTTAAAAGGGAAAAAAAAAGTATTAGTTTGCTCAATTAATGGGTGTTTCCTTGGCACTTTCCACACACAGATAAAAGGCCTTAAATGTGATCTTTTAGCAACAGTGGGAACATCAAGAGATGCCTAAAGGGTTATCTAGTGCAAAAGCACCTAACTCTCCCTATAGCTCCTACTTTCATCTCAAGCTAGAAAAACCATTGTGTATTTTCTCATTCAAAATACTCAATATTCTAACTTCTTGTTGCACAAGTCAGGGTCAATCGTCTGTCACGGTGAGATATGACTAGCATCAGCTTATACAAGTTGGTAAAATTTTCAGAGAGATTCCAATATTTCCCACCTCATACATACTTATCCTCAATGTGCTTGACTTTGATGTGATCACAACGATAGCTACTGAAGAATTTATAGAGCCAAAAGAACAGAAAAGTCATAATCGCAGCACTGCCTAGAAAGAGAAAATTAATAGAAACATTAGCTAACAACTCTGAATTTAATTGGTTGGGTAAAATTAGGGCTGACATTTCTTAAGATGAACCGTAAATTAGTTGAGATGAAAAGGTCTGAACCGTTTGATTAAATGAGTTGAATTAGAATTGACATGACTTAAACCCATGAATGTACACGCGTGTGACATACGAATTGTCAATTTTTTACACAATCTACAAACCGGATAAAAGCCCAATACGAAATTATTGCTTTAGGGTTGATAGGTCGTCTGATTTGTTTAATTAAATGGTGAGTTATGATCGACCTATATAACCTTGTAACTATGCCTTGATATGAAGCGAATTGTCACCGACCCTTATGTCAAATGTTTCCCGCTTGAATATATATTTTTTAGAAAAGACTTTGCAAACTCAACAAAACAATTTCAACAAGGGCAAGGAAAGTGCAAATAAAGTTTTGGAAGGTCAGAAAGCAGTTTTTTATACACTAATCTAAAACAAGAGATACCAAGTCTAAAGGGGTAGCTGGGAAACAATCGTATAACAGAATCCCACCAAATTAAAGCACTTTTGAATGCCAAGGTTGATAAGGTTTACCAAGCTGAAGGAGGTGGACTTTTTCACTTTTTGTTGATTATAAATACTACAAACCTCTTTCACTTCATGCACCCACCACCTTTGTCTTCCTTTCTTTCTTTCTTGCTCTCTCATTCCTTTTTGCTGCCTCTTCTTGTCCCTCATCAATGGCTTCCTCTCTATGGTCTCCTTTGTCCCTTCTTGCCACTTTGCTTCTCATGCAAACTCTGGCACAGGCTCAAACAAGTAGCGACTCTTTCGTTCATTCTCGGGCTGCATATTATCCAAATTCTGACGAAAAAGGAACAGATTGTAAGAGAATATTTTAATCAAAAGGAAAAATATTTTGATATATTTTGTTGTACTTACAAAACATGCAATATATATATTGTTATTCATCCTCTTGATTGAACTGCAGCTGGCGCTTGTGGGTTCGGTTCCTTTGGAGCTACGATTAATGGTGGGGATGTATCAGCTGCATCTGACCTCTACAGAAATGGTGTTGGCTGTGGTGCTTGCTACCAGGTGAGTTTGAGAAAAACACGTGAAATTATTATTTATCTCAAAAAGTATAAGCGGATAAATTTACTTTAACAAAATATATCACAACTTTATTTTAGCTTTTATACACATGGAAAAAGGTGCACTTTTTTTAATTATTCCAAAGGTTCCCTTTATTTCTCTAATATTTTCTATATTTTTGGCTTCACCAGGTGAGGTGCACCAACGCAGCCTACTGCTCAGATAAAGGAGTAAACGTAGTTATAACCGACCAAGGCTCAAGTGATCGCACCGACTTCATTCTGAGCAAGCGAGCCTTTGGTCGGATGGCGCAGACTACTGACGCGGCTGCTTCTCTTCTAAATCTTGGTGTCGTTGATATCGAGTACAGACGGTAAGATGCAGTATTGTGATTTTAAACCAAATCATAAAAAATGTATTACTATTTTAAAATATGGTAAAATTTGAGTTTTTAAATTGTAAATAATGGGGTACATCAAATGTTTAATTGATTACATTTTAAATTATAAATTTTTAAATTGCAAATCCAAACGGACCTCTGAAAGAGTATAATTATCAAAAGTGGAAGGGTAAAAAAGATGCTCATCTTTCTTAAACCTTAAAATATATCTCCCTTAAAAAACGTGGTTTCACTATTAAATTACTTGAACAATGATGACTGTTGAACATGGTCGAGGAAAGTTTTACTTTGTTTAATTAACTTGGCTTCTGATAATGGACTATACCTAAAGCATATATATATATATATATATATATATATATATATAATTTAATTTTGTAGACTAACTCTGAATTTCTGTAAAAACAGTGTCTCATGCAGCTACCCGAGCAAAAACATAATATTCAAGATAGATGAGAACAGCAACTACCCTAACTATTTGGCTTTCGTCATTTGGTATCAGCAAGGCAACAAAGATATCACTGCTGTGCAGCTCTGTGAGGTATAACCTTAACCGATATAATCATTTAATTAATATTTTAATGGTGAAAAGAGGTATGCAACAAAAAATAAAAGAAAAAGAAAATCATTAAAATTATTAGGGTTGATGAAATTCTCTTTTAACATGTGTGCAGACTCAGAATCTGGGGTGCAAGCTATTGGACCGTAGCTATGGAGCAGTGTGGACAACTACGTCACCCCCAAGTGGGCCTTTGTCTATAAGAATGTTGTTCAGTGATGGGGATGATGAGTCATGGGTGGTCCCTACGAACAACGTGCCCGGAGACTGGAAAGCAGGAGAAACATATGACTCAGGAGTACAAGTGAATATATAGGACGGACAACCTTAAATAAATAAATTAATATTGTTACGTACAATATTAATTTATCTGACGTCATATATAGTAGTTATATTATTTTATATATAGTTTTGAAATAAGTTCCCACTGTATTCTCTATGTAGTTGATTCGATATATTTATTGTTTTATTATTTGGAGATGGGGGGTGGGGATAGGCTTTCTTTATGAGAGAAATAGAAGAATTCTTGAATGTAATCATTACATTGTTGACTAATAAAAGTCCGGGTCATGACTTTACCTCCTTCAATTGGATTACAGCCGTCGTTGTTCCTTCTTTTCTGTTATTTATTTATACTTATCAAAATCAGGAGGTATTTTTTTTATTCTTCATTTTTGGACATGCTTGGGCTTTTGAGGGTTGGCTGCTGCGCAATTACCACGACAAAAACATCACATAAAAAATTATTTATACTTTTATATCATATTAAAATATTTTTTTCAAATAAAAAATAAAAATATATTTTGAAAAATATCAACAAACGTCAAACAGGACCAGAAAATTTGACGACAGTTCAAAAACAATTTTTTTTTTTGTACTTGAAAATGAAATTAATTATTATCTAAACAAGTTAATTTTAGAAGTAGTCCATATTAAAAGTCTTTTTTTTATTTTTTATATATATATAAAATATTTTTGAAAACACATTTCAAAACAAAAAAGAAAAATCGTGTTGATTACTTTCAAGAAAACATATTTGGTAATTAGTTTGTAAACTAGTACTAAACATTAAAAAAAAAAAAAATTCACAGTAGTTTCCAAACAATATGTAAAGTTCCTAATCTTAATAAGACCGTGACATGTTTATTTGGCCATGCGTACACTCGTAGTGAATGGTTGGAGGGACAAATTACGTCTGTAGACATTGTTGTAAGCTTGAATAAAATTCAGAGTCATAATGCTCCTTGCATTAGTTTCTAACAGCCAACTGTTGAGCTTTCACTATCTCCTCTAATTAACAGTCATGGTTTGCCTAATCATGGTACTTAAAAAAAGTCACCTAGACTCATTAACACTAATGGAAAGCAAAACAAAGATCAACATGTCACTTTCTTCACCTAGGTTAGTCTATCAATTAAAGTGGATGCATTTACCCACCTCCGCTGCGCATAACTCTGATTAACACATTGTCAGGCGATTACTAGTAGCTCCAATCTTAAAAGAGTATGGTATATTTTATAGACTACACCTCCATTCAACACTTATCTCAGCTCTTAGATTAGTCCCGGTTAATAAAAAAAAAAATTAATAATTGATAAACACTGTCATATCAGCTCAGTAGGACGATGGTGTAGTATATAATATTTATCTTCTTAAAAAGTAATGCAAGCACATAGGACCAGCCACAATTAATGACTTTTGGAACTTTGAAAAAGATGACAAACAAAGTAGGGAAGAGGGGAAAAAAGAAGAAGCAATTATACACATAAGGGGACACAATATTTATGTGGTTCAACACACAAATGCCCATGTTCACAGGAGAGATCATCAAAAAAAAAAAAATTCCTTGAAGAAAATGGAATACAAAAGGTTGTGAGAGAACATTCACAACTCGAGTCTTAATACACCATATATAGTCTCTGCCGCTCTATGGCTCAAGCTTTAGAGACCCTCTCTTAATTTTTTCTAATCTTCTAGACTTTTAGCTCAAAGTTGGCATGCAGATACTCGTCATACAAGAGAAAAGCAAGGGCCGATGGATTTTGCTTTGTAATGCAAAAGTAACTCATAGAGATCAATTGTGAAAATTACCCGCAAGAATCACTTCAAAATGGCTTGAAATCCGTGGAGAGAAGATTTTGAGAGGTTGCCTCCAAGATGGTGGTACTTGTGCATTAAAAGCACACCTAACACCAAACAAGAGAGAACAAGAAAACCGGCCAAAGCATACTCTCTTCCTTTCAGTCTTCATTCTTTGAAGTGTTGAACCGTTCCCTCGCCAGCAGTTCTATACCATAAGTGCATGTCCAACAGTCCAATTGAATACTTAACCTCCATCCATTCCTCTTAATGTGTCTTACCTTCATTGAGCTCCCAATTTCTACACCATCTTAGAATCTCTACAAGACAGTTTCATCTGAGCACCCATCTCAGTCAGCATTGAGTATACCATGCTTCTCCGATGGACTGAACCATTCATTCCCAACTAAAGATTCAGATTCACACTCTCCTAGGTGAACCAGGCTAGACCCAGGTGCATGCTTTCTGCAACCCCTTTTCCTTCATCATCCTTCTCACATACTCTAAATCATCCCATTTCCCTTCAACAGCATATATATTTTCTACTATTTTGTCATATGAAATCGCAAATCCAAATAAATTCTTATTCATTAGTTGAAGGTTTATCCTTGCGTCAGCATTTACTCCAAAATTTGGCATTGACTCTTTTTCTGCTGTTTTCTCATGAACCATTTACTTCATGCATCCCACCACCTGAATTTTTTTTTTTGAAAAAATTTCACTTTGACTTCCTGAATTTTCACTTGATTTTACAAACTCCCTTCAACTTTCTTTTTTTTTTTTTGAAATAGGAATCTTCTCTCATTCATATAAAGCTTACAAGGGTGGAGCGGAATACTCCATCCTAACGATATCAGTGATACAATCAGGAATAGTAAAAAGCCACTGGGTAGTTACATTATTCTTTATAGCCATTTTCGATAGAGTATGCGCCACTTTATTTCCTTCTCGACAAATAAAAGACATCCGCCAATAGGGGATCGCTTTAAGCTCTACCTTTATATCCTCCAGTAACATTCCTATTTGGCTCCAGTCCTCCTCTGAAGCATTTATTCCATCAACTACAATCTTCGAATCACCTTCAAAGTGGATCCGTTGAAAGCCCAGAGATTTGCACAGATTAATCGCCATAAGAACCGCCCCTGCTTCAGCCAAAGTAGGATCAAAGCAGCCCAAGAATGTTTTGCACTGTGCAGCAACAACCATGCCTTTCTCGTCCCGTAAAACAGCACCATAACCCACCCTGCCTGAGTCCTTCTTGATAGAGGCATCCCAATTCAGCTTCAACCAACCTGGGATAGGAGCGCTCCACTTCCTGCAAACTTCTGTCCTTCTCTTGTTTCGGTGTATAGCACTAGATTGCAGCAAATCAGTGTAAGTTGCTGCAGCAAGTAAAGCATTCTGTACCACTGCAGTAGGATGCCTAAATGTCCCCCCATGGACTACCTCATTGCGTCTGAGCCACAAACGTCGGGTTATGCCTGCAAATTGGATTGTCTCCTCCTTCTTACATTTCCTGAAGACCTCTTCTATAATTTCAGAAAAACTCTTTCCAGAGCATGAGCTCTTTTGTAGTTTGATGCTTCCCACACTCCATGCATCCCTCGCCGATGGGCATTCCCACAAAATATGCAAAGCCGTTTCCTCCTCTAAACCACAAATAGGGCATAGGGGGTCATCAATGATCTTCCTTAGTTGCAGATTTTTCTTTGTGGGAAGTATTTCATGGCAAGCCCTCCACAAAAAATTCTTTTCGACATTCGGAACCTGCAAGCCCCATATATTTCTCCAGATTGTGCTGTGCCCCTTGGCGGAAGAACTCCCAGCCATCCCCTTTGTTTCCAGTTCCCTCTGAATATAATAAGCAGAGCGGACAGAAAACAAGCCATTTTTAGTGCCGCGCCAAATACACACATCTTCCCTATTGGAATGGCTGATTGGTAGGGAGAGAATCAGCTGCACCTCCTCCTTTGAGAATAAACTTTCCAGCAGCTGGGTCTTCCCCCAACGTGAGTCCCCATCAATAATTTCACAAACCTTGGCATCCGGATTCAACAAAGAGGGCGGAGAAAGAATCTTGAATGTGGAAGGCCGAGGAACCCATCTATCTTTCCATATACGAGCTGTCGACCCATTCCCTATTCGCCAAATCAAACCCTCCTTTAGTAAAGCTTGAGAACTATGAATGCTCCGCCACGCAAAGGAGGGACGATTACCAAGTGAGGATTCAAGAAAATTCTGCCCCCTGTAGTATTTAGCTTCCATAATGCGGGCTGTAAAACTATTGGGCTGTTTCCAAAGACGCCATGCTTGTTTCGCCAACAAAGCTTTATTAAAACTTTGGAGATCTCGATATCCCATTCCACCATCACTCTTTGATAACCCCAAACGGCTCCAACTCATCCAATGTATCCTTGACTTTTCTTGGTGCCCCCACCAAAATTGTTGCATCAAAGAATTCATCTCCGAACACAACAATTTAGGTAAGAGGAATACATTCATACTATAGGTAGGTATAGCTTGAATAACTGCCTTAAGCAAAATCTCCTTCCCTGCTTGAGACAGAAATTTGATTTTCCAATCCTGAAGCCTTTTCCAAACCCTATCTTTGAGTTTCTTGAAAGCCGCCATCCGGGATTTTCCCACCAATGCCGGTAGGCCCAAATAAGTGTCATACCGTTGTGTGACTGGAATCCCTGCTGCCTCGACAATCTCCTCACGGGTGGCCAATGGCGTGTTTTTGCTAAAAAACATTGCCGTTTTATTGCAATTCAGCCGTTGTCCCGAGGCTTCTTCATACTTTCGTAATAGTGATGTCAAGTAATTCCATTGAGTAAGAGAACTCCTGCAAAAAAGTAAACTGTCATCCGCAAAAAAGAGATGACTAATTCGCGGCCCAAACTTCGATGTAGGAACCCCCAAAAGAGCACCCTCCATGTTTGCTTGAACCACCAAAGCACTCAGGGCCTCTGCACAAATAAGAAACAAATATGGGGAGATGGGATCCCCTTGTCGCAAACCCCTCGATGGGGTTATACTCCCACACGGTTTCCCATTCACCATAACAGAATATTTAACCGATGTCACACACATCATTATTAAATCAATCCACTTAGAAGCAAAACCCATCCGTCTCATCACACCCTCCAAAAAGCACCACTCTACCCGGTCATACGCCTTGCTCATATCCAATTTTACCGCCATGAAACCATTCTTTCCCGACAACCTAGTATGCATAGTATGTAAGGTTTCATAGGCAGCTAGTACATTATCAGTAATTAGCCGCCCTGGGATGAAAGCACTTTGTGTGTGTGATATAATATCAGGCAAAATCAACTTCAATCTATTAGCTAAGACCTTCGAAATTAGTTTGTACAAAACATTACACAAACTAATAGGTCTAAATTCTGTAACACTTGATGGGTGTTTCACCTTAGGGATAAGAGCTATATTTGTCATATTCAAACAAGATGGCATAACTCCCGAGTTAAGAACATCAATAATAGCCCGACAAACCTCCTCACCCATTACCTCCCAATGGGCCTGAAAAAATCCAGCAGTGAAGCCGTCGGGGCCCGGGGCCTTTAAAGGTGCCATTTGTTTGAGTGCCATCTCAACCTCCTCTTTGGTGAAAACTTTCAACAGATTTTCATTCATCTCCGTAGTAACTTTTGGATTTATGGGCTGAATACACTCCCCAATATCTCCTACATGTCCAGCAGAAAATAGATTAGCAAAATAATTCACAAAGGCTACCTGAATATCCTCCGGAGAGTCCCACGTGGCACCCAACTCATCTCTGATTTTGGAAATCAGATTTGTTTTGCGACGTTGATTGGCACATGCGTGATAGAATTTTGTGTTGCGATCTCCTTTCATAAGCCAATCTGCCTTTGCCCTTTGTTTCCACTTCATATCCTCTTGATCCAATAAGGATTCAAGGTCCTGCTGAATTGTTTTAAGCTCCCCTACAGCCCATGGAAGGTCACTGCCTTGTGCTTCATTTAGTTGCTGTTTTAGTCGTTCGATAGCTGCTGGTGCCAAGCCAGACACTCTCCTTCTCCATCTGGAAATGTTATTTTTACAGCTAGATAACTTCTCCCCCAGCTGAGTCCAAGTGTCACCCACTACCGAAAGTTTTTTCCAAGCTGTAAGGAAAGCATCTTGATACCCCGGGTCAGACATCCAGCAGGCTTCAAAACGAAAAAACCTCCCCTTCGATTGATTTAAACGCTGCCCCAATAGCTGTAACACCAAAGCTGCATGATCCGAGCTAGTCATGGTTTCAACCATTACTTCGGCATTTGGAAAAAAGTCTCTCCACCCCGAGTTAGCTAGCCCTCTATCCAATCTTTCTTTAATAAACTCATGCCCTTCTCGGCAATTGGTCCACGTATATTTGGGTCCCCTATACCCCAAATCAGTGAGTTCGCAAAATTCCAATGCGGATTGGAAACTACGTAATTGGGTATTTGACTTAACCCCTCCGCCCCATTTTTCTGACATGCACACCACTTCGTTGAAATCACCCAGGCATAGCCACGGGTCCGGAGAGAGGCTTGCCAAATGACGTAATATATCCCAAGCCGCACTTCGTTTAGTAGCATCCGGTTGGCCGTAGAATCCCGTAAATTTCCATTGTGCATTGGAAATTGGATCAGTCACTATACCATTAATATGTCGGCAACTGTAATTCTGTATCTCAACCTTAATCTCATCGCTCCATAACAGGGCCAAGCCACCACTTTTTCCGACACAATCCACAACAAATAAATTTTTAAAACCCAGTTTACACCGAACAAACTCCATTTTTTCTTTCCGTGCTTTGGTTTCCATTAGGAAAACCAAAAAGGGACACTTCTCCTTTACCAAAAGGCATAGGTCTCGAACTGTCCGAAGGTTCCCAAGCCCTCGGCAGTTCCAACTTAGAATCCTCATTGCGGTCGGCGGGGCTGTTCAACAGCCGCCGCCATCCCCGAACCATCTTTTGAAATAGCCAAACCTTCATTACAAACAATTGTTTCAGACTCCACCAGATTTAAATCATCCTTTGAATTGCATTTTTTCCGTTTCTCCTCTGTCTGTCCAGAATAGGTTTCTACCAGTTTGTCGAAAACTCTACGGTCTCGCTTCTTCGTGCTTATTTTTTCTGGGCTTTCCATGGAAAACAGCTGGTTCCCTTTGATGGACCTTGCCACTTCAGAGATAAAAGGGCCCATATATCCAGTTGGGCTCTTTGAAAATAACTCCTGGTCTATTAAAGACTCCTTCTGTCGCTCAGTAATGTGATTAGCCTTTCCCCTTATTTCTCCCTGCAATGTGGATTCGCCCTTATTTATTGCATCACACCTGCTTTCCTTATGGGAAATCCGTGTAACCTCCTCCCAAGATCCTGATCTGCCACAATTTCCTCCCAAAGCTTTATTTGAAAAAAGCGCTCCCATATCTTTTTTTGAAAATTCAGAATCTCCTTGATTACCTCCATTCTTCTCATAATCAATTCCACAATTCCCTCCTTGATTCTCGCCTGAATTGCTGCTGTTACCATAATGAGCTTTTTGCGTCCCCTCTCCCGGAGATTCACCGGCAACACCTCCCCTACCGCCGGTTTGATGAGAGCTATTTGCCTCACGAAATTTCTCCTCCGTCGCCTTGTTATAATTGGAATGGGCTGGTCCCTTTCTTGCCGGAAAGCGACTGTTACTCCGCTCCGTTCTCCTGGTGGGTGAAGGTGCTCGCATCCACGGCCCATATTGGTTTGGCTCCTGTTGTCGGAGATTGCTTCTCCTAGGACATCCCAATCTTCCATGACAAATAGCCCCACACTGATAGCAAAATTTAGGTAAACGTTCATACTGAAATTTAATCAGATGCACATTTCCTTCAATATTAATCTTCCTTCCACGCTGAAGAGGTTTTGTTAGATCCATAAGGATTTTAACTCGGAGGAATTCCCCCCACCCCATACCCCGGGCATCCGTATCCACCGCCTCAACCACTCCCATGGAGGCACCGATTTTGCGACCAATCTCCCTTCCCATACAAGCTAATGGAAGATTGATCATCCGCACCCAAAACGCTGCCTTGTCAAAAATGAATTGTGATGGCGATTTGGTTCCATCAAAATCCTCAAGGAGAAAAAGGTTCCCTTCGAAGACCCACGGCCTCCCCTCCATCACCCTTTCCTTATCCTTGGGGTCACTAAATTCGATCAGAAACAAGTTCTCCCCAAGGACTTTGAAAGTAAAACTGTCTGAAAGTTTCCACCATTGCATAAGAGATGTTCGGATCGTCTCTCGACTAATCATCCGATCCGCCACCAACTTTGCCAAAACACAAGCTTGACCAAAAGTTTCCCCTTCGATTAGCTCCTCCTTCTGAAAAGACAATTCCACGTCCTCATCCTCCGTCAATGACAGGTTCTCCCACATTGTAGCTAGTTCGTCCGCCATTCGGAATCAAAAACACCAAAAAGATTATATTCTTTCACAGGCCAAACCTGGAAAAATCAATACCTTCTCATCTAAGATTGACTAGAGAGAAAACTAACCAGGCACTACAGCACTTGAGTGTTGATAGGAACACTTTCGACCTTCAACTTTTTTCCCTTCAACTTTCAAATCTCTTATTTTAGACCCTTAAACTTTAAATTACTCTTAATGTGTACCCTCCATCAGATTTTAAACATTACATGATCTTTATACTCCTGACTTTTGTATAAAATTCTAAGTTTCAAAACGATTTTTTATTTAAAATAAAAAATAAAAATCAATGACATTTTGATCTCTTTTTGTATTTTTAACCGCTAAAATTAACGAAAAGATTCTAATTGAGAGTAATTAAAAGTTCAGTGGTTCAAAATGAGAGATTTGAAAGTTCAAGGGGAATGTGTAAAATTAGATGAAAATTTAGGAGGCCAAAGTAAAGTTTCCCCTTCTTTTCTTTTCTCTTTTTTTTTTTTTTTTTTTCCGTCTCTCTCCTCTTTCAAGCCTCTCCACAGCAAGTACCCTTTTTTTTTATGCTATGGAAACTGCAAGAACCAATGGCCTCTAATCAATTGTTAGACGCCGGAATGTGATTCCCCTGATCAATACAGAATGACCACTTCTATCTTGGTTTGAATTAGTGGAGCCAAATGTATTAACTCACTTTTACATTTGATGTTAAACGGTGAGTTAATACATGGACAAAACGCATTTAAAACATATTTTTCAGTTGGTTATAACTTATATAAGAACCCTTAACTTGCTGAATCTTTTATACCGTTTAAAACAATTCATCTATGTAGGTGAAAATGGATAACCCCGTTAAGATTGAAGGCCCCCATAATACTCTCTCCTAAAAAATAATTATGTTATTAATTTCAATTATGCTAGCAGCCAGGGCAAGCTAATAACGCTGAAATACACGGCATCGCTAATCCCCTAGTTTCTTCACTTCTTTTAGTCATTCATGGTAGTATCTGGTATGAATGGAGGCCAAAGCCTATGGCAACTACATCATAGTCCCGGAACAGTAGCAAGACCGTGGTGCTTAATATCTAAGACGTTGCGGCAGAGGGCGGGTAACAGAGTGTCATCCGATCCCACTGGTGAACGTATCTGGCCAACATCGGCGCGTGTGCTACCTCAAAGAATATATCCAGCCATGGTTTAAGGATCCACACCTACGTAGAATACCATCGTTGTAAGCTTCATGCAGGAGGTTGAACACAATTAAAATTGAGGGAAATTTGTCTAACCTTCTCGCCAAGCTATAATTGCGTTGGACAGCTTGCCAAATGAAAAGTTCAAGATTTTGTGGATCCATAGTAATCAATATAGCATCCTGGCTGGAAACAATCAAGTTATGAGTATGTAAAGTCCTGTTTCAGATTTCCTCTGAAGTAGAATAAAAGGGAGATTTTTTCCTTTTTTAATATATACCTTTTATCAACTTCCAATCCCATCATTCAGTCACGGTATTGATACAAATCATGAAGAATAGAGATACAAATAGTAACCGACTGGCATTCAAATCAGCTTTTGATCAGCAACCAATTGTCCAGAAAAAGTTCACATCTTTCAATTTGGCCATGCGACATTCTAAAAGATCATTATGGTCACATTCCATTGAAGGAAAAGCCTAAGCGGGGAAAAAGTAGACAAATGTCAAGCCATATCATCTATATTTACTTTTTTCAAACACTCCGCAACAAGAATAGTCCAGCACTCAAATCCTTCACACCTACTCGCTTGACAAAATTCTGGTCTAGTCCACAGTTCAGGCAACAAAAATTACCTGGAATGGAACCACATCACTGCAACTGGGAATTCTACTATTACCTTCAAGTCACATATCGGACACAGACCAAAGATATGCTTCCGTTTCTGTAGCTCGTTTCTCATTCGTCCTTTTAAACAATCCCTTCTCAAATCCTACAAGATGCAAAATAAAATCAATTAATCAATTCTAAATGCTAAACATACTTCTGTAAATCCTTTTTTGTTTCTTTGGTGTAAGTTTCCATAGCTTAACGGAAAATTATATATAAAACATTTGACAAGTGAACTGACCATTACTACGGTCAACTCCATCCCAATGTCTCCCTGGTCGTATACCATATCGATTTGGTGCAGCATCCAATCCTCTTTTTAACCAGCTGTGATTGGGAATGTCCTGAGGTATAATAAACCCTGATTCTTTCATCTTCTCGTTATCCCCTAGGTTCGGGAGATTCAATTCAGGATGCTTTTTCTGCAAATCTCAAGGAGATATGTTGAATCAGCATTAACTACTTTAATTTCAGAACAAAAAATAAGCAAGTCAATTACTTACCTTCACCAAATGCGCCATGGGATCACCCCATCTTAATCTCTCTTTCATCATGTTGTCGAGTTCCGGATCATCTCTGCAGACCAGGAACGCATTGATTAATTCCTAAAATAGCAACTAGGTGTACACAAAGGAAGACAGGAAAATGAATGTAACGATAGTGCCTTTATTGAACAGAAGATGTATAGACATGCAGTCAAGCACAGCTAATATATTATTCATCAAATCATCTTTTTGTCACCATAAGTAATCCATGATCAGTAAAGGACCCCAAATTTAGTCGGGCACCACAGAGGAGAACAGGCCAGAACCTGTATTTGCACCCACTTATTGTGCTGGATTACATTAACACTGTCATAAACACCAATTACAACAGCTTTTCCCCACCTATAAGATCTTCTAAACACATGGTAAAAAATATGCCCAAATATTTGTGGCATGATAAAATGTCTAAAAATACTATATAAAAAATTTGTCACTATGACTATACTGGAAAAAGCAACTTATGTCATTGAAAACACAGAACACGTTTAAATGAAAAAGGCACCTTGATATCTGACATCTTTAGTTTTACCTGGTTCGTGCAAATGGTTTGTCCTTCTCAAGTTCCAACTCCTGCAGCCTACCTTCAGCTTCCCGCTTTTGAGCCAAGCCCTTGCCCCATTCCAACTTTACCTCCTGATAAAAACACACAGCAAATGAATATTAACTCTCCTTCTACAAGAAACAGATAAAAGTTTATTTTTCAAGGAAAGAAGCTTTAAACTCAAGCTACAACACAGCAGAAAGAGAAATTAAAACTTGCTCACTAATTCCCCAAGTCCTCAACCAAGATGCACTTAACATATCTAGAAGCCTTTATTTCTCATTCCCCCATACTGGATTAGAATTTCTTCACCGAGTAGTATTGATAACCACCAAGTCTCTTTGAGAATTAACAGAATAACTATAGCAACACTAATAAAGTCTCTCAAGATATGAAAAAAGATGAGGAAAACGAGAACTTTCATAGCTTTGATGAACATCATCACATTGCAGTTGGTACAAGACTGGTTCTCTCCCCACCACAATTAAGTCCTCACAAACAATTGGAAAAAAATAAAAAATAAAAAATTAATCCTCAGCTCACACACATCCACAGGGGCATAGGCCCCATACCCCAACTAGCCCTTATCCCTCACAACCCAACTGGCAACATTTCTATCCTTGACAAAAATTTAACATGATATTTTTTTTTGATAAGTAAAAATTTAACATGATATTTAATCATTAGTCAAAATCAAAGATCCATAATTTTAGAATAAAATGAAAAGCTTATTCAGCCAAAGCTAAAATAGACATCACATAACTGAAGAAAGACTAGGAGCATCAATTATTGCTCCCAAATGGTTGTCCAGACATCCACTCATGACAAACAATTTTTTTTTTTATAAGTAATGTATATTCATTCAAATCATAGAGGGGTGCAACCCTAGTACACAGGGATTATACAAGAGAACCCTTAAATTATAGAAAAAGAAGAACATAACTCCAAAAACTCAGAAAAATTAGAGACATGGACACTATTCCAGGCCACTTTCCATGTTTGTAGCATCATCTTCTTTACCATTCATATGTATAAAAATAAATAGAAGGAAAACTTTCTGCCAAGTCATATCTATGCCATTCAACTTTGTGGATGAGTTCAAAATGTCCTATTTAAAGAATAAACATTAAATTTATAATACAATATACTATGACACCTGACATATTCAAAAGAGAACCACCATAAAGTTGCTCAGACATAGATCACTTGGAAAGTGTTCATTTTTATATATATATATAAGTAATTGAAATATTATTAAAAGCGCAAAGCACAATCTAGGTACACATGAAGTATACAGGAGAAACGCCTATCTAGAAGGAGAAAAAGAACACAAAAAAAAAACCTTGTAAAGTGTTCCCTTTTAAAAGCAGATTTTTTTTGCAACAGTCTAAAGTGAATAACTCCCAATACTTAAATTTCCTATATGTATAGAAATAGAATCTTCACCACCCCCCCATCATGAAAGAAGAAATGTCAAAAAGGCCACAAACATGGCTAAAAAGGAAATCTAAAGGTTGATAATTTGAAGCTGTTACTCTTTTGTGTTAATGCTTTAATATAAGCAATCTAAAACTGGGAAACTCTGTGTCACATTCAAGACACAAAATTTCTTGATTACCACAAAATACACACACACACACACACACATACAATTTGCCATATTAAAGGTTCAGCCACTAGGATGTGTAATTTTTATAACAAAAGTTATTACTAAAATTTCTTTTGGTAAATAAAGCAAATTTATTAAAAGCTGCAAGAAGCGCAACCCAAGTACACAGGAAATATATAAGATAAAAACACCCAGCAAGATCAAGAACAAGGAAAAAGATCACAAAATCATGCATGATAGTTATTATTAAAATATGGTCAATTATATTGATAAGAATAATTTCTGTGGATTCTGGATCATGACACAATTCACTAGTCAAACATGACTCACTATATCACAACTCAAGCATGACATATTCAAGGTTCTATTCCAAATTACCTTGGGTTTCTCTTCTACTTTTACTTTCTGCCTTGATTTGAGGAACTCTTCCTTCGATATACGCTCTCCTGCAGCATTGACGAGTGAGACAAAGCTTGCATGCACCACCAAGCTAGACATAACATTAAAAAATTAACAAAAAAGACTTTTCTTGACCTTTTATCCTATCACGATATACAGGTTCCGCCCCTCGACCACTTATAGAAGGATCCATCTTGTTAAACCTACACAGAGGAACAAATATCAGACACAATAAACAACTTACATTTACTAAACCAAAAAAAAAAAAAAAAAAGAGCATAATAATATAAACCTCAAATCTATATTCCTATTTGTGGCCGTGTTTATTAGAGTAATAATACATAAAAGAACTGATCACTGACCACAGTAATATTCTACATTAATCCATAACTCTATTCCCTTGCCCCATACTAAAAGGAAAGAAAAATAATCATACACCATAATTCAGACAAAATTCTAATCACATACAAGCAGACCAGATAGACTTTATATATAGTGAGGATTGTAAATCATGACCATTTATGCCAATGCCTAATGCACATACACTCACAGACAAGTATTTGTAGCTTCCCCTTATAGAGGGCAAAGCCAATTTTGACCATTATGGAAACTACGTAACCAATGCATGCGTTTGTAAGCTTAATACTGTAAATGCTGACTGTTAGAGAAGATCATATATGTAGCCTCAATGAATCCTGAAGGAGGATTCCATATAGCCTACCTTCCTAGCCTGGGCACAATTAACGCAGACCCTGTTGCTACCCATGCAAATGGGAACTTATCCAAAGGTTGCATGCAACAATGCTCATCAAGAAAAACTTAAATATCACTCTACTGCAGCATTGGATGAGTACACCATCGGAACAAGAGGTCAGCAGAAGTTTGTTGACTTTATGTAAAGTCTCATTGCTAGCTACAAGAGAAACCAAACGTTCTAACAGCATGATACAAAACACAAGTTATATATGGCAACTAAGCTCACGATGGATTGGTTTTGAATGTGCATATAAGACAAAAAAATTTGAAATGAAATATTTAAAATGACTCAATAAAGATGGTAAGCATAATTCATTGACCATGAAAGTGACATCATCAGAGTGAATTTAAAAAGAAATGTGAAATTTCAACATCATAAAGTAGTTGTATACCTCAACCAATCATTCTTCTTAGTTCTAGCAATCTCTTCACTGATGTCTTGACCAGAAACCAGGCCTGTTTTTTGTTGCTCTTTCACTGCAACTTCCTTTCGGCTTTTCCTTGGTGGAGAAAGGTCTGTCGGCAAAGATGCACCTGAAGCATTGGTTTCGATTCGATGTCTACGTGGAGGGGAAAGATCAGGCGGCCCATTTCTCCCAACATCCTTCCGGCTTTTCCTTGGAGGTGAAAGGTCTGACCCCAGGGAAGCGCGGAAGTCATCTTGATATGGAGAATCACAACGACCCCGTCGAGGAGGAGAAATGTCAAGTGATGGTGATGGTGTACGATGACGCTTCTGCTGCTGCCGTGGAGGTGACAAATCAGCATCTGCTTTGTCAGATTCTAAAGGCCTCACTCCATGTTCTGATGAAGGTGTGTCATTCCAAACCCTCCGTTTGCGAGGTGGAGACATATCAGAGTTCAGGTCAGTGGAATATGCACGCTTTGTATCACGTTCAGGTGATGGAGTATGGTGGTGTTTCCGCCACTGCCGTGCAGGTGACAAATCGGTGTTATCTCTGCCAGAATCTGAAGGCTTCAGTTCAGGTTCTGGTGAAGGTGTGTCGTTCCGAACCCTTTGTTTACGAGGTGGTGACATATCAGAATACGGGTCACTAGATTTCCCATGTTTAGGAGAGAGTGGAACCCAACCACTTCCATCGTCTGATATGGCATTATATGGACGCCTGGCCCTCAGTTGTTCGAGCCTCCTCATCCGCTTAACCTCAATGTCCTCATCAACTTGTGGCTTCTCTTCATCTACATAAAACATTAGAAAATGATCATCACCATAATAACACACATAACCCAGAATGGCAAACCATATAACACAAACAGAACATGATGACTTTTTACCATCTGAATCTTCATTTTCCTCAGCAAGATTTACTGGTTTCTGCCAAACTGGATCTTCATCCACAACTAAAACGCCCCTCGCATCTGGTTTACTTTCAACCTTCTTTTTCCTCTTCTTCTTTTTCTGCTCTTCTTCACCATTGCTCACGTATCTTTTTAGATATTCTTTAAGGGACTTGGGTCCCGAAGTTGAAACCGCCGCCATTGCTCAATATCAATGAAATTCCTAAAATCAAAGTAGATTCTTATTATAGAGCTTAATTTCATGCCAAATATAAAGTTACTCCAGTAGGTTTCCTAGCAACATCAAAAGGGTTTTTAGCTCCTCTACTACTGCCAAAACCCAAGCAGACTCTATTAATGGGCTACAATTGCCTATTTCAGCATTTTAACTATATTTTGGAATTTTCCACAGGCGCAAAAAATCAAACACAAACCAGGCAATAGCAAAATCAAGTTGAATCCAATTTCAATCAGACGATTTTGAAGAAAACAGTCAAAAGCCATCTTTTGTGTCAAAGAAGAACGAAGAAAAAAGGTTTGAAAGACAAAAATAAGTTAAATAACCACTAAATCAATTTCCCACAAAAAACAAAAAAAAAAAACCCAGCAATACCCAATCACTAACCTGTGCTGGACAAAGAGAGGAAGAAACAATTAAAGAAAACCCATCAAATTTCACCCAGGAAAAATTGAAAATTTATCTATAAAAGTCATAGAAAGGATCCTAAATCAATTTCCCACAAAAAAACTCAGCAATACCCAATCACTAACCTGTGCTGGACAAAGAGAGGAAGAAACAATTAAAGAAAACCCATCAAATTTCACCCAGGAAAAATCATACCCAAACTTGTTAAAAATCATACAAAGAAACCAATCATCCAAAGGTCAATACTTTACCACTAAATCAACTTCCCACACACACACACACACACAAAAAAAAAAACCCAGCAATAGCAATACTCAATCACTAACCTGAGGAAGCAATATCCAGCAATAGCTATCTTTAGTTTGTTTCTCAGCCTCCCTCTATCTTAGCATCTCACTCTCCGCTCGTCTCTCTCGATCTTTCTCTCTGTTCTAGACAAAGAGAGGAAGAAATTAACAAAGAAATAGGAGGGGAAGTGGGAGTAGTTGCATTAAAAAGACAAAAATGTACAAACAACTTTTCAAGTTCTTTTTATTCAAGAAGGTCAAAATAGTCATTTTACTCTCAAACAAAATTTTTACTGTTCCTGTGGAATCGGTGCTTTTATTATAGCTTTAAGATTAAGATAAAAGACAAAAATATCCACACAACTTTTTAAATGCATTAGATTCATGAAGGGCAAATTAGTAGTTTCGCAATCTAAAGAAATGTCAAAAGACAAAAATAACCTTATCTAACTAAATCATGATGAACAAAGAGTAAGGGTAAAATAATAGTAAAATAATAAATTTAAAGTGCAAAAGAAAAATCACCGTTTGCTTGCATTCCCACTTTTTATATATCTTTAAGTAAAGATATTAGATGTATATATGTGTGTTTATTAATTTATGTAAGCATTAAGCACCGGGATCCTAACAATAGCTGGAAAATTGCTCATCAATTTTTTTTTTAAATCTTAGCCATTGAAGCTCATCTAAGGGTCTAGAAGCTGCCATGTGTCTCACTAATTAAAAAATAATAAAATATCATTTAAATTTCTAAAAATATATATAATAAAATAATAAAAATATATGGGGTGGCCGACCACCCCACCTAAGACATGAGAGCCACCCCCAAGGGCCAGTTGGGGCCACCCCATGGCCCTAGGGGTGGCCGAGTATTATAGGGAAAAATTCTCTGCCTCATTGAGAAATCACAGTTGGCTGGCCATTAGTGAAGGATAATTGGATAATTTGCTCATGCTCTTTGCTCTGTTGAAGATGTAAGGGAATAAAGGTATTGGGGACAAATTGATGACATGGATAATAAACAAAAACTGAGCACAAATTGAAAGCTTTTAATGTGCATGATTCTTCTTCCCACTAACTTATAAATTAACATTAATGCTGGCAAAACATGTTGGTACACAAGCATCAATAGGCTATAGAAGATTATATTAGGCTTGGGGAATGGGTGAGACCAGCTAACAGATAAATTGCATTATAGCAGAGAACAAATTATCTACTCAATATGGTGAAAATATGTGTGATGGGGAGGCTTTGTCTCTCTATATGCTAGATTAAGGTATCTGATGACATGGATAATAAATCAGCTGACTGTACACTACAAATTAGTCCTGACGCTATTACTCTCACCTTGGGAACATCCTTAGCATAATAACATAGAATTAAGAGTTGTGAAATGCTTGACTTGGTTCTCAGACCCATTGCCCTGTTCAGAGAAAGATTTGTTCATTATGGTTGAATCTCAGGCCCTCTAGCAAGGTATTTGTTATTTCTTTTCAAATTTCTTACTATCGCTTCTCTCTCTCTCTCTCTCTCTCTCTCTCTCTCCCTCTTTCCTCGATGCAGGTAATGAAAGTCCATTTTCTTTTACTTTAATTTTAAGAGTCAAGGGTATATACGTAGTTTTTATCCATCAGATAAACGTTTTAGGATTTTATTATGTTCTTATGTTTTATGTGTGGGTTTCACTAGTTACAATGTGTCCCTAAACTTAAAAAAGTTACAATTGACTCTCTAAAGTTACAATGTGGGTTTCACTAGGACAGTACCTTTTTTTTTTTTTTTTTTGGATGAATAAGTAAAATTTCATTCGACACTAGAAACAAACTAAACAACCAGCTACAACAGCTTACACACAACAAAGGAGCCTACAAACAGGCTCCTTACAAACCCAACTAGAAACTCCTCAACCAGAGACTAACTAATACAAACATCCAGCTTCTAAACTCAGAAACTAGGACAGTACCTATCTATAATCTTTATGGAAAAAAGAAAGGTTCCCCTATTCTAAGATGTTCCATCAGATGCTGAAACCATTTTTCTACTTCTTTTAATTTTTCATCAACTAATTGGACTTTTAATCCTTCTTATTTGACTTATCTTTTTAATCTACTTTTTTTTTTTTTTTGCAAGTATTTGATCAACTGATTGGAGTGTACCATCAGATGCTGAAACCATTTATCTTCTTGATTGGAGTGTACGAACTCAGAGTTCTATTCCCATAGCAATATCCTCTCCAATCTCTCCCATAGCATTATGGCTGAAGATGTGAGGTTTTTGGCCATCCCCCAAAAATCACCAACTCAAAACTCCTCTCGAAACCCAATTGGTTTGACAGCCCAGAACATTTCAATTCAACCACAAAACCTCCAAAATCAAACCCCAAGATTTGCAATCAATTAATCAACTACAACTGAACAAGAACACCTAATCAACCCTTCAATCACCGAAACAAATACCCAAATTGATTTAAGCTTCATCAACCACAATCACCCGAAATCAATATGAAACAGAGACCGAAATAACGAATCTAAATCACAATACATGTCAATTTTAGACCCACAAAGAAATAAGTACCAAATCACAAAACACATCAAATGAAACCCTATCTTCTTCCAAAACAAACCGAGAGATGAGAGATAGAAATACAGAGAGAGGGCGAGAGATGAGAGATAGAAGAGATGGAGAGAGATACCTGGAATCGAGAGACTGAACGGCCGCGATTCACAAATAAACCCTAAGAAACTTATTTCGTAAAACCCCTAATTTTTAAAACAATCGTTGACGAGCTGTGAGCCGGATAGGAGAAGGTTTTGAGCTGGAAGTGACGAACTGGAACGAAGAAGACGAAGTGCTTGGCCTTCGCCGTCTCCGGCCGTCGGTGAGAGGAGAGGGAAGAAAAAAGAGGAGAAAGAGAGAGGGGGAGGTGAAAGATTTTTGTATGAAGAGAGCAAACTGAGATGAGCAGAGGGGGAGGCGGTTACGAATTTGGGTGAAGAGAGAGATTGATTTCAAGAATAAATGTTTTTTTTTTTTTTTTTTTTCAGTATTTGGCAGACACTAGAATCTCTCCTCAAGAAACAGCATTGACGGAAGTCTCATATGTTTGTCGTGCAAGGGTGTTTTTGAAAGCAAAACGGCAAGTTTAGCTGGATTTGTTTTTAATTAGATTTTTTTTTTTCCAAAAATTTTATTTTAATAACTTAAACTTAATAAAACGATGTCGTTTTAAATTTTTCATCTATTTTGACTGTGCTAACTAATGAAGTGGCCAAATTATAATTAATTGGTAGTTTGAGGCTATTTTGTTACATTTTGAACATTAAGAGATTAAATTACAAATGACTTAGTTGAGTTAGGCCATTTTATATTTTTCCTTTTAAAAAAAAACAAAAAGCTGTTTCTTAAGTTTTGATCCATGTAGCTAGAATTTTGGAACAAAATTGTGTTTTTAAAAATCTTTGGGCCCAATTGAGTTTATGAGAGATTGATTAGTAATTAGGCCATAGATGGTCTTAGTTAGATGAAAGGGCCCAATCGGGTCATCTTGACTCGTCCCCCGAAAAGTGAAGCTCTGGCCCATTAAGTTTTTTTTTTCCTCTATTAGCTCAGGCCCATCAAATTGACGTGTGATACATCTGAGCCAAAATATTCATGGCTTCTAGACTACATCAATTTTAGTATCACAACGTTGTTGCAACAGCTCAAGACAACAAGTCCAAGCAAAAATTGCCTATATTTGCAAGCGAATCTGCCCTGTTTGTTTCGGAGGATTCTTGGTCTGTCTCGAAATCAAACGGGAAATTTTTGTTGCTTTCTTATTTTGAGGACTTTGACCGAAGTACGAGCTCAAATGTGCAACTTAATTATCAATTTATTCATAATTATCCCATGGCTCAAATTTTTTTCCTTTTTTAATGCTTAAAAAAAAAAAAAACTTAGAATAAATCCGATTACTGGGAGATGAATTGGGGTTTCGATAACTAATGAGAGTTCAAAATTTGAATGATTCGGGGACCAAAATCATTAAAAATTAATATCTTCGCATATCAATCATAAGTAGAATTTTCTGTAACGTGAAAACCATTACATACATACAATAATTGTAACACATCCTTCTCTTCCATTACATATTAAGAAATACTAATAATAATACTATTTACTGTATGAAATTGTGTTGGAAAATAGAGTTTTTATTTATAAAAAAATAAAAAATAAAAATAAAAATAAAAAAGCATGTAATAGTCCTTAGAAAAAATCTCATTTTGACGCTTTTCTTAAAGCCCAGTTTTGAGCTTTTCTTTTTAAGAGCAAAAAAGTGAAAAAGTGCATTTTAAGTGTATTATTAAACGGATCTATTTTTGTTAAGTACTAAAAGCATTTTTTAAGTTCATTCACACAATTTCAAACAAACTTATACAATGGCCATATATACAATTAGAAGATGTAATAGTGAGAATTAGCATATAACGATATTAGACTGCGCCGATGAAGCTCCATAAAAGAAAGAAGTGGTCATACGTTGTTCCCTTAAACTTGAGCTGCTTCAAGTTCAGCATGAGGACGTTGGGTGATGCAGATAACGATAAGATCAGGAATGGCTCGGAGGGTTTGACCGAACCAGAAGATAAAGCGCTTCAACAGATCCAGCAGCATTTCATACCAAGGTGATATGATTACGAGCATGGGAAAAACATCCCAGAAAAGTGATGATGAGAGAAAGAGGGAGGCTAGCAATGAAAGAGTGAGGGGAGCGGAGAAATCTCCTGGTCTCAAGCGAAGTCGCTCCACAGTGAGAATAAGAGGGAGCTTGACGGAGGTGAAGAGGAAGACTAATGTGGCAATTATGGCAAGAGCCAGACATGCCATCACGAAGAGTTGGTTATTCAAGTCAGGATGATCTGGAGCCCAAGGCTTGGCGAGATTGATGAGTGGGGGAACCACGTATCTAAAATCTACCACCAGATGCATATTCTCCATTTCTCCTCTGCCGATCTACTGAGAACAAGTATGTGTTCCCGGAAGACGACGTTGGCATGTATTGTGTTTATACGCATGTGGACTCGTGGAGGATTGTGGCTTCGCGGTTGGGTCGGTGCACTGGGTGGGGTCCCAAAGACTCGAAAACGCGTGGATTTTTAGCGCAAAATTCCACACGCTTTGTGGGGGATAGTGGTTTTGCTTCAAATTCAAAAGACTTCGCAATCTAAAGAAATGTGAAAAAAGACAAAAAAAAAAAAATAACTTTATCAGACTTAGCCAATGATGAACGAAGAGTAAGGGGAAAATAATAAATTTAAAGTAAAAAGAATCTTTGCGGCTTTGCGAGTTGGGATAGCCCATAAAAGCTGGAAATATAAATACCGTACTTTCCCCCATACCAAACTATATTCATTATTCACCCATAACAGTAAAATAAATAAATAAATCTACACAAAATTGCAAGAGAGAGAGAGAGCGGGGGCGTGCCTCCAAGGCTCTAGCATTATGCAAATTGGTCATCCGTTTATTATGAAAGAATATATATATGCATCTGTTCGTAGATTTGCGATGCAAATTTGTGCAAATTGATCCAAATTATATATGCACATCATCATATCTTAATTTTTTTAATCTAAATTATAAAAGTTAAAAGTGTTTACTGTTATAGTTTACCAAAATCCAAAGATCGTTCTATGGTAGGCCCCATCTTCTTGGGGAGGGAAATTTGCTGGCAGTGGCAGGTCAATATCCGCAGCTTTTCCACATCTTGCCGTAACAACAAATTTCCCCCGATTTAACGGTCCAAAATGCAATATTGGAACTTAGTCGGCCCAGATTTGGAAAGTTAATGTACTAATTAATCTCTTAAGTTAGTTTTATGATCAATAAGTTTCATTAAAAAATGTGATTACTCTGACTATGCTATGCTAAATTATCTTTTATAAGTTTCTTTCGGTGGGAAAATATCATATAATGTAATCATTCTATATAAATTTTTTTAGTTTAGTTCAGTTTTTTTTTTTAAATGTATATTTTTAAAAAAAAACTAAATAATAATAATAATAATAATAATAATAATAATAATAAAAAGAAGAAAGAGAAATGCTCGGTAATTATGCCTTTACTTTTCTAGTGAATAGAGAAATATTTTCTCTCGGATGAAGAGAAATATTTGCTAAATACAAAGGGGGATTTTTAGGAGGAGAATAAGGAGCTAGGAATAAATAGGAAAAAGGATTTGGTCCCACCCTTCCTCATCGTGAAGATGTAGAGATGTCTTGACAACCGAAGGGCATTAATGTGGAAAAGTATACAATCTTGATCTAGGAATTTGGGTCGTACGGATTTTGTATAGCAAACTGCAAACACATGAGACCTTTCTTTAATGGTTCAAGAGAGTTATACTACTGCATTAAATAAAATAAAAGAAGATTTCTCTTCATACTAATTTTATATTGATTCAAGTGACATGTTTGAGTAATATTTTTTAAGTATTTGATATAAAAAAATTATTTAAAACACATTGTATCAATTGAAGTAAAATAATTGTAAAATATAATATTACTCTGTACAAAATATAATAGTAGAACTTGATTGTCCAATTTTGTAAAGTCCGTAGTGTAGTAATATATTTAAAATGAGGCTCAATTCTTCTTCATAAATTTTATATTTCAATTAGACCCGTGAAATGAAAATACCAGAGACAGATCCAGTGCATATATATATATATATATATAATTTTCAGAGCAAAAGACAATTCTTTATTTATTGGGGTGCATATTTGCTTTTGTGTAGGCCTTTAAATGTCACCACATGCTTAGAGACAATTCTTTATTTATTGGGGTGCATATTTGCTTTTGTGTAGGCCTTTAAATGTCACCACATGCTTAGAGTCAAAACGGTCAGGTAGATTGCCGAGGCCTTCATAAGTCAAGTTTACATATTTATTTCCTTTTGCATTTTTTTTTTTTTTCAAAAAATTAGAAGTACAATCAAATAATTTTTTTAAAAAAACTCTATTCTTTTTATTCCGTTTAAAAAATGTGTTTGGTATTATTCGATCTCTTACATATATCTTGTTCATCTTTATTTTTTAAATTTATTATTGAATATGTGAAACTCACGTGTAGGTCTCATAAATTCAATAGTAAATTTATGCATCTCTCATACGGAAATAGATGAGAGAAACCAAACATTTTTCTTCGGTTTAATTCAACGTAACTAGTGTTGCCTTCTTACAACTAGCAACATATTTGCCTTCTTATGCAAGATACCAATCTTCCCTTCACGAATCGAGTGATGAGGTAACATCTTACTGGTAAATTCAAAGTCCCTAGAGTGGATAAATGTGACAAAAGTGGAGATCTTGATGACGATATGGAGAGCTTCCGATCATATATATGAACATATTTGCTGTCAAGAGATATTATTATTTGCATGAAGTATATGTAGCAATTTGCTTCTTATTGTTAACTTTGTCTTAAAATGCCCCAATACCTCAATTAAGAGGGATTTGTTATGATTACTTGGAATGTGGTGTTGATTTTTTCAGAGAAAAATGAATGGCCATCAGCGAGTTCCAGGGCTTTTTTGGGTGTGATTTCTTACAACAAATGTTGCTCTTATATGTATAAGGAAAGAGTAACGCTAAAAATCACACATCTTTTTCATAATTCAGCTTTAATGATTTTGCTCTATTGAAGTAAAGAGTAAAGTTAAAATTTACACTTATTCTTTATATCTCCTTTTTTATCTTCTGGTTCCTTCTTGGAGAGGGTGAAAAACCTGCTTGTGTGGCAAGTGGAGGGACAAAACAAGATTCAATTCATATTCTCTAAACAAATTCATATTCAAAACAAAATTCAATTCAAACCCCCAGGCCCTAGGGGTGATTCGGTCACCCCCAAAACCTTTTTTTTTTTTCTTTTTTTTTTTTTTCTTTTGGGGTGGCCGGACCACCCCTTGGCCATGAGAGTGGTTCGACCACCCCTAGACCGGCCATGGGGTCGCTCCAGCCACTCCAATTTTTTTTTTTTTTTTTAATATTTTTCCCTTTTTTTTTTCAAAAAAAAAAAAAACAATTTTAATGCCCAAAACGACACTGTTTTGGGCTGGGCTTTTTTTAAAAATATATATTTTTTAAATATTTTTCATTTTCATTTTTTTTTAAAAGAAAAAAATATATTGAGGACTTTGACCGAAGTACTAGCTCAAATGTGCAACTTAATTATCAATTTATTCATAATTATCCCATGGCTCAAATTTTTTTCCTTTTTTAATGCTTAAAAAAAAAAAAAAAAAAAAAACACTTAGAATAAATCGGATTACTGGGAGATGAATTGTGGTTTCGATAACTAATGAGAGTTCAAATTTTGAAATGATTCGGGGACCAAAATCATTAAAAATTAATATCTTCGCATATCAATCATAAGTAATATTTTCTATAACATGAAAACCATTACATACAATAATTGTAACACAACCTTCTCTTTCATTACATATTAAGAAACAATAATAATAATAATAATACTATTTATTACTATATATATATATATATATATATCCTACTCTCTTGTTGCTGCACTATATATCCAATTTTAGTATACAATAGTAGCATATGATATAAGACTGCGCCGATGAAGCTCTATAAAAGAAAGAAGTGGTCATACGTTGTTCCCTTAAACTTGAGCTGCTTCAAGTTCCGCATGAGGACGTTGGGTGATGCAGATAACGATAAGATCAGGAATGGCTCGGAGGGTTTGACCGAACCAGAAGATAAAGCGCTTCAACAGATCCAGCAGCATTTCATACCAAGGAGATATGATTACGAGCATGGGAAAAACATCCCAGAAAAGTGATGATGAGAGAAAGATGGAGGCTAGCAATGAAAGAGTGAGGGGAGCGGAGAAATCTCCAGGTCTCAAGCGAAGTCGCTCCACCGTGAGAGTAAGAGGGAGCTTGACGGAGGTGAAGAGGAAGAGTAGTGTGGCAATGGCAAGAGCCAGACATGCCATCATCACAAGTATCTCGTTATTCAAGTTAGGATGATCTGGAGCCAAAGGCTTGGCGAGATTGATGAGTGGAGGAACCACATATCTCAAATCTACCACCAGATTCATATTCTCCATTTCTCCTCTGCTCTACTTTTTCTAAGCAAAGAGGGGAACGGGTCTCTCCCACACTTAAACCGGAAGGAAGAGAGAAAAGGAGAACAAGCCGGAATGCTCTGCTCTACTGCAAAGACAAAGGCGTGTCTCTCCTTTGCTCTACTGAAAATATTTAAAAGCATGTGGTGACACCGTTGGATAGTGGTTTGGGGCAAAGAAAACGCGTGGATTTGTAGCGCCAAAATTCCACACGCTTTGTGGGGACAGTGGTTTTGCTTCAAATTCAAAACAGAGAATATAAAGTTTATAATATGCTTTGTTTATCGTCACAGTGAATTTTAAAAAAAGAAAACGTACATAAAGTTTATAAATAAATTTTAAAAAAAAAACAACTATATCCACAAAATAGCCATAAAGCTGGAAATATAAATAACTTTCCCCCATACCAAACTATATTCACCCATAACAGTAAAATAAATAAATGGAAAAAATATAAAAAAGCCCTCCAAATTATCAGGCATTTTCGATTTAGTCCCCTAATATTCCAAAAGTGATAAAGTAGCCCCTCAAACTACTAAACTATTATATTTTGGCCACTCCATTAGTCAAAAACTGTCAGTTTGGACGGAAACTGCAAAACGACGTCATTTTGTTATGGGTAAGTTACTACAATGCCCTTTTATGAAAAAAAAAAATTAAAAAAAAATTTTGGGAAAAAAAATAAAAAAAGCCTCTCAAACTACAAGCCGTTTTCATTTTAGCCCCTTAATGTTCAGAAAGTGATAAAGTAGTCCCCTCAACAAAACTACGTCGTTTTGAATTTTCATCCAAACAGACGGTTTTGACTAACGGAGTGACCAAAATGCAATAGTTTGGTAGTTTGAAGGTTACTTTATCACTTTTGAAACATTAGCGAATTAAATCGAAAACGGCTAGTAGTTTAGAGAATTTTTTTATATTTTTCCCTAAATAAATCTACACATAATTGCAAAAAAAGAGAGAGATCAGAGAGAGAGAACAGGGTGTGCCTCCCACGCTCTTGCATTATGCAAATTGGTCAATTTTTTATTTTTTATTTTTTATTTTTTTTCTAAACAAATAATTGCATTATGCAAATTGATCCAAGATTCCAAATTATGCACATCATCATATCTTAATTTTGTTAATCTAAATTATAAAAGTTAAAAGTGTTTACTGTTTTTGTTGAACAAATCTAAGGATCCTTCTTTTGTAGGCCCATCTCCTTGGAGAGGGAAATTTGGTGGCAGGCGGGCAAGATCCGCAGCTTTTCCGGTAGGTCCCGCCCTTCCTCACAACCGGAAAGTCATAGAAAGTCATGATGATGTGCGTAATTTGGAATCTTGGATCAATTTATATTGCATTTTTTTTTTCTAAACAAATTATGCAAATTGATCCAAGATTCCAAACTATGCACATCATCATATCTTAATTTTGTTAATTTAAGAGCATCTCCAGCAGTAAAAAGTATTCTATTTAGTCAAAAAAACATAATTATCTATTTTAGCTACTTATTTTTTAATACAAACTTCAACAGATTCTTTATTTCATTTTTTATTTTATTAAATATTATTTTTTAATCTTTCGTTCTTTTTTTTTTTGATCCATAACCGCTTTTGCATTATCTTGTAAATTGCAATAGAATTGATTCACGCAGCATACCTGTGTGTTATTTTTATTTTTCTATTTTTAGTTTGTCAATTATATTCATGCTATTCAATTTTTTTTTTGAGAATTTTTAGTGATTTAAAAGACTTAAATTTGTATCATAAATTCATGAACAGAGAAGAGAGAAGAGAGAGAAACGTTGAGGGAGAGAGAGAAGAGAGATAAAATAATGTGAAAATAATATTATATTCAACAATTTAGTGTGCTACAGTGAATAGCAATATGAAGCTATTCGCGGTAGCAGTTAATATATAATAGCTAATATGAAGCTATTCTGTTAGAGAAAAAAATGACAAAAATAATTAAATATAACTAATATCTCCCTTTTAACTACACTGCTGGAGATGCTACTAATTATAGAAGTTAAAAGTGTTTACAGTTATAGTTTACCAAAATCTAAATGTCACAGCATGGTTGCCTCCCCATATCACACTACTATTACAATTTACAAAAGTCTAATGACCCAAAAGCCCCACACCTACCTTTATATAATAAAACCCTCAAAACTTTCCGGCCCAAAATTGTATTTGACATGAGCACGCTCATTACACTAATATATTGCGGGAAAGAGCCAGAGATTGGGGGGCCTACATTTGGGTTGTGAAAGGGATGTTAGAGCTGAAACGAGGGGTTCTCGTGTGCCCTGCTGTACATATGGGAGTGATGGTGATCAAACATGTACATGTCAGCATTCTTCAAAATTTCCTTCCTATTTTCCCACATCTTGTCGTATCAACAAATTTCCCCCGATTTAACAGTCCAAAATGCAATATCGGCCCAGACTTGGAAAGTTAATGTACTAATTAATCTCTTAAGTTAGTTTTATGATCAATGAGTTTCATTAAAAAATGTGATTACTCTGACTATGCTATGCTAAATTATCTTTTATAAGTTTCTTTCGGTGGGAAAATATCATATAATGTAATCATTCTATATAAATTTTTTTAGTTTAGTTCAGTTTTTTTTTTAAATGTATATTTTTTAAAAAAACTAAATAATAATAATAATAATAATAATAATAATAAGAAGAAAGAGAAATGCTCGGTAATTATGCCTTTACTTTTCTAGTGAATAGAGAAATATTTTCTCTCGGATGAAGAGAAATATTTGCTAAATACAAAGGGGGATTTTTAGGAGGAGAATAAGGAGCTAGGAATAAATAGGAAAAAGGATTTGGTCCCACCCTTCCTCATCGTGAAGATGTAGAGATGTCTTGACAACCGAAGGGCATTAATGTGGAAAAGTATACAATCTTGATCTAGGAATTTGGGTCGTACGGATTTTGTATAGCAAACTGCAAACACATGAGACTTTTCTTTAATGGTTCAAGAGAGTTATACTACTGCATTAAATAAAATAAAAGAAGATTTCTCTTCATACTAATTTATTATATTTATTATACTTATTTTATATTGATTAAAGTGACGTTTTAAATAATATTTTTTAAGTATTTGATATAAAAAAGTCACTTAACTTGATTGCCCAAGTTTGTAAAGTCTGTAGTGTAGTAATATATTTAGAATGAGGCTTAATTCTTCCTCATAAATTTTATATTTCAATCAAACCCATAAAATGAAAATACCAGAGACAGATCCAGTGTATATATATATATATATATATATATATATATATATATATATATATATAATTTTGAGAGCAAATCCCTGAAGGTAGCTCAATCGGTTAGAGATCACACCTTATGAAGTGGAGATTATTAGTTTAAATCTTCATTCCTCTCTTGTGTAAACATGATAAAAAAAAAAAAAAAAAAAAATTCAGAGTAAAAGACAATTCGTTATTTATTGAGGTGAAAGATATTTGCTTTTGTGTAGGCCCTTAAATGTCACCACATGCTTAGGGACAAAATGGTCAGGTAGGTTGCCGAGGCCTTCATACGTCAAGTTTACATATTTATTTCCTTTTGCATCTTTTTCTTTTTCTTTTTCTTTTTTTTCTTTTTTTTTTTTTTCTCTTTCAAAAAAAAAAAAACTACAATCAAATAATTAAAAAAAAAAAAAAAAACCCCCAATTCTTTCTATTCCATTTAAAAGATATGTTTGGTATTATTCTCCTACATATATCTTGTTTATCTTTATTTTTTAAACCTATTATTGAATATGTGAAATTCACACGTAGGTCTCATAAATTCAATGATAAATTTATTCATCTCTCATGCAGAAATAGACAAGAGAAACCAAACATTTTTCTTCCGTTTAATTCAACAAATGTTGCCTTCTTACAACTGGCAACATATTTGCTGTCATGACATAGTACTCGCATGTAAGCAGGTATGAACCATATGTAGCAATTTGCTCTTTATTATTAATTTTGTCTTAAAATGCCCCAATACCTCAATTAAGAGGGATTTGTTCTGATTACTTAGAATGTGGTGTTGATTTTTTCAGAGAAAAATAAATGGCCATCAGCAAGTTCCAGGGCCTTTTTTGGTGTGGTTTCTTACAACTAATGTTACTCTTCTATAAGGAAAGAATAACACTAAAAATCACACTTCTTTTTCGTAATTCAGCTTTAGTGATTTTGCTCTATTGAAGTAAAGAGTAATGCTAAAATTTACACTTATTCTTTATATCTCATTTTTTATCTTCTGGTTCCTTCTTGGAGAGGGTGAAAAACCTGCTTGTGTGGCAAGTTTAGGGACAAAAGAAGATTCAATTCATATTCCATTTTGTTTCTAATTCACCAAGTTTTGAGAAGGTAATTAAAGTATCAAGTAATTACCCACATTTACAACGATCAATATCACAATATCAAAATCAAACTGGTCCAATAATGACCAAAAGATAGAACCAAATCCTAGGAAATGGTCCACAGCCACAGGTCTTGCTACAGAGTTGGCTAGGCTGTCAGCTGCTTCATGGGTGGATGCTTCTGCAAATACTCATATCACATCCTCGGTACCGTACGTGATGGTCGTATGAAAGATCGGCCTTGACGGAATTTTGCTGCATTGTTGATTAAAAAGAGTCTTATTAACAATTATTCATGGCTTGTTCCCTCTATGCTTTAGCTGAAATTCTGGTAGTAGCCTAAGTGCGCTTGGATTGTCTAGACCAATGATCATATTGACTAATCATGACACATGACCAAGGATTAATAATATCACATCAGCTTAATTTAAAACAGTTATCAATAATATGTCATTACTGCCCGCAGCACTAAGGGCTTCTTGAATGCCAGGGGCTCATGACCACAGTTTGGTCGTTTCTGCATTTGCTGTGAAACAACAGTTCTGTCCAGAACTTTTACATGACAGCATAGGACAGGCAATATAATTTAATTTATGTACAAAAATAATAACAACAACAATAGAACAATTATATTTCATTGTTAAGAATGCTTATGTAAGCTAAAAAAATACACCCCTATTCTACAGGACAAATTCCCTCCTTCAGCATAAAAAATATGGAAGGAACATCAAACTACCTAAAGGACCATGCGAGTAGAAGCAAAATATGAGAAACTCTAACAACTAAGCACCATTACACGTTTGCAGATAATATTACTCTTAGACAAGCTCTACTGGTTTTGACAAAAGCCATATCAGACAAAAAATAAACTTTGTTATCATGACATGATCTGGTCTCAAGCAGAAGATGCAGCATGAAAAACTTGTTACATGGCAAACCCTGTCCAAATATGTCATACACTAACATAAGCATGTGGAATTTGTCCCACCCCAATGTCTAAATCAAGTAACACACACATAATTTCCAACAAATCGGGTCAGGTTTTGTTGAGTTATCAAGGAGAAACCAGGATTCATACTTCACTAAATAAAGCCTTATTCCAACAACTTGAGGTCTACTGCGATAAAACTTTTGCACAGTTTTGCCTGCAGATAACCATGGCATGGGATGTATGCTCGACTTTCTTTTCTTTTTTCCAATCCTTTGAACTATTCACATTTAATTAGTCTTTCCAATTATCCTATTTTCGTCAAGTTAGAACCAATTTAAACAACTCCAATTTGCTAAGTTCATCAATCAGTCCTCATCTGTTGCAGCCAATCATGTACCAAAATACGTTTATTATACCATGTCAGGTCTTCCCTTGTTGCTGCTAGGACAGAGCCAACTAGTCTTATTTACAAAAAGTATATAGATTAACAAATAACGTTTATTTACATGTGATTATTTTGAAGCACCATTGAATTTTTGCTTTTTACTGTTTATATTCATAATTTGGAATCCTTTTTTGTTCTTCCTTTTGTCGGGTGACAGAAACAACGGATTTTGTTGGGGCAGAAATTGTTTCCTATAATAACCTTTACAAACCATTGAGGCAATTGAGAAGACAATTTGAAATATCATAAATCCAAGTTTCAACTAGGGTTATTAATTCAGAGAAAAATCGCAAAATCATGTACTAGGCTAGTTTTTTTTTTTTTTTTTTTTTTGGGTCAGAACCGTAGGTACTTGACTCGTTCAAAGGAAATAATCGTGGCATGTCAGCTCTTTTTAATTAAAGACGTCTCTAAACCATTTCTATCCAGCCACTAAAAAGATTGAAAGATCAAATTAATCCTCCAACACCCATGTCAATTAGAGAACAACTAAATCTCTTCATGATGAATGAAAAGGACGAAACAATTATTCTTCACAAACACTACTACTGACGAATTTGATATCCTTTTTTTTTTGTCTCTAATGATTCTACAAAACTCCAATATTTTATTTCCAGCATATGCGCCACAAACAGCATTTAGTGATGCAGAGGAACAATAACAGGCCCTTACGTTGATATTTCATAGTAGACCCTAAAGTTAGATCTGGCTAAACCAATTATCCATATAAAGCTTCATTTGAATTTAAGAGTCCACAATGCCTATAGAGCTCATATATAGTGCAAAAAAAGGAAAAGCACATTCACCTTCCAATTTCAGGATAACAGGATTATCTTCATAGAAGGTGATCAAGAAAACTGAACTCAAGCTGCCTACTCAGTAGATCCTTATAAAGCTCACTCCATCTCTGTCCAGTCCATCCCATACGGTGCAAAATGGCCTCCACCAGGAGCAAGTGAGCAACCTACTCAGAGCATCTCCGATTGCTTGGTTAATCAACTTACTGACTGCCAATAGTCTCAAAGGGGCCTTTTACTGTTCTGAACCTGAATCAAACAATGAAATAATTCATGAAGCACATCACTTAATCATCATATTAAGACTGCTACAGTAAATGAAAATATGATATAGCCTTTAGATACTGAAGAAAACTCCCTATATCAGGCTACTAACCAACATAAGAAATATTCTGAGAATAGGATGGTTCCATGGCCATTAACCTCAAAATAGATCCCAATATCATACTCAGTTGCTTTCTCGTGCAAGTATTTGACTCCTGTAGGAGTAAACACAAGTTCTAAGCCCAACATTTTGAGGTAATCTGTTTATCCTCCATTTGCATATGCTTTCTGTACACCAAGACGAGCATGATAACTACAGTTCATATTTTTCACCAACCTCCTTGCTGAGTGTTTAGTTGCTCCTTGATGAAGATGGCAAACAAAGATAATATCTTGTCACCATAACAAGATCAATCTTATTGGAACTTTTTGATGGCACAGAAAAATATACCAGTTGATCAGCATCCCCATCCAAATAAACACACCTGAAATACTAAAACCAACAACGAAATTAAACCCCAACCCAGATCAGTCATTTTCCTACTAAGCATCAAAATACTTAACTAACTGATAAAGTTTCAAGTTTGATTCGTGTCAAAGTCAACTTAGAATAAAGGAATACCATTATTGTATAGTTTACAATCAAGAATCATTTTTTTATAAGTAGTTGACAATCAAAAGCAGTAATGGGGGACCTTGCGAAGTGAGAGGAGGATCTGGGGAGGAGGGAGCGTTGGTCTTCGTTCATCATTAAACATGCAAAGAATTTAGTGTACATTCGTTGTATCGATTTAAAGGAATATAAGGGGATCCTGATACTATATCTAGGACTAAGGTTTTATTGCAAAGTGTTATGAAAGAGATACAACACTAAATCATGTGCCTTTATTGTGCAGATATCTTAAAAAAGATTTCCAAGCGTTCTGCGTATGTTTAGCTTCAATTGAATCAAAGCTTTGTTTCTTGTTGTAATGATTTTTCTGCCGTTGCCTTTTTGCAGTTCACAGTAAACCGAAATTCCAACCAAACCCAATTGCATAGAACCAAGAATATGATCAAAATCTAGCAATTTGCAAAAGCAGCAAACTTCATGCTCAAAACGATTTTATCAAACACGTAGCAGAGATAACATATGAAAGTATATAAAAGGAAACAAATTCAAAAGGAGGCAACATCAAAGGGAATGGGTCTTACAGAGAAAATCTCCTTTTCATCAAAGGAATGAGCCTCACACACCCGAACTGAACCGAAAATTCCCTTACGCCCAGGTTGTTCCTACAACACCACAAACCCAATCACTTACATCCAGGTTTTCCTCTAATTCCTCTACTTTTGGAGCAACCAAAGGACCCAGAAATTTTTCTCTGTGTCACCCAGAAATGTAGCAAACATGCAAGAAACTAAAATTCTAGATAGCGATCTATACGAATATGATAGAATTCAAGTGGACTTTTCATCTTCTACAAAAATAAATAAATAAACACATAAAATTTATAAAAAAAGTTAAAAAGCCTTAAAATTTTCATTTCTTTTCGTTTTCCCATACTTTCTCAACAACCAAACAACCTATAAACCAAAAACAAATAAACAAAATATATGTGGGTCACATTATCCGGTCAACGCTTTACATACCAGAGTAAATCAAAAGGGAAAAAAGAAAAACGAGAGAAAAGCTTACCTCTGTGGATGGATTGTGGCGTGGCTCGGCTGTTCTGCAACGGATAAAATGGAGAGAGAGAGAGAGAGAGTAGTGAACTTTCTGTCGTTGGGTGCGAAGAAAAGGGAAAGCTTTTTTTTGTTGTTTTTTCTCTTTAATTTTAATGTTTTAGATTGCATTATTCAGACCGTTCATTGGAAACGAACGGCTTGGATCGTACGAGCATCACGTCAGTGGACTTAATACACAAGCCAATCAATATTAAGGGTTCATATTTGTCGGCTGCCGGGATTAGAGCGTTGCAAAATACACGCGCCATACAAATACTAAAAAGAGAACTAAAAGTGTACCAATACAATCACGAAAAATAAGAGTTCATGATTGGACCAAAATTATAAAAAAAAATAAAAAGTATACTTTACCTACTACGGTTTGGAGCGATTTTTAATTCGACCTCAAATATTTCAATTTTTACAATGCACCTTCCCAAACTTACAAATTTTTTTCAATTCGACCAATGTCATCTCAAAATTCTCATATTACCCCTAATTTATTTTTTTTATATTTTATAAAAAAAATATTCGGGGTGGCTCCTTTGGCTATCTGGCCATTTTTGCACCCCTAAATTTTTTTTATTAAAAAAAAAAAAATAGGGGTAATATGAAAATTTTGGGATGAAATTGGTCGAATTGAAAAAAAAAAAAAAAAAAAAAAAAAATTGCAAGTTTGAAGGGATGCATTGCAAAAATTGAAACATTGGTGGTTGAATTGAAAATTGTCCGAAACTTTAGGGGGTTAAAGTGTAATTTGCCCATAAAAAAAATATATAAAAAAAAAGGGGTAAAATCTTCGCATCAATCATATCAATATGAGTAGAATTTTCTATATAATGAACAAACCCTTACATAGAGTAATTGTAACACAACCTTTTCTTTCGTTACATATTAAGAAAGAAAGAACAAAAAACAAAAAAAAAGCAGCACACACAACTTTGTAAAAAACTGAAACAGAGCTCTATCCCACTTTCTTGGGGTGGCTTATGGCCAAGGGGGTGGCCGAAACCACCCCCAGTGGGTACTGGGGTGGCTTGGCCACTCCCATGGAGCCTAGGGGGTGGCCGAAACCACCCCCAACCACCATTGGCTACTTAATGAAGGCGGCTGATGTGCTTGCTTCCCATGTGCTAGAAAAACAACCATATAGGTATACCCTTTCTTCTTCCTGCAATGACACTTGTATCCTCCCTTTTCTATCCACTTCCTTAATTTGATTGACTTTGTTTTAGCATTCGTTTTTTAAATGACAATGCTACTTACTACAATTTTATTTTGTAACTATTATATAATATAATGTTGATTTGATAGTTCAATTAACTTGAGATACTTATAAGATAAAAAATATAGCTTCTAACATTATTCTTAGTTAAATATTTTTTTAATATATATGATTTGTTTCGTTATCAAATAGCCACATTGGTTTGTAAAAATGTTATAAATGATACTTGTGGACATCTTATAAACGTATTTGATATTTTCGTTCATGTTGTGTCCAATAACTTAACAACATGCCACGTCAAGTCCGCTTACAATATGATAAGTGTCTCCCATGTGCCACAAATCAACATTATTTTAAAATGGAAAAATAACCAAAAATAAAGAAATTAATAATAAGTTTAATTTTTTGTTAAAAAAAATGGTGGCATGTGGGGCCGGGAGATCCACCCCACCGCCATCCACGGGGTCGGATGTCACCCTGCCAGTGGGTGGCGGGGTGTGGGGTGAATCCGACCCGACAGTACATTGCAAGGGAGATCTTTTTTGTTATATACACAATAAGAGTTTGGATATATATATATAGGGTTAAATACCTCAAACCCCCTTAGGGTTTACCAACTTTATTTTTTCTCCCCTGGGGTTTCATATTTATCACAGGTAGGGCTGGGCAAAGACCCGCCCAACCCGCAAACCCGCCCCGCCCCGAACCGCCCCGCCCCGCCCCGACCGGGTTTTAAGTGTATTTTTGCGGGTTCGGGTAAAAATTTTTCCAACCCGTGCGGGGCGGGGTGGGTAGCGGGTTTATACATTTTTTTCATGCGGGTACCCGCCCCGCCCCGCCCCGATTCTACCCGCCCATGAACCTAACCCTAAAAACCCAAAATATCTCCCACCCACTCCCTATTTTCTCTCATCTCACGTCTGACGCCTCCAAATCCAGCAAGAAAGTTTTCTCCTCTTTCCCCCTGATTTTCTTCTTCTTCTTCTTCTCCTTCTTTCCCCCCCACGCAGCTTCCATCACCTAGCTCCCACCCATGCTCTTTCTGCCGACATCCAGAGAACTTGAAGCCTCGAAGACGAAAAGATCAACAAGGAGATTGAGAAGGAGTTGGGAGAGAGTTGGGCTGAGAGTGAAATGGAGGGAGAATCAGTGAGAAAGAGAGAAATGAATTTACGGTGAGAGAGAGAAAAAGCTGGGATTATGGACCATGGTTGATGGTTCTTTGACTTCTTTCCCTCTGATTATTAGGTTCTCATGAATCCAGAATCATGAGGTAATTTTGTGACTTGTAATTGATTAGTTAAAATTTTTTCTCCTTTCCATTTGATTTTCCTCTCTTCTTCTCCTCTTTCCCTTTGATTTTCTTCTCTTCTTCTCCTTCTTTCCCTCGATCTGTTTGCTTGCTGAGAAAATCCTTGGAAGAGAAAATTTTGATGCCTTGAATTCTTACCCGACCCGCCCCGCAAAACCCGCAAAACCCGTGCCTATTCAACCCGCCCTGCAATACTCGAACCCGCACGGGTACTGTAATTTTTTGCGGGTGACGGGTTGAAATTTCTCAAACCCGCAGGATGCGGGGCGGGTGAAAAAAAAGGCAATACCCGCCCCGCCCCGACCCGTGCCCACCCCTAATCACAGGACCCTCATGGAGTTTTGATAAAGGACCAATTTAGTCCATCCGTTAGTTGACCGTTAAAACTGACACGTGGATCAATCAGATGTTGACACGTGGCACCTATTTAATTTTTTTAAAAAAAATTAAAAATAAAAATGTATTTTAAAAATAAAAAAATAAAAAGAAAAGGAAAAAACCGGGAGCCACCCCCTTGGCCATTTGGGGGTGGCTCAGTTTTTCCTTTTTTTTTTTTTTTTTTTTTAAATATATATATACATTTAAAAAAAAAAAAATTTAAATAGGTGTCACGTGTCAACATCTGATTGGTCCACATGTCAGTCTTAACAATCAACTAACGGATGGACTAAATTGGTCATTTATCAAAACCCCAGGGGAATCCTGTGATAAAAATAAAACCCTAAGAAAGAAAAAATAAAGTTGAGGGGGGTTTGAGGTATTTAACACACACACACATATATATATATATATATATATATATATATATATATATATATGTGTGTGTGTGTGTGTGTGTGGGCGCGCGCTCTCTCTCTCTCTCTCTTAATTCTTCCTTTTTTTTCTTTTTTTTTCCTTAATTTTTTTTCTTTTTTATACTACTCATGCATCGAAGAACTAAGAAAGAAGGAAAACTTGATAAGGAGGTCAAGCGAGGCCTAAATAGATACTATAAACTTAGAAAAACCATTTAAACAAGATTTATGAGTTTATAAGAGGAAATATCAAACGTCACAATGCAAAAGGTTGAGGGCAATATTGGGCTTTCCAGTGTTGATTAACTGATTAATAATTATCATGACACTATTCTACATCGGAGACAAATGATCGGGCTGGATCTAGAAGTCAACATCAGGGAACAGGTGGCACGTCATCTCTGGTCAGAGGGACCAAGTTGACCAACCCATTCGTTGCACGCAACAGAGGCCCAATTTCGTCACTTACTGCATGGCAATCTCGTAATCTTTTTTACGTATTTATATCGATGGGTCCTCTCACTCTTTATAGCTATGTTTGGGAAGAGCCAAGTCCGACACTGTAGTTGAAACGGCACTGTTCCAGCTACGGTGCCAATTGACACGTGACATCAGAAATTAATTTTTTATCTTAATTTTTTTTTTAAAAAAATCAAAATATTAAAAAAAAAAAAATAGACCACCCCATTTTTGGCCAATGGGGTGGCTGGAGCCACCCCTGGCCGATCTGGTGGTGGTCGAACCACCCCCGTGGCCAAGGGGGTGGCCCGGCCACCCCCTTGGCCAAAAAAAAAAAAAAAAAAAAGGGAACTGGTGGCCGGACCACCCCCAAGGGGCTGGGGGTGGTTTCGACCACCCCAATTTTTTTTTTCTTTTTTTTTTTTTTTTTAAAAAAAAAATAAATAAATAAATAGATGTCACGTGTCAATATCTGATTGGTCCATGTGTCAGTCTTAAAGGTCAACTAACAGATGGACTAACTTGGTCCTTTATTAAAACTCCAGGGGGGTCATGTGATAAAAATGAAACTTCAAAGGGGTAAAATAAAGTTATCAAACCCCCAGGGGGTTTTTGGTATTTAACCTTTTTTTTTTTTAAAAAAAAAAAAAGAATTAGTTTATTACGGTATTTTTGTCATTGGGGGATATTGACATTTTTTTTTTTTTTTTATGTTTTGATAAAACATTGTCACAATTAAAATTTTTGAGGGAATATTGTCAATTAGGTGATAATTTGAAGGGGTATATGATGTAGAGATAGATATATGAAAAAATATGGGAAAATTCATTTTTAACCCCTGAAGTTTCAGGGGTTTTCCAATGTGAACCTCAAAGTTTAAAAATTGGAAATGTACCTCGCTAATGTTTCAAAAAATTTCAATTTAGACCATCCGTTACTAATTTCCGTCTAATTAGACGAAAATTAAAAAAAAAAAAGCATTGAGGGTAATTACGTAATTTCATAGATTTCTGTCCAATTTGACAGAAATTAGTAACGGAAGGTATGAATTGAAAATTTTTGAAACATTAGGGAGTACATTGCTAATTTTTAAACATTGGGAATTGAATTGAAAAACTCTTAATAATAAATTTAACCCCAAAAAACATATTCAATAATAAATTTAAGACTCCGTTTGTTTCGATGTAAAATATTTTTATCGAAAAATGCTTAATGCAAAAAAACATTTTTCTTGAAAAATGGTTTATCTGAACATATTTTATAATGTTTGACGCGTGTATATATATATCATTTTCGAGTAATGTTAAAAGTATGATTTTAAGACGTGGTTGGTTCAAATTTTAATAGAAATTTTGTCCATCTCCTTCCTATATATTGAGAAGACTTATCCACCACTAATCAGTCTTCTTGTTTTATTAATTATGTTATCCTGAATATATGTGAGTTTCCTTCATGTCGTGCGTGGCAAGGATGAAAAGCAATAGAAGAGGACAAAAAGGTCGAGAGAGAAAGGGTGGGAGGTATAGGTGAAACAAGTAATTTTTGTGGGACCAGTCGGAAGGAAATAGGAACGTGCTTGTTCGTTCAAACGCTGACCGTCCCCCTTCTTTGATTCCTTAACCACATGAAGAAGTAACATTAATTCCAGCTAATGTCCGTTAAACTACAATTTTTCTTTAAAAAATTTAGTTAATAAATTTTAACTTAGATTACTAGATGTTTATGTATATCATTTAAATGGCTAATCAAAATTCACTTTATCTAGGTTAACTTATAAGTTTTAAAAGACACAATACATCCGATTATTTATTTTTTTTATCTACATCATTTTTTTTTTTTTTTTAAGGATGGTAGTTTTCTTAAAGATCCTATTTTTCAACTTTATGGAAAAAATAGATCAAAAGAGATAAATAATATGAGAAAATTTTAGGAAAAGAGAAATGCAAAAGAGAAATAGTAGGAGAAAAGAAAATGGTTCCTGTGAATAATGCCACTACATGTAGCATTTGTTTTTTTTTTTTTTTTTTTTTTGTCTAATCCAATAAAAAATCTATTTTGGTTTTTTTTAGCTAATCTATTGTAAGAGTTTTTTACAAATCTGATTAGTCATTTTAGATAAAAGTACTATTTGGCTCATCCAGAACATTCACAATGGAAGAACTAAATATTACTTTTATCTAAAATGGCTAATCAAATTTGTAAAAAACCCCTTTACATTGGATTAGAATAAAAAATGCAAAATGGACATTTGATTGGAAGACCCAAAAAAAAAAAAAAAAAAACTAAATGTAGCAGCATTTTTCAAGTGAGTCATTTTATTTTTTATTGTTTCTCTCATCTATTTTCTCTTTTTTTCCAAAACGTTTCCCACTTTTTCGCAATAACTTATCCCAAAACTTTTTCCCAATAAAGAGTAAAAAAATAATATTTTAATGGATAGATAGAAATATAGCTAATCGTACGTAAAGACATTTAAAAATTCATTAACTAAACTAAATAAAAGTGAGTTTCGATGAGTCATTTTGCATAAAAATTTGGCTACTTCATTGTGAATACTCCTAAAATGTCACTTTATCTAGTTTAACTAATGAATTTTTAAAAGACTTCTACATCCGATTAACTATATTTTTATTTATATCATTTAAATATTATTTTTTTTACTCTTTATTGATTCTATCTTTATTTCTTTTCTAAAATTCGTATTTCACTATTTATTTTTTCAATGACAATTCGTTTAGCATAATAATTTTTCAACGATTATTATTTTTTCAAATAATCATTTTTGTAACTATAATATTTTTGAAACGGTTGTATTTTATAATAATTATATTTTTCAAATGTCGTATTTGCCAACGTTAAGTATGAAAACCATATTTTCATAGTAATGTCAATCATATCTATGAAATATCTTTTTATTAAAAATTGTGAAAGAATATTCTCATAATGATCTCTTGAAGTGGGAAAAGTTTTGATAAAAATAGAAAATAGGTAAGATAAACAATAAAAAATAAAATGGCTCAATTGAAAAGTGTTGCTAAATATAGCATTTTTTTTTACACAAATTTCATCCAAACTAGTTTGAAAGAAATTTCCTTCAACATACTCTAATTAGTGACAAGTGTCATTCAGCATTTTTGAATTTCTAAAAAATTAATGTTTGGGTTCATAAATTAGTGAAATAACAATAAGTGACTCTTAAAATAGAATTCGGCTTAGGTGCGATAGTTGAAAACTACCACACCATGCAGTAGCCCAAAACAACCCGGTTTGGGGTCGTTTTGGGCAATAATTAAAAGTATTAAAAAAATAGAAGAAAAAAAAAAGGAGCCGCCCTCATGGCCAGTTTGGGGTGGACAAACCACCCTACAGCCAAAGAGGTGGTCTGACCACCCCCCAAAAGGCCAAAAGAAAAAAAAGAAAAAAAATATATGTATATGGTTTTGGCCCTTTGGGGGTGGCCGGACCACCCCAAGGCCGGTATGGGGTGGTCGGCCACCCCAAAACCATTTGAAAAAGTGACAGAAAATTGGAAGCCAAAAGGAAAAATTCAAAGAAACCCAAAACTCGAAAAACCATGAGGGCCTTGTATTTCACTCCACCAGCAACACCCATTTCAATCTGTAATCCTCGTATATCACTCACAAATGGCGCCTCTGCGCTGTGTTTCCCAAAGGCCATGGGATGGATCTTCGTCAATTCCAGCACGGGTGAAGGCTATCATGTGCTTTTTTTGATTCCCTCATCTCACTGATTTCCCTTGAAGGAATGGATTTTATGGATCTGATGAAGCAGGAACATGCACTGAATCTGCAAGAACATCATTAAGAGACGAAGGATCACCCAGATGACATGCGGTCGGTGTTCTTGGAGTTTCTTTCTAAATGGCCAAGGGGCAACCCTTAGTTTTTTATTTTTAGTTTTTTAAACTTTTTTAATTGTTTTAATATCATTTGAGAAGGGAAGTCGCCAACCAGTCAACGACCCCAAGATTTTGCTATTTACGTAGTTGCTGCGTTTGTTGGAATGTTCTTAAAAAAAAAAAAAAAAAAAGTATATGAAATTTACAAAAATTAAAAAATAAAATAAAATTATATTCACAAAACAGCCATATTGCTGGAAATATAAATAACTTTCCCCAATACCAAACTATACTATTCACCCATAACAGTCAAATAAATAAATAAATCTATATATACCTAATTGCAAAAGAGATAGACTTAGAACATTTACATTGGACTCGGCAAGTATTTAGCTAAAGGACTTTTTTTTTTTTTTTTTTTTTTTTTTAAATTATGAACTTTTTTAAAACACCTATATACTGCTCAGCTTTTTAACTATTCATTTGTAGGGTAATTAAATTGACCCTTTTTTATTAATTTAACTTATCCACTGTTTAGCTACAAAGCTAAGCAAATTTGTTGAGCCCAATTAGTCAGATCCTTAACCGAAGGCAAAGAGGCAGGGGGTAAAATGAATTTTTCCCTTTTTTATTCATAAATTTTATTTATTTCAATCTAACACATAAGATGGAAATACCATAGACAGATTCAGTGCAGCAATATATACATATAGTATGAGGTTAATAGAATTTGTAGGGCAAAAGACAACGTAATTTATTGGTGTCCAAGATACTTGCTTTGTCTAGGCCTTTATATTTGCTTTTAGAGACAACACGGCTAATCTTTTAAGACAAAACGGCGAAAGGCTAATATTTGCTTAGAGACAAAACGGGTAAAGTAGGTTGCCAAGGCGAGGCCTTTATAAGTCACCATTAGAGTCTAGAGACAAAACGGTCTGGTAGGTTTTGACTACTTTGAATGCATTGTTAATTTTTCATAAAAATATCCTAAAACGTCAATTAAGAGGGATTTGTTTTGACTACTTTGAATGCATTGTTAAGTTTGTTTTAAGATACCCTCCGGTTGTGGGGTTAATTTTTTCAGAGAAAAAATAATGGGCATCAGCAAGCTCCGGGGGCCTTTTGGTGTGATTTTTTGCAACTGATATTGCCCTTATATTTCAGCTTTAGTGATTTTGCTAGATTGAAGTAAAGAATAACACTAGCGATCACATTTATCTCATATATATATATATATCCTTCATATTTCAGCTTTAGGGATTTTGCTAGATTGAAGCAAAAAGTAATTCTAAAAATTACATTTATTCTTTGTCTCCTTTTTAGTCTTCTGGTTCCTTCTTCTTGGAGAGAGTAAAAAAACTGCTTGTGTGGCAAGTGGAGGAACAAAACAAGATTCAATTCATATTCCATTTTGTTTCTAACTCATCAAGTTTTGAGAAGGTAATTATAGTATCAAGTAATTACCCACATTTGCAACGATCAATATCACAATATCAAAATCAAACTGGTCCAATAATGACCCTAGCACATCTGTCAAACTTAGTTGCAGAACAAAAGATAGAACCAAGTCCTGGGAAATGGTCCAAAGCCACAGATCTTGCTACAGAGTTGGCTAGGCTATCAGCTGCTTCCTGGGTGAATGCTTCTATGTATCACATCCTCGGTACCTAATGGTCGTATGAAAGATCAGACTTGACGGTATTTTGCTGCATTGTTGATTAAAAAAAGTCTTATTAACAATTATTCATGGCTTGTTCCCTCTAAGCTGTAGCTGACTTTTGATAGTAGCCTAAGCGTGCTTGGATTGTCTAGACCTGACTAATCATGATGCATGACCAAGGATTAATAATATCACATCAGCTTAATTTAAAACAGTTATCAATAATATGTCATTACTGGCCTCAGCATTAGGGGCTTCTTGAATGCCAGGGGGCCTCACGATCACAATTTCTGCATTCGTTGTAATAACAACGGTTCTGTCCACAACTTTTACCTGACAGCGTAGGCAAGGCAATAGAATTCAATTTCTGAACAAAAATATTAAGAATAACAATTAAATAATTATATTTCATTCTAAAGAATGCTAAAGTAAGCTAGGGAAAAAGAAAATCTCTGGTGTGCGTGGCAAATTCCCTTTCCAGCATAAAAAAATTGCAGGAACACCAACATTTTACTTCTAAACTAAAATAATAATAATACCAAGAGAACAATTATAATTCATTGTAAAGAATGCTAATGTAAGCTAAAAAAAAAAAAAAAAAAAAAAAGAAACCTCTTTTACGGGGCAAATTCCCTCCTTCAGCATAAAAATATGGAAGGAACATCAGACTACCTAAAGGACCATACGAGTAGAAGCAGAATACGAGAAACTCTAACTAATAAGCACCATTACAAGTTTGCAGATAATATCACTATTAGACAAGTTCTACTGGTTTTGACGAAAGCCATATCAGACCAAAAATAAACTTTGTTATCATGACATGATCTGGTCTCACGTGGAAGATGCAGCATGAAAAACTTGTTACATGGCAAACCCTGTCCAAATATGTCATACATTAACATAAGCATGTGGAATTTGTCCCACCGCAATGTCCAACATCAAGTAACACACATGATCTCCAACAAATCCGGTTTTGTTGAGTTATCAAGGAGAAACCAGGATTCATACTTTCTTTTCTTTTTCCAATCCTTTGAACTATTCACATTTCAGTCTTTCCATCCATTTCCATCAAGTTGGACCAATTTAAACAACTCTGATTTGCTAACTTAACCAATCAGTCGTCATCTATTGCAGCCAATCATGTACCAAAATACGTTTATTATACCATGTCAGGTCTTCCGTTGTTGTTGCTAATCCAGCTCAACATCCGTGTCCCCCCCCCCCCCCCCCCCCCCCCCCAAGAATTGGGTATGCTATGACAGGGCCAGCCAGTCTTACAGCCATCATCTATTCAGTCCACTTAACTTATACATGGCTGAACAAGCTACGTTAATCACCCTACCTTGTTTATCTACCCCTATTAACATCAGTTGTTTGCTCTAACTACCTTGTGCAGCTATTGGAGAAGTCTGTGAGTAGTGGATGACATGGATAGATAGAGATCTCTTGTTCTTTTCTTTTCTTTTAATAAGCAACATACATAGATAGAGATTTCTTCACGTATGATACTGTAGATTAACTCAAAAAGTACATAGATTAACTCAATAACGCTTATTTACGCGTGATTATTACGAAGCACCATTGAATTTTTGTTTTTCACTGTTTATGTTCATAATTTGGCATCCTTTTTGTTTTTCCTTTTGTCAGGTAACGGAAAAAACGGATTTTTTGGGGCAGAGATTGTTTTCTATAATAACCTTTACAAACCATCGAGGCAATTGAGAAGACAATCTGAAAATATCATAAATCCAAGTTTCCACTAGGCATATTAATTCAGAGAAAAATCACAAAATCATGTTCTAGGCTAGTTTTTTTTTTTTTTGGTCAGAACTGTAGGTACTTGACTCGTTCAGAGGAAATAATCCTGGCATGTCAGCAATTTTTTATTAAAGACGTCTCTAAACCATTTCTATCCAGCCACTAAAAAGATTGAAACATCAAATTAATCCTCCAACACCCATGTCAATTAGAGAACAACTAAATCTCTTCATGATGAATGAAAGGGACGTAACAATTATTCTTCACAAATACTACTACTGAAGAATTTGATACCCTTTTTTTTTTGTCTCCAATGATTCTACAAAACTCCAATATTTTATTTCCAGCATACGCGCCACAAACATCATTTAGTGGTAACTGGCCCTTACTTTGACATTTCATGGTAGACCCTAAAGTTAGATTTGGCTAAACCAATTATGCATATAAAGCTTCATTTGAAATTAAGAGTCCACAATGCCTATAGAGCTCATATATAGTGCAGAAAAAGGAAAAGCACATTCACCTTCCAATTTCAGGATAACAAGATTATCTTCGTAGAAGGTGATCAAGAAAACTTAAGTCAAGACGCCTACTCAGTAGATCCTTATAAAGCTCACTCCATCTCTGTCCTGACCATCCCATACGGTGCAAAATGGCCTCCACCAGGAGCAAGTGAGCAGCCTACTCAGAGCATCTCTGACTGCTTGGTTAATCAACTTACTGACTGCCAATAGTCTCAAAGAGGCCTTTTACTGTTCTGAACCTGAATCAAACAACGAAATAATTCATGAAGCACATCACTTAATCATCATATTAGGACTGCTACAGTACATGAAAATATGATATAGCCTTTAGATACTGAAGAAAACTCCCTATATCAGGCCTCTAACCGACATAAGAAATATTCTGAGAATAGGATGGTTCCATGGCCATTAGCCTCAAAATAGATCCCAATATCATACTCAGTTGCTTTCTCGTGCAAGTATTTGACTCCTGTAGGACAGTAGGAGTAAACACAACTTCTAAGCCCAACATTTTGAGGTAATCTGTTTACCCTCCTTGCTGAGTGTTTAGTTGCTCCTTGATGAAGATAGTAAACAAAGATAATATCTTGTCACCATCAACAAGATCAATCTTATTGCAACTTTTTGATGGCACAGAAAAATATACCAGTCGATCAGCATCCCCATCCAAACTAGCACACCTGAAATGCTAAAACCAACAAAGAAATTAAACTCCAACTCAGATCAGTCATTTTCATACTAAGCATCAAAGATACTTAACTAACTGATAAAGTTTCAAGTTTGATTCGTGTCAAAGTCAACTTAGAATAAAGGAATACCTTTATTGTATAGTTTACAATCAAGAATCATTTTTTTATAAGTAGTTGACAATCAAGAGTAGTAATGGGGGACCTTGGGGAGTAGCGAAGCGAGAGGAGGATCTGGGGAGGAGGGAGCGTTGGTCTTCGTTCATCATTAAACATGCAACGAATTTAGTGTACATTCAATGTATTGATTTAAAGGAATATAAGGGGATCCTGATACTAATATCTAGGACTAAGGATTTTATTGCAAAGTGTTATGAAAGAGATATGACACTAAATCATGTGCCTTTATTGTGCAGATATCCTTAAAAAAGGTTTCCAAGCGTTCTGCATATGTTTAGCTTCAATTGAATCAAAGCCTTGTTTCTTGTTATAATGATTTTTCTGCCGTTGCCTTTTTGCAGTTCAAACTAAACCGAAATTCCAACCAAACCCAATCGCACAGAACCAAGAATATGATCAAAATCTAGCAATTTACAAAAGCAGCAAAATTCATGCTCAAAAGGATATTATCAAACACGTAGCAGAGATAACATATGAAAGCATATAAAAGGAAACAAGTTCAAAAGCCGGCAACATCAAAGGGAATGGGCCTTCCAGAGAAAATCTCCTTTTCATTAAAGGAATGAGCCTCACACACCCGAACTGAATCGCCGATTCCCTTCCGCCCAGGTTGTTCCTGCAACACCACAAACCCAATCACTTGCATCCAGGTTTGCCTCTAATTCCTCTCCTTTTGGAGCAACCAAACTACCCAGAAATTTTTCTCTCTGTCAAACAGAAAGGTAGCAAACATGCAAGAAACTAAAATTCTAGATAGCGATCTATATGATAGAATTAAAGTGGGCTTTTCATCTTCTACAAAATTAAGTAAATAAATTTTTTTTAAAAAAAAAAAAAAAAAAAAGAAGGTTAAAAAGCCTTAAAAATTTCATTTCTTTTCGTTTTCCCACACTTTCTCAACACCCAAACAACCTATAAACCAAAAATAAATTTAAAAAAAAAAAAAAAAAAAAAAAAAAAAAAAAAACAAACAAATATCATATATGTGGGTCACATTATCCGGTCGACGCTTTACATACCAGAGGAAATCAAAAGGAAAAAAAGAAAAACGAGAGAAAACTTACCTCTGTGGATGGATTGTGGCGTGTCTTGGCTGTTCTGCAACGGATAAAATGGAGAGAGAGAGAGAGAGAGAGAGAGAGAGAGGGAGAACGAGAGGTGAGTTTCGAAGACCGCCGAGAGAGAGAGAGAGAGAGTAGTGAACTTTCTGTCGTTGGGTGCGAAGAAAAGGGAAAGCTTTTTATGTTGTTTTTCTCTTTAATTTTAATGTTTTAGATTGCATTATTCAGACCGTTCCTTGGAAACGAACGGCCTGGATCGTGTGAGCATCACGTCAGTGGACTTAATACACAAGCCAATCAATATTAAGGGTTCATATTTGTCGGCTGCCTGGATTCGAGCGTTGCAAAATTCACGCGCCATACAAATACTAAAAAGAGAACTAAAAGTGCACCAATATATCAATCATGAAAAATAAGAGTTCATGATTGGACCAAAATCATAAAAAATAAATAAATAAATAAAAATAAAAAACAAAGTAAAATCTTCGCATCAATCATATCAATATGAGTAGAATTTTCTATATAATGAACAAACCCTTACATAGAGTAATTGTAACACAACCTTTTCTTTCATTACATATTAAGAAAGAAAGAACCAAAAAAAAAACTGAAACAGAGCTCTATCCCACTCTCTTGTGGCTACACAATCCATGCACCCATTATTTGTAGACACCATATATATATATAAGAGTAGCTAGGCCTATGAAGCTCCAACAAAAAAAAGATGTCAAATATTGCAGGCTTAGTTGTTCCCTTCAATTACAATTTCTTCAAGTTCAACTTGATCAGGACGCTGGGTGATGTGGGTAATGATGGGAGCAGGAGTGGCTTGGAGTAGTAGCATTTCATACCAAGGTGATAACATAACGAGCATGAGGAGCATGAGAAAGGCAGGCCAGAAAAGTGGTGCCGGGAAAAAGATGGAGGCCAAAAATGAAAGAGTGAGGGGAGCTGAGAAATCTCCTGCCCTCAACTGAAGTGTCCCCACGTTAAGAGGTAGCTTGAAAGAGATAAAGAGGAAGATCGGTAGCATGAAAATGGCAAGAGACAGACATGCCATAACAAATATGTCATTATTGAAGTTAAGATCTTGAGCCCAATGCTTGGCTAGGGGTATAATGAAGACCCAAAGGGTGAGATTGATGAGCGGGGGAACTACATATCGCAATTCTACCAAGAACGGCATTTTTCTCTGCTCTCCGGAAAACAATATGAGTTTGAAGAAAGAATGGAGCATGTAGTATGTAGATGTGTTGCAGGATTCTAGTTGGGAAAGTCCCCTCAATTTTGTAGACCACCGGTCCCGTAGACTTATATGAGAATCGTGATTCTGCCAAAGACTCAATGCTATCTGGGGCCACCTGCTGATTTTCTTACTCCATCTCACGCTTCTCACAGCGAGTGAGACTCAAAAACGTCCAACCGTTCAAGCAAAATACTCCACCTGGATAGTAGCTAGGCGGTGAAACACACGCCTCTCTTCCCCTTCCCGGGCCCATTCGAATTTCTCCATCTCCCAAATATTCAACGAGACTCCGTTCCAAAAGTTCAAGCATTTGCTCCACCTCTTTTCGGGGAAATGCTTTTCACCCTTTTTCTTTTCGAGGGCTCTCCTTGCGGGAATTGATTGCATTCTAGACTTCTACCATTTCCCTTTCATTTCCTTTGTCGTTCCAAAAGTTCAAGCATGTGCTCCACCAGGCACCAAGCGCCTCAAGCATGTGCTCCACCAAGCGCCCTCTTCTTTTCCTTTGCATATCCTCACGAGTGAGACGCACGCGCGTTCTACCAAGTCAATATAAGCAAATACTCCACGCGGCACGCACCATTTCTCTCTTCCTTCACAACGTTCACATATCATCGCGAGTGAGATGCGCCCCTGCAAATGGATTGAATTTCGACATGCTCATACTGTGGAGTTAGGTTGTAATATGGACATTGATAGAATGCGAGTCCTGCTGCGTAGGACAAATATTAAAAAAATAATAATAACAAAAAAACTTGTGTGTTTTTTTTTTTTTTTTTTAAATTTTTATGAGTTAATATTTAATTTTGAATACCTAAAAACTTATTTTTGGATTTAAAATTAAAACTTAAGAGGTGGAAGGTTAATTCTTTAGTAGTGGTGGAGTCCGCCATTCTATATTGGGGGTGCCGCTAAAATATTTTTGGCATCTTAAAAATTTTCTTCACCCTAAAAATTTGGTAATTCACACAATATATGCATCACAAAAATATCTATAAAAGTTCATAAATATATACTCAAATTAATATATTAAAAAAGTAACATTTCAACACTACATAAAAAAGGCAGAAATACGAAGAAGAAGAAAAAAGTGTCTAGAATTTTTTGAGGATGCCGTGGGTTAAAACAATTTTTTGATGATGCCGTGGGTTAAAACAAAATAGAATTTTTTGTAAAAAGAACTTTTTTTTTTTTAGTTTTAGGGTTAAAAAAAAAAAAAATTAAAATCCTTTGTGGCACCCCCAAGGAGTAATGTGGCTCCGCCACTGGCCTTTAGGGATTGTATCACCTAAAAGAGATTCGATCATCTTAAATTTAGTGTTAATACTTCAAATTTAGTATTAATATATCAAATTTGAATTCCTCATTAATATCTCTCTTCTTCAATTTTTTTTTTTTTTCCAGAGAGAGAAAAAAAAAAAAAAAAAAGAAAAGAAAAGAAGAAGAAGAAAAGAGAGAGAAATCAGATGCCTGACGCTTGAGGCAGCCGAAAATCTCTATTCGATAGAATGCTGTGGAGTTGGGTTGAAATATGGACATGGATCATAGAATGCTGTGGAGTTGGGACTCAATAAAATAGTAGTAAATTTTAAAATAAATCAATTTTTTTCAAGTCTAGCATATTTCGTTTGTTTTCCTTTCTTATTTTTTTTTAAGCTACCACTGAAAAAAAATTGAATTATTTTCAAATTTACTATTAAGTAATAATTCTCTATATAAATTTTTATATTTAGATTGTTTGTTTGTTTTCCTTACTTTTTAGATTGTTATATTTAGATTGTTCGCGACTCAAGGTGTTAAAGTAGCTCATCAAACTACCAAAGCGTGTCAAAAATGCCACATTTTTTTTTTTTTTTTATATATATTCCTAAAAAACTAAAAATTTCATTTTAAAAAAAATAAAAGAAATGGATGGCCTACAAACCATCCGAGAGGTGGCGGGTTAAGCCTATCAAAGTTTCAATAAAAAGCTTCAGCCTATCCGAGTTCCAATAAAAGAGATCAAGTACAAGAATCGTTCAAATGTTATGGTAGAAGTATTGTGGTAATAAGTAAGCGGGTTATTTGTCTAATACAAAAAAGTGTCAAAATTGCTTGTAATTTCTAATTATTCTATAGTGGATTGATTTCTTAGGTTTTGTTATCCCAATGTTATTTTGCTTTGAATAATCCTTCAAAAGATTTCTATTTCGTCACCAAAATTAACTTGTATTGATTGATCTAGTGCTATCATTAATTGTATTTTGTAATTGTTTGTGTAGTTGCAAATTTTTAAATTTTTTTTATTATATTGACATACACATATTTAACCCCATTCTAAGTGGTGTTGGAGTCTTGGACTATATTTTCAGTTATTCTTGATAACTTTTGGCTTGCTAGTAATAAATGCATTTATGAAGGTAAAAAAAAAATTAATCTTTTATTTTAAAAAATTTCACACCCTATATATATATATATATATATATATATATATATGTATTCAGTTTTTTTGTTTTAAAAAAATTATTTTATTACAGTATTTTTGTTATTGGGGGATATTGACATTTTTTTTATTATTATTATTTTTTTTATAGTTTTGATGAAACGTTGTCTCAATTGAATGTCTTGAGGGAACATTGTCAATTAGTTGTCAAATACGTGATAATTTGGGGGTATATATATATATATATATATATACATATATATATATAGGATGTAGAGATATATGAAAAAATATATTCAATGATAAATTTAAGGCTCCGTTTGTTTCGATGTAAAATATTTTTCGTTGAAAAATGCTTTATGCGAAAAACATTTTTCTTGAAAAATGGTTTATTTGAACATATTTTATAATGTTTGGCGTGTGTGTGTATATATATATATACTGGCGAAGTACTGAGTCTCGGCAAAGTTCCGATGGTTGCTCGATTGGGCCCATTGGGATCCTTGTCAAGTCCTGGCGATAGTTCGGCTAGGTTCCAATGAGTCCCAATTGTGTTCTGACCAAGTCTTAGTGAAGTCCCAGCGGTGGCTTGATTGGGCTTCGATTGTGTCCCGTCCAGGTCCTGATGAAATTTCGCTAGTGACTCGATTGGATCTTGATAGTTCTCGACAAAATCCTAGTATGGCCTGACGGGTTTTCGATCGAGTCCTAATGGGATCTCGTCAGTCCCAAGAAATTCCTAGCGAAGTTTAGATAATGTTAAGGCTGGTCTGTCAATTTAAATCTGGATAAAATATTGATTTATTAATTTAAAAAGATGATTTTTTATTTAATTCTTATTTTGATGAAAAATGGTTGCAAAAATAGGCCCGACAGCCACATGGCCCTATGATGGATCCAACTACCATTAGAAAATTCTGATGGTGATGCGGTGGTCAATAGAATAAGTAGCGACACCATATGTGATTCAGACATGGTTGTCGTGAGACTGTTCTATGACGTAGTGGCCACTAGAAACACAAGGACCGAACCACCCCTTGGCTTGGGGGGCAGCCCTCCCAAGCCAAGGGGTAGTCCTAATTTTTTTTTTTTAAAAAAAAAATATACATTTAAAAATTAACTTTAGGCCCCTCCATTTTTTTTAAAAAAATGTTGCTCCCCCAAACTAAACGTTCTAGTTCAACCCCTGTAGACACATATATGACATTGGTTATTTTCAAAAATATTTGGGAAAACTTCACTTTGCCCCTTTGAACTTCTAGCCGATTTTACAAACTCCCCTTTGAACTTTTAAGTCTCTCATTTTGGATCCCTAAACTTTCAATTTCTATCACTTTACCTCTCTGTTAGTTTTCAACATTAAACTCAAACAGTTTGACTTTTTATGTCCATTATATCCCATGTTAAAACTACACCGTTTTGGGCTCCAAAATTACGACACTCACCTAGCCCAAAACGACGTTGTCTTAGGCATCAAAATTATTTTTTTTAAAAAAAAAAATCGGGGTGGCTCGGGCCACCACCTTGGCCAAAATGGGGTGGCCGGACCACCCCATTTTTGGCCAAGAGGGTGGTCGAACCACCCCCATGGCCAAGGGGGTGGTCCGAGGGCCTCTGAGTGGTTTCGGCCACCCCCTATGGCCGGTATGGGGGTGGTTGAAACCACTCTTAGGCCCTTGTGGTTGATTTGGCCACCCTCAAAAGCTCAAAACTGTGAATGAGTTTTTTTTTTTATTATTTTTTTTTTGGGGGGGCTTTTGGGGGTGGTCGGACCACCCCCCAAAACCGTTTTTTCTTTTTTTTTGGCCTTTTGGGGTGGCCGGACCACCCCCTTGGCCATGGGGGTGTTTCGACCACCCCTAGACCGGCCATGAGGTCACTCCAGCCACTCCCTTAGCTCCAAACACCCCGATTTTTTTTTTCTTTTTAATATTTTTCGCTTAAAAAAAAAAAAAAACAATTTTAATGCCAAAAACGGAGTGGTGTTTTTATTTTTATTTTTATGTTTAGTATTTTTCTTTTTCTTTTTCTTTTTTTTTTTTATGAAAAAAAAATATATAATTTTAAAAAGCGATGTCGTTTTGGGCTGGGGTGGGTGCTGTAGTTTTGGCATTTTCGGAATTTCAAGTGGACTGTGTGGGGGTATAATGGGCATAAAAAGTCAAACCGTTTGAGTTTAACGTTGAAAACTAACAGATGGGTCCAAAGTGAGAGCAAATCAAAGTTCTGGGGTCCAAAGTGAGAGATTTGAAAGTTCAATGGGTTTGTAAAATCGGTTGGAAGTTCAGGGGGCCAAAGTGAAGTTTTTCCAAAAATTTTTTAACAAGGATTACATCTAAAACTTATTTAAAAAATAATTGTTGAAAAAACTGTTTTTGAGCGGTAGCCAAATTTTCTATATCTCTGATTATGAATAAGAGAAATGTTATGAATACCAAAAGATGGTTACTAAAATGATGTGAAACTTATTCTTTAGTACTCTTAACATTTTTTTTTAAGGAAATTATATATAAACTCTATAGGTCAAAGCGTTTTTTTTAAAAAAGTCTCTGAGTATTTTTTTTCTTCAGAAATTTAGTCCCTGGGTAACTCGAAACTACTAGAAAACTCCCTACCGTCAATTTTTGTTAACTGCTGTTAGTCAACTCAAAACTCCCCGTTTTATATGATTAAAATATTAAATTTTTATTAATTTAATTTTAAAAAATTAAATCTTAAAAATAAAAAAAATGAAAAAAAAATTGAAGGGTGGCCAAGTGTGGCGGTGCCACCCCTAGCCACCCCTCCAACCCCTATGGGGTGGCCGTAAGCCACCCCAGGGGTGGTTTGCCCACCCTTGGGGTGGCTCGAGCCACCACATGGGTGGAAAGGGGTGGGCGCAAGCCACCCCATTGGGGGTTTGGGGTGGCCTGCGGGCCACCCCTCCACCCATGGGGTGGCCACGAGCCACCCCAGGGGTGGTTTGGGGTGGCTCGCAGCCATCCCTTTCCATCCCTGGGGTGGCTTGTAGCCACCTCCAAGTGGTTTGGGGTGGCCTCCGGGGTGGGCAAACCACCCCTGGGGTGGCTTACGGCCACCCCATGGTGCCACCCCTGGCCACCCTTCAAATTTTTTTTTTTTTTTTGAATAAATACCCTTACTATTTCTCTATAAATAAATATGCTACAACGCACTAGTAATGTTAAAAGTAGGATTTTATGACTCGGTTGGTTCAAATTTTAATAGAAATTTTGTCCATCTCCTTCCTATATATTGGGAAGACTTATCCACCAGGACCACCACTAATCATTCTTCCTGTTTTATTAATTATGTTATCCCGAATACATGTGAGTTTACTTCATGCCGTGCGTGGCAAGGATGAAAAGCAACACAGAAGGAGAAAAAGGTCGAGAGAGAAAGGGTGGGAGGTTTACGTGAAAGAAGAAATTTTTGTGGGACCAATCGGAAGGATATAGGAAGGTGCTTCTTCGTTCAAACGCAGACCGCCCCCCTTTTTTGATTCCTTAACCACATGAAGAAGTAACATTAATTCCGGCTAATGTCCGTTAAACTACAATTTTTCTTAAAAAATTTAAGTTAATAAATTTTAACTTAAATTACTAGAAGTTTATGTATATCATTTAAATGGCTAATCAAAATTCACTTTATCTAATTTAGCTAATAAGTTTTAAAAGACAAAGTACATCCGATTATTATTTTTTTTTTTTATCTACATTTAATTTTTTTTTAAATTTTTATAAGGATGGTAGTTTTCTTAAAGATCTTATTTTTCAACTTTATGAAAAAAAAAAAGATCTGGAGAGAGAAATAATATGAGAAAATTTTAGGAAAAAAGAGATACAGAAGAAGAGAAATAGTATGATAAAATAAAATGGCTCCAGTGAATAATGTCGCTACATGTATCATTTTTTGTTTTTTTTGTCTAATCCAATAAAATATCTATTTTGCATTTTTATTTTAGCTAATCCAATGTGAGAGTTTTTTATAAATCTGATTAGCCATTTTAGATAAAAGTACCATTTAGCTCCTCCTTTCAATAGAAGATAAGCATTCACAATGGAAGAGCCAAACATTACTTTTATTTAAAATGGCTAATCAAGTTTGTAAAAAAAACCCTTACATTGGATTAGCTAAAAAAAAAAAAGACTAAATGTAGCAGCACTTTTCAAGAGAGCCATTTTATTTTTTATTATTTCTCTCACCTGTTTTCTCTTTTCCCCAATAAAGAGTTAAAAAAAAAATATATATATATTTAATGGATAGATAGAAATATAGCTAATCGTATGTAGAAGTATTTAAAAATTCATTAGATAAACTAGATAAAAGTTAGTTTTGATGAACCATTTTGCATACAAATTTGGCTACTTCATTGTGAATGCTTCTAAAAAGTCACTTTATCTAGTAAAACTAATGGATTTTTAAATAACTCATACATCTAATTAGCTATATTTTTATTTATATCATTTAAATATTATTTTTTTACTCTTTATTGATTCTATCTTTATTTATTTTCTAAAATTCGTATTTCACTTTTTATTTTTTCAATGGTAATTTGTTTAGCACAAAAACTTTTCAACGAGTATTATTTTTCAAATAATCATTTTTGTAACTATAATGTTATTGAAACGGTTGTATTTTACAATAATTATATTTTTCAAATGTCGTATTTGCCAATGTTAAGTATAAAAACCATACTCTCATAGTAATGTCAATCATATTTATGAAATATCTTTTTATTAAAAATTGTGAAAGAATATTCTCATAATGATCTCTTGAAAAGTGAGAAAAGTTTTGAGAAAAATAGAAAACATGTGAGAGAAACAATAAAAAAATAAAATGGTTACTAAATGTAGCTTTTTTTTTTACACAAATTTCATCCAAACTAGTTTGGAGGAAATTTCTTTCAACCTACTCTAATTAGTGACAAATGTCATTCAACATTTTTAGGTTTTTAAAAAATTAATGTTTGAGTTCCTAGATTAGTGGAATAACAATAAATTACTCTTAAAATATTAAAGAAAAAATGTGAGAAATGACACTTGGCACTTATTAGAGTATTTTTTTTTTTTTTTTAAGGAAAATTTTTTTTCCTTCAACCTAGATTAGAGTAGGTTGAAGGAAATTTCTTCCAAACCAGTTTGGAGGAAATTTTTGTCTTTTTTTTTTTGGCTAATCCAATCATATCCATTTTGCATTTTTTTTTTTTGGCTAATTTAATGTGGAGGGTTTTTTACAAATCTGATTAGCTATTTTAAATAAAAGTATCATTTTAGATAAAAGTACAATTTGACTCCTCCATTGTGAGTGCTCTAAGATCCTTCACAAATTCACAATGAATAAGTCAAATGGTATATTCTAACAAGTAAATTTTATGTAACTTCCATGATATATTCTAACAAGTCCAATGTAAACGATAATATATAATAGATAACTCATATATATATATTTTTTTTCTTTTCAAATTTGAAAAGGGGTTACTATAAAACAAAGAACAAAAGGGTATAGGTGACCTTCAACAAGCTCAAAAAGAATAAATAAGCTAAAATTCCACTCAATTATATGAATTGTCATCATTTTTTAATATCATTTTTAAAGTTCAATTTCTCTCAATTTAGTGTATCCATATTCAATTGTTTGCACTCCCACCCATTCGCTAACTTTTCCCTAAATACACCTTTTGTTTTTTTAAAAAATAAGGGAAAAGTCCACACAACCCTCTCAAACTACCACTCATATGACAATGTCCCCTTCAAACTACAAAAAATTGTCAATGTTCCCCCCAATAACGAAACTACCCTTAGGCCCCATTTGGTTTGCGGAATTGACCCTTGGATTGGACTAGTTAACACTAGGTATAGTTAGTCTTTTGTTTGGTAATACTCTATTCCTGGGAATAGTCTATTCACATGGGATTACCATACACACAGGGTTAGCTAATACACTAAAAAATGAGTGGCGTAGCTAATCATTTCCTGTGGGATTAAATTAATTGTGTAAATTGCCACAAAAAACCCTACTTATGAGATTAAATTTCGTTCTCTCTCCCTCATTCTTCTATATTTCTCTCTCTCTCTCTCTCTCTCTCTCTCTATATATATATATATATATATATATATATATATATATATATATATCAATTTCTCTTTTCTCTGTCTCTATATTTCGTTCTCTTTTTTTTTTTTAATTATTATTTATTTATTTATTTATCTCTCTTTCTATTTTCTGGTACAGTTTTTCTGCAAGTGCAAACATTTTTCTTTCTCTCTATGCCGTCTCCCTTCTCTGTACCGTTTCTCAGTTTTTTTTTTTTTTTTTTAGTTTTGTTTTGTTTCTCCGTATCTCTTTTTTCTCAGTTATTTTTTATTTTTATTTTTTTTAATTGACAGAGAAACAGAATCTGTAAGGTTTTTATAAAAATACAAATATATAATCTATTTTTGTATTTCTTTTGATTCTTTGTACATTCTCCAATTATATATTTTTTTGATTTCAATATTCAGTTTGATTCTGTTTTCTTCGATTATATATTTTTTTATATAAATAATTTTGTAGCATAATTGCAAAAAAGAAAAAGAAAAATAAAAAAAGGCCACATACCTGACATAATTAAAAACAAAAAAGAAAAATAAATTATAGTAAAGTTGTTTATGTTTAAAAAAAAAAGAAAAAAGAATGAAAGTCCTTAATAATATAAATTGTATTTTTATTATAAGGGTATTTTAGGAAATTTGATCACAACATGATTCTATTAACCAACATATTGCATTGTACCAAACGAAAGAATATGATTAGCTAGTCTATTCCCACGTTACAACCAAACAAAGGAATATGAATTGTTAATCTATTCCATACTCTTCTATTCCCAGTAGTAACTAATCATTTTCCAATGGACTAGACATTCTGTGAACCAAACGAGGCCTTAATAAAATAAAAACAAAAAATTATAAAACTTCTAGAAAAAACCTAAAACTAATTAAAAAAAAATAAAAAAAATCCAAAGGGTAGAAAATTAATTAATTTTTTTAAAAAAATCCTTTTTATTAGAAAAAAATTAAAAAATTTCAAAATTTTTTTTTTCGTTTTATAAATTTTTTAAAAGAAAAATTCCTTTTTTTTTTTTTTTAAAAAAAAAGATATTCTTAAAAACAATTAAAAAATTTCGTTTCAAAACTTTTTTTTTTTAATTTTAATTTTAAAAACATTGTTCTTTTAAAAAAACGAATAAGGGTATTTTTTTTTTTGAAATTAATTAATTTTTTTTAATTTATAAGGGTATTTTTGTCTTATTAAGAAATATATAAGGGCATTTTGATATTTTTGTTAGCCTTCGGTGGATATTGACAATGTTTTGATAGTTTATGGGGTACATTGTCACAATTGAAAGTTCGGGGAGGACATTGTCAATTGGGTGGTAGTTTGAGGGGATTATGTAGACTTTACCCAAAACCAAATTGCAAAGATTAAGGCTTTGATCCGAAGTTAACGATCTTTACAAAAATACCCATGCCTCAATCTTTGCGAAAAAAATTAAATATTGTTTTTTTTTTTTTAAAAGAAAAAAAGAGAGTATTTTAGAAATTTTGTTGGGATTTAACGAAAAATCCTAACCAAGTAGGACATTGAAAAAATTAGAACAATTTTAAACTTTTAAAAAGACATTAAAAAAAAGGAAAATTACAGTTTACCCCCCTAAAGTTGACAGCGTTTTTCAATTTGAACACTAAAGTTTCAATTTTTACAATCCACCGTCCCAAAGTTTCAAATTTTTGCAATTTGACCAATTGTATCCAAAGCTTCCCATATTGCCCATAATTTTTATTTTTTAAATTTTTATAAATTTTTTTTTAAAAAAATTCAGGGTGGCCGTAGCCACTCTTATGGCCATCTGGCCATTTTTGCACCATAAATTTGTTTTTTTTTTCTTAATAAAAAAAAAAAAAATAAAAATAAAAATTAGGGGCAATATGGGAATTTTGGGATAATATTGGTCGAATTGAAAAAAAAATTGAAACTTTGTGGGGGTGGATTGCAAAAATTGAAACTTTAGTGTTCGAATTGAAAAACGCTGTCAACTTTAGGGGGGTAAACTGTAATTTTCCTTTAAAAAAATGATAATTCAAGAGTTTTCCCAATAAATAATGAAAAATGATAAAGATACAACTTAAACCTAATTTAGGCCCAACTTTTCTCTTAAGTTTTTTTAAAAATGAACTGCCTAAGGAGGAGTGAGTTCCTTAAACTTGAGAGAGAGAAATTTATTAAAAATTCGACCAAAATTAGGTTTAAGTCGTGACAGTTTCACAACTCATAAATAATTAGATAGTGTGTTCGTGATGTCAAGCATCAACGATGGGTAGATGTGAGAATTTCATGAGGCATGGGGGACGCGACGCACACAATAATCTCAATGACGGCACAGAAGAAGGGCTGCGCCATTGGGCTGGGCAAGCCTAATGGTGCAATTGCTAATGAAAGATACTTTCATTGGGCTGGGCCGCCCAATGGCGCAGCCCTCAAATTGTCTTCTTAAAAACAGAGATTGACTTTCAGCAGCCCAATGCCCTCAAATTGTTTATTAATTTATGTAAGCATTAAGCACGTACACACCTTTCCAAGTGGTGAAACATGCAATGGTTTGCATGTCTTCTTTAATCACGTTCTCAATTTTTTTTTTTTTTTTAAAAAAGAGTTGCTGTTTGGTGGTCAAAACTATTCTTGGCTTATGGGTAAAATTAGTTCAATACATATATAGGACTAATGCAGAAAAATACTCTGCCTCATAATTGGATAAACTGGCTCATGCTCTTTGCTCTGTTGAAGATGTAAGGGAATATAGTACATTCATAAACAAAAATTGAGCACAAATTGAAAGCTTTTCATGTGCGTGATTCTTCTAATTCCCACTAACTTAAGAGAATGCTGGCAAAACATGTTGGTACAAGCATCAATAGGCTATAGAAGATTAGATTAGGCTTGGGGAATAGGTGAGACTAGCTAACAGATAAATTGCATTGTAGCAGATAACAAATTACATACTCAATATGGTGAAAATATGTGTGATGGGGAGGCTGTTGGGTGTCTTTGTCTCTCAAAAGATTTACGTGCGATGCATGTGACCCAAAATCTTCATAGCTTCTAGACTACATCAATTTTGGTATCACAACGTTGTTGCAACAGCTCAAGACAAGAAGTCCAAGCAAAAATTGCCTATATTTTCCAGCGAATCTACGTTGTTTGTTTGTTTTGGAGTATTCTTGGTTTGTCTCAAAATCAAATGGGACATTTTTATTGCTTTCAAAGGTGTGAAAGCTGCCAAATTTGTCCTCTTCTTCAAAGGACAAGGAAATGTCAATATCCCAGCAATTCTCTACGTCCAGGATCCCATTACTGCAGGGAGATGAATTGGGGTTTCGATAACTATTGAGAGTTCAAAATTTGATATGATTCAGGGACCAAAATCATTAAAAAAATAATATCTTCGCATAGAATTTTCTATAACGTGAAAACCATCATTACATACAGTAATTGTAACACTACAGCCTTCTCTTTCATTACACACACACACACACACACACACACACACACACACATATATATATATATATATATATATATATATATATATATATATATATATATATAACTATCTATCCATTTTTAGTATACAATATATATGATATAAGACTGCACCGATAAAGGTCCATATATGAAAGAAAAAGTAGCCGGTCAAGGTCATACGTTGGTTTCGTTGTTCCCTTCAAGTTCACCTGATAACGATAAGATGAGGAATGGCTCGGAGGGTTTGACCAAAGCAGAAGATAAAGCGCCTCAACATGTACATCCAAAATAATTTCATATATACCAAGGTGATAATTGTAGGAGCATGGGAAAGACATCCCAGAAAAGTAGTGATGGGAGAAAGATGGAGGCTAGCCATGACAGAGTGAGGGGAGCGGAGAAATCTACTGCTCTCACGCGAAGTGGCTCCACAGTAGGAGTAAGAGGGAGCTTGACAGAGATGAAGAGGAAGACTAGTGTGGCATTAATGGCAAGAAACAAACATGCCATCACAAACATTTCGTTATTCAAGTTAGGATAATCTGGAGCCAAAGGCTTGGCGAGATTGATGAGTGGGAAACCACATATCTCAAATCTACCACCAAATCATCATATCTTAATTTTGTTAATCTAAATTATAAAAGTTCAAAGTGTTTACTGTTTTTGTTGAACAAATCTAAGGATCCTTCTTTGGTAGGCCCCATTATATGAATAGAGAATTAATATTCATATAATGGATCCTGTTTTTGTTTACTTTTCTAGTGAATAGAGAAATATTTTCTCTCGGAGGAAGAGCAAATACAAAGGGGGATTTTTAGGAGGAGAAAAAGGAGCTAGGAATGAATATGAAAAAGGATTCGGTCCCACCCTTCCTCATCATCGTGAAGATGTAGAAATGTATTATATGTCTTGACAACCGAAAGGCACTTTAGCCATTTCAAGATGTGAAAAAGTATAGAATCTTGATCACGGCATTTGGGTCATATGGATTTTGTAAAGCAAACACATGAGATCTTTCTTTAATGGTTCAAAAGAGTTGTACTACTGCATAAAATAAAATAGAGAAAGAGTTATATTTCTCTTCATACTAATTTATTATATTTATTTTATATTAATTGATGTGACTTGTTTAAATAATATTTGTTTAGTATTTGATATAAAAAATCACTTAAATCATATTACATTAATAAATATAAAAAATCTGTACAAAATACAATATTGAAACATGATCGCCCCACTTTTGTAAAGTGTATAGTGTAGTAATATGTTTAGAATGAGGTTCATTTCTTCTTTATAAATTTTATATTTCAATCAGACCCATTAAATGAAAAAACCTGAGACAGATCCAGTGCAGAAATATATACATATAGTATTTTTTGAGGCAAATGAAATTTTTAGAGCAAAAGACAACCTAATTTATTGGGGGTGCAAGATATTTGCTTTGTGTAGGCCTTTATATGTCACCACCTGCTTAGAGACAAAACAGTCAGGTAGGTTGTGGCATGTATAAGTCGAGTTACATATTTATTTCCTTTTGCATCCATTTTATAAATAAATAAATAAATAAAAACGGAATTCTATTTATTTCGTTTAAGTCGTTTAAGAGATGTGTTTAGTGTTATTCTCCTATATATATCTTGTTCATCTTTCTTTTTTAAATCCAGTATTAAATATGTAGAACTCACACGTAAATTTCATAGATTCAATGGTAAATTTACACGTCTTATATGAAAATGGACATGAGATATATAGCAAGATGAAACCAGACATTTTTCTTCCGTTTAATTCAACAAATGTTGCCTTCTTACAACTGGCAATAGCAGCAGGTATCGGAACTCAAAAGTATATGTAGCAATTTGCTCATTGTTAGTTCTTTCTTAAAATACCCCAATACCTCAATTAAGAGGATTTGTTTTGATTACTTTGAATGTGGTGTTAATTTTTTGAGAGAAAAAATAATGGGCATCAGCAAGTTCCAGGACCTTTTTTTGTGTGATTTTTTGCAACCGATAAAGCGCTCTTATATAAGCAAAGAGTAATATTAGAAATCACATTTATCTCATAATTAATATATATTTCAGCTTATGTGATTTTGCTCCATTGAAGCAATAACTAATGCTAAAAATCACATTTCATTCTTTATATCTCCTTTTTATGTATCTCTTTTCTTTTTCTTTTCTTTTTTTTTTTGTAAGCAACCTTTTTTGTCTTTTGGTTCCTTCTTGGAGAGATTGAAAAATCTGCTTGTGGCAAGTGGAGGGACAAACCAATTAAGATTCAATTCACATTCCATTTTGTTTCTAATTCATCAAGTTTCGAGAAGGTAACCATGATATTAAGTAATTAGCCACATTTGCAATGATCACAATATGGTCCAATAATGACCCTAGCTAGCGCATCCGTCAACTTAGTTGCAGAACAAAAGATAGAACCAAATCCTAGGAAATGGTCCACAAGTCTTGCTATAGAGTTGGCTAGGCTGTCAGCTGTTTCCTGGGTGGATGCTTCTGCATACACTCGTATAACATCCTCGGTACCTGATGGTCGTATGAAAGATCAGCTTTGACTGTATTTTGCTGCATTGTTGATTAAAAACAGTCTTATTAACAATTATTCATGGCTTGTTCCCTCTATGCTGTAGCTGAAATTTTTGATAGTAGCCTAAGTGCGCTTGGATTGTCTAGACCAATTATCATATTGACTAATCATGTTGCATGACAAAGGATTAATAATATCACATCAGCTTAATTTAAAACAGTCATCAATAATATGTCATTATTGCCCTCAACTGATTGAATGCCAAGGGGCCTCACGACCACAGTTTCGGCATTCGCTGTGATAATAGCAGTTCTGTTCAGAACTTTTATATGACAGCATAGGATATCAATAGAATTCAATTTCTATACAAAAATAATAACAACAACAATAGAACAATTATATTTCATTGTAAAGAATGCTTATGTAAGCTAAAAAAAAAAAAAAAAAATACACCGCTATTCTACAGGACAAATTCCCTCTTTCAACATAAAAAATATGGAAGGAACATCAAACTACCTAAATGACCATGCGAGTAGAAGCAAAATATGAGAAACTCTAACAAATAAGCACCATTACACGTTTGCAGATAATATTACTATTAGACAAGCTCTACTGGTTTTGACAAAAGCCATATCAGACAAAAAATAAACTTCGTTATCATGACATGATATGGTCTCAAGCAGAAGATGCAGCATGAAAAACTTGTTACATGGCAAACCCCGTCCAAATATGTCATATACTAAAATAAGCATGTGGAATTTGTTCCACCCCAGTGTCCAACATCAAGTAATGCACACATGATTTCCAACAAATCGGGTCAGGTTTTGTTGAGCTATCAAGGAGAAACCAGGATCCATACTTCACTAAATAAAGCCTTCTCCCAACAACTTGAGGTTTACTACAATAAAAAATTTTCACAGTTCTGGCCTACAGATATATATATGCTCGACTTTCTTTTCTTTTTTCCAATCATTTGAACTATTCACATTTCAGTCTTTCTAATTATCCTATTTCCATCAAGTTGGACCAATTTAAACGACTCTGATTTGCTAACTTGACCAATCAGTCCTCATCTGTTGCAGCCAATCATGTACCAAAATACGTTTATTATACCATGTAAGGTCTTCCCTTGTTGCTGCTAGGACAGGGCCAACCAGTCTTATTTACAAAAAGTATATAGATTAACTCAATAACGTTTATTTACATGTGATTATTTTGAAGCACCATTGAATTTTTGTTTTTAACTGTTCATACTCATAATTTGGAATCCTTTTTTGTTCTTCCTTTTGTCGGGTGATGGAAACAACGGATTTTGTTGGGGCAGAGATTCTTTCCTATAATAACCTTTACAAACCATTGAGGCAATTGAGAAGACAGTCTGAAAATATCATAAATCCAAGTTTCCACTAGGGATATTAATTCAGAGAAAAATCACAAAATCATGTTCTAGGCTAGTTTTTTTATTTTTTTGGGTCAGAACCTTAGATACTTGACTCGTTCAGAGGAAATAAACCTGGCATGTCAGCTGTTTTTAATTAAAGACGTCTCTAAACCATTTCTGTCCAGCCACTAAAAAGATTGAAAGATCAAATTAATCCTCCTACACCCATGTCAATTAGAGAACAACTAAATCTCTTCATGATGAATGAAAAGGACGTAACAATTATTCTTCACAAATACTACTACTGAAGAATTTGATACCCTTTTTTTTGTCTCTAATGATTCTGCAAAAACTCCAATATTTTATTTCCAGCAAACGCGCCACAAACATCATTCAGTGATGCAGAGGAACAGTAACTGGCCCTTACGTTGACATTTCATAGTAGACCCTAAAGTTAGATCTGGCTAAACCAATTATGCATATAAAGCTTCATTTGAATTTAAGAGTCCACAATGCCTATAGAGCTCATATATAGTGCAGAAAAAGGAAAAGCACATTCACCTTCCAATTTCAGGATAGCAAGATTATCTTCTTAGAAGGTGGTCAAGAAAACTGAAGTCAAGCTGCCTACTCAGTAGATCCTTATAAAGCTCACTCCATCTCTGTCCTGACCATCCCATACGGTGCAAAATGGCCTCCACCAGGAGCAAGTGAGCAACCTACTCAGAGCATCTCCGACTGCTTGGTTAATCAACTTACTGACTGCCAATAGTCTCAAAGGGGCCTTTTACTGTTCTGAACCTGAATCAAACAACGAAATAATTCATGAAGCACATCACTTAATCATCATATTAGGACTGCTACAGTAAATGAAAATATGATATAGCCTTTAGATACTGAAGAAAACTCCCTATATCAGGCCTCTAACCAACATAAGAAACATTCTGAGAATAGGATGGTTCCATGGCCATTAGCCTCAAAATAGATCCCAATATCATACTCAGTCGCTTTCTCGTGCAAGTATTTGACTCCTGTAGGAGTAAACACAACTTCTAAGCCCAACATTTTGAGGTAATCTGTTTATCCTGCATTTGCATGTGCTTTCTGTACAACACCAAGACGAGAATGATAACTACGGTTCATATTTTTCACCACCCTCCATGCTGAGTGTTTAGTTGCTCCTTGATGAAGATAGTAAACAAAGATAATATCTTGTCACCATCAACAAGTTCAATCTTATTGCAACTTTTTGATGGCACAGAAAAATATACCAGTCGATCAGCATCCCCATCCAAACTAGCACACCTGAAATGCTAAAACCAACAAAGAAATTAAACCCCAACTCAGATCAGTCATTTTCATACTAAGCATCAAAGATACTTAACTAACTGATAAAGTTTCAAGTTTGATTCGTGTCAAAGTCAACTTAGAATGAAGGAATACCTTTATTGTATAGTTTACAATCAAGAATCATTTTTTTATAAGTAGTTGACAATCAAGAGTAGTAATGGGGGACCTTGGGGAGTAGCGAAGTGAGAGGAGGATCTGGGGAGGAGGGAGCATTGGTCTTCGTTCATCATTAAACATGCAACAAATTTAGTGTACATTCATTGTATTGATTTAAAGGAATATAAGGGGATCCTGATACTAATATCTAGGACTAAGGATTTTATTGCAAAGTGTTATGAAAGAGATAAGACACTAAATCATGTGCCTTTATTGTGCAGATATCTTTAAAAAAGGCTTCCAAGCTTTCTGCATATGTTTAGCTTCAATTGAATCAAAGCCTTGTTTCTTGTTATAATGATTTTTCTGCCATTGCCTTTTTGCAGTTCAAACTAAATCGAAATTCCAACCAAACCCAATCGCATAGAACAGAATATGATCAAAATCTAGCAATTTACAAAAGCAGCAAACTTCATGCTCAAAAGGATTTTATCAGACACGTAGCAGAGATAACATATGAAAGTATATAAAAGGAAACAAATTCAAAAGCCGGCAACATCAAAGGGAATGGGTCTTACAGAGAAAATCTCCTTTTCATCAAAGGAATGAGCCTCACACACCCGAACTGAATCGCCAATTCCCTTACGCCCAGGTTGTTCCTACAACACCACAAACCCAATCACTTACATCCAGGTTTCCTCTAATTCCTCTCCTTTTGGAGCAACCAAACGACCCAGAAATTTTTCTCTCATTCAAACAGAAAGGTAGCAAACATGCAAGAAACTAAAATTCTAGATAGCGATCTATACGAATACGATAGAATTCAAGTGAATTTTTCATCTTCTACAAAAATAAATAAGTAAACAAATACAATTTATAAAAAAAAAGTTAAAAAGCCTTAAAATTTTCATTTCTTTTCGTTTTCCCATACTTACTCAACAACCAAACAACCTATGAACCAAAAATAAATAAACAAAATATATGTGGGTCACATTATCCGGTCGACGCTTTACATACCAGAGGAAACCAAAAGGAAAAAAAAAAAAAAAAAGGAAAAACGAGATAAAAGCTTACCTCTGTGGATGGATTGTGGCGTGGCTCAGCTGTTCTGCAACGGATAAAATGGAGAGAGAGAGAGAGAGAGAAAGCGGGAGAACGAGAGGTGAGCTTCGAAGACAAGGGAAACAGAGTAGTGAGTTTCGAAGACAGGAGAGTTTCGAAGACCGCCGAGAGAGACAGAGTAGTGGACTTTCTGTCGTTGGGTGCGAAGAAAAGGGAAAGCTTTTGTTTTCTTTAATTTTAATGTTTAGATGGCATTATTCAAACCGTTCATTGGAAACGAACGGCCTGGATCCTACCAGCGTGAGCATCACGTCAGTGGACTTAATACACAAGCGGACACAAGCCCCCATATTTGTCGACTGCCTCGATTCGATTGTTGCAAAAATACACACACACAAATACTACAAAAAGAGAACTAAAAGTGTAATAATCAATCATGAAAATAAGAGTTCAAAATTAGACCAAAATCATTAAAAAAAAAGAGTAAAATCTTCACATCAATCATATCAATATAAGTAGAATTTTATATATAATGAGCAAACCGTTACATACAGCTAGTAATTGTAACACGACCTTTTCTTTCTTTACATATTAAGAAAGAAAAAAAAAAGCAGCACACACAACTTTGTAAAAAACATAAACAGAGCTCTATCCCACTCTCTTGTAGCCACACAATCCACCCATTATTTGTAGACACTATATATATAATATAAGACTACTAGGCCTATGAAGCTCCAACAAAAAAAAGATGTCCAATATTGTAGGCTTAGTTGTTCCCTTCAATTACAATTTCTTCAAGTTCAACTTGATCAGGACGCTGGGTGATATGGGTAATGATGGGAGCAGGAGTGGTTTGGAGTAGTAGCATTTCATACCAAGGTGATAACATAACGAGCATGAGGAGCATGAGAAAGGCAGGCCAGAAAAGTGGTGCTGGGAAAAAGATGGAGGCCAAAAATGAAAGCGTGAGGGGAGCTGAGAAATCTCCTGCCCTCAACTGAAGTGTCCCCACGTTAAGAGGTAGCTTGACAGAGATAAAGAGGAAGATCGGTAGCATGAAAATGGCAAGAGACAGACATGCCATAACAAATATGTCATTATTGAAGTTAAGATCTTGAGCCCAATGCTTGGCTAGGGGTATAATGAAGACCCAAAGGGTGAGATTGATGAGCGGGGGAACTACATATCGCAATTCTACCAAGAACGGCATTTTTCTCTGCTCTCCGGAAAACAATATGAAGTTGTAGAATGAGGTTGGAGAAAGAATCTGGGATGTATCGGGAGGGTTTGGAAAAAGAATCGGGGAGGGTTTGGAGAAAGAATCTGGGATGTATCGCGAATGTGTTGCAGTATGCTAGTTGGGGAAGTCCCCCTGCGGCCCTGCCACAATTTTATAGGAGAAATGCTACAGGTACTTAAAATTTTACGAAGAAAATCCGCGTGAGACGTCTCATTTTCCTGATTTGTTGACCTTTGTTGATGTTCTAAGGGATAGCTTTTTCCTGGGTCCCACTGGTTCCTTAGGTGTAATTATTACTAGTACCGCCTATTTTTTGCAATCGGACGTTAGTTGATAACGACATTAGTTATTTATTTATTTCTTCTTTTTGCTACGACAAATTTGCGGGTCCCACCCCAACTGGACGGATCATTCTGGCCAGGGGGACAAAGAAAAACTTAAAAAGGGTGAGATTGATGAGCGGGGGAACTACATATCGCAATTCTACCAAGAACGGCATTTTTCTCTGCTCTCCAGAAAACAATATGAATTTGGAGAAAGAATGGGGCATGTAGTATGTAGATGTGTTGCAGGATTGTAGTTGGGAAAGTCCCCTCAATTTTGTAGACCATCGGTCCCCGTAGACTTTTTTTTTTTTTGGATAAATCAGAGTCGCTTATATTGATCAACATGAAAATACAATACTGATAAAAAAAATCCATTCAACCAACCGCAATTGACAGTCAACAGGTACCGCCACATCACATACACACGTCACATAAACAACACGTCACATGCAACGGGTCCCACCACGTCAAAGAGGCTACACCCCGCTTGGGCGCTGATAAAAAAACATCCATTCAACCAACCGCAATTGACAGACAACAAGTACCGCGACGTCGGTCCCGCTGCATCACATACAACGGGTCCCGCTGATAAAAAGAGGCTACACCCCCGCATTTTCCCATTAGTGGAGAATCATGATTCAATGCTATCTGGGGCCACCTGCTGATTTTCTTACTCCGTCTCACGCTTCTCACAGCGAGTGAGCCTCAAAAACGTCCAACCGTTCAAGCAAAATACTCCACCTGGATAGTAGCTAGGCGGTGAAACGCACGCCTCTCTTCCCCTTCCCGGGCCCATTCAGATTTCTCCATCTCCCAAATATTCAATCCGTTCCCAAAGTTCAAGCATTTGCCCCACCGCGAGCCCTTTTCTTTTCGGGAAAAGCTGTTATGAGTTCTCCCTTGACCTTTCTCAGGAAAATGCTGCGCCGGTGTTCCCTTGCGGGAATTTATTGCATTCTAGCTTTACCTTTCTGTTCTTTTCTCGTTCCAAAAGTTGAAGCAGCAATTTATGATTTTCAACCTAACAGGAATCAAGCATATGCTCCACCATGCGCCCTCTTCTTTGCATATCATCACGAGTGAGACGCACGCGCCTCCTACCAAGTCAATATAAGCAAATACTCCACGCGGCACGCACCATTTCTCTCTTCCTTCACAATGTTCACATATCATCGCGAGTGAGACGCGCCCCTGCAAATGGATTGAATTTGGACACGCTCATACTGTGGAGTTAGGTTGTAATATGGGGGTGTTTGTCAAACACTTTGGCACTATTCATTTTTCACCACACTATTCACTTTATTTTTTTCAAAAAAAAAATATTCTCACTTTTATATCTAATCATTCACTTTTTATATCACATTATTTACTTTTTATTACTATTCTAATAAAATAATCACTACAAAACAAAATTTTTTACTTTCCAATACCACTTTTTCATTTTTCCATACCAATCATTATTATTATTATTATTATTATTTTATTCATGAACAGTGTCCTGGAAAATGAACAGTGCTAGGGTGTTTAACAAACACCCCCATGGACATGGATAGAATGCGAGTCCTGCTGCGTAGGACAAATATTAAAAAAAAAAAAATAATAATAATAATAATTTTTTATTTATTAAATTTTTATGAGTTAATATTTAATTTTTAATGCTTCAAAACTTATTTTTGAATTTAAAACTAAAACTTAGGGGTGAAAAGTTAACTTTTTAAGGATGATATCACCTAAAAGAGATTCGATCATCTTAAATTTAGTGCTAATATCTCAAATTTAAATTCCTCTTTAATATCTCTCTTTTTCAATTAAAAAAAAAAAAATAGAAGAGAAAGAAAAAGAAGTCAAATGCTTGACGCTTGACGCTTGAGGTAGCCGAAAATCTCTATTCGATAGAATGCTGTGGAGTTGGGTTGAAATATGTACATGGATCATAGAATGCTGTGGAGTTGGGACTCAATAAAATAGCTTATTTTCATAATCTCAAATAACTATAATTATATATTTTTTATAATTAAAATATGTAAAAATAACAATTTAATATAAAGAATTTTATTATTTAGTAGTAAATTTTAAAATAAATCAATTTTTTTCAAGACTAGCATATTTTCGTTTGTTTTCCTTTCTTGTTTTTTTTTTTTTTTTTTAAGTTTCCATTGAAAAAAAATTGAATTATTTTCAAATTTACTATTAAGTAATAAAATTCTCTACGAATTTTTATACTTAGATTGCAGTGGCTGAGCCATGCTGAATAAAAAAATAAAAATAAAAACGCATGCCAAAAAGCTTTGAGAACAAAAAGTTCAATTTTAAAAAGAAGAAAAAAACAAAAAATCAGTAAGACCACAAAATTTGGACTCTATTTTAGCATCTCTTTCCAAATACTCAATTTTCGCATCTTTGCTTGGGTTTATTTTCGCATTTCATCTCTGCTTGCTTGGGTTCCTTTATAAATATTGTTAAATCACCAGTTATCTTAATAGTTTAAACTGATAAGAAAAAGTAAATTTAATTACTTAATCAACACTTTAACACTCTCCCTTACTGTTAAAGTAATGATTAAATTTACATCTTCCTATAAGCTTAAGCTTTTGAGATAACTGGTGTTTTAACATGGTATCAGAGCCAAATGTTCGATCCCAGGACCTTTAGCTCATATTTGGCTCAAGGTCCTGAGATCGGACCTTGACTCCGTCAATTTACCTCATATTTTCAATTAAATATTTCACGTGTTGGGCCCACCAATTAATTAAAAGGGAATTTGAGCCCACACGTGAGGGGAAGTGTTAAAGTAATGATTAAATGATTAAATTTATCTCTTCCTATAAGTTTAAGCTTTTGGATAACATGTGATTTAACACTCACGTGCGGGCTTAAACTCCCTTTCAACATATAAGTGAGGCCCAACACGTGAAATATTTAATTTAAATAGAAGGTGATTTGACGGAGTCAAGGTTCAATCTCGTGACATTTGGCGCTGATACCATATTAAATCATCAGTTATCTCATAAGCTTATACTAATAGAAAGAGGTAAATTTAATTACTTAATATCACTCTAATAGATATTCCTCGTTAAAAAATCTGATTGTGGTTCAAAATCGTGGCAGCCCTTCTCGGTTGCGGTATGCAAGGTTGCAGAACAAAAACGTGATTCTCGTTGCAGATCCGCCAATGAACAAATGGGTCACTACTCTCTCTCTTATGCTCTTCCGGTGTGTGTGCGTCTCTGTGTGTGAAATTTATGTTTGGGTGACATGGGTGTAGGAATGCTACATTATGGAATTCATGGTATAAGCCCAAACGTGGAATTCAATGGGGAGTCTAAGAAAGGGGGAAAAGTTGGCTAATATCACTCAAAGATTTCAAAATACAACCAAATGAAAGGGGGATGATCTCCACAAGACCCTTCTCTTTCTCTCTCTGTAACCAATATGCATAGGTATATCATTTGAATATTTAATTTTTCTTTTAAAAAAATAGCTTTCAATTTTTTATTTTATTATTATTATTATTTTTTTTTTCTGGTCATAAGTTTCCTACCAGAGTAATCACAGTTTTCATGTTAATTAGTTTATTCCGTGTAGTTTCCGAAGACAAAATCGGTTTTATAGACTGTAGCATTTCTCATTTTAGGGTTCGTTTGGCAACAGCCAGCACCCAGCCACTGTTTAGTGTCTGACCTGTTGACCAATTTTTTCCTTCAAAGTTTATCTTGTTTTTTACCATAGTGCCCCTCTCTCTTAAATTTTTCTAGACATAAATCCCACGCTTGGACAAAAGGTTGTCGGGTAGGGGTTGGAGTCAGCAGATCTGGGGATGGGTTTATGTGGACTTTGGAGGCCATTGCTGTTGCTGCTGCTGACGCTGTTGGTGACATTGCTGGTCGGGGAGTTGATGGGAGATGGGTTCTCTCTTTCTTGGGGTTTCGAGCAACTTTCCATTGATGGGTCCGTCTCCAAAACCACCGAGAAAGAGAAAAAAAAAAGAGATTGGTGTGATTTGGGTGGAGAAGAAGGGATGAAAGAGTGAAAAACAAGGTTTGATGGGGAGAGGGGTTTGCTTATTTGCTCTGTTTTTGTTTTGTTCTGCTTCTCTCTCTCTCTTTTATTTATTTTTTATTTCTTTTAGTTATTTATTTTTAATGTTCGTCTTTAGAGACCATAGGGTCTCTCTCGGGCATGAAAATTGCATATTGTCTTTTTAGGTGGGTGTTGGGGCTGATTGGGCAGAGAGAAAATTTGCCAACGGTTTTGGGAAATTGATGAAAAGAAAAAAAAAGAAAAAGAAAAGGGCATTGGTTGAAATAGGAATTTTTGGGGCCATCAGCATCTGTGCCACCACCAGTGTGGAATTTTATCAAATCTGTCTCTCTATGTTTTCTATTATATGATGAGAGAAGTGGCGTTGACTTCAGAGCCCTGAAGAAAGGGAGAGCAGAAGAATGAAGAGGGAGTTTGGGGGTGGGGGATGAAACGGGCTAGCAAGTTTTAGCAAGGGTCGGTGCTGACTCATGAAGGAGAAGACAGGGAGCTGGAGGAAATGAAGGGACCTGGAGGAAATGGCCGGACGCTGGGATTTTTTTGAAAAAACAATTGAAGGGTAAAAGGGTAATTGCACGTCAGGGAAAGGACCCACAATTTTGACTAAATAGTATCTAGGCTGCGTGGGGCTTTTGCCAAACACCACCTTATAGTCCACTTGGCCGGCCAGTTGGAAAGGCTCCCCACAATCAAGCTCCTCGTCACGAGTGAGACGCACGGTCCAATTGGGGAAGTCCCCCACAATCACGCGGTTTGTAGTACGGTGCCCTGGGGCCACCTGCTGATTTCCTCACATCCACCACGCTCCTCATCGCGAGTGAGACGCACTGTCCAATTGGGACCTGGAAAGTAGCTACGCGAGTGAGACAAAGCTCCCTTTTCTTTTCCTTCGCATATCATCACGAGTAGGCCCGGCAATTTTAACGCGACCCGCGAATCCAACACGAACACGACACGAAGTTAGCAGGTATTGGGTTTGGGTTTATCGGGTTCGGGTCTTAATCGGGTTTACCCGATTAAGACCCGGATAAATTCGTGTCTGGCGGGTCGACCCGCCAGACACGTTTAAATTAACGGGTCTGGCGGGTCATCCGAGTCTCGGGTGACCCGCCAGACCCGTTACACATTAAAAAAAAAAAAAAAAAAAAAAAACCCAGCAGTAATGGTATAACACTATAACCCTAAAATTCCTAATTCCTAAACTACTCTCATCTCACGACTCATTCACACCCCACTGCAGCACCCCTGACACCCCCCCCCCCCCAGCGCCTCTCTCCCTCTTGGCTCTCTCTCTCCCTCTATTGCAGAACGCCTCTCTCCCTCTTGGCTCTCTCTCTCTCCCTCTATTGTAGAACGCCTCTCTCCCTCTCGTCTCTCTCTCTCCCTCTATTGCAGATTCGCAGCTTCGCAGGCACCAGTGACCAGGCAGGCTAGGCAACAGCCCCCCAGCGCCTCCCTTTCCCTCGCGGCTCTCTCTCTCCCTCTATCACAGGCAATAGAACCCCCCCCCTCCCCCCAGCGCCTCTCTCTCTCTCCCAGCGCCTCTCTTCCATACTTCCAGTCCGTCTCTCGGCTCTCTCTCTCTCCCTCTATCGCAGCTTCGCAGGTACCACCAGGCAGCAACCCCCCAGCGCCACTCTCTCTCTCCCTCTCGGCGCTCTCTCTCTCTCTCTCTCTCTCATCAGAGGCCAATGGCATTGGAAATTTGGTATATTATTAATTTATTATTAATATTACATTATTTTTTCCATTTTTCATCAAGGGTTTTTTTAACGGATCGGGTCGGGTCGGGTCGGGTCGTGTGACCTATTTAGGCTATTTAGACACGGGTCATGTCGGGTCATGTTGGATCGTGTCTACCCGATACGACCCGGTAATTTTAAACGGGTTAAGCGGGTCGTGTCGGGTTACCCGGATATTTTTCGTGTTATAATCGTGTCAGACCCGCTAACCCGTTTAACTAAACGGGTCGTGTTCGTGTCTAGGGTAATCGGGTCGCGAGTCTTAACGGGTCGTAATCGGGTCTACCCGATTACCCGTTTTGCCAGCCCTAATCACGAGTGAGACTGTGAGACGCACGCCCCTCCTACCAATTCAATGTAAGCAAATACGGCACGTGGCACGCACTCTTTCTCTCTTCCTTCACAATGTTCACATATAATCGTGAGTGAGACGCGCCCCTCCTGGAAAGTCTAGACGCAAATACCCCCTCTCAGTTCAATCAGATTGAAAATGCCTTTGGGGTTGGGTTTTAGAGGTTTGCTCCAATGCGTTCTCCCACCCATCTCCCCACAATCTTCTCTCTTTAACATCTTGATTTTTTCAAAAAAAAAAAAAATCAAAAAAAGAGGAGATGGTGGGGAGATGCGTGGGACTCACGGGAGAATGAGTAATGTTATTGGTTCAAAATTGAATAGAAATTTTGTCCATTTCCTTCCTATTGAGAAGACTTATGTACCACTAATCAGTCTTCCTGTTTTATTTATGATATCCTGAACAGATCTATTCAGGATATCACCTAGATGTGAGTTTACTTCATGTCGTGCGTGGCAAGACAAAGGAGAACAAGGTCGAGAGAGAAAGGGTGGGAGCTAGGAGGTATAGGTGAAGAAGTAATTTTTGTGGGACCAGTCGGAAGGAATAGGAAGATGCTTCTTCGTTCAAACGCACCGCCCACAGGATTTAGGTATACAAAACCTCATTCTTGGAAGTTGAGTAACACCCATTCTGACGAAGGCAGTATGAGGTCAGCATGTCAAGATATTTGGACATGTGACTGTGTTTGGCAAAGGCCCGGACGAGATCACACCTAAAAATTAAAAAAAATTATTTTTAAAATTAATTATAATATTTTTACTTTTTACATCACATCAATCACATTTTATTACAATTTAAATAAAAAAATTACTATAAAACAAATTTTTTCACTTTTTTATATAAAATATTCTTACTTTTTTCTTTCATATCAATCAAATTTGTTATAGTACTGTTTCACTCCCCTTTTTCATTCCATTGCCAAACACAACCGTAGTTGCAGATACGCAAAACATATTCCGGTCTTTTAGAGGGAGGAAATGTAATTTTGTTTGTAGAGATGTTAATGGAGTGGTCCATTTGTTCCCAAATGTGGCCAAAGTAATTTTGAAAGAGCAAACTGCTATTTATATATGACATTGAATTTATTCCAAATAAAAAAAAAAATTCACTACCATGTTTTGGTCTTTACAAAAAAAAAAAAAAAAAAAAGACACGAAGAAGTAACATTAATTCCGGCTAATGTCCATTAAACTACAATTTTTCTTAAAAGTTCACGTATATCCTCAAATTACCATTCAATTGATAATGTCTACTCCAAACTTTCAATTGTGACAATATCTTCTCCAAACTACTAAAAATTGTCAATGTTCCTCCAATGACGAAACTACCCTTAATAAAAAATAAAAAAAACCTAAATTTTTTTTTTTTAAAAAAAAAAAAAAATCCAAAGGGTTGCAAATTTTTTTAAAAAAAATCATTTTTATAAGAAAAAAATAAAAAATTTCGATATTTTTTGTTATAAAAATTGAAATTTTTTGTTTTGTTTTAAAAAATTAACAATTTTCATTTAAGAAAATAAAATTTAAAAGAAAAATGTTTTTTTTTTTAATAAAAATTTATGTTTTTAAAAAAAACTATTCATCCTAAAAATATATATATTCGTTTAAAAAAAACTCTTTTTTTTTTTAAATGGTTCTTTTTGTTAAAATTTTTCGTTTTTAAAAAAATTATTTTTATTTTTATTTTTAAATTTATTTTTAAATTTATAGGGGTATTTTTGTCTTATTGAGAAATATATATGGGAATTTTTATGTTTTTCCTAGCATTGGGGAGACATTATCAATTGAGTGGTAGTTTGAGGGGGGTATGTGGATTTTACCCAAAATTAAAGTTAATAAGAGAGGTAAATTTAATCATTTAATTAATACTTTAACATTCTTTCTCACATGTAGGCTCAAACTCCTTTCTATTAGGTAATGTCAAAACATGTCATTTTTATTTTTGTGTGGCACGACTGTTTAGTTATTAAAAACATTTTTCAAAATTTATAATGCAATCCCAAACAATTAGCTCCTAGTGTTCAATTATCCTCCAAACAAGAAACTCACTTGCATTCAGGGAAACATAAAAAATGGAGCAAGGCATGAAAGAAAAGATAATCGTAAAAGAAATTATTTGAAAAATGCGGAATAAATAAAATAGACACTATAAATTATGTGGTTTGGTCTATAACTTACATTCATAGGATAAAGCCCTAAAGCCTACATTGTTGCTCTTATTCACTATATAGAAATGACTTGCTTACATGAGTATATATAGACTACAAATAATCTTTCTAGCTTTCACTAATAGTCTCACACATATAACTCTCAATTGTAGTATAAATGCTAATTAACCCCTCACATGTAGAATAAATTCTATGTAACTTACATAATATATTCTAACAAGTAAATTCTATGTAACTTCCATGATATATTCTAACAAGTCCAATGTAAACGATATCTATTTACGATAATAATAGATAACTCTTTTTTTTTTTTTCTTTTTTTTTGAAATGAGATTACTATAAAACAAAGAACAAAAGGGGATAGGTGCCCTTAAGGCTTAAACAAGCTCCAAACAAAAAAAATACATTATAAGACTAAAAAAAAGAAAATAAATGAAAATGGGTTAGAAAATGATTGTAACTATAAATCATATTATAATTTGGGTGGAAAAAGTATAATTTAACCGTTGAATTTTCTAGAAAAACTGCGTGCATGAAAAATTAGGTGAAGATCAATAACAACAAGAACGTGTACATATACACGGTGTGTAAAGTACAAAAGTGAAGCTTAAATCTTAATTAAAAAGAATAAATAAGCGAAAATTTCACTCAATTATATGAATAATGTCATTTTTAAAGTTTAAAATCATAATTTTGGTTTAAATTCAATATTTTTTTAACGGGTAATTCAATCATTTCTTTAGGGAGAGTAACTAATGATGGTTAGGGTAATGTACAGTAAAATGGTGAAAATCTTGTATTTCCTTCCTGTCTCCCTCGTATGAGCACGAAGAAAAGAAGGAAGCTCTTAATTAGTCTAAGCCAATAATATGTCCTTATCATTTGAAACATTGGAAGATAAGGAGTTGGATAATTAAGGACTGACAAGTTCCCAAACATAAATGATTTAATGAATGATTTAATGATTTAATGTTGGAACTTTATCTGATATATGTGGACCATTTTTTGAGCTTCTGGTGTCATTTCTTCAACTGCTGTCATCAGTAGGGTTATAGGGTTGGTAGATTTATAATTACTCTTTATCCAAGCAAAAAAGGAATATAGAGATTGAAATATATGTAGCTTTCCAGAATACCAAACCATATTCACCCATAACAGTGAGAAAAAAATATATACACAAAATTGCAGAGAAGAGAGATAGACTAAAGAACATTAAAAGTTCGAGTTTTGAGGGCTTTTGCTTTGTTTTATCGAGTAGGAGTACTTCCCAGGTTCTTGCATTGTTGGTAATATTCGTCTTTAAATCTCATTTTTGTCTTTTGGTTCCTTCTTCTTCTTGGAGAGAATGAAAATTATGCTTGTGTGGCAGGTAGAGAGACAAACCAAGATTCAATGAATTCCATTTTGTTTCTAATTCATCAAATTTAGAGATGGTAACCATAGTCTTAAGTAATTAGCCACATTTGAAACGATCAAAATGTCAAAATCAAACTGGTCTAGCGATGTCGCTTTCCATGTAGCACATTTGTCAACTTAGTTGATGGACAAAAGATAAGAGGTTACTTTTAAGATCTTAAGGGTGGGACCCAATCTGGAAGGGCTTTTCTTCCTATTCAAGAAGCATGGAAGTGATTCCTTTGCAGGTGCTTTCCTTTTGCATATTGAAGGTGATTCAATTCCTTGGTAATTAACTATTCTCTCTATCAAAGATCCCCACCTCTTTTCGGATTGGAGATCAGAACCGGTTGTTGCTGATATTCAGAATCAACTCCTCTTCATCTCAAAATGAAAGGCTTTGAAGGTTTCTAGATGTGCTAATTTTGTTGCACATCATGTTGCTAAATAGGCCACTTCTCTACCTTGCGTTTAGAAACATTCATACTTTTTCTCATTTTCTTTCTTCTCATCAGGAGTGACAATGACCCGCCTTTGTTGTTTGATTAAGAAAAAAAAAAAGCATGAAAGTTTTTTTCCTTCTTATAGATAGACTCCGTGGCACGAGCAGGCGCGTAGCTATTTGTCACTTTCGCAACACATCAAGTTGGGCATGCAGAAGAGGAAGACGGAAGACCCCAAAGCAATACAATTGCATATAGGGAGTTGGCTCCTTAATTCGTATGCAAACCCCATTCATTCATGAAGTGGCTTCTTTTATCTTGGGCATCTCATTGTTGCTACAAATATTAATGAATTGCCTCTTATTGCATGTTCACCAGCAGGGATTCGGCTACAAGTTTAATCAACAGTCAAGATAGAATTTCTCAAAATCTCTTTTCATTTTTTCTCTCATATTAAAAACTTCTAAACATAAATCAACTTTAAGATTCAATCTTGACCGTTGATTAAACTATAGCATGTAAGCCGAATCTCACCAGCAAATTCATAACAGCGGGACAAAGGAAACATCCAATTACTACTTTTTTATATATTCATTCAATCTACAGGTCCATGCCACTTCTCTTTTTAAGGCCAATAGCAAACAGAGCCATTAACTTCGCAGTTGTAGAGACTCAAAAAAAAAAAAAAAAAAAAAAAAAAAAATAGTGAAAATCTTGTATTTTCCTTCCTGTTTCCCTCGTATGAGAACGAAAAAAGAAGAAGGAAGCATATAGGGAATTAAATACTCTTTTAGTCTAAGCCGAGATGTCCTTATCATTTGAAACCCCAAGGAGTTGGAAAATTAAGAAGAACCGACAAGTTTCTAATTAAATATACTACTTTTGGGCCCTTCCACCGCATGTGTGAATACTGATATAGGGGTCCAACTCCTTATCATAATCAATATGACGATCAAAGCTCTACCATCAGCACGCATAATCAATGACACGGTCTATCCCAAACTTACTGGAATTTTAAATTCTTTACTAAAGAATGATTTAGTGTTGGAACTTTATCTGACACGTGGGGCATTTTTTTGTGCTTTCTTGTGTCATTTCTTCAAGGAGAAATGCTAAAGGCCCAATTTTTTTTGTCTAACAAAAGTTCAACTTTTACTTTTTTTTTTTTTTTTTTTTTTTTTTTCTAAAAAAAACAAAATGGAAAATGGAAAAAATGTTTTAAGCAACCCTATCTATTTTTGGCCTTTCTTTTATTTAGTATTTTTTTAAAAATGAAAAATAGTATTTTTCTTCATAATAATGACATTTTCTTAAAAAAAATGACATTATTATGAAAAAAAATATCATTTTTCATTTTAAAAAAAATACCAAATAAAAGAAAGACAAAAAAGAGATAGGGTTGTTTCAAACATTTTTTTTCCATTTTTTATTTTATTTTATTTTTAAAAAATAAATAAGGCAAAAGTTAGACTTTTGTTGGGCAAAAAAGTTGGGTCCCTATCATTCCTCTCTTCAAGTGCTATCAGTAAGTTGCAAAAGAGTTGGTAGATTTAGAATTACTCTTTATCCAAACAAGAAAGGAATATAGAGATTGAAATATATATAACTTTCCAGAATACCAAACCATATTCACCTATAACAGTGAGAAAAAAAAAAAAAAATAGACGTAATTGCAGAGAAGAGAGAGAGGCTAAAGAACATCAAAGGTTCGGATTTTAAGGGCTTTTGCTTTGTTTTATCGAGCGGGAGTGCTTCCTAGGTTCTTGCATTATTGCTGACATTCTTCTTTATATCTCCGTTTATGTCTTTTGGTTCTTTCTTCTTCTTGGAGAGAATGAAAAATATGCTTGTGTGGCAAGTAGAGGGACAAACCAAGATTCAATGCATTCCATTTTGTATCTAGTTCATCAAATTTAGAGAAGGTAATCATAGTATTAAGTAATTAGCCACATTTGCAATGATCAATATCAAATATCACAACATCAAAATCAAACTGGTCTAACGATGACCCTTTCCATGTAGCACATCTGTCAACTTAGTTGAAGGAAAAAAGATAGAGGTTACGTTTATGAACTGCCAAACCCTAGGAACTGGTCCACAAGTCTTGCTACAGAGTTTGCTAGGCTGTCAGCTGCTTCCTGCGTGGATGCTTCTGCATACACTCGTATCACATCCTCTGTACCTGATGGTCGTATGAAAGATCGGCCTCGAGGGTATTTTGCTGCGGTATTGATTAAAAAAGTCTTATTAACAATTATTCATGGCCTGTTTCCTCTACAATATTGGAGAAATTAGTTGTTCAAGAAGTTATGATTATATCAAACACTCATTAAATTATCCAGGATCCCTACATATATGCAAGTTTCTCTACCCATGCACAGCCAAGGTACATGTTATTATGTTAAACACAGTCATGACGATGGGGTGTATATGTGTACATTTATGTCTTGTATTCTAAGTGCGCTCGGATCATCTAGACCAATGATCATATTAACTAATCATGATGCATGACCAAGGACTAATAATATCACATCAGTTTAATTTAAAACGGCTATCAATAATATGTTATTACCGGTCTCAGCATTAATGGCTTCTTGAATGCCAAGAGGCCTCACAACCACAGTTTCTGCATTTGCTGTGATTACAGCAGTTCTGTCCACAACTTTTACCTGACAGCATACGAAAGGCGATTGAATTCAATTTCTGAACTAAAATAGTAATAATAATAGCAATAGAACAATTATATTTCATTATAAAGAATGCCAATGCAAGCATAAAAAAAATACATCTCTGGTGTACAGGGAAAATTCTCTCCTTCAGCATAAAAATATTGAAGAAACATCAACATTTTATTTCTGAACTAAAACAATACTAAGTTAAGGGCTTCTTGAATTCCTCTGGCATAGGAACGGCGGTGGAACCAACTTCTGAACTAAATTAACAATAGAACAATTATATTTCATTGTAAAGAATGCTAATGTAAGCTTAAAAAAAAAAATACACCCCTATTCTACAGGGTAAATTCCCTCCAGTATAAAAATATGGAAGGAACATCAAACTACATAGAGGATCATTCGACTAGAAGCAGAAAACGAGAAACTCTAACTAATAAGCACCAGTACACTATTAGACAAGCTCTACTGATTTTGATGAAAGACAAAAACTAAACTTTGCGATCATGACATGATCTGGTCTCAAGCAGAAGATGCAGCATGTAAAACTTGTTACATAGCAAACCCTGTCCTAATATATCATATACTAACATGCTTATTTGGAATTTGTTCCACCCCAATGTCCAACATCAAGTAAAGAACACATGATTTCCAACAAATGGGGTCAGATTTTGTTGAGTTATCAAGGAGAAAGTAGGATTCATACTTCACTTAACAAAGCTTTATCCCAACAACTTGAGGTTTACTGAAATAAAACTTTTTCACAGTTCTGGCCTACATATAACCATGGCACAGGATATATGCTCGACTTTCTTTTCTATTTTCAAATCCTTGAACTATTCACATTCCAGTCTTTCCAATTATGCTATTTTAGTCAAGTTGGGCCAATTTAAGCAACTCTGATTTGCTAACTACATTAATCAGTCCTCATCTGTTGCAGCCAATCACTTACCAAAATATGTTCATTATGGCATGTCAGATCTTACCTTGTTGCTAATCCAGCTCAATATCCGTTTTCCCCCAGAATTAGGTATGCAATGACATGACCGGCCAGTCTTTCAGCCATCATCTATTCAGTCCACTTAACTCATACATGGCTGAACACACTACGTGAATCACCCTACCTTGTTTATCTACCTTGTGCAGCTATAGGAGAAGTTTGAGAGTAATGGATTTTATCTAGGAAATGTAGTGGATGAGTTAATTATACTATTTTACCTTTGAAATTAGAAAGGAAGATTTTCCAAATGGGTGACTTGCATAGATAGAGATCTCTCTTTTCTTTTTTTGATAAGAGATCTCTTCATGTATGATTCTGTAGATTAACTCAATAACGTATATTTACATGTGATTATTTCTAAGCACCATTGAACTTTTGCCTTTCGCTGTTTATGTTCATAATTTGGCATCCTTTTTCTTTTTTTTTTCTTTTTTTTTCCTTTTGTCAGGTGACAGAAACAGGGGATTCTGTTGGGGTGGAGATTTCTTCCTCTTGATAACCTTTATAAACCATTCAGGAAATTGATGAGACATGTCTGAAAATATCCTAAATCCAAGTGTCCACTAGGGATATTAATTCAGAGAAGAATCACAAAATCATGTACTTGGCTAGTTCCCCCCCCTCCCCCCCCCCCCCCCCCCCCCCCCCCGCCCCCCTTTTTTGGGTCTGAAGGTATTCGACTCGTTTAGAGGAAATAATCCTCGCATGTCTGCTATTTTTAATTAAAGATGTCTCTAAAACATTTCCATTCAGCCACTAAAAAGATTGAAGATCAAATTAATCTTCCAACACCCATGTCAATTAGAGAACAATTAAATCTCTTCATTGTGACAGAAAAGGATGTTACACTTATTCTTCATAAATACTAACTGTAAAGAATTTGGGACCTCTTTTTTTTAGTCTCAAATGATTCAACAAAACTCCAATATTTTATTTTCAGCATATGCGCGAATAAACATCATTTAGTGATGCAGAGGAAAACTAACTGGCCCTTGAGTTGACATTTCATACTAGACCCGAAAGTTAGAACTGACTGGACCAATTATGAATATAAAGCTCCATCAAAAAATTTTTTTTTTTGATAAGTAAACTCCATTTAAATTTTAGAATCCACAATGCCTACAAAGAGCTCATATATAGCGCAGAAAAGGGAAAAGCACATCCACCTTCCAATTTCAGGATAACAAGATTGTCTTCATAGAAAGTGATCAAGAAAACTGACCTTAAGCTGCCTACTTGGTAGATCCTTATAAAGCTCACTCCATCTCTGTATTGACCACCCCATATGTTGCAAAATGGCCTCCACCAAGAGCAACCCACTCAGAGCATCTCCAACTGCTTGGTTAATCAACTTACTGACAGCCAATAGTCTCAAAGCAGCCTTTTGCTGTTCTGAACCTGAATCAAACAACGAAATCATTCATGAAGCACATCACTTAATCATCATATTAGGAATGCTACAATTGATGAAAATATGATATAACCTTTAGATACTGAAGAACACTCCTGATATCTGGCCTCTAACCAACATAGGAAAGATTCTGAGAATATGATGGTTCCATGGCCATTAGCCTCAAAATAGATCCCAATATCATACTCAGCTGCTTTCTCATGCAAGTATTTGACTCCTGTTGGAGCAAACACAACTTCTAAGCCCAACTTTTTGAGGTAATGTGTTGATGCTCCATTCGCATATGCAGTCTGTACAACACCAAGACGAGCATGATAACTACTGCTCATATTTTCAGTACCCTCCTTGCTGAGAGTGTTTAGTTGCTCCTTGATGAAGATAGCAAATAAAGATAATATCTTGTCCCCATCAACAAGATCAATATTATTGCAACTTTTTGATGGCACAGAAAAATATACCAGTCGATCAGCATCCCCATCTAAGCTAGCACACCTGAAATACTAGAACCAATCACAAAATTAAACTCCAACTCACATTAGTCAATGTCATACTAAGCATCAAAGATGCTTAACTAATTGATAAATTTTCAAGTTTGATTCATGTCAAAGTCAACTTAGAAAAAAGGAAACCTTTATTGTACAGTTGACAATCAAGAATCATTTACTATCAAACAAGAGATGGCTGACCTTAGTCCACCGTCCTGGGAGCCAAAGCCACTTGGAGCAAACTTCTCCTTCTGCACATAATCAGCACCAACACCTTCATTGAGCACACCTCCATCTTTCCCAGAATTACGAATCTCAACAACCATACCATCCAACATTTTCCTCAAAACTTCAAGCTTTTCTCCACCCACACCATTAGCCCCATCAACAACCAATTTTTCATCCACCTCACTTATCTTACTTCCACTTGGGATCAAATCAATCAAGCACCTAACCAATAACATAAACTCTATAGCACAGGCCTATAAAGACAACATAATATCAAACAAATCATATTCACCTTTAGCTCAAACAAACCTGAACGAGCTCGATAGTTGTTCAAAATAATCAAGTTCTGATGCTTTTATGCCCTTATTTCTCGCACGCACCATCCAATGCAGTTGTGGGGTTGTCACAATTCCCATATCAATGGCAACTGCTCCAAGAATTGAACTGATTCCCTTCAACCAAACTTAAAACATAAGCAAAACGTACTTAATGCAAGTGAAGCAATGCCTAATCCATTTGTACAAAGTTTGTTTTTTTGATAAGTAAACGAAATATCATTAAAAAGTGAAAGGCACAACCTGGGTACACAAGAAATATGCAAGAGAAACACCTAAATAGAAGAAGAAATTATTAAGGAGAAAGAGGCTATGTAGTACTTGTTTAGCAGCTTCAAGTAGAGACTCCCCACTAGGCCTTGTGTCTCTCCCCAACAATATCTCAGCCCGCCTCACTCCCTCCAACGAGATGTTTTCCTTCTCCACAAATTCGCTTATCAACTGTCCCGAAAAAGAAAATAAAACAACATAAGCATATTCCACATTTCGATACAGGCATTCCAAGTAAAATCCAATAAGACATACAACCCCCTACACCTACTTTCAGGAACTAATCCCCACCCCCAAAAAAAAAATCCCATACAAAAGGTCTTCAAATTAGTATCTTCGAGTCTCTAACCTTCCATTTAAAATTTAGCTTCTTACAAAAGAAACCCACTAAAAGTAGTAAATTTGAATTGTATTTTATATCCTCAACTCTTTCTAGAAAATGTTACTTCCATTCAACCAAAAATATTAATAACAAAACGGTAGCATATCACCCTTTCCAGCTAAAATTAACATTCTCTTTGTCCCAAACAAAACGAATCCTTCAAAACAAACAAATGGGCACTACATACATACATAAATACATATACAAAAAGATTAAAGAAGAGAGAGTGGGGAAAGAGAAAGACTTGGAGGAGGTGCTGGGAAGTGGGGGCATTGGCAAGGGCGTCAGCGAAAGGCTCCCAGCTCTGGGACAGCATTCCACCACTTGGGTCAGCGATTTTGACTCCGTTATCCGAGACCCTGTTGTGCGAGGCCGTGAGCATCACCCCAATCACCGATCCATCCATCTTCAGCGACCTCAGCGCCGCTAGGATCCCCACTCTGTACACTGTCGATTCCAGCAGCGCCGCATCAGCCCTGAACCCCGCCGTACCGTATGATAACCTCACCCCTGCACAAAAACACACACACATATATTTATTATCATTTCATTATCATCAATTTTTTTGTTGTTGTGGAAAACAGAGAGAGAGAGAGAGATAGAAAAAGGAAAGGAGGAACCTTGGGGAGGAGGGAAGCGAGAGGAGGAGCTGAGGAGGAGGGAGCGTTGGTCTTCGTTCATGGTTGATGATCAGCAATGGTGGTGGTAGTGGTGGTGGATTCTCTCACTGATTTCAACGGCTACGCACGACGTCCATTTGATGAAATACTGTGCCTCCGTCAAACGCAATGTTCCCACTTTTTTTTTCTTTTTTTTTTTCTTTATATATATTATATAGGATCTTATCCAATTTTTCATTTTGTAACTAATTAAAGGGCAGGGATAATAATAAAATCCACCCTAAAGAATACAATAATATTGAAATATCATAGAAGTAGCTTAATCGGTGAAGGACCATGTCTTATAAAGTGGAGATCGTTAGTTTGAATCATATTCCCCTCTTTTGCAAACATGTAAAAAAGAAGAAGAAAAGAATACAATAATATTTTCTTATCCCTCTAATTCCCTTATCTCAAATTCACTCACATGCCATTAATCCACAACAATCTCACTAAATTTTAAATTAAATTAATTCCCAAAAAGAAATGCTAAAAATAATTTTAGTATAATGTCAAAAAATGAGTATTTGAAGAATTTTCCTTTTAGTATTACTCATAAATCATTGACCAATGGGTGAAAAGTCCAAACACTAAAGCTATTCACACCCCACCACGCCTATTGAATGCAAGTGCTACTGTAAGTGAACTTATCGATCCTGATTCAAAATGGTGGAACATTGAGCTTATTAATTCTCTATTCAGCCCTGAAGAGGTAAAAGTCATTTTGTCCACACCAATTAGCAGCACGGACCAGCAAGACAGACAGATTTGGAGGGGGACAACGACGTGGATATTCTCTGTTAGGAGTGCGTATCACCTAACTATGGAACTAGACGGCCAGCATCGGCCGGAATGCTCTTCCCAAGTTGCAAAGAGTCCCATTTGGGGAATCATTTGGAGTCTCAAGATTTCAAATGCTGCAAAAAATTTCATGTGGCGTGCATGCCACAATTTGCTACTAACGAGGGGCAACTTGTTGAAAAGGAAGATAGTGGCGGATCCGGTATGCCCATTATGTAATCTGGAAGTGGAAACGGAACTTCATATTTTGTGGGGATGCCTTGCGACTAAAGACGTATGGGAGGCTAGTATTCAGCCCATCCAAAAGTGTGTTTTCACTAGTTCAAACTTCGTGGAGTTGGCGGAGCTTAGTTTACAGAAGGGGGGTCAGGGAGTTATCCACTTTTGTGGGGATTGCAAGAAGTATCTGGTCTCATCGGAATGAGGTAATCCACGATGGGATTTTTACCCACCCCAACACCATTATTCAAAATACGATGAAAGCTCTGGAGGAATTTATGGAGGCCAACGCAAATCCCGAAACTCATGTGGATCGTGTTGTTCCTGTGGTCATGTGGAGTCCTCCGCTGGCGAATAAATATAAAGCAAATTGGGATATCGCCTTGAATAAAAATTCTTCCCGTATAGGAGTGGGTGTCGTTGTAAGGGACCATGCAGGCTATGTAATGGCTGTTCGTAGTATCACAAGAACGGGTTTGCTTGATCCTCTTGCTGCAGAAACACTAGGTGCTTTTGTGGCAATGCATTTTTGTCAAGAAATTGGGCTGAATGATATTATCTTGAAAGGTGACTCTTTGCAAGTGGTGAAAGCGGTGTCTTCATTGGAAGAAGATTGGATGAAAAATGGCCATTTGGTAGAGGATGTAAGATCAGTTCTGCGCTCTCTACGAAGCTGTTCTTGCTGCCATGTAAGTAGAGAGGCTAATCATGTTGCCCATAAAATGGCAAAGAATGCCACACAAAATGTCCTAGATAGGGTTTAGTTGAAGGAAACTCCTGATTGTATCAGGAATGTTATTTTGATAGAGCAATCTGCTCTGTCAGTCCCTGACTATTTGATGAAATACAAAAGCATTTTTTTTTACTTCAAAAAAAATCATTATTCCGAAAAGAATGATTTATCTTCTGAAATTCATCCATCAAAACCAAAGGCTATTTCCGTCATTTTGTCAAACCCTAATCCCCAATAGTATTTAGTGAAGCCCTGAGCCCATTCCCTCACACGGACACACACCATATCCAAGCCATGGGTCTCCTCTCTTGGTTCAAAGGCAAGCCACAGCAACCCGACTCCAAACCCAAACCCGCGGAGAGTCCGAACGCGAAACCCGCAGCCGAAGTGCCGGGCATGCACGGCGCCGTGGAGGTGTCCCGACCCCCCGACATTACGGTGTTCGAGTTCGGGTCGGTGGCCGCATCCGCCGACAAGGTCACTCTCGCCGGCTACTGCCCCGTCTCCGACGACCTCGAGCCCTGCCGCTGGGAGATCCTCCCCGCGAGTGATTCCGACGCGCCCCAGTTCCGCGTGGTCTTCTGACTGAGAGCGAGAGTGTGTCTCTGAGAGGGAAAGGGAGAGTATTTTTTTTATCTGTAAGAAGAAATTGAAACTTAGAGAGACCCTTTTTGTGAGTTTGTTTGTTATATATGTGAAATTTGAAAAGGTTTCTGCGTATACTTTTGTTGGAAATGGGTAATTTCGTTTTGCCCTTTTTTTTTTTTTTTTTTCTTTAACTATAATTTGTTTATCCAAAATGGGTTTTGGTAAATCAGCTTGTTCTTGATTAGCCTAGTTAAGGTATGTGATTGACGTATGTCCTTGTTAAAAAAAGCCCTTTACTTCAGTTTAGATTTTGTGTGCTTTCTAGAGCTAGACTCGTTGAGGTAAATTTTTGTGCTTTCTTGTTGAAGGGTTGTAAACGATTTACTGGATTTTAGTTATAGGTTCCTTGGATACATTTGTTTCATTGGAATGATGTTGTGGCTGGGTATTCTCTGTTGTAAGTGTTCTGTATAACCTGCACCATTGACATTGAGCTTCTTTCTTGCTATACCTCAGGCTTAGGTGCATAATAAGTGTAAAATAGTTTTCAAGTATGATTAGGATTTGGTGATCTGCATTATTCTTTGATAATTGAGATAGTTTTGGGTTAATGCATTTATATTTTAGTTCTCATAAGTTAGAATGGTTGAGCTAGCTTATATGATACATGTGTATACATGTATTGTATGTGTATGCACTGACAAATATTAGGAGAGGAAAAGTAATAATTGCTAAGGGTATGGTTGATGATGGTTTTTGAGAAGTGTTTATGCTTTAGATTTGATGTGATATAAAAGTTTTTAGTATTTTTTGGTGGGGTCACATTTAAGAAGTGTTTTGTGTTCTGAATTGTTTGTTAATAGTTTTGAAAAAAAAAAAAATAGAGAAATATTTGAGCCGGTACTAAACGAGGCCTAAATAGTGTAAGCAGGTCAATATTAAGTTGCCTTTAGTTGATTTGAGTAGAAATCTTGTGTAGTTTTGGAACTCCATATCCAATTAAAAGTGTTATACACACAATACAACATTTTTTCATGAATGTTCGTTCTCATAAGCTAGTTAAACTATGTGGTAACAACTCCTTGTTTCTTGATATGTATTGCTTTGTGTTTCTTCTCAGATTCAAGGATGTGATGAGAATGATTCAAATCATGTGGTTTTGATAGTGAATTGTGTGTATATTTTTGTTCATGATAGATTAGAGACGGAGCTATGAATTGGTGAAGCCCTTTGGTATTCTGTAGAGAATGTGGGGGTGATTACACATTAGGACTTGGTAGGAGAGAGTGTTGCGTATTGAGTAGGGATTTGTGGTTCTTTTTAATTTGAATGGACCATCCAAGTTTTTTTTATAATAATATGTTGTGAGCAACCTTAGAATGTTGAATTATCTAGGTGTTAATGATAATATGTTCTGTACCAGCTGTTAGCAAGATATTTTCAGTTTATTTAAACCCCGTACCCTGTTCCCCGTAACCATTCCGAGCATGTTAGCATATCCAATGGCTTAGCCATATTTTTATCTAAAAAAAAGCCACTTTATTTATTTTAGTTACCGATTGATTATCAATTCTCTCTACATTATTTAAATCTTTTTTTCTTTTCTTTTTTTTTTAAAGATTTTTTTTTTCAATGGTCATTTTCTAACTGTCATATTTTTCTAAAACATTTGCAACCATGAGATGGGATGTTTTCATGGGAATGCAATTAATTGTGTTTTGCATGTTTTAGTTCTCTGTAAGATGGCAAGTTTTACATCACCTGCAAGAGTACATTATTCTGAAAATGCACAACCATATGCTCTTAAGAGCTGCCAAGATTACCAAAAGTCACAAAACAGCAATGGGAAATATGTGCTCATTTTTTAATTACATTTTTCGCTAATGTAAACTGAAAAAAAAGAAAAAAAAAAAAAAAAGAAAAAAAAAAAGGGTTACAAACTGCCTTGTAGAAGCACAATAAAGACTAAAGAATACGAAGGCAATAATGGCACACCAAACAGTTCATGAAATTTTCCACAAAACTTGAAACATTACATGGTACTTAACTTTGAAAGGACTATGTCCTCAAGAGGTAGTTCAATCGGCAATGAACCACACCTCATGAAGTAGAGGTTGCTAGTTCGAATTCTCCTTCCCTTTACTTTGTGTGGACATGTAAAAAAAAAAAAAAAGATTGAAAGGACTCAAAACTCATATTCGCCCCTAATTGAGCAATTCCTCTTTAATGGTCGGTACTTCCTTAATGTCAACTGACTTAATCTCATCTTCCTCTTCATTTGCTTCTCCATCTCTCAAGACTTTCTGATCCCATTGTTGCGAATTTTCCTTCAATAAAATTGATTACATAAGATAGTATTGTACCAGAATCTGTCCCAATGTTTCCATCAGAAAAGCCTATATGCTAAAAGAAAGAAAATCTATTAAGCAAGAAACCGACAATATTCCATGTAGACTTAAAAAAACCTTTCCAGCGCTATCATCACAAGAGCACTTGCAAACATACCAGTAAATTCATTCACTAAGCTCCTCCGAGCAAAAATGTTTTCTTATGCATATGGTTCCACCAAAAGAAAGGCAACTTGCAACCCTTTACTAAATCAAATTGTTGGGTGGTCTTGGGCTTCTTTCAACCCCAAAAGTTAGCTTAAGAGGTGAGACTTTCCCTCACACTATAAAACTGACCACCAGACCCTTCTACAACCGATGTGGGATAACCCCAACAATCTCTCCCTCACACATCGAGCCCTGAGTCAGAACAGCGACAAACCGTTTCTCCCGTGGACTATTGGGCAGAGACTTGTTGGTAAACTTGGGCTCTAATACCAGTGTTGGGTGGTCTTGGGCCTATCTCAACCCCAAAAGGTAGCTCAAGAGGTGAGGTTTTTTCTCACACTTATATAAAGTGATCACCAGCCCCTTCCACAACCGATGTGGGATAACCCCAACAATCTCTCTCTCACACATCGGGCCCTGAGTCGAAGCAACGAGAACCCGTTTCTCCTGTGGACTGTTAGGCAGAGACTTGTTGGTAAACTTGGGCTCTGATACTAATGTTGAGTGGTCTTGGGCCTCTCTCAACCCTAAAAGCTAGCTCAAGAGGTGAGGTTTTCCCTCACACTTATAAACTGACCACCAGCCCCTTCCACAACCGATGTGGGATAACCTCAACAATCTCTCCCTCACACATCGGGTCCTAAGTCGGAGCAGCGATAACCCGTTTCTCTCGTGGACTGTTAGGCAGAGACTTGTTGATAAACTTGGGCTCTGATATGAGTGTTGGGTGATCTTGGACCTATCTCAACCCCAAAAGCTAGCTCAAGATGTGAGACTTTCCCTCACACTTATATAAAGTGACCACCAGCCCCTTCTACAACCGATGTGGGATAACCCCAACACAAATCGATACAGACATAAACACAAAGCGCCCACACACTCATACCAGCAAATTTTTGTGTTATATCAAGTTTCAAACCCAAACATAAAAATATTAACATATAAAATACCAGCAAAAGGAAACCAACAGAAAGAAGTGCTGAACTAAAACGAAGAACAGCAAAAAAATATAATGACCAATTTCTTGCTTGAAGCATATAAGACCCAATTGCAACACCATGCAAGAATGAGATTGAATGTAGAAGCTAACTCATTTTCTTTTCTACATAAGTTGCAACATAAAAGAACCAATACTATGTTTTAGACCAGACAAAAATGTCTTCATAATTTGCTTAATCTAAACAAACTAGAATTAATCCCTGGCAAAAATAAATCTTAAAACTTCATCTTCTACACTATAATCCCCTACATGATTGTCAAAGTGAAAATTCTAAACATCTCACTAAATCAAACTGAATTTCTGTATTTGAATGATAAAAATGCAAAATCAGTGCCCATGCCTAGTGTCATGGTGCTACTGTGATAACGATTGTGTGCTACCATTTTAGGAACCATGAAAATCATTCAGAAGTGGAAGAACACAATATATAGAGCAGCGAGGTTGTGCTTACGTAATCCATGCATTGTGATGAGTTGTACCTTGGGCATTTAAAATTTGAGACATTGAAATACATCTATGGCACAGCTGTGTAGTGAGATTGTTCTAGAAAACTTTTAATTGGCAAGTAGTACTTTCCCACAGTTGATGGCTGGGTTGCAAATGGTTTCAAACGACAGTGAGAAGTCAAGGGAGAACAGTTTGTTGGCCCAAAGAGCTGTGTTTTTCACCCATAAGCTTTGTCAACGAAATCGTGCCTTATCATGTGAAGAAGTAGGATACATCTCAGTGATTATCGAAATTATATGGTCTCCACACTATATAAATTAGAAGCCTTGAAGTGGCCAAGATTCATGTAATAGATCAAATTATAACATAACATATTTGCTTGCTCAAATTGAAAAGAAAAGAGGTGGTTTAATATCAAGTTGAGACAATTACGCTGTCAAAGTAGGGTGCAGTCTCCGAAGGAGTCCTCGCATCAGGAGTGTCCATAACCCTGTCGAATGCTTCGTATAAATAGGCTGACAATGTGTGCTCCTCGTCCATCTTCTGACCATTTATGTTCTTCTGAGCATTCTCAGCTTCCTAAGATGAAATGCCAGCAATAAAAATTAGACACCATATATGCATAATGATTTCTACAAAATTAGAATTTAAGAAACTTAATTCAAAAAAAAAAAAGAAAAAGAAGAAAAGAAAAACAGAACAAACTTCACAACTAGATATCAAAAACAAGCCTGGTGGGCTTCCATTTTTTTTTTTTTTTGCTAAAGAACTCTTGATTTTTTGCAGATACAAAATTCATTGCTACATAAGATGTTGCTTCAAATTTACATTTCGTTTCCACACAGAAAAACCTATAACTAGAGTAGAGTTCAATCTCAGAGGACCCATTCTGATACCATGATAAATTTCTACTTATCTTATGCTAAATAGTAAATTTAATTATTCAACCATCTAACAAACAGATTCAGAAATACAGGGTCCAAAGAAAAAAAATCACAAAATAATTTATATTAAAAAAAAAAATTGAGAGAAAAAGAGAAATTAAAGAAAACCCAGTACCTTGCGAGTGTTATAGTCGATGAAGCAATAACCTAAGCTCTCCTGGGTTCGCGGATTGAGGGGCATCGAGAACCCATCTTTCTTAATCACACCGTACTTGCCACAGTTCATCTGAACCCAAGATTCAAGCTTTTCCACTCCGCCAGCTCCGACAACTGGAAGATTGCCCACCACAACAACGTTGTTGAAGAAACTGGTTTCGAGCAGCCAATCGTAGTTATACTCTTCATCGTTCGGTGTGCCATCGTTGTCAGGATGTGGGTATCCGGAGTCTAAGCTGAGTGACGCAAGGTCGTGGCCGAGTTGCTTGGCTTCTTTGGCTTCTATGCTTTCCATGGAGTCGGGTTTGAATTGTTTCTTTGTACTATGATTGCTTACATGCCAAGTTACAGCCGCGTCTGTTCGATCTCGAATGTAATAGCCTTCTTGTGTTCTTTGAAAGAAGATATTGCCGCTTAAGAAAAGGGTGTTTTTTCTTTGTGTTTTTTTTTTTTTTTTTTAAGGATTTTTGCTAAATATTTCTTTCTTTTTAAATCATCTAGGTTGATGTAGTATGGAGATTAGAATGGATCAAATTTGATAGTGTAGGATGATTTTAAGATAAAAGTTTAAAAACCCATTAAGGCTCATAGCTCTGTGGAGTGAAAGTTTTGAAATTTGCTTAAAATGATACCAATCAATTTAAATTTTGTATTAATTCGATAAATATATCAAAAAAATTAATAATTAATCAGTGATAATATATAATGTAATATGGTTCATAGTAACGGTTTAATAACAATGATAATAGCGGTAGCGAGAGTGGTCGCCACAAAGTGACGATAATAGTTTGAAAAGAAATCAACATTGAAAGTTTTAAAATCATAACTTTTAAGTAAAATCTCTTCTTAAAATGACTCATCAAAAGGTAAGATTCTTGATGGGTTTGGGTTTTAGATTTTAGTGTCTAAACTTGACCATGTTGCATAAATTAATTGTTAAAGTAAATACTTAATACAAATGAGACTTAGCCTCACGATTTTTATAAATGCATCAATTTAGCCTTCACCTCCATTTAGAATCAGCATTGAGATTAGCCATTACAAGAACCACCCAACTATGAATTCAATCTATTCTTTTAGCATGGATATCGAGAAAGAAACTAAAAGATAGTTCATCATCATTTCAGCCAAAATTTTTGGAAAAAGAAGGGACACAGCCTACGTGCTTTAATGATAAAAACAGAGTCTCTCTGCAACAAAATGTTTTAAAACACTTCTATTGAAAATCACTCTAAATCGACTAAGGCAAAGCTCAACAATCATGAAACAAAAATCCTCTTATACGGAAGCAGAGACTGTTTACACAAATAGAGCAAGGCACCTGGAGAGCCATATCTCAAAGCACACTGTAATCATCTTCACTATTCATCCTAATGTAACACATTATGGCTAAAACAAATATGAAAAATGATGAGAACTCCATTGCCAGGGCCCCCCAACTAATAACACCGGCATGCTTTAATATGGCTGGTATGGCAAGGCTTCCAATAGTTGAAGCTCCAGTCAAGAACTTAGTCGCATTCACCCAGCTGTTTCATCATTTCATAGGAAGCAATTATAAGTTGAATGATATTTGAATAATTCACCAAAAAGTCTTCTTTCCGGTTAGTTTTAAGAAAGGACATACTTGTTGTCAGATTCAGAAAACAGAGATGAACTATCAGATCCGGCAAAGAACAGCAAAGGCATGGGAAGAAGCACATACATCGATACTGCAAAGAAGTGCCAACATTACTGTCGGTGCAAATTTTCAAAAGAATAAATGAACAGGACCAACATTAATATAGAAGAAAACTCAAGCTCACCCCATTACACCGTTAGCAACATTTATCCAATTGAAGAATCAAAATGAAAAAAAAAAAAAAACAAAGCCTTACACACTCACAAGTTTCGATCATATCAACGTGTGCAGCAAAGGAAAATTACCAAACTGATTAATGAAACCAAGGAAAAAGAATATTACCACGCATACGCAAGTTGCAAGCAACAACGACAGGCATGCATACTCTTCTGCTTGCTCGCAAACAGTATTGTTTGTATATAATATAGTATCTTATTCAAGATTAGAAAGTATAAACCTAGGATTAAGTATTTTGAGTTGAATTTGACCACCTCTGACAAAGTATTTTGTATCCAATGTTTATAGATTCCTGCAGTTGCACCTAGTCATGTAGGGTGGGACCATTCTGGTAAACAGACAACCTAAATCCTTGTGCTAAACTGTATAGTTCAGGGGAAAGTATATTACGACTCTTTTTCGACTAATTTCTAGGATTCTACAAAACATGATCAACATTACCTATTTGGGTTTTAGCATGTCAGCCCTTAACAGAACTTGATAAGTCACAGCTCTCATACACACACACAAACCTACCCATACTTGAACGTGAAAATTTATCAAGAGCACCAGAGTGGCACCACCAGTACACACAGTCCCTTGGTAACTAATCCAATGCTAAAACCCAAGACCAAAAACTTCAGTCACTTACCCGTTACCATCGGCCACCAATTGTTGTACAAAGCACATGCCTGCAGCATCAGACGTAATAAGTAAGAAAATAGTAAATTGACTTTTGTCACAATAACTTTTTTTCTTTTTCTTTTTTTCGCTTCAGTTTATATTAATAATTCAAAAATGATCAAAAGGAAAGAGCACCACTGACCAAAATTTGCAATACAATCCCTCCAGAGACCAAAATTGCCAAGAGAGCAAGTTTTCCAGTATGCAAGCATGAACGCACATAACCTGGTATGTCTGCCATCATCAAACTTGTCTGCCTCACCTCATAGAGGAAAACAACTGAAACAGAACATGCTATTAAAGCAGAAATTTAAGAAGCAGATCCATCATATATTATGTCATACCACAATGATTGCAAATTTGAGCAAGCCATTTATTTACCAGATTTCCAATCTATTTGCTTCTTAAGAACAAGTTCATGTGATGTTTCAGGTCAAATACTTAGCAATGTGGGTGTAACCAAGAGAACAGATTTTAGTTGCATTAGTTTGACACACATAACATATCCATACAATACATTTTTTTCCTGAAAATCAATTCCAAAGGTTTTTAATTGCATATCACAGTGTTCACAAAAAAGAAATGAACTAGGGACTCAAGACCAAGCAGCCATACAATTTGCAAGTAAACACCATATAATAATTAAAAAGCTTAATTTGAGTTAGCTGTTTTGCGTACCTAGTATTAGCAATTACTACATGAATATTCTGTAAGATCGGTGTTCCTTACAAATGCATCTTTTTGAGGAAAAAAGAAAAAGAAAAAGCATGAACTATATTGCACAAACTGCAATATCCAATGATGTCAGCAAGTGAATTGATAGCATAATACATACTATAATTTCTGATTTAAATACATGACATTAAAATTCAACATGGCCTCATGAAATGTACGCAAAATAAAAAAGGTTGTTCTTTTATATTGAAACAATATAGATTTACACATAATAGATAAGTAGCTAAAAGATGAACCATAGGAACAATACATTTCCTTTAGATTTACACAATTCTAGAAATCAAGATACACTTGAAACCAAAAAAAAAAAGCCCCGTTGAAAATTCCATTAATTTCGATTTGTAGAGCAAAATCATCATAAGCAGAAGTTGTTCTTCGTTTCTCTTTTCTTTTTCCCCCCTGTTTTCTTCTCTACAATTCCAGCGTAAACATTGCAATTCCGATTAACTCCATAATTGAAAACCGTAAAAACCACTTTCAACACTAAAATTTAGGTGGAAATTAAACCCAATAATCACAATCTCCCCCTCATCTCATCCACAAAAATATATAAACAGAACAAATCGAAAAACACCAAAGTGAAAACTTTTGGGGAATGCGAGCTTACCAAAATCGGATTCACAGAGTGTTTTCCAACACGTTTACACTGAAACGCGATTTTTCGATTTGGGTTTCTCTGTCTGAAGTTCTAAGCCATGGCCGTGGAATCTACCAGACAGTGTGAGCGCCTTTTATGGGTAGAGCTACCAAAAAAATAAAAACACACAGGGCCAAGAAGAGGTGTACAGCTAGAATTTGGATGTAGTGTTGTGAACGGTAGAGGTGAGGTCCATCATGCTCAAAGGATCCCCGCTGGGGCCCAAATTGACGTGGCGGTGCGACTGGATAGATAACTACTTTTAGGTGATTGTAGAGTGTTCGTTCAAAAAAAATAAATTTAAATAAGGATAGAAATTTCCTCAAAATGAAGAAAATATTTTTTAATTTATGTAAAATAATGTTAAATGTCTATAAATATTTAAAAATATTTAAAATGTACATTAAATTTTTAATTTCATTAATAGCAGCTTATTAATTTAGACTAAATTTAATATGTCTTTTAAATATTTATAAATATTTTGCACTATTTTTATGGTCCTAGTTGTTGGGCTAAGGTCGTGAATAATGCTTTTAGCTTTCGGGTCCAGAAGAGAATGGTTTGAGTGGGAGTATTTTGCTCATACTTAGGAAATGGTTTCCTCTACTCTCGGAAAAAGTCTACGTTTGTAGATATATTCTATAATCTAAAGATCGGGCTGAGATAGCAGATGTTTGACGTCATAGATTTATTTTTTATTGTAAGATCTGTTATGTTTTCGATTTTTTAACGTGTAATCTTTTAGTTTCGACTATGATCTTGTAGAATTGTATTGTAAAAGCTTTTATGCTTTTGACCACTATTAATGAAATCAGATTGATTTTTCAAAAAAAAAAAAACTTTGCACTATTTACATGGGTTGAAAAATATTTCCTCCATACCGGTATAGAAGAAATTTCTATCCAATAAATAATCAATTTTTATTGATTTAGTAAAATAGGATAAATATAGGAGATAATAAATGTTTGATGGATAAAAATGAAAAATATAATTGAATAATAATAAGATGGTAACAGCAAAGGTGTTTTGTAGGTGTAGTGCAGGTGATTTGGATCCTTTGATTTTGGGTTTGCTGGGGCTTAGCGGTAAGTCAAATACTAAAATACAACGGCCGACCGTTTGGGAGGCACACAACCACAAGGATCCAAAACTGAAGGAACAGTAGGTTGGCTGAATCTGGGCTTGAGTCGGCGGAGGACAAAAAGGTAATATGAGCATTTTTTTTTTTTCTCAATAAAACAAAAATACCTTTTATAAGTTCATAACAAATTAAAAAAATAAAAATAAATAAATAAAACCCAGAATAAGTAAATAATAAGAAAATAAGGGCCCGAAACTCATAGGACTATAAGGGGTACTTGGTAGCCGAGCCACCCCAAAAATGCTTGGAGGTTGGAGATAGTCCGGCCACCATTTCCTAAGTGTTGAGGTGGTTTGGCCACTTTTTTAAAAAAATATATATATATTTATGAAGGTTTTTTTTTTTTTTTTTTTTGCAATATCCTTCCATTTATTATTAAGATTGCAATGTTCTCTTTTACGCCTAAAATGTTAAAAATATCCCATTTTTCAGCTTTTTTTTTTTTTTTTTTCAAAATGAGACGGTTTTTCTTAAAAAAGTGGATAACCAAATATGTAGAGAGATTATTCACAATAACCTCTCCAAATTTCTATCTAAAGCAAACAAAAGTGGAAATTGACCTTTTTTTTTTTTTTTTTTTTTTTTTTTTTTTAACTATATCTCTTAATTGATATAACAATTAAATGTGGCAAAAAGCTCCCTCAATACAAATGTTAAAAATATAATTTGAAATCTCTACAACTCAAACACTATCTATGACGTACACAATAGCTTATCGAATTATTACAAGACAATATCCTTGAATATCACGTCTTTAACTGCCACTTAATTATTGAATTTTGGGCTTTTTCATTTATGCTATTAGTGTATTTTCAAATGCAAACTATTTTATTGCCTCTACTATAGTGACAATTCTTTTATATGCCTGAAAACTCTCCCGCATTAATCAATGATTTACTCTCCTAAAAGAACAAAAAATAAAATAAAAGACACATAGGAAACCAAATATGATTACTCTTAAGGATTCGTATAAACAAAACCTTAGAAAACAACTAAACCTTCCTCTCATAGATTGATTTTGAAATCAAATTTAGAGAGAAGACAAACAAACCAAAAAACGAAACACAAAGAAACATAAAAATACATCACAATTAATAATTTTGGGGAGATATTAACAATAAAATGATAGTTTGAAGGAGACATGTTTTCTTTTCTAAAAAATAATTAAATACTTTTTTTTAAAAAAATAAATAAATAAATGTTTGATGTGGTTTAAACTGGTTAGCCCATAATGGCCCTATATCTATATGACTTGATGGGCCTGGCTCGCATGGGGTAACTTTTTTTTTTTTTTTTTTTCTCTCTCACATTACTTTTTTCACACTTCGGCTTCCTTTCTTTACACTTTCCCCGCAACGCTGCTCCCGGCCACAACTCACGAAGGAAACCATGTCTTCCATTCCAAAGAAGCGCCCAAAACCCAATGCTAAACCGCCGCCTTCTTCTTCTTCTTCGACTTCTTCGATGAGCTCTCTGATGGAACCCCCACAGAGTTTCTTTCCCTCCACCAACGAGTTCCTGAGGCTTGTGGCCGTGCTCGCCATCGCCACCTTCGTCGCTCTGGGCTGCAACCTCTTGGCCACCACTTTCAACCGCCAACCTAAGCCCTTCTGCGATAGCGGCGACTTAGACTCACATGATGCAATCTCCGGTGAGTTCCCTCATTTTTTTTTTTTTTTTTTGTTTAGTTCCCGAGAAAATCTAGGAAAATGAAAGTATCCGACTCTATATGTAGTTTCAAACCCAAATTTATTTACTTTCTGGGTACTTAGTTGATGCTGATAGGGTAGTGGTTTCATGGTTCTGTGTTCAATTTTGGTGGTTATGGTATGCTTGTTTGTGTGAGGTGTGGCTTAATTTGTGCACAATGTGATTGATTCTCCACGTGAATTATGATTGTATATATGTTCTCGTTTAATAATTAGTGGGTTATAACTCAATTATTTCTATAGAACAAGATGATTGAATTTCTGTTTGGTGGCTCCGTTATCAATTATCATGGCAAGCTGAGTTGCGTGGTAGGTGGTGCGAGCTGGACTTACTTATCTTATTTGCTAGTAACTGGTAAACGAATAATGAATGACAAGCTTCTTGCAGTTTTTGAGTGCGAGTGAGCTTGTGTAATGGGCTCCAAGCTATGCCTTGTTCATTCAAAGTCTGATGGTTGGATTAGGCAATCCTGATTTTCTAGATTGTGATCTATATGTGTCAGCTGAAGAAAATTTCATAGACTGACTGATATTCTTTTTGATGAACATAAAGTAACAAGATATGAAGTGGACTAGTATTCCATTGGATATAGAACACCTTTATGGGTCTCAAAGCAACAACAGATATATGTTGCAACTTTCTTGAATTATAATCCACTGAGGATAGATGGTTGTCTTGGTATAATGATCATATACGGGTGTTCGATCTATTATGTGCTTCTGCATGGTATGAATATCTTGTTTTGAAGTCCCATCTGCCATATAGTTCCATTTTCATTTAGGAGTGTCTCACATTTGTATTCCTGCCTCATTTTAGTTGATAGCTCCTGCTTTTTCTCTACATGTGCTCTATGCAATGCTTGTTGGTCTTTCCCCTCCCCAAGCATGTTCTTGTGAACACATTTTCTACCCTCGACTTTGTGTGTGATCTTCAGTGATTAATCTTATCTGTTGTTGTATACTACCGTTTCCAATATTAAATACAGTGGTCTTTAGAAATAGGCTGCTGTGTGATGTTTAATACTTATATTGATATTAAATTTTAATCAATTTGCATCATGTACAGATTTCTGTGAGCCTTGTCCAAGTAACGGAGAATGTTATCAAGGCAAGTTGGAATGCATGCGCGGTTATACACAGCATGGGAAGTTCTGTGTAGAAGATGGAGATATTAATGAAACAGCTAAGAAACTTGTGTGTCCTAGGAAAACTTATTCACTCTGGTATACTGATGTATTTGGATAGTTGGATTAGAAAATTGCAAATGAGTATAGTGTATATTTTTCTAATTCATTTTATATATAATGAAATTGCAGTCGGAGTGGGTAGAAATTCATCTTTGTGAAGCATATGCTCAATTTTTGTGCGATGGAATTGGGACAGTTTGGGTCTGTCACCTTGGCCAACCTCTCAACCTCATCAGAATTGGTTCTATATTGTTGTGTTATTATAGACCAGTGAATGCAATGTGCTTGAGTTCTGTTGACAACATTTGTAGTTCTAATTATATACCCCATTTTCAGGTAAGAGAGGATGATGTATGGAAGGAGTTAGATGGACATGAGCTGATGAAAAATGTTGGCTTGGACAGTGCGACCTATATGTATGCAAAACAAAGGGCAATGGATGCCGTTGGCAGGTTATTGGAGACAAGGACAAATCCTCGTGGGTATGCCATTCCATCTTCAATTTCAAGTCTAAGATTTAATGAGTGCTGCAGGTCCTCAGGTTGGATGTTCCCTGATCATTCTTCCTTTTTTTTCTTTTTCTTTTTTAAACGTAGGATCAAAGAGTTGAAGTGCCCAGACTTGTTAGTTGAGCGTTATAAGCCATTTCCCTGTCGCATCCGTCAGTGGCTAATTGAGCATGCTCTTATTATTTTTCCAGTTTGTGTGCTGGTATTCTCTTTCTAGGAGACTTATTTCAATGCTTATGTTATGGTATCAATATGTTGAAGGTTGTTGACAATGTCAAAATTCGCAGTTTCTCGGATGCACAATTCTTCTCCTGAAAGTTCGTCGCAGACAATATCTATCAAGCAGAGCTGAAGAACTTTACCACCAGGTATACAAAGCCCTGTGTTCTTTCCTAGCACAGCCGACTGAATGTTAGTTTCTTGTTTCATTACATTGTCCCCTCCCTCGCAATCTAAAATGTGCTGATTTGGAATCTTAAAAGTTCCAATGGTTGATTTTGAACAACATATAGCTGGTAGATCACTAATAGGCTGTAAGTTAGACATGAAACATATATCCATTATATTGATGGGAAGCTGGCAAGCAGACAGTGCCCAATGCATAATATAGTGGTGAATGGAAAAGATTTGTTGAGGACGGTTGAGGCTGATGTTGAAATTGGAATAATAGTGAGCACTGAGCAGTACCAAGAAATGGAGATGTGCTATTTATTAGCAAGAAAGAATACCTCTATCCCTTTAATAACTTTGATTCAAACCATGTGATTGGAGAGGTTTGGGAGGGGTAGAGCTATCCTCAAGTTGAGCACCTTACTATCCCTGTCCAATCACCCACACACAAAAAAAAAAAAGGGTGTCCCACCAAAATGATAAGGCTGGAAATTCAAGACTAATCACCTTATATAGCCTTGTTTAAAATTTAAATTCTTTGTTTTAATGGTAAAGTCTTGATGTCAAACGCAGTGTACTGGTTTGAGTCTTGACAGCATTCATTTCATACAAAAATGCTTCAGGATAGGACCATTCTAAGTAAGCCCTCCCAAGGCCATTTTTGATATACTCATAGCCTATATAATAAGAATCAAAAGATCTTTGGAAGAGCATAAATGACACATGATATAAGAATCAGCAACCTTCTCAGTCTTTGTCCACATTTCATTGATAAATAAACATTTACATTTTTGTGTTCTGAACATATTTCTTTCAAACAAAGTGGGGTTGGTCAACACTTTAATTAGAATAAGGAGTGAAGATACTAAACATGCTCAATGAAGGCTATATCAGGATATCTAACACTTAGCATTAAAACCTCCTTAAATTACACTAAAGTACAAGCTTTAGATCCAGATAACAAGATGTTAAATTTATATGTTATCTCTGGATCAATTTTTAAGTTCACCATAATCTGAGAGAGAATACAAAATAAAGAAATCAGTGAGCAGGCATCGTTAACTATGTCCAACAACTGTTTAAAACAATTAATATGCTGGACACATACTTTATTTCCATGGAAGAATAGAAATCATTCACCTCAATGAACATCATTGTGTGCACCTGACTTTCCAGTAGGTTACTTCAGCATACTGGAGTCTGTATTTCACTTAAATTTTTTAGTGATAAAAGTTTCCATTCAGCATGGAGAGCCACCCATGTATGCTTGATTTTGGTGGCTTTGTGACAAAACTTAATTGTTGAACCGGTGAGGGGGTCAAACATTTGTAAAGGATTTTGAGGCGACATTCAAATGAATGTGAATGGCAGGCTCTTACTTTTTATGACTTTATTTCTGTATGGACTTCTTTCTTTAATTTTCGCTGTAGGTACTCCACCCTTGTGTACTTGCTTGGCACCCTATAAGCTCTCTCTCTCTCTCTCTCGTTCAAAATAATTCTCTTATCAACAAAAAAAAAAAAAGAGAATGAATTTATCTTCCTTGGGACTTGGGACTTCCATGATGGCTGGCATTTGTTTATCTTCTTTAGCATAAAGCGGTTTTGATGAAATCTTTTTTTGTATACTTAGTAATGCATTGGTAGATGTGGATCCTTTTCTTGTAATTTGATATTGATTTAATGTACCCAAATTCACTGATCTATGCGCACTTTAAGAGAGGAAAATTATCCTTTATTTTATTCCTATTGATTCAATTTGCTTAGTATTTTTATTCAAACATAAAATTCTCTGTGGCCAATGTGATAGGTTTGTGAAATACTGGAGGAGAATGCGTTGACGTCGAATAGTATAAATGGGGAACGCGAACCTTGGGTTGTTGCTTCTAGGTTACGAGATCATCTTATTTTGCCTAGAGAGAGGAAGGACCCTGTGTTATGGAAAAAGGTATTCTCTTGTCCAGATCAGAGAGTATAGCGTTAATAACTTCTTTCTGTTGTGGATTGGTGCAGAATATTAACAGTGTTGTAAGCAGTTTGTTTCCTTGATATTCTAGTAGATAACTGTCTTTTTGCTGTAATCTCAATTTATCTTAAAAGGCCTCATTACTGGGAATCAGCTTAAACTACAAGAAATTATTTTTGGCCATTCATCCTTGCAAAGCCATATCTTTTGTTCAATATTGGCAATCATGTACAGGGCTGGGTATCGGTCGGTTAGGACCGGTTAATGGGCTTATCAGTCGGTTAACCAATAAGCTATCGGTTAACCAAATCCTAACCGATTACCGACCGATAAGAAGTGTTAATCGAAAATTATCGGTCATATCAGTAATCGGTTAACCGGTCGGTTAAATCGGTTTGGGCTTTTGTGGGCTTTTTATTGGGCTTTCACTGGTTGCTAATTGGGCCAAAAATTAATTGTTTTGGAGGTCTAAATATGTTTTGTTGGGCTAAAGCCTAAAATAGCTTATTAAAAATTAGTTATTTTAGAGTATATTTTTGGCTAAAATACCTTATTAAAGCTTTTTTTTATATTGATCAACTACAATAATAAATATAAAATTCTAAAAAATTAAAAATTAAAATAGCTTATCGGTCATATCGATCATATTGGTTTTTCGATAAAAAATTTTTAACTGACCGATAAGCTTATCGGTATAAAATTTTTAACCGATAACTATCGGTTATGGTTAATATCGATTCGGTTAAAGTCGGTAATCGGTTAATCTACCCACCTCTAATCATGTATTTTCTCAGAGCTTTGGCTCTCGTTCTCTTTGGCCTTCCTCATTCCCTTTTGATCCTTTTACTTGAAACAAATCACTCCTGCTAGTGCAACTCATAATTTCAGTAGCTGATAGTGATATTATCTACTTCACTGCCTCCCAAAAGTTCTTCATAAGTAATTATGACCTTATGAACTAATGCGAGTTTCAACCCAACTTGTTGAGGACTACTATATTTATTGTTGTATCCATTGTCACTGCTTATATCTTCTCTTTTACTAAAGCCGTACCACTGATGATTTTTACTTTTTTGAGCTTTAAATTAATTATTTTTTAATAATTTCCACAATATTTGCAGGTAGAAGAATTGGTTCAGGAAGATTCTCGAGTAGATCGTTATCCAAAGCTTGTGAAGGGTGAATCAAAAGTAGTATGGGAATGGCAAGGTATAAAAGGTGTTCCAAAATGTTTTGGTAAATAATAAACAGGGTGTTACAACTTGGTCCAGTCTCTTGTCTGGCTGATGTTGTTCTTACAACTTGAAAAAGTTATAACATCCAAAATGAAATTTTGAGAAACAAGGGGCCTTTTAGGAAATAAAGATTCAGTAAGATTATGTTCAAATAATTTTTCACGGAAATGTACTAGTGCGAAAGTGATTTATTTCAAGTGGGGAGAAAAGAGGTCCAGGAAGGCCTAAAACAACTACGATTAGACGTTGTGAAGAAGGATATGATAAAGAGGAAGGTGACAGACAATATGATTATGGACTGGATGAATTGGTGAGAAAGGATGCATGTCTTGAAAAAAGATCTATAAAGCTGACCACAATTTAATTAGGACTAAGGTTTAGTTGAGTTGAGTTGAGTTGAGTTTTGCAGTTGGGAACCAAACGAAGCTGGCATCCTGTAATTCCACCTTGCTGTTGTTCACAAAGTTGAACACAAATTATCTTTCTTTCCTTTTTCTTTTAAATCCCGTTTAATGGATTAGCCGATTTTTAAACTAGCCTTTCTAGCTTTTGTTAGCATCTGAGCTTGCAATGTCCAATCTTGTGATGTCCTTAATCCTATTTGAGCATTCATTTCCTAGCTAACATGTGTGTAATTGTTGTTTGTGAACATACATATCTTTAGCTTTTGGGGTTCTATAGCTATTTCTTGTATTGCCCTTTCATCTTCAATTTTAACACGTTTACTCTCTCTCTCTCTCTCTCTCTCTCTTAATAGTTGAAGGCTCTTTGAGTTCCTCAAGGCTGAGAAAAAAAGTAGAGGCAAGCAAATTGAAGTCTGCTGAAGGCATGGGCATAAATTCTGATCAACAACGCAATGCATTGGAAGCTGGTGAGCCACTAAACTACTGGTTGTTGTTGTGGATCAATTGACATCTTCCAAATGCTCTGTTTTGCTCGATATTCTTTCATATCCTCTGTGCATTGATATAGCTGAGCTAATATGTATTAGACAACAAATTGCATGCAGAGCCTAAGGCACTGACTTTTTGACGTGGGGTCAGCGTCCTCTCTCAACCCCATTTGCTGAAACAACTCAGAGCCTAGCCAAGGCCTTTTGTAATATTAAGTCTAGCTCTTTCTTTTGTACTTTATTGGGGATGGAACAAGACGTCTGACTGATGGGAATTTTGTAACCTTACGATTGAAGAATATATTATAGAGCTTGTATCAGGTTTCGAGATAGTTCATAAGGTCCGGTTATATCCTGTAGACCAGTGTTCTGTTTGGGTCCTGTGAATAATTTAGTCAATACAAGTTTTAGATTGTCATTTCATCTGTTTATAGAACCAAAATGACTAGCAAATGGAGCGTTAATCTTCGTACTCTGAAATTTGTTTGCTTTATTATTATTTTTCTTCTCTCCCCGTGTGCAATAGGATTTGAACTCCTTAATGTAGTGGCAGATTTAGGAATTCAATGATGCAGGGGCGTAAATAAAATAATAAAATATAATGATAATTTTTTTTTTCTCTTTATATATTATATTTTTATTATAATATGGTAAATACAATTAAAAATATAAGTTATAACACAATATGTATATCACAAAAAGCATATATATATGCTAAATTAATATATCAGTTAACATGTAGGCACTAGTACAAAAATAAAGAAAAATACGAAATACAAAGTGTATGTTCCAATAGCTATTAATCTAACAAAACAACAAATGTATGAATAAAAATAACAAATAAAACACTTGAAATTGGCAATAATCTACTGAAACTTGTTGATGCTTGATAAAATCCCAAAATATATATAAACCTAAAAAATGCCAATATTGTTTTAATCAGACTAAGAGAAACAAAATTGTTCATCAGCGTACTCCTAATCAATCCCACCAAGAATGAGAACAAACCACTATAAATCCATAATCCAAGAACGGAAGAACAAGAACCAGAACCAACCCATTGAACCCAATAACACAATTAAGCATAATTCGTTAAAACAACACCACCCGTAAAGGTAAAGCCCAAACCCGTCCCTCCAAAAGAACAACAAAACAATAAACACCCAATAACCAAAATCAACCAAACAACACTAATAACAAAAATTTCCCCAAAACCCCATGAACCCTTGAACTTAAAGAAAACCCACATAACCCCCGCACACCCCCCTTCCCCCCCCCCCCCCCCCCCCCCCCCCTTCTTTTACAACATACTCAACATTTACATACTCAACCAATTACATAAACATGAAACTTCAAAGTAAAAACAAGAAACTAACCTCAGGACTTAGGAGGCTGGAGCAGTGGAGTTGATATAAGCAAGAGAAGAAGTGAAGAACTCGTTGACCGCGTTGACAGATTACAGAGAAAGAAACGATAAGGGGCTGAGTTTTTTTTTTTTTTTTTGACATGTCCGCACAAGAGGTAGGAGAGAGATTCGAACTAGTACCTCCACTTTATTATGCGTGTTCCCAGCCGATTGAGCTACCTATTGGGGACAGAGCTAAGTTAGGTTTGGTTGGGTTTTTTTTTTTTTTTTTTTTAAAAAAAAAAATGGAGAGCTGGGCTATATTTAAAATTAAAAAGATTTTGAATTTTTTTTTTTTAAGAAAACTTAAGCAGGGGCGCCAGGTGTACCTGTATCCACCCTTGCCTTAATGAGTGTCATGTGTACATTGTGGTTTTTCCTCTCTCTCTATTTATCTATTTGTTTTGTTGCATTTAATGGTATATATGGTATCACGTTATTAACAAGATTTTAATTTTATGGCAACATATTCATTATACTTGGACATAAATTGATAGAATATCCCATTCCTGAAAATTTGGACAGCTCTCTCACAAAATGAACTACACACTAAAAAAAATTTGTAAGCAAAGACTATAATATGAGTAATACTATTCTTCACACTCATTTATTACACTTATTTCATATCGATAAAAATTAAGTGTTTTAAGTGACTTCCCATATTAACTACTTCAAAAAAATAAAATAAAAGTCATTTAAAATATATAACGTCAATCAGTGTAAAATGAGTGTGATACCCATAGCATTAGTGAAAGTTATGCACTTACTTACTCCTTCACCATCTAAGACCTCTACAGTCCAAGATTATATTTTCACATGACTGGAAAGGTGTTAGCTGTGTGTGAACTCTTTTGCTAAGATGTGTCAGCTTGTGGAATAGGAGATGCTCTGCATTAACATATTGGTCACCCTCGTGCTTTCCATTTATGGCTGTAATGAACCTCACATGCTTAGGCAATGTACATGGGGCCACATATATGCAAGTGGGGGGCATAATATAATTCCCCTCACATAAAGTTCCATAGAGTATTTGGATCAAGGGAACATGGGTGCTTAAAAAGTTCCCCATACTTGGCTTGTTTACTACTAATGTTGATCCATGCCATTCAAACTAGTGTTATTTTTGTTTTAACAACATGTGCCAATGATCTATGACACCAATCTTTTCTTTATTAAATTGTCAAGCTTTGTCTCAGAACATAAATCCCACAAAAGTTATTCTTACAGAAACTATAATCATATTGCTATCATCCAAGGCAAGAATATAAAAGACTAATTTGAACAGGAAATTTTGAATTTATTTGTATGCCAATAAACCCATGTATAAAAACACAAGTAAATCTCAAGCATTTGAACTATTTCTAACTTAAGTATTAGATAAATAAGAAAAGGAAAAAAAACATACAAAATTAATCCATGTAGTTACACTGAGCAAGTAATACTAGCCGCCCTACTAACGTCCTATTAGCGTCCAACTCTTTTTCTGTTACTTTTTTTAAATTTTTTTGAAATAGGGCTGATGTGACGTGGTTGAGTTCACGCCACATCAGCCCTAGTTGGACTCTAGTAAGCTGACAAGAATTACCCTACACTGATATGTAATAAAATCATGACAAAAACCGTTAGTATGTCCCATTACCGTCAATCATCCCCTCTAATAAAAAACAAAAATAGTGGAATGAAGTGTCAAGAAAGCTAGAAATTAATGGGCAGCATTTATGATTGAAATGTATATCCATGCACTTCGAGTATGGGCTTTCGTGTCTTTGTCTATTACTCTTTACTATATTTATTTTTAGACAAATACCTACTTTGATTTTTGAAATTTACCACAATTTTGATTTGGTTCTTTAACCCTAAATAATAGTAAGTCCCTAAATTATTTAAATTGTCCGTCTATTTTAATATCAGATGCTAATGGATGGTGTAACTTGTAACGATTTTATAATTAGTGAAGGTTAAGTGCTACTTTCTAAAATTTTGTGCTCTAAGTTTCGAAGGGGTAGTAATTTAGAGGTTAAAGGTATTTATTATTTTTTTCAAAAGTAATTATAGTGTTATTACTATTATTGTCACTTTGGTAGTGTCGGCAATGAATCTAAGAGTCAAATTAGGATGTGTCTTTGTCTTGTTAGAGGAAAATAAATGTCACAGGCCACAAAATCATCGGCCCTACTTAAAGAAAAGTTCCATTTCTTGGCTACTCCTTATTATTATTATTATTTTCATTATTACCTATAAATTGATATTATTTATACATAGTTTTTGTATATCTGAAAATGTAATTTGATTTTGGATACAATCTCAACTTGTAAACCATCACAAAGTATTATTGGTTAAAAACGAGATGAAAACTAATTTAAATTTGATTTCATGTTTTGAAACATTATCACTATGAAATAAATATAATATATATATATATATATATATATATATATATATATATATATATATAGTCCATTATTTTTTTGAAAAATATCGACTTATTATCCTTCTTTTTTTTTTTTTTTTTGAAAACTATTATCCTGAATTTTAAGCCAATATCCAATCACTCTCTGAATTTTTAATTTTTCCAGTCAGCAGTTTTACCCATTTTTCAAATAAATCATCTCGTCCATTTTTGTAGTTATTTTCAATCAAATACTTATAAGAAAACCCCACATTACCTCTCAATAGATTTTTTTTTTTTTTTTTTTTGACAAATTGTTTTTGGGTATACTTGTATTTTATCTATTAGAAAATAAACGAAATATATATATATTTTAAAAAAAATAAAAACATCAAATATATGAAACTGATTGCAAAATTTAAAAACTCCAAGAAATGTTCTATTTGAAAAACTCTTTGAAAAAAAAATTATATATATAAAGCATAACACATTAATCAATATAAAATTGGTGCGAAGAGTAGGGTTATATATATATATATATAATAATAATAATATCTAAAAGTCCACTAAAGTTATGCACTATTAAAACCAAAAGCAAAAATCTTTGATTTAGAAAGAGATTGTTTAAATTTCTCTGTTTTAGTTTAGCATTGTGTCGGCGGATAACTCCAAGCCAGCTACAGAGTCCTACAATGTCACTCCTCCTTTGACACTTCGTAGTCCCCCACAGTCTATAGTGGACTACTGTAATTATCTCTACTAACCACTTCTACTACGTGCGCATATCTAGCTTATTAACTCTCTCTCTCTCACGCTTGGACGCGCTGAGCCACTGAGCCTTTGCCTTTTTCAGCATTTGGGGGGGTTTAGAGTGAGAGAGAGCTCCGAGTTCATAAGCTGGAAGCTCCCACATGAAATAATCTTCACTTTGTATACGCTGAAGGGTGCTTTCTCTTTTTCCAGCTAAAGTATGTGATCTCGTTTTATGATCTTTATTTTCGTTGATTTTTTTTTTTTTTTTTGCTTGCTGTTTATTCCCATAAGATCTATGTACTTGTAATGCCATCCATTCTCATTTTCTTTTTCTGGGTATGTGAAAATGAAGAAAAATTGTATTTACTTGGTTTTCTTTTTAGTTTCCCTGCTTGTTGTTTATGATGCTCTTTTTGGTTCTTTAGGCTCAAACATGTCAGATTTGGTTGTAAATTGAAGAGTTTTGCATACAATATGATTGAGAAAGTGTTTCCCTCACTGTTTAAGATCAGGCGGTTGAACTTCATTTATAGAGTATCTGATGAACATCACTTTGTAACCGTTTGATAAATACAATTACAACTCTTGATTATGTTATCTGTTATCGCTCTTATGTTGAGATGGGTTCTTGATTGAGATGAAGTCTTTGATACGGATGAAACTGAAGCTTCATTCTGATTGTTGTCATCAATACTGTTATCCATATCCTTAACATAAATTTCCGTTGTTTATTCGGGTTGAGATCACATTTGCAACAAAATATTTGAATTGTTTTAAGACCCAAGAGGTGTGGGCTTGGCTTTTAAGCGATGATTTTAGTATGAGTTTTTGTTGCTGACTCGAGGTAGTAAATCCTGGGACCAACTTGATAAAGCAAAAGAAGAGATCTCTGTAGTTGTTTCCGCGAAAATAGCAATGAGAATTGACCTACTAGCAAATCATTGTTTGTAATGGAAAAGATGCTACTCCTTAGTTTATTGCTCTCTCTCTCTCTCTCTCTCTCTCTCTCTCTCTTGATGCCTATCCTTTATTCATCATAATGTATTGCAAGTTCACATTTCTCACTCAAAAAGTTGTTATTCTACAGTTTGTACTGCAAAGGTCTTTTATGATTGCAAACATGATGTCTGAAGAGTGGAACTAGAAGAAGATTTGGATAGATTTTATTTGTCGTAATTGGTCATTATTTTGAGACATAAGTCGACCTAAATTCATAGAATTTTGTTATACTATTTACTTTAAATTACACGAAGCCTGTTGGATACATAACTAGTTAGTACATCTAAATGCAGTCTTCATAGGTAACTATTAGAGTTGGAACAATTCTAAATGATTTCTTTTTTTTTCCGCGTAGATTAATATTACTATTTAGCTTTGGCTTCTCAACAATTGATGACTTGTTTCAAGTTATTGCTTTCTAATTTAGCTGCATAATGCAATAGGTTTCAGGGAATTGTCTCAATCTTATCATGGGGTCCAAGCATAACTCACCAGGCAACAGAACACGCCCATTGTCTATATTTGTTATTCTTGGTCTCTGCTGTTTCTTTTACCTTTTGGGAGCATGGCAGAAGAGTGGTTTTGGAAAAGGAGACAGCGTAGCTTTGCAATTAACCAAGCAGACGGATTGCAACATCTTTACGAATTTAAATTTTGAGGCTCATCACAATGTTGTTGAAATTATTCAACCTTCCGCACCTAAAGCCACAGTGTTCAAGCCATGTGATGTGAAATACAGAGATTATACTCCTTGCCAAGAACAAGACCGAGCAATGAAATTCCCAAGGGAAAACATGATATACAGGGAAAGACACTGCCCTCCGGAGGAAGAAAAATTGCGCTGTCTTATTCCAGCACCCAAAGGATATCTGACTCCATTCCCCTGGCCTAAAGGCCGTGACTATGTCCACTATGCTAATGTTCCTTATAAAAGCCTGACGGTTGAGAAGGCCGTCCAGAACTGGGTGCAGTTTCAGGGAGATGTGTTCAAATTTCCAGGTGGAGGAACAATGTTCCCTCAAGGCGCGGATGCATATATTGATGAACTTGCATCAGTTATTCCAATTGCAGATGGCTCTGTCAGAACAGCACTGGATACTGGTTGTGGAGTATGTTGATTGTTCAAATTACCGTTATCTATTTCTTTTTTGTGTATGTGTCTAAATATATGCCCATGATATTCATCATAGTTTAGAACTCAATTTGGATCATTCTTCCTCCTCCCACCCACACACAGCTATTGTCTTTTGGTTTTGAGACAATGTTGAAGGATCCAGAGGATTCCAAAAATTTGCCACTTCAAAGACCTGTCACACTTCACCCAAAGTTGCGTCTTCCCCTCTATTATACATGAAACTATAAGATAGTCGTACCTATGCATAATGTCTCTCTTGATGTCATTCCCAACTTGTCATGCTTGAACTGAGGCCTGGAACAACTGGTTGATGTGTCTTCCTTGAAGGGCTTGATATATCGAGAATCAGCATTAGCTTTATGCTCTTGAATGCTACTCTTATAGGCTCTTTTCTGGACCACTTTACTTATGTTTTTCCTTTTCTTTATCTTGATTTATAGTATCAAAATAATGAATGTGATTTCTTGCTGACAAGGTTCACATGATATAATATAATTTATAGTCGGATTACTGTCTATGGTTACAATTTATGGTGGTGTTCTTTCTCGTTCCTCTATATCAAATACATGATACCCTAGAAAGTTATTCATTATTGCTAAGTCTCACATTGGCTTCTTACTAGGTGAGACTATACTTTATAAGTGATTCTATGGAGCTTTAATTGTCACTTGATTAGTCTTTTTAGAGTGATAGCGCAAATGTGGCTAAATGGTATTAGAACAACCTAGTAATATCATGTGGTGCTGAAGCGTTGCATGATGTGAGCCATGATGAAGACATCAAGGATTAAGTGAGGGAGACTATGACATCTCAGAAAGTTAGTCATGAATACTAAGTTTCACATTAGTTCATTACATGAAGAAAATGGTCTTTATAAGTGATTTTAGGGAACTTTAATTATAACTTCATTAGTTCTTTTAGCATGATAGTGTAGATGTGGCTGCGGTTTCCTTAGGTTCTCACGAAATATATGCTGGTAGTGACTCTTATGTTCTTCATACTGGCTGCCTTAATCTACTCATTTTCAGTTGGCCTTTCAATTGTTGGAATAATAACTCTGTACACAACACAGGTTGCAAGCTGGGGTGCATACTTGCTGAAGAGAAATGTTTTGGCGATGTCCTTTGCACCAAGGGACAATCATGAGGCACAAGTGCAGTTTGCGTTGGAGCGAGGTGTACCTGCTATTATAGGTGTTCTTGGATCAATACGTCTTCCATACCCATCAAGAGCCTTTGATATGGCTCAGTGCTCTCGATGTTTGATACCATGGGCTTCAAATGGTAAGTGCTAGGAATGATCAACATCTCAGTTGACAATCATGTATTAATCTTTATACTTTTTGTTTTATGTAACGAGCATGTAAACTTATATTTAGAAAATTAAATCATTTAAACTACCCTATTTTCAGACAAAATATAGTTACAATTATGATTCTGACCTTGTTTGTTAAACAACAATGGCTTTTCCATGGCACTGTTGACATTAAAAAAAATTAAAAAAGAAAATAATGATTGGTATAGAAAAGTAAAAAAGTGGCATTGAAAAGTGGAAAATTTTGTTTTGTAGTTTTTTTATTTTATTTAAATAGTAGTAAAAAGTGAGAATGTTTTGATGTTGATTTTTTTGAAAAAATGAGATGAATAGCGTGGTGTTTGGTGTTGTTTAACAAACACCACCAGACTATTTCATCACAAACTTGAGTATGAAAGAAATCATGTATAGCTAGACAACGCAATATTTTGATGATTAGTGATTCATTTACAATTGTTTTTAGTGTTTAGACATTCGTTCCTTTATAACTAATGCTGGAAGCTACATCTGTGATCACAAATGTATAAAAAATTCTGTTCCATGTTAGTGCTGCCACAAAGTGGAAATAAAATTCATTGTTTACATGAAAGGTCATGAACTTGTCCAAAACAGACTATCAAGTAATAGTGACAGGGTTTCTAACTACAACTCAATACTTGTTTCTATTGCTATAGTTATCTAATTAGAATGTTCAAGTTTGTAGAGTTTGAACCCACATATCTTCAAGTTCCCAAAATTACCATGTAATTTTGACTTTTATGATGAAGGGATGGAATCAAATAGTTCATACGAGCATTATAGAGAGAAATTTAATTTGTCTTGTAAAAAGTGAAAGAGAACTACAGAAGAAATAAAGAAAAGAAAAAAAAAAAAATTGAACTTTTTAATTAAAAAATATTTTATATTTTATTTTGCTTTTTTACTCACTATTCTATTTCAAAAGTCAAGTATAGAATGTTCTTAATTTCCAAAATTATTCATATAGAGGAAAATTTAACAGGTTCTTGTTAACATCTGAGTGTTTGTTTTGTTGATTCACCACTTTGCTTTTAAAGGAACATGTATTAAAACGGGGATCATGATTCTCTAGAATTCCTAGAACATTCTATCAAATATATTTTTTCAAATCTCAACCATTGTTTTTAAATTAAATGATGCAAAATTTGACATATCAACAATTTTGACTTCATTATTTACCATATGAGCCTCTCTTTACATCATTTAATTTAATGGAAGTTGATGATCTTTTCGCATGTGAACCTCTCTTTACAGATGGCATGTACCTAAAGGAAGTTGATCGAGTCCTCAGGCCTGGTGGATACTGGGTCCTATCTGGCCCTCCAATCAATTGGAAGACCTACTATAAAACGTGGAAGCGATCTAAGGAGGATGTCAAGGCTGAGCAAAGAAAGATCGAAGAGCTGGCTGAACTTCTCTGCTGGGAGAAGAAGTATGAGAAGGGAGATATTGCTATCTGGAGAAAAAAAGTAAATGCCAAATCCTGCCAAAGAAAGTCAGAAAATATATGCGAGTCAAAGGATGCTGATGATGCCTGGTGAGTCCCTGTATGTCTAAAGTTTACTTAATTATGCTCGATGATATTATTTGCTATTAGATACAAATTTTTTTATTTTACAACAAGTCAGTAATTTCACTTCTTTACTTGATTACATTTGTACTTAGTTTTGCTGAAATTTATTCTTTATTTATAAGTAATCAGAAATTTATAGAAAGTGTAAGGTGCCCCTAAAGTACAATGAAACTATACAAAAGGACCACCAAACAAAAGAGCAAAAAGAGCACAGGGAAAACCCAACCAAAGACACTGGCAAAAACCCAAAAAGAAGAAAACTACAAACAAAAGCCACCCACACTTGTATGATGTCCTTGTTACTTCATTCATTGGTTGTCTGTTCCGGTCAATCAATTTTGAGGAAAAAAAACCTTTGCTTTGTTTCTGTTACATTTATTCACTGTTTAAAATCTGAAATAGTTATATAAAATCTTCAATACTTCATTCAACAATTTTCAGGTTACGGTTATAAATGTTCGAAAAAAAACATTATGGTTGTGGATTACTTCAATGATACCTTTAAGCTTTGTTTTTTCAAACCATATGGTTATAAATGTGTGTTTGTATCAATGAATTAATCTGTTGGTTGGCATGTACCCATGACAAGTAATTGTCCGATGTATGGGATATCAGGGTATACAAGACTTACTTTATACTTTGAAGTGCATAGGTTTGCAATGTCCTGCATTGGCTATATTAACCAAATATGAGCCAATATGGATGAACACTAGCACAATACTTGACTGGAAATTCCTTTTTTTTGATAAATTAGTTTTAGCATTTTAGGCTGCAACCATCTAATTTCATTAGCTTCATGTGGAATTTCTTCGTTTGGTAAAAAGGCATGTATGAATCTACAATTTATATGGATTTTTGTTACTCTAGTTATATATCAGAGTTGAGTTTTAATGTTATGCAATTCCACGGTTAGACTTTTCTGGTGTTTTTGTTTTTCTCAAAATTGTTGTTATTGCTGCTTTTAGTATTGTCATCCTAATTCTTAGTTTTGTGGTGTATGTTAGGTACAAGAAAATGGACACCTGTATTACTCCTTTCCCTGAGGTAACTAGTAAGGATGAGGTAGCAGGAGGAGAGTTGAAGAAGTTTCCAGCTAGGCTTTTCGCAGTCCCTCCCCGAATAGCTAAGGGGTCCATTCAGGGGGTTACAGCTGAATCTTACCAAGAGGACAATAAACTTTGGAAAAAACGTTTAACTGTCTATAAAAGGATCAATAGATTGATTGGCACTACAAGATATCGGAATGTGATGGACATGAATGCAGGACTTGGAGGATTTGCAGCAGCACTAGAGTCACGAAAATCTTGGGTAATCAATGTTGTGCCTACGATTGCTAAGGACACTTTGGGTGTTATTTTTGAGAGAGGTTTAATTGGCATATATCATGACTGGTATGCCCCTACAAATTTCTCACTCTTTGTTGTTCACTTAAGGTCCTGTAGATTTTCTCTGCATTTTTGCATACTGAAATTGCTGAGAAATTGTTGCATGGCAGTTTTATTTGAAATTTTGACAAAGATGAAAACGTGTTATTATATAATCAACTTTAAAGCTTACCTGCTTATGAGGCGGCCATTGTGTGTTAAAATTTATTGGTACATCCTGAGGAATTCCATCTCTATGCTTTCCTTTTGTTGGTAATTTTGATAGCATATCACTTCATTTGCAACTCATTAAGCATCATATGGTTCTGTATTGAAATTGACTAAAACTTTTCTGATTCTTCTTATTACATTGCCAAGGGCAATATAAGAATGTCAAATGGTACAAGTATTTCATTTTCATTACTAGTTATGTTTCTTCATCACAATGACAAAGGCTTTGGAATCTCAGTTACATTTTTATTCCCCATCTTTTTTCAGGTGTGAAGGCTTCTCTACTTACCCGAGGACATACGATTTTATCCATGCTAGTGGTGTATTCAGCTTGTACCAGAACACGTAAGCCTCATCATCATCTTCTTCCTGTATGCCAGAAGTATATCTGATTTGGGCATTATAAAATTATTTTACATGGAAGCATTCCAATCTATTTTGTAGTCAAAGAATCTGAATTTCCAGAATACTTCATATCATGTATATTATTTTCATTCTAATATGTTCTACTTTGTGGAACTCAGCAAGAGTCTCTAAACCATTTAGGAAAGCCCTCTCTCTATCTTTCATGAGATGTTCTGAATTAATGATAACATGATTGAAATGGCTCTCCAAGCTTGAATTTTTCCGAGGGCTAAAGTTGAAATAGCTTCATCCATGCAAAAAGCTTAGTGGGCTTCCTTAATCACCATTCCTTTGTCAACTCACCCAGTTATTCTTCCTTTTCTTTTTCCTTCTCAAAAGTTTATACATCTTTATTTCTCATTTGAAGTTAGCAGAAAATAGGTTGCTGCATTTTATATTATCTTTATAAATGATCCTGATTATATGGAGTCTTCTTCTGATTGAAAACTCTCATTTACAATAATTTTTTACCACGTATAATTTCTGATAGAACATATATAAATAGGTGCCAACTGGAAGACATCCTTCTGGAGATGGATCGTATCTTGCGGCCTGAAGGTGCTGTCATCTTGAGAGATGAAGTTGATGTTCTGAACAAGGTTAAGAAAATTGCTGGAGGCATGAGATGGAATATCAAATTGATGGATCACGAGGACGGCCCCCTTGTGCCCGAGAAAATATTGGTTGCTGTCAAGCAGTATTGGGTTGGCAGCAGTGGAAACAGCACATCCAGTGATGAATAAATCAGGTCATTGTTTGTTGGTGAATAGAAGCAATGCTCTAGCAACAAATGATATGATTAAGTTGCTCTGGAGTGGAGGAACTCAAAGAGTTCTGAACTTCTGATACTCAGAAATGGCATGTATTGTGCCATTGATGATATAGAGCTGTATGATGCTTATCTGAGCTTTTATTCTTGTATTGATTTTGGGGGAAAAGTTAGAAAAGGTTGCCCAAATAATTGTCTCAAGAATACTACAGTGATACATTATCATAATGATGTTTTTTTTTTTTTTTTCCAATTGACCTTATAATGATACATGGCTCTCTGGATTAACATGGTGCAACTATCTCAATGGAATTATCTTTTAATTCTTCCTTTCATGCATACATAGGGATGATTTTTAGGTAATCAGGTAAACATGAGTCTACCACAGCATATGCATGAGTTAACAAAGTTTAAGTTTCTCATGCAAGTCACATTTATTACTTTGTTCAGCTCAATATATATGCAACTTTTGATGGCAAATAGGCAATAGCCCACAAGCCAAAAAAAAAAAAAAAAAAACTAGTAATTGATGGCGATGCCTTAGCTTATATCTTACAAAAATTTCAAGTAATTTTTTATATTAATTGTTAGATCAAGAAAAGAAATTATGAGATATTAGAGAAAACTACAAGTTATTTATTTGTTCAGAATTTTTTTGGCGATTCGGTTATTGCAACACAAATCTTCATGGAGTCCTACTTTCATTTGGTTTGTTAGTAGTGTTAATGGGTATGTTAGGTTAGATTAAGTTGTTGGTGGTTCTGTTACGTTAACTTTAGTAATTATCTCTTTATATTGTTGTTGGGTAGAGTCATTGTCTTATCTTTTTATCTTTATTGCTTTGATGATGTTATTGAATATAGATTAATTGGTAGTCTGTATTAATGTGATAATATTTGTTTTATTTTGCTCTTTAAATATTTAAGAAATAAAGAAACTACTCAAAAATTAATTCAAACCTTGTGCGTTAAGAAAGAATGATTATAATAATTTTTCAATTCAGAAACCAATTACACATTGAATCTCTCTAGAACTCAAGAGTCAAGAATGTAACAGACTATGTGTGCCTCAATCATTGTAGGGTAACACACATTTAATCTTGCTTACCTTTCACCTAAAGTAGGGGTGAAATTTAAAACCGCCTAACCGCAACCGCTAACCGTTAACCGCTATAACCGTTAACCGCTAACCGCCTAACCGCTTTCAAAGCGGTTAGTAAAAACCGCTAACCGCCTAGGCGGTTACGGTTAGCGGTTAGTGGGTTTTGAAAATCCGCTAACCGCTTTTTTTTAAATATAATATATATATATATATATTAACAATATGTTGTGAGTTTATGAATTTTTTTTTGGTTGATTGAAATGGGCCTCAAGCTTCAAGTTTAACCATATATGTTGGTTTTTTTGTTGCTTGTGAGTTTATGAATTTGTTTGTGTTTTATTTTATTTCTATGTGTGAGTTTATGAACTTGCTTCTGAGTTTATGTATAAGATTACAAGTGAAGTGATGATTTTGTTATAATTTTATTTGTATATTATATGATGTGTAGATTTGTAGAAGATGGCCAACAAGATTTTGGTATATAGCAATTTTTAATGCTAAAATGGCCATGAAAAGGGAAAAAAAAAAGTTTAAAATGAGAAAAAAAATGTTTAAAGTAAGCCCAAAACCGGCCCAATTTCGGTCCAAAGAAAAAAGCCCAAAAAAGTGGTTAGAAAAAAAGCGGTTATTCCAAAGCGATTAACCGCCTAGGCGGTTAACCGCTACCCGGTTAGCGGAGGCAGTTAGTAAAATTTACTAACCGCCTAGGCGGTTGCGGTGAACGGTTTTAGCCACTAACCGCTAACCGCAACCGCCATTTCACCCCTAACTTAAAGGAGCCTAAAGCTCTTAAGTCCCTCGGTCAATGTAAAAGGTTGGAAAATGCCGTCACTAATAGGATTAATATCAACAATGACACTAATAACATGATAATAGACAATTGTTATCGCCGATAATTATTACCAATGACAACTATTAAAGTCGTTACTAATGAGTCTCTAATGGTGGAGCATCTACAACCACCGTAACAATGACTTTTGTAGTCGCCAATAGTCATTAGCGGCCACTTTAATGCCTTTAGTAATGACTTTTGATCGTCACTAAAGATCATTTTTTCTTTAGTATATGTTGAGGCCACTTGAATCCTAATGGGTAAAAGCATATATCATAATGCTATGAACATAACCAAAAACAACGGCCCCACTTAATTTATCAAGTTGAGGGACAACAGTCGACGGTATGCAATGGACATGGTACCCCCACAAGGGTGCAGCTCACTCATACCATATCAGAATACAAATAAGATGCAAATTACAAAAGGCCCGACAGGCCCTGCCTCTATCTGTGCAGAATCATTTCCCACTTGCAGAAAATTCAGAGGTGCAGGCTGACCTTGTAAATGTATTTACAGCCTTACAGAGGCATTGCCACATAACAATCCATGTTGTTTGTTACTACCATCCGCATCAAATCCATATATAGAAGAACCCTGAACATTTTATTTGAAAATTCTCAATCATGAACCAGATTTACACCGGCTATGTTTGCCATTGGACTTGAAAAAGGAATCGGCCTGAAAGCAGATTTGATTCATGTGAGAAAAACAATAAGAATGTTTTGTATGAAAAAGTTAAAAAAAAAATAAAAAAAATAAAAAATAAAAAATGTTTTGTAATAATTTTGTTATTTGAATGGTAATAACAAGTGATTGATGTGATGTAAAAAGTAAGAATGTTGGAGGTTGATTTTGAGATGAATAGTTTGGAACTTTTTTTAAGTCCATTGGCAAACACATCCAGTTATCTGCTAGTAAAGGGCAAACATAAATCATACAGCTGCCTGTTGCTAATATTTGAGAGATTCCAAAGTTAAAAGCGGCTCTCTTATCAATAAACTAGCTTATTGTGAGATCCATGCACATAGCAAAAGTATATATAGCCGATCTTTTCAAGGGAAGAAAACTAATTGCACCTTTATTACTATTTAATATAATGTTATACGACTGTAATACAAATTGGATGACATAATGGTAAAAATAAGCTCTTGATTTTTCTTTTTTTTCTTTTTTATAAGTGCCGATCGAGGGGTTGATTTTCATTGTCACGTCATCAAATTGTATAATAGTCGTATAATAAACTATTAAATAGCATTGCTATCCCTTATAATGCAGACATAAGAAGGGATTGAAAATTTCCTTACAATGACTAAATTACAAGATATTAAACAAAATAATAAAGATGTAGCTGTTTGGAGTTCCATGTCAGGTGAATGTACATCACCATATTAATTTCTTGTCCTTTTTCTTTCTCTTCCTTATTCCATCTCAGTCTAATAACTAACAACTCAAACAGATCCGAATTCATGTAACACACCTCCACTGCCTTAAGAAAGCAGAACAGGTTGTTCCTCTTTTCTTAATTACCAGCCAGTACAGGGAAATTATTTACAAGCATTTCTGTTTCTGCCATGACATTTCACCTAAAAAATCTCGAAGATCATCATTCTTGGTGAAAACTCCGTCATGATGCAGGAATCGAGTTCTGAATTCTCTGTAGGCTTGTGAGTTGTGACTGTATATATATATATATATATATATTTGCTTGTTCTTAGCTAAAAAAAGTTCGCCATCATTGAGTTGAAACCATTGGCACATTGATTTGAGCACTATTTTTAAACCATGCTTTCTTGCCTCGTGTTAGTTTTCCTTTGGATCCATAGCAATCAATCATATATGGTCGACAAGTGGGAAAACCACCTGGATGAATGAGATACCACATCCTAATAAGTCCAACAATTTATGTCAGTTCATCAAGGGTTTCAAAGTTTAAATTACCCCTATTATGCCCTTATATTATTGGCCTGGCGGCAAGTACTGTATCTGCTAATTTTGGTCCACGCTTAGGGAAAACATGGGGTCACATACAGTTTAATCATATTATTATGTACCTAAGAGAAAAGTAAGTGAAAATTCCTCAATGTTGTTCATGGTGTTAGTGGAAAATATTGAAAATGAGAGAGGTGGCTCAATGTGTTTTCTGCAGAAGTTGTATGGAGATGGAGTGTATAGAAAACTTGTTTTTTGAGTGTGGTTTTAGCAAAAGATTATGGAAGGAGCTGATGAGAAGGATATTTTGCCCTTGATATTTTGTATTAACAGGGTTTTGTGTTGTTAGTTGGGTAAGTCAATTTGGTTGAATGAACGTTTTTTTTTTTTTTTTTTTTTTTAATTAAAAAAGGTTGAAAATGGAGACCAATTGTGACTATTCTACCTGAGTGTGACCATAATAGCACTAATTTGCAGAGGACTGCTCAAAAGGGACTTAAACAGCAAAAATCACAGACGCACCCTCAAGACCAGCCGAGCCATAGCTTAACCGCCCACCCTACCAGGGTATCAATGGGAATTAAAGTAGTTTATACTAATCAAGCATGAAAATTCTCCATTGTCGAGATTTAAACGCATACCCTAGTACTTACCTAACTACTTGAAAAAAAAAAAATTGGGCCATTGAAATTCCCAAGGATTGGTTGGGTTAGTCAGTTTGGTTGAATGTTAGTTTTGATTGTATTATTGACAGATTTGGTTGATTGTTGTTTCTTTGGTGATCTAGCTTAATGCTAGAGTGTGGTTTATTTTATTTTAGCCTTCTATGTTAAAATACGATTTTTTTTTTTTTTTTAAGAAAAAAAAAAAAAAAAAAAAAAAAAAAGGAATTTGGTCCATAAATGATTCCAAAAGGACCATAAAAACGACATGGTCCTCTAACTCTTAGGCAAAGGCTAAGAAAATGTGATCTGCATAAAGCGGATACAGCACCAAAACAAAGAGCGTGGGCAGAAATATGATGGTTAGGAGACCTTTCAATAGTTCAACCCTAATACAAGAGACGCAGATAAAGACATAACCTTCAAAATATCTTTCAAACCCTACCTAAGCCTTTTTTTTTTTTTTTTTGACTACCTAAGCCTTATTTAGGCTTTGTTTGGCAACAGCCTTGACCCAGACACTGTTCAGTGTCTGAGTCAAGGCTCGGCTTTTGATGTAAAAATTTACCAATTTTTCTCTATTTTGCCCATACTGAATTTTCCACGCTGAAGAAGGAAAAAGGCCAGTGTGAACATAGTGCCCCGAAACAAGGGAAACCCATTTCCGATTCTCCCTCCCCCCCCCCCCCAACCCCCTGCGCACGACTGTGTGCTTCCCACGCTGAAGAAGGGAAAAAGGCCAGCGTCATTGGAACCCAGTGCCCCGAAACACGCGTCCGAAGCTGCGAAGAAGGGAAAACCATTTCTGATTTCTCCCCCCCCACCCCCTGCGCTTTGTGTGCAAAATTTCTCCCCCCCTCACACGCGTCTGAAGCTGCCTAAGGGAAACCATTGCTTGGTAACCGGGTTCACCCAAACACAGTTTGGGTGCTGACTATCGCCCAGCGCAAAGCAGCCCGAGGCATCAGCAAAAGGGACCATCGGAGGGGAGACAAAAGTGTTGGTGGTGGTTGGCCCGAAATGCTGCGGCGGAGAGGAGAAGAGGAAGCGGGGGTGGTGGGGAGGGAGAGCTTGGAGAAGCCGCGGAGGGTGAGGTCGTTTGGCTCGAAGAAGAGCCTCTTGGGATTGGGTTCGGAGTGGGAGGGGTTAGGGTGTAGTGGGTCTTGGAAAGAGGAAGACGAGGAGGGAGAGCGCCGTTTCATGGGGTTGGAGCCAGAGCAGCCGCAAGTGGTGCAGGGTTGGTGGTTCTTGGAGTTGAAGCTGTTGAGACGGAGCAAGGCGAAGGGCGGCTCCACCGAGTCTTGGAGGTCCTCTGGGTTCAGTTGCATCACTTCTTGATTGTTATTGCTATTGGGATCACTCATTTCCGGCAATCTGATTTTGGAGGGGGCATCTCTTGTTCCACAAAAATGAGGGAAAATTGGAATTCTGATTTTGGAGGGGGCATCAAGCATGGCGTGGTTTTTATGGCCGTGAAATCAACACCTGAAAATCAGATCAGACCATGAAATACAGGGATAAAAATTCAATCAGACCATCTCTCATCTCTTGGCGTCATGGGTTGGAGAAATGGGCTACAAAACCAAGCCCTCATCTCTCCTGAATTCCATTTCCACACTGAACGTCATAGCCATGGCTTGGTGGAAGTGCTTCTTCTACGGAGAGAGCGGTGGAAATGGAGAAGAGGAAAAGAGAAGCTGCGCCACTGTTTTTGGGAGAAACATCTGAAGGGCAAAAGTGTTATTTCACATTAAGAAAAGGACAAAAACAGTGTTTAGGCCTGGGTCAAGGCCGTTGCCAAACGCCCCCTTAGTAACAACAACCACCCTAAGATTGATAAGTGGTGACTTAACAGGCCATATTATATATAAGACAAAACTGAAAAAGTGAAGGTTGCAATTGGCAAATATCAAACTTCCTGAATATTTTATTAATTTCCTTGATATCGATCCTTCTGTTTACATATTTTCACCTTCAACAAAGCAGTAAAGCCTTATTGCTGAAACAATCTTAACGTACGTTGATCACCACTCACAATATATATTTTGGAAGCACATGCACATCTGCTTTTAGCATTAATTAATTAGTTGCATGCTAGTGAAAGTTCAGCATGGGATGGAGTTGTAGCATCAACATAAAGAACAAATTAAGAAGTCAAAACTTTCAGAATCACATAAAATGATCATTAACGTTTAATTATAACGTACATAAAATGATCATCAAGATCACTAGATCATTGTACCCTACATAAAATCAAGGTTAATGATTTCAAAAATGCTAATGCAAGGATGCTTAGAAAGAAGAGAAAGTGGTAGTGCTTTACCTCAAAAGTAGTCGGCACTTATCATGGGTAATGTGAAGGTCAATTAGGATGCAGCTATCGAGAAGTACAAAGAAAATATGGGTATTGGTGTAATTGTAAGAGACCGTAAAGGGAGATATTACAACACATTATAGATATCCAGCTAGTAAAAGAGAATGCTCTCCGAATCGTGCAAGCACCAAAAAAAAAAGAGAAGAAAATAGTTTATTAAAATTCACCATTATTGAGCTGAAACCACTACTATATATATATATATATATATATATATATATATAATGATTGAGCCATAGTTGTAGCTCCATGCATGCATGACTTCCTCGTGCTACTTTCCTTTGGTCCAACCCCCGATCAACCATCCATGGTCGACAAGTACTGGGCTAAGGCTAACCATCATGGATGAATGAGACACCACACCCTAATGAGTCCAACAAATTTGGTCTGTTTAATTATCAACTGTTTCAAACTCAATTATACCCTTACATTCTTGGTCGGGTGACAAGCCCGGTTGAGTTGTGGCCGACATGAAGGACAACTATGCCGGCCATCACATCTAATTTAATCATGTTTTTATATATGCATGTCAAGTGAATTTTAATTAATTACCTATATATATATCCAAGCCACTACTTAATTGTAAGAGAAATATACTAGTTAAAAACAATTCAAATTAATTAAATTAATGGAAATTATCCCAATTATTACAGCTATTTGGGGTTTATTAATTCGTGATTATGCACAGGTGTGTATAGAGTTTTTGCTTGTTAACAAAAACAACTATATGTTTAGGGTTTAGAAGATATATAGTTCGATTTTTCAATATGGTGTGGTCTCCCATGTTCCAATTTCATGTTTAATTAGTGTATGTTAACCACATTAGTTTCTATTAACTTAGTCGGACTTAAGAGAATACCTACGATTCCGATCATTTAGGAACTAATATGAGAACTGCAGTGACGTCGGCCTGGGGAGCCAAGGGGAGTATCTGGCGATTAAGTAGAGAGGCTCAATAGAGTTTCTTTTTTGGGTATTTGTATTAAAATATTGGTTAAATTATTAAATTACTCTTTTCTATAAGCTTAAACTTTTGGAATAAGATGTGATTTAACATAGTATCAGAAAAAGAGATCATGAGTTCAAATCTTGACTTTACAATTCACTGTTCTCATTCAATTAAGGGTTAAATGCGTACCTTTGACCCCTTGTTGTTTAACGACTTTATTTTTTGCCCCCTCGGTTTAGTTTTGTATCATAACTGGTATCTCGGTTATGGATAAAGACGGAAATGATACTTCCATCTAACTTTCGTCCAAAATTTGATGAAAATTCACGTCAGCACCCTTAAAAACTCGACACGTGTCCATATATTAAAATAAAAATTTTCTAATTAAAATTAAAATGATTAAAAAATTAAATTAAATTAAAATTAAAATTAAAAATGGAAAAGGGGTGGCTTGGCAAAATGGTGGTGACCGGTCACCCCCATTTTGCCTTAAGGGGTGGCCGATTTACGGGTGGCTGAACCACCCTTAAGTTGCAAAATGGGAGTGGGTGAAATTCAAGGCTGTTGAGGGTGGCTCGGTCACCCCTGTTTGGCCTAGGGTGGGTTTGGCCACCCTAGATCGGCTGGTTCTAGGGTGGCCGAAACCCATTTTGCTTAAATTTGGCTTAGAATTGCTTAAATAAAGATTGTCTTAGTTTTTTAGTATAAAATAAAAAAAATAATAATAATAAAAAGATAAAAAATAAAATAAAAAACAGAAATTGATAAGAACTTTGTGGAAGTAGAACTTAAAGCTGACTGTATCAAGTTTGAAGAGAATTCACTAAAACCCAAAGCATCACATTCTTTAAAGGAACCCACCCACCATCATATATGACAAACTTTGCTACAGAATCCATAAGGACCCTCCTTGCCAAATGGCCCAACCCAAGTACAATTTGTAAAGAATGCACTTTTACTATGGTTTATCTTTTCCCATTTCACATCATTTCAAATTTTAAACAACATGATAATAAATGCACTACTGAATATATCAAATTTAATTTGAAATTATGAAATAATAAATTCTATCTATTTCACTTAAAATGTCCCCCTAAAATATAATTTATAGGAAAAAAAAACTTTTTTGTTTTCTACTCCCATCATGTTCTTATGATAGATGGAAGACATGTAAGACTTTTTCACAAATAAAGATAAAAGAGGGTAAGAGACGCAATCTAATCAATAAGAAAGGTATCATACTCAATCTAATTCTTTCAAAGCATTATTATTATTATTATTATTATTATTATTATTATTATTATTTTGGGATTCTTTCAAAGCATTATTAGGAAAAGAATATGCTAATCATGTTATATTTGATTCATCATCCCACTAATCTCCAATAGTGATTAATTATAAGAAAAAAATGTAAAATCAGTCCATGTCGTTTATTTGATTTGCAATTAACTCATTGTGGTATCAAAATAAACTCAATGGTCCCTGAGATATGCCAAAAAAAAAATTTAGTCCCTAAACTCAAAATGAACTCAAATTTCATTCACTAATTTAACATATTCTGGTAGCGTGAAACATCAGAATCAATAAAATTATGATACTTGTCATATTTAAATCAGTGTTGCAATAATCGAATATGTTAAATTAGTGGACGGAATTTAACTATATAGACTAAGTTTTCATTTTTCCCTAATTATAACACTTTAATTACCAAATGTGGATCAAGGGTTTGCCCATGATAAAAAAAAAATAATAATAAAATTTAAAAAAAATTAAATTTTTTTTAAAAAAAAAAAAAAACCACAAGTCGGTGTGAGTCCATTATTTTGAATTTTCAATGATTGAAGCCTTTGAAATTTCCAAAAATTTGAAAAGGGAGACAAAGATGTATATGATTATATCATGGTGGGGCTTCCACTACCCCTTAGCAAAGAGAAAACGCAAAGGATAAGGTAGCCTCACTTTTATCGCCGGAGCTGTCAATTTGCTACCCCAATATTTTCCTCAGTGGAATATTGACAAATCTAGAGATTGATTAAATTCAAACATTGAACAAATTAATAAGAACTTAAATTTCTTTGCTCTTAAATTCAACATTACCCATTGAAGCCATTAATGAGTTGAGACTTTCATCCTCACTAAAATCCTAAAATCCACAGTAATATTCCCACATGTGTTGTGAAAAAGTTTCAATAGCAATGAGACAAGCAATTGTACTACGCAATTGGAGATGATAACAATGCATTTTGACGTTTTCTCTCCATTTTATTCAAGAGGAAGAAATCCACTGAAGTGTCCTAGCTAGCTTCATTCTCTTGTTTGTGGAAATAAGAGTCACTGAAGTACCCTTATGTATGTATATAATGACATGGACCTATTTAAAGTAGAGATTAGGCTCAATCTTGAGGTTCTCTGTCTGTATTTAACTTAATGCAAGGACAATAATAAGCCCAATATAGAAAGTTTAAATTTGAAGCTTAGCATGTGATCGACTAAGCTTCTTCTTCTTCTTCCTTTTTTTATAATTATCCTTGGCCCTAGCAATATTGGATAAACTTTCGAAATTTCTATTGAGGAGAGTTGCCTCTCAAAAAAGGAAGCATTTATTGGACCAGAAAGCAACGTTATATCTATTTTGTATGAGAAGGTACACGTGTTTGTGGTTGTGGCCCTTCAATGTTGTTCATAGCATAGAATTTTGTTTTTTCCACCTATTTTTATTTATTTATTATTTATTATTATTATTATTTTTTTGTGTGTGATTATTGGTAGGCTACATGTTTGCACTTTATTTTTCTCATGGGCGCGCAAATGGTTATTTTTCTTGTGGGCAAATGGTTTTTTTTTGTTTTTGTTTTTCTTTCTATGGAAATAACTATTATTCTCAATGATGTGTAATCATATAACAAAATGACTATCATACTCTGATGAACTTCGCCCTTTTTCCCTCTTCCCTCCTTCCCTCTCCATTTTTGTCTTTCTAATAACAGTGTTCAGTATCTTTTTTGTAGTCTCTTTTGGTCTCCATTTTGGTGATTTTGGAGTCTTGCGTGCTGGAGTGTGTTTCTCACTTGCTAACGCGTGGATCTCACGCGCCAAGTCATGTCTTACCGAGATGTCTACAATGTTGTGCTTTTCTGATGCTGCTTCTGATGGGATTTTGTTGTTTTTAGTTTTTGGTTTTGATTTATTTTTTGTTTTTTGTCTTGGCTTTTGGGTTGAAGACGTGAGTTGAATCTTGACCTTTGGGCCCCACCAGGGCATCAATGAGAATCTAAGGTGGCTAATACTAATCAGGTATATGTAAGGATTCTTCATTGCGGAGATTTGAGCCCACGCCCTAGTACATGCCCTGACCACTTTGGAACTTCCTTGAGCTATTGAACCACCACCCTTGATGGTACCCATGCCTCAGATTTAGTTTGCCTAGAGTAGATCTGTTTCATAATTAAAGTTGTACATGGGTTAGCAGAATCTAATGTCATAGATAAAATTTGATTGTAAGAATTTTCTTGTTGTATCTATGACTTTGTAACTTTATAGCATTTGACTATGTTTTATCAGAGCTTTATGCTCTATGATGTAAGTGTTGTTATGCTCTTGATCTTTTATCAATAAATTCTAAAAAATTCCAGTTCCAAAAAAAAAAAAAAGTGTAATTAAGAGCATTTATTTTACGATTTAATGATGTATATATATATATTGTTACATAGTGAATATATTGCCACATCTTTTAAAATATTGAACATGATATCACTTACTCTATTAGATATGATAAAACAAAATCTTAACCATGAAATAAATCTTCTTGATAATGTAATCCTTTTATTTCTTTTATTCTTATGTTGTCTTTGCTTAGTCATAAACAAGTAAAATAGTGGGCTAATTGACTGAGGAACAAGTAATTTGGGTACTTTTCTTTTCTATATAATTTGGGTACATGATATATATATATAAGGTGCTGGGCTAATTTTGGAATGAAAATGAAATGACAAAACTAGGGACGTGCTCTATGAGATTACACTACAAGATTTGAAGTTGTCAGTGAGGATGAGACGTTGACAGTGGCCAAAACAAGTGGAGAAGACGCCCGAAGATAGTACTATTGCTACCCTTTTTTACTATTCGAAATGGCTAACTAATTAAAAGAAGGAACTAAAAACTGAAAAAAAAAAAAAAAATCACAATATTAAGCTTCAAGTCATGAAATAAATAATAAACATATTACTAACATATATAAAAAAAATATCTATATATTGAATTGATTGAATTTTTTTTTTTTTCTAAGTAAAAAGGGTAGCTGAAGAAACTAACTGTGCCTATTCTATTTGAGCGTAATCATAGTAACACCTATCTACTAGACATGAATGGATTTAGGGGGAGATCGGTAGTGGCCTTAGTCCCACAAAAATTACAAGAAAAACAAAATTTAAGGCAACCAAAAAAAAATTAAGGTAAAAATAAAAAATAAAAAATTTAAGGTATTTTTTTATCAATTCGTCTCTCTCAAAAAAAAATTTTGACCCTTGATCTCCCTCAAACTCAAAGCTGGTTGCGTTACTGCCATTAGGCACTGCTCATGAGAGACCTAGACAGCAAAATCCTAGGCGCACCTTCGCAACCAATAGAGTCATAACTTAGTCCAGTCTCACCAGTCCACCGGTGGTAGATTGATTGGACTTTGAAGTAAGAATAACAATAATTTTTTTTTTTTTTTTTTTTTTTTTTTTTTTTTATCTTATACCTCAATTAAATACTCCAAAAAATTGCCTTTATGGACCATAGAGCTTTATGAGCACATGGTTGATTGTTACCGTACGCTATTTCGGTCTGAAAATGAACACATGAGCCGTCCATGTCAATCGGAATTCTGATCTGTCGTTTGCTTGGCTGAGTTGGCTCCCACCCTCCGTGTATAGTGTGTCATGCAATAATCTTAAATTATCGTTGGAAGCTCAAATTAATTAAGACCAAGCTCACATACAGTACTCTAAATTCAGACAGGTAGCGGCCATCAATTGGCAGCCAAATCAAGCCATTTATCTTTGAACAGGACTTGAAAGTGCATTATTGTCAACTAAGGCCTTGTTTGTTAAACCACACCCCATCTCCTCACAGTTCTTCACATTTCATCGTACTATTCACTTTTTTTTAAAAAAAAAAACATTCTTACTTTTATATTAAATCAATCACTTTTTATATCATATAATTTACTTTTTATTACTATTCAAATAAAAAAATTACTATAAAATAAAATTTTTTGCTTTTTAATACTACTTTTTCATTTTCTCATACCAATTATTATTTTATTTTTTTATTTTTTTTACTCCTAAACAGTGCCGTGGTGTTTGGTGTTATTTGCCAAACACTACCTAAATGGGAGGTACAGTTTAGTGGGGCTTAATGTATATACAATGTTTCTTATGAGAAAGCTGGTCGATGTGGGAATCAAAAAGGACATCCAAAACAAAATCTCTCCCTTTCTCTATGGATTTTCTGAGCTATGCGTGGGGCATTTAGATTGCGAAATATGTGTGATTTGCTCTAGTAACAAACAAACCACGAGTTGAGAAGAGATTAAACGTGGAGACATGAAATCAATGTGAAACAATCGATCAAAGATTCGTACGTTTTGATGTTTTCTAACATTTGTTTGAATATAGTATTTACATCAACGTAAATTCCCTCGTCAATGAGTTATTTGAGTGAATGTTGCTAACGATCTGGTAATCTTGGATTGAAAATTGTCTCTTAAGGAATTATTGCCCCGACAAGATTTGGTATAATACTCCCAACTTTTTTTTAGGTTTGTTCGATGGTCGCACAATTTATTTATCAGTATGAACATAATTAAAAACAAATAGAAAGATGAATGGGTCGTACCCGGCCATTTGGTTAATATGCTTAACATAATATAATTTGTGGGTGATTAGTTGTATGTATGAGATTTCTTCTCTTTATCTAAAAGAAATAGAGAATTCATAAATGTTCTAATGGATGGAATGATTTTTTTCTAAGTTGCAAGTGAGCTATTGAGTAAACTAGAGAAGGAAGAGTTTGAACCGATGGCCACGGTGGCAGGAGGGATATGGCTACGTAGAAATACTGTGATATTTGGTTGAGAGTTCTTACACCCGAATCATTTTGTCAAAAAGGCACGAGAGGCTGTGGAGGAGTTCCATTAGGCAAAACAAACAACATAAAAATAATAAGGGGATTCGACAACTAGATAGAGGCGCGGTTTCAAAATTAACTAGGATGTGGTCCTTAATCAAACAAGAAAATTGATGGGTATGGGCATTATTGTTAGAGATTACGAGGGAAAAAAGTTATAGTAAAGATATGTTCTTCAATGAGGTTAATCATTAATCCAACTGTGGTGGAAACTTATGCGGCTTGGAAAGCTGTGGTCTTTTGCAGAGATTTGGGTCTTCTCAATGTTATCATGGAAGGATGATGCTTTGGAGATTGTACATATACTTCGTAAGGAAGAGCAATCATGAAGCAAGTATAGGAATTTGATAAATTATTCGAAATTAATTCTAAATAGTCTCCAATCCTAGCAAGTGTTGCATACTATGAGAGAAGCAAATATACAAGCCTATCTTTTAGCAAAAACGATTATCCAACAAGATGTGGAGAATATCTGGATAAAAGAATATATTGTTTTTCTTTATGATACTGTCATATTTGAGAGTTGTATGATTTGATGTTTTATTAATAAAAACATGATATTCATCTTAAAAAAAAAAAAAAAAAAAACCCCAAAATTATAATTCTCATATTCAAACATTAGGTTAATCAGGGATTTAAATATAGATCAATAATGTAAGGAATACACTCATCATTTACCGGTTGAGACAATTTTAAAGAAAAAAAAAATCAAATACTAACTTGTAAGTTATAATATAAAGAATTGAGTAGAAAAGAAGAAGGTTTTTTTTTTTTTTTTTCAAAATAATGAAATTATTAATCAAGTAATTATGGTTTCCGTGACCAGCAAGGATGTCTCGAGTGGCACGTGACCCTAACCTTTTCACCTCCATCAAAGTTTGACATGACATGTCATTCAGTACATTAATTAACAACTTTGGATAAAATTTAATTCAAACTTGTCACAACATGCTGGGTTCCTTTGTACGATCCTGAACCGTGCACATGGCGTCTCCTCATTGGTTGGAAAGATGAATCATTGTTTGCAAATCTGTAGTCGAGTGCACCTCATAATTACTCTTTAACTAACTTATTAAATAATAAACGAACTAACTACCAACCTATTCATATTAACTACTCTTTAAGCATGGATCATCACCTTTAAATTACAGGTTTAGCCTTGCATCATTTTGGTATTGCCGAGTGTGCTCTTACCACAAAACCTATTTTCAAGTTTCCTTTGATTGCGATCATACTCCCTAATAATTTTTCACACGGTTCGTAAATTTGATATAAATTTAATACAAATTTAATAAGTTATAGCTAATAATTTTTATCTGTTTAGTTAAATAGTTCGAATTATAGTTGATATATATATAGTACTGAGTAATTCTAGAAGTCCCTCTTGTGTCTCTCTTAAGTCCCTCTAAGAATGATGTGGCTATTAAAATTACTATTTAATTAAAATTCAATAATAATCAATTACATGCTCAATGATGATTTTAATAGTCATATTATTCTTGGAGGGACTCAAAAAGAATATAAAAGGGACTTGTAACATTACTCATATAATAATATATATGTTTCAACGTGACTCAAACACAACACCCGAACATGAATTGCTACCCCTACTTATAACTTCATTTTTCTTCTTATGGTTGATATATTAGGGTTAGCTACTAATTTTTCACACTGATCCGTGAATTCGATATGAATTTAACAAAAAATTAGTAAATTAAGGTTAAGAATTCTTACATATTTAATTAAATGGTTCAAGTTATGATTAATATATATATATATATATATAGTCTTATATCCATATCTCAAAGTGAGTCAAATTCAACACGGAAACACGAATTAATACCCCTACTTATAACTTCATTTTTCTTCCGCTAAGTTATGAAGAACAATTTAGGAGGCAAATGCATTCGGTCTCTGCTATGCTCTAAGCCCTTTGAGTCCAATAAGATGACATTATTTAGACTATTATTTCATTGATTATTTAGTTAATGAGTCATATCATGTTTTCCCAATATTGTGTTTTATTTTCTTTGGACAAAAAAATGAGAATTAAGATTATGGGAACCAGACTAAAAGGTTGGTTTGAAAGCTCAATAGCAACCTAAAGAACAAATAAATTTTAAGAATAATAACACTTATTTTGTACTTGTTGACTTGACATATTTTTAGTATTTTTTTTTTTAAAATAACTGATATAAAAAGACGTAACATATAATAAATGATTACAAAAGAGTAACATTTATCTAATTCCTAAAGCATTACATGTATGTGCATGTTACATTTGACATTTGTTGTGACAAGACAACAACGAACCAGACTAAAAGGTTGGTTTGAAAGCTCAATAGCAACCTAAAGAACAAATTAATTTTAAGAATAATAACACTTATTTTACATTTGTTGACGTGACATATTTTTAGTAATTTTTTTAAAAAATAACTAATATAAAAAGATGTTACGTCAATTGATATAATAAATGATTACAAAGAATAGCATTTATCTAATTCCTAAAGCATTATATGTATGTGCATGTTACATTTGACATTTGTTGTGACAAGACAACAATGAAAAGAATTTTTGTAGATGGATATCTATAAAATTAATTCATAAATTTCAATTTTTTTTATTAAAAAATAATAATAAATTCCATAGGGTAATTTCAATTACAAACATCAAGTCGAAGGATGGGTTGTATTGCACCTTAAGAGAAGTCAATTATAATCTCAATGAGGAAGGAAATCTGGGTGCCCTACTTTGGCAGGAAGAATTCCAACCACGTACCTTTCCTAGAATGGGAATAAAGGGGAAAAGATATCAATTAAAAATGGTCAAAAGTCATATCATTATTCGCAATTATTGTTAGGTTAGTTTGTAAAAAAGGTTCTCATCAGTAATTATTATGTCTATATTTTGCAGTCAAGGAAGATAGCATGGAACTTCATTAAGAATCAACTTATGAATGAGACTTTCTTAATTTATAATATATTGAAAAACACAATTATACCATGCTATCATATGGTATATCATGGGTTTTTTTGTTTGTTTGTTTTTTTTTTTTTCTATATTATAGTGCTTAGAAAAACCACTAATCTACAAAAATCTTCAGCATAAAGTCATTATGATATAGTGATGATTAGTTAATTAAGGCTATCCACTACATAGGTTAGGGGTTTAGAGTTCTTAATTTGAGCAAAGTCTTATAATATTAGCATTTAAGTTCCCTGACAAGAGAAAGAGAGACATTCTTACCCGACAAATCAATCGGAGTATTACAACTTTTATTATAATTCCCTTATAATTTTACATTACAATTTATATATGACACTATCTATATGAGTGTCATATGATGCCATGTGGGCAGTTCCTATTATAGAACTACAAACTTTATTGTAAATTTTTTAATGACTGATATGATAAGTGTCACATTAATTTATAAAACATTTGTAATAAAAATTATAATACACCTAACAACAATATGTTGGCCATGAGTACATTTAAAGAAAAGGCATAGCAAAATCATAAAGGGACCCTTTTGATAAAAAACAAAGATTGAAAAAGTTGGTATCAATATGATCAATAAGTTAAAAGGACATCAAATTATAGGTTTTGGTCGAGTGTCGAATGATTATTACCTCCAAAAGCCATGCTCTAGATCTAATGCTTTCCAACACATTACACATATAATTTAAAAGAAAAATGTTATATACTATATGTTTAACTTACAACTATCTCTCAGTATTAATATGCAGTCCTAACAAATATTTGATTACTTTACAAAGACTGATACAATGTTAGTTGAGATTGCTGCATCAATATTGTATGATAGTTGTGAAATAAAAGTATAATTGGCCGAGTGTCTAATGATTATTACCTCTAAAAGCCATGCTCTAATGTTGTCCAACACGAGTAATGCTAGAAGTCTATCTCGTGTCACTAAAAAAATAATGTAACTTTTAAAATTACTATTTGATCAAAATTCAATAATGATCAATCACAAGCCTAATAGTAATTTTAAAAGTCACATTATTTTTGAAGTGACACAAAAGAGACATAAGAGGAACTTATAATATTACTCATGCAACACATAATTCAAAAGAAAAATGTTATATACCTATTTTTATCTCACAATTATTTTTCGGCTGATATGCAATCCTAATAAAGAATTTATTTTTTTACAAAGATTGATCCAATATTGGTTTAGATTGCCACGGGTAGAATAAAAATAAAATTTCTACCATTATTCAATTTAAAATACTCAAATGAATGTGATGCAACATTGTTCTTTGGCCTAGTTTGCTAACACCTTTTCTCTTTTTGTTTTGTTTTTTTTTTTTTTCTACCAAAAAAGTTAAAATAATAATAATAATAATAATAATAACTTTAAACACAAAACATTAAATAAAAAATAAACAGATTTAAATAACATTCCTCAATTTAAAGTACCCAAATGGATATGGTGCAACATTGTTCTTAATTTATAATATTTTTCTGGGTAGTTTTGGGATATTCACCCTAAAGGAAGTGTGAAAAAAGATTATTGACCTTTTGGGAAGAGGCTTTTGCATATTATGTGGTCCGGAACGTACACACGATGGCAACTGTACAGTAAGTCACAGACCCCCCTCGGAAAGCGCACTTAAACCTCTCTCTCTCTCTCTAAGTTCTATATACAGCCAAAGAAGAACAAATGGAAGAAGACTAGACTTTCTCAGGAGAGAAAGAAGAAGGGGTGTTTCACTGATCACGGAAGATAGTTCAGAAGATTAAAAAAAAAAAAAAAAAGAAGAAGAACAGATAATTATCATAGTGTATATCCTTTGGTACGCTGCTTTACTATATGCATGCTGATTTTTCTTTGTCTATGTTCTTTTTAAGAGAGAATTAGTGGATTTTCTGATGACTTTGTTCTTGTTGAGTGCATGCATGTGTTGGTCTTGTAGAATTGTTACTTTCTTTGTCTTTCTAGTTTCACTCTGAAGAAATCCCAGGTTTTGTTTTTTTCCACTTTGCTTTAAATTTTTTTCTTCATCTTTTTTTTTTTTTTTTTTTTTGAAATGGTTGATTTTCTCTCGTCTGTTCCTCTGTATATCTGGTGTGGCTCACATGGGTTTTTGTCTATTTGTTGTTCTGCACAAGTGGCACTAACTAATAAGATCTTTACACTTTGAACAAAAAATCCTTTTCATCTTATTTTTAGCTTACATTTTACAAACTCCTGTTTAAGATTTTGATCCGTTGCTTATCTAGGATTTTTTTTCTTCTTCTATTAGTTCGTTTCTGGCAAGTAAGTTGGAGATTAGTGAATGGTCAAACAGTTGTTCCATCCATGGTCTCAAGGTTTTTGTGGGATAAAAACTTTTCATGACTCAATCTTCAGAGATCAGTCAATATTTTGGTGTTTCACGGGTCATTATTGTGTAATTGTAAACAATTGGCAATATGTTGCTCCCACTATGTTTGCCTTTTCTCTGTTTCTTTCTCACTTCTGTTTTTTTAGTTTTATTATACAATACACCCTTTTAATTTGGATTAACAATATAGATTTTTAGAAACAGAAAATAGATAATTCTGATGAGTAACTCATTGGGTTCGTGCAGAATTGTTTGGATGTTGGTAAGCAGTGATCTGCAAGATTTGTCGGTGCCCTGAGAAACGATGCCACATCAGCTATGGTTTGCACTACTAATGATTTACAGGAGTGGAAAGACTTCCCTAAGGGACTTCGGGTGCTTCTCCTTGATGGAGACAGTATTTCTGCTGCAGAGATGAGATCAAAGCTTGAGGCAATGGATTATATTGGTGAGGGATTTCAGATTCCCCTTTTTGTTCTTAGCATTTTTTTTTTCCCAAACCAGAAAATTTGGTTTCCATCTTTTCCCACTTCACCTATCTTTTTTACCATATTGGTAACCCCCTTAAGGTGTCTCATTTCTTTACACAATCTGCATATTGTTTCTTTGAGAAAATTTGGTTTTGGATTTTACTTCTATGGAGCTAAGAAAAGATTGGGGTTGTTAAGATCTTGTAGATTAATCAATTGTTTTTTTTTTTTTTTTGGCTATTGTCAACACAGCTTTTAATGGTGGGTTTTAACTTTTAAATGATGGGCAAAAGCTATTAAAATTCTAAGCACATGTGAACTTTTGTACTTGTTGAAAGTGGTCCAAATGGTGAAAATTAATTTGTTGCTATATTTGGTCCTAATGGTGGAGATTAATATGCTGCTATATTTGGAAATTTCTGATTACCCTTTTCAATATATTCTTTCTTTAACATCTTGTGAAAAAATCTTTTGATCTTAGTGTCTGTCATTGATAATTAGATATTACTAAGAGCAGGGTAAACACCAGAAATGTTGAAGAATTAGTGATTTAAAATTATAATGTTTTAGATCTCTCAAGAAACTATCTTTCATTTTTTTTTTTATTGGATACAGCAAAATTCTTATGTTGTTTTGTTTACTTTCAACTTCTCTCTCACTTTTTGTGTTGCCTTTGTACATATATGTGACGGGCTCACCATTTCTTTTACAGTTTCTACATTCTGCAATGAGAATGAAGCTTTGACAGCAATTTTAGACAAGCCTGGAAGCTTTCATGTTGCTATTGTAGAGGTAATAATCTTTGATTGAAATCACAAGTTATAAAAGTTGTTTTTTTTCTTTTTCTATTTTTTTTTTTTTTTTTTTTTCTAAAAAAAAAAAAATTAAAAAATGCATTATTATAATAACTTACTATTTAGATAATGAGCCTGTATGCTATGTTACATTGTTCCTTTGTATGTTAGGTATCTCTCATAATTGCATGTGGTCACAGGTAGGTCCAAACGACAGTCATGGAAGCTTCAAGTTTCTGGAAACTGCTAAGGACTTGCCGACCATTAGTAAGTTTACAAATTAATCCCAACTCGCCCAGATTCAATGTAAAGGCTTCTTTTATCTTATCCTTATACTCAATGTTTAACTTTCTTTCAGTTATTTGGGTCGTAGTTTATGTTTGTCATCTCTCTCAAAATTTTGTTTAAATGAAACTTGATAACTGCCAATGTCGGTATAAAAATGGCATTAGGAAAAGAGTTTTGGAAAGACTCTCTTCCTTTATGCAATTTCTTATGCCTAGCAATATGATTTTCTGTTGCAGTGACCTCAAACATTCATTGCCTGAGCACCGTGATGAAGTGCATAGCGGTAAGGTTTCATTATCAATGCACATTCAGTCATGCAATCTACTCTTTGGCCTTTCTGGCATTTTCTTTTCTTTTCTAATGCTTTTTTCCTTTTGTTTTTTGGTTCTTTAAAATGAATAATTGATACTTATTAATGCTTCTATTTTGCTGTTTATTTTCAGCTTGGTGCAGTGGAGTTCCTGCGAAAGCCGCTCTCAGAGGACAAACTCAGGAATATTTGGCAGCATGTGGTTCACAAGGTCTGTCTTGATTCTGGGAGCATTACTATGTTGGGACTTACTATCATATATATATATATATATATATAATACAACTGCTGAAAGCTAAAAATGTCTTATGTTGTTAATCCTGAGCAGGCATTCAATACCAAGAGTAGTTTCCTTTCTGAATCATTAAAGCCTGTCAAAGAGTCTGTGGTGTCCATGCTGCAGCTACAACTGGAAAATGGAGAACCTGACAATAAAATATCAGTCGAAACAGAAAATGTGTCTCTTGTCCATGAAAATGACCAGCACTCAGTAGGAAGTGATAAGTACCCAGCTCCTTCTACCCCACAATTGAAACAGGGAGCGCGGTTACTAGATGATGGGGATTGCCAAGACCAAACTAACTGCTCAACAGAAAAAGAGAGCGGTGAGCAAGATGGGGAATCTAAATCTGTCGAAACTACTTGTGGTGAATCAATTGCTGAAGGTACTCTTCAGGAGGGCGAACCTCAAATACCAGGAAAGAATCTGATCAAAGAGGAAGAGGAGTCTGCTGATGGTTTTAAAAATGAGAGAAAGGCGTCTCCTCACCGGCATAATAGAGACGGCCGCAGCAATATAGATGGTGGTGGTGGTGGTCTTGAAAACCTGAGTAAACCATCTGTAAATAATTCTAGTGGGGCTAGAGCTAATCGGAAGAAGATGAAGGTAATCTTGTTAAGAGTACATAACCTAATTTCTCTCATATGATCCAACAATTTGAGAATTCTCGAGAACTAAATAGGAGTATAGAATAGTTTCTCAGTTTTTGCAAAATAGTTTCACATTAATGTTATATGTTATTCTTTTGGTAAGCATTGTGCCCCCTCCCCGAATCCCCACATGGAAAAAGAAAGAAAGCCAACAATATGAAGATCTGCACAGATGCTTGCATACATGCTCATACACGCAAACATATGCAGGAGCTCAAAACCAAAATAACTGCTAAACAACTGAAATTCACTCTTAAACATTCTCCTATATTTCCAAGTATTTGCGTTTAGTGTTCATTAGTGACGCCCTTCAACATTGGAATATGATTACCAAAAGCAAGTTCTTTTATTGTACATTTGAAACTTATGTTTTTAGAATCTTCATTTTTAACCAAATGTGATGTTCAGCAACTCACATCTCCTTCAAGTACTTATTAAAATTTCCTGAATGAGAGCATGCTTGAAGTCTAAGCAAGTCATCAAGACCTCTGATCCATAATGTGATAAGTTATAAAAGCTCTCACTAAAATAACAACAATATTTTCAAAAGTATGAGAAGGTTTAGCAGCTAAGAAGTCTTTTTCACAAGACATACACTTTATATCATTCTTATTATACATAGGGGTTCCATAACCACAGCATATTGTTAAATCACCATTTGTTTTAAAATCGTAAACTGATAAAAAAAAATTGTGAATTTAATAATTTAATTAATACTTCAACACTTTCTCTCTTGTGTGGACTTAAATTCCTCTTTAATAAGTGAAGCTCAATATGTGGAATATTTAATTGAAATAGAAGGTGAATTACAAAGATAGGGTTCGATCTCAGAACCTCTGCTCTGATATCATGTTAAATCATCACTGTCCCGAAAGCTTAAGCTAATGGAAAATGATGAATTTTATTATGTATATAATACTTTAACACATATCCTTTTTGTGTGTTTGTTTTCTTCTTTTGGTCATATCTTCATGATTAGATCTATAAGTAGTACTCCTGGAAGCAAAATTATTCCCTAATTCGAATTGGCTTAAGGATAGCTATTGGACTTGGGAATGAGATAAGAATATAGATTGGTGTTTATGTTTTTGTTTTGGTTTCAGGTAGACTGGACATCAGAACTGCACAAGAAGTTTGTGCATGCAGTTGAACAACTAGGTGTTGATCAAGCCATTCCTTCTCGGATACTAGAGCTCATGAAAGTGGATGGTTTAACGAGGCATAATGTAGCAAGCCATCTCCAGGTTGGCATTGGATGACTCAAATCTACTTTAGTAATGTTTCCAGATATTGTAGCTAAGTTGTTTCACGGCAAGCCTTTTCCAAATCATTCCATCTATTTAAACTTTTAAACTTTAGTTGAATATGAATTTTTTTTCCTTAAGGAAATGAAAATGAAAAAAACAAATCAGTTTGAAGTTGACTCATAATTTCCATCCTGCATGAGTAGAAAGTCTTCATTCACTTGTGTCCAGCAAGAAGAGAACACCATGTTTTTGCCATTGTTGTTACTATGACATTCAACAATTTTGATCGTCTTTATAAAACCTAGGAAGCTTGGATACTTCCAAAGCATGGAAATAACCTCCTGCCATGTATTTTAGTGGGGGAGACACTCTGAAAAGTTAAGTCTCACATTGGGTGGGTGATTGTGACAGTGTACATGGTTTCAAGTCCCACATTGGTTTCTTAATAGATGAAATTGAGCGTTATAAGTAATTTTAGAGAGTTACACTTTTAGTGATGTGTCGATTACTTATAAACAATAAACATCAACTAATATTTTTTGAGTAATAACACATACGTGGCTAGCCCTTTCCTTAGGTTGTGATAGATGCAATATTAAAGTGCGTTGGGGTCAAATATTAGAGAAGGGATCAGACAAAATATTTTGAACATTTGGACAGAATAGCAAACTGGTTATTGTTTTTCTGAAATATTTATGAATATTTTGAGGATATCTATAAAAGTTAAATGTGGATCATAGTAACTTTATACTCTAAATTTGTATTTATTTCTTGTCTATTATTACTTTAATATTAATATTAATATTAATTTTAGATATGTTTTCTAATCTTTGGCATTTAACTAATCGACAAGTTCAAGCTATAACGAATCATATTTTATCATGAATTGTTGTATCATCGAATCACATGCTTGTCTTGCGTTGGTATGGGTTCTTCTAGGTCAAATATGGTAGAATATAGGATTGTCGTATTCAATTTTATACTTTCCATATTGTTTGGGAGAATGATATATTGGCGAGTCTTTTAATGGGCTTATAATATAGCATGTTGAGATACTATTGAACTCAAAAGCTTAAGTCTATGGGTTTGTGCTCAACCATACTATATTAACAACTCAAACTAGTGACATTTTTTCAATGTGGGATTTAATCTTTTTACGCCTACACTTGTAAACTCGACACTTATTAATGTATTCATCATAGTTGGTTTATTGTAATAAACCCTTTTTTGTATTCACTCCACCTACCACATTTATATTTTTCCTATAATAAGGGGTCATTTGTATTGTAAAGACAACCTAGACAATAAGAGCAAAATTTTAATCTTATGCATAAAATCACTTTCTAAGTAAGTTTCAACAAATGGATTAGCTAATCGGATAAATTACCATTGTTGTAAAACAGAAATACAGAATGCACAAGAGACACATCTTGCCCAAGGAAGATGAACGAAGATGGCCACACACAAGAGATGTAATGCAAAGGAGTTATTATCCACAAAGACCGATCATGGCCTTTCCCTCATATCATTCTAATCACACCATCTCCACGGCTCCGATTTATCCTATGTGGGGCTCACCGGGCGGCCACCCCGCCGGAGTCCAGATGTGGGGTTCGCCTGGCTATCCTGCATGGCAACCAACAGATAATTGGCATTGGAAGCAGCCTTATCTTGGGGTAATGGATGTCTTTGTCAAGACAAATGTGCTTATTATTGTCAACAAGCACACCCCACAAACTGGAATTTTAATTTGACTAGCATGATGGGGATTGGTATTTGCATGTCAAGGTCTGATATCTGGTTTTTGTTGAATTTTCAGATGCCTGCTGATACCTGGGGTTGCCCTGTCATGACAACTCCACATAATCCTTATCCTTCCTTCCATCAAGTGAGTATACTGATGAAGATTTTCACTGCCATGTCAAAAAGTGTGCACTTGAGAGTGTATAGCATTTTTTTTCTTATATATGGTCTTCATCTTAATTCCTATTTTCTGAAATGCAGAATACTTCAGGATTTCACCATGCTGGTGCAGTTCATAATAATAGCTGCGGCATCTCACAAAATTCTTTTGAAATTCATCCGGTAAATACTCCACCTTTTCTTGCCCATTATTTTGTTGTAACAAATGTGGTGACCAAGTGAACAGTTTCCTAGGATTTGGTTATGAATTTTGGTGCAGTTTACGCAATGAAGAACATCACCTTATCTTACTGTTGGAAAATAATAAAACAAATTGTAAAATAGGTGGAAATATTTTCACAAGCCAGGAAAGTGTTTGTCACATCTAACTCCATAGCCTAAAAAGGATTAATCCTTTAAAGTCACTGATATAACATAATCTCACCTAATACACAACTAAGGTGTCACTTTGATACATACACACATAGGGGTGGCAAGTCGGATTCGTGTATTGTGTTCGGATTGTGTCATGGTTTACGGTACTAGCTACTAGCTAGCCTTGACATTAATGTGATGTGTTGTATGCAGGCAGAGGAGGTAATTGACAAGGTTGTGAAGGAGGCAATTAGTAGCCCATGGCTGCCATTGCCCTTGGGCCTCAAGCCTCCCTCCACAGAGAGTGTACTAACTGAGCTCTCCAGACAAGGCATCTCCAGAATCCCCCCTCACATCGACGGCTCTAATCATCATCCCCACTGACGTGGCACCGGTCCCACAGGGACTCGGTGGTCTCAACTCAATCAAGTCACATGATCTGTCAGTGGAAGTTTTACAAAAAGTTTGACAGGTGTCATGGACCTGATTGATTGGGACCACCTACACCATTCCCCTCTCAGCACCACCTAACCTGATCCAACATAGAACAACTCACGTGGCCTTTGTGAAGATTCCGCTGAGTGGTAATGTCAGATCGATGACACGTAGACAGAAAACGACACTGATCCTATCCATCGCCACAGTAAAAAGGGGTAAAAACGACAGCCTTTTTGGTCGACAACTTGGGCAGTCGAGAACTGGCCACGTATGTGGCTGCTGTTCCACATGTGGAAGCTTGTGGCTATAAATAGGCCGACAAGAACGTGTTGTTTTGCATAATTTTTCTGATGTAAAAAATGTACAATATTTGACGGTGATGGGAAAAGGGTCCTTCTTGGTGTTGTTGGGTAGGACCCGCTCTGGTGCTTTCTCTAATAATGAAAGGGGTGGTGGACCCATTGACCTCTTCCTTCAATGGGTTCTGGTTTTGTTTGCCCACTGCATGTCTTGTATATAATATTTGAGGTAACAAAACGTAATAATAACAATTTATTTTTGGAGTTCATTTTTTTGAATGCATGATATGGGAATTACTAGAAAGAGAGTATCAAAATAGTCTATGGTGTACCCAAGAATAATTTTCCCAAGTAAAGGGCTCCTTGACCCAAGATAAGCCAATAGAGTCCACCACTAGTAAGTTAGGCTAGGCCAAGGATTGAGAAAATGAGTCTACTAGGTTCAGAAAGACCGCACCCGCAGAGGAATTAGAATTAACTTAAGCATCAAAGTGATTCTTCGTTTGTTGACACATCCGGTAAGGTCTTCTGTTTAGGGTTGGTGTCGCCTGAAGAAATAACATTGAACTATTTGTTCTACCTGATCTCCAAGGTTAGCCTAATCCTTAGGACTAACTTGAGCATCAAAGTGATCCTTTGTCAATACACCCGGAAAGGTCCTTTGTTAAGGGTTGGCGTCGCCCGAAGAGATGACGTTGGACCATCTGTTCTACATCATCCCCAAGGTCAGCCCAATCCTTGGGACTAACTTAAGCATCAAAGTGATCTTTCATTGACACACTTGGTAAGGTCCTTTGTTTAGGGTTGGTGTCGCTTGAAGAGACGATGTTGGACCGTATGTTATACCTAATCCCCAGGGTCAGCCCAATCCTTGGGACTAGACTAGACTACAAAACCAGAGGATCTCAACCGTTGAACTGCAACTCCAGCAGATAGAGCTGAACATGAACAACAGAACAAGCTAGATTATGCACCACAGTCTATGTGCCAAAGCAATTTCCCTCTAGTTTCAGGTTTTTTTTTTTTTTTAAATATTGTATTATACATCAAAGATAAGATTTGTCCAATATTGGAAGAAGGGAAGGATTTAACACTCCTACTAACCTGATTGACTAACAAAACCTGAGAGTTTTGAAGCTAGAATTTGGGCCCTCTTTGAAGGCCATGCCTACACGGGAAATTTATCGGGCCTAGAAAAGTGGTGCAGCCCGGTCTATGTGCCAAGAGCCTCAACTCACATATAGTCCAACACTGAATGGGCTATTATAAGCCCTGTCTATTGACTATTGCAATCTTCACAAGCCCACTAAAAAGGTTGTGTTTTTCACTTTTTTATTTTTCAATATCGTATTTGGAAATTATCATTTAGGATGGCGGTTCAATCGCCTCAAAAAATTTCTCAAAATGGTTAAGTACACATTGGGACATGGGTTCGAATCCCGCAATGAGAATTTTCATACTTGATTAGTGTAAACCACCTTGGTTCTCGTTGATGTTCAGGTGGGGTTAGGTTGGGCTATGACTCTGTCGGATTTGAGGAAGTGCCTGCGGACCAGGAAGTAAGTACTACGGGTGAAGTAAAAGAGCACACGGCGTGCAATTAAAAAAAAAAAAAAAATTTGCACAGGCGTGCACAGCACGCCGTGTGCTGTGAATCAAGACTCAAGTACTGCTATGGTCACGCTCAAGTAGAAGAATCAAAGTTGATCTCTCCTGCTCTTTATCAATTAGAAAAGAGTAGATCACTTATTTTAGAGATTGCAATTTTGAAACTATTACAAATTTGTCGTAATTGTACTATAAATTTGGACCAATTTCAACCAATAAATTGTTCAACAAAACGTACTTTAATGTTCTATTCTGGCCGTTGCAGGCGTGGGGTATGATTTTTGCCTTTAGATTAGGCCCACGCCTATGTGGAGATTCTACTCCAATAATCCTATTCTCCAACGATGCAATTATTATTATTATTATTTTCTCTTTTTAAATTCAAAAAGCACACCTTTTAGAAAACAGTTAGGATGAAAATACTAAACAATAAATCTTTTCCACAAACAAATCTTTTCAATATAGATCCTATTGGAAACACTTTTCAACTTTCCATTATATCAAAAACACTTTTCAAATCAAAACACTCACTAAAAATATACACTTTTTCTTTGTGCCACAAGAACAAGTTGATTGATTGAATCATAGTTGCTTTTATTTTGGGTACAATACTCGAATTTCTGGGTTTTTTTTTTTTTTTTTTTTTTAAACGAGTTACTATTTCTTTCTTCTCTTTTTAAAATAAAAATATTAACAAATAATCAAAAAAATTCAATTTTTTTTTTTAATATTTATGTGACATTATAATACTTTTCAAACAAAAGCTAGAAATTACCCTCTAAAAGACTAAAATGTATTAACAAACCTACCAAAATTTATTTCCTTTGGCATAGAATGGAAAAAAGTATAGGCATGGGATGGGCCTGCAACTATTACCCTACATGCTCTAACATGGGATTTGCCATGTTCTGGTCGGAAGACATAATAATAATAATAATAAATTTAATAATTTATTATTATTATGATGGTTTTGATCTTCTTGAATCTTGACCGGTAGTTGTTATCATTGAACCACCGGTAGGACCTTTTCCTTTATTTTCCTTTTTAAGTATTTACAAATTACACTCTGGCAGATTCTCCCGCCAATGCTCCTACCTAGTTTTTTTTTTATTATTATTTTTTTTTAGTTCAAATTATTATTATTATTTTTAAAAAAATTGAAAATTATTTTATTTACCAATTCAAATCGTACTATTACAATTAATTAAATACAACTTAATATAAGAATGTTGATTATGATTTTAATAATTTGGAATAAATGTAAAATTAATTCATGTGATTAACTTGATTCGTAATTAGTTCACTGTAATATCAAAAATGAACTCAGAGATATACACTAAAAAAATAATTTACTCCCTACAGTCAAATTATGTCTACTGACTTAACAGATTTTCAATAGATTTTCGGTAGTGTGACACATGTCCTATTTAAATCAGTGTCACACTAATATAATTTGTTAAGTTAGTAGATATAATTTGACTATAAAGAATAAATTATTTTTTTTTGGCATATATCAAGGATTTATGAGTTCATTTTGATACAATTAAGTAAACCATAAAGATTGATTTTACATTTTGTCCTAATAATTTTATAAAAACTTAAAACTCTGGGAACCTCAATTTAAAAAATGAAATTATGATTTGCAAAGATAATAGATTATAAATTTATAATGAGTTTTTTTTTTTTTTTTGCTATTAATATTTAGTGATGGTAATAGACTTTATTATTATTTGCTACATCCTTTTCTAATTCAGTTGATATATATATATATATATATATATATATATATATATATATATATTATTGTGAGATGAATTAAAATCACCTGGACGGCTGGACGGTGGACCACATCACCGGCCTAGCACCGATTCTTTAATTTCAACCGTTGATTGTTACTTGCACCGATATTGATTCTGACACGTGTCCTGTTAACATCCCTTACAACGTATAACTGTCTATTCCACTTGTCTATGTTTTCTTGAACATGTTTAGTACTACTAGCAATTTATTGTTTTAATGAAAACAAAGCTAGGGATGACAAATATATTTCTATTTTAAGTGGAAGTTTGTTTTTATTTAAAATAATTATTTTGTTCTTGTTCCTGAAAACATTTGTTTCAAAATAATAATAATAATAATAGAACCGTTTTGAGTATGGCGATTAATTTATTGATCTTCTGAATATTTACATAAAATAAAAACAAAAACAAATAGAATTCAAACTAATGAGCTATTAGTTTCCTTTTGTTGTCCAATTATATTTGATGGGTTTCAATATTTCCTCAGCTTTTTTATTTTTTTTTTATTTTTAAAAAAGAAGACACCAGAATGTGATTATTCTTTTTGGGTAATACTTTTCATCTTTTTCTCTCAATTACTTGGGAAAAAAAAGAGAAGAACACGACGTCGTTTAACTATTGTAAAGTTAAAAAGAAGTGATCCGGGCGCTACCCTCTTCGAACAGTGGTATGATCAACAATGCGAATTGACATTATTAACCAGACAAATATGGTGCTTTAAATGAACGTTTTTCATTTTTTTTTTATTTTTTATTGTTTTTGTTTTTGTTTTTACTATAGACTTAATTCACATGGGCTTCTTTTTTTAAAAGCCTTTTTAAGAGTTTTTTTTTTTTTTTTTTTTTTTAACGTAAGCATAGTCCAATTTTTGAGCTAAATGCATTTATAAATGGTATAAAAATAGTTTTATACTTATCCATATCTCATTATCCGCCTACATATGTGTAAATAGCAGATATAATATCGGTCAGCTCGATATTAGGAACTGAAAATTTGCAATGGATGCCTACATGTGTATAAAAATTTAAGCTAAGCACAGCTAGGGAAAACAAAAACAAAGAACCATCCATAGACACTCATCCTAACTAGAAAAAAAATCAAAGTTAAACCAAACAAAATTAAAAATGGGTAAAAGCTCAGTTTTTAATTTGAACTATCTATTTTTTTAAAATTACACATGTTTTACTATTTCCTCTGATTATTTTATTTATTTATTGTCACTATTTTTAAAGAGAAGAGGCGATCATATTAAAATGTTTTTATTAGTTTAATTGTGGATTATTGAGCTAGCACCCGGCCAGGTTACTTTGAGGAGAGAAACGTAATTCTGCACTGAAATGAAGACAGCGCAAAGAAAATGCCAGCTGTTCACACAAAAAAAAAAAAAAAAAAAAAAGAAAAAACAAGAAAGTGGGGCCTCCTTTTGTTCCATCCAGTTCCACCTTTGAAGTTCTAGACTCTCTCTCTCTCTCTGTGTTTTCAGAATCAGAAAATAGGAAAAAAACAGAGCTCGCAATCTCATATCTCTGATTGTGGAACCATCGGTTATATCTGTAAGTTCTTGAAAATTTCTAAGCTGTCTCTTTCCCATGTTTGCATTTTTAGTTTTGGTGAAGAAGATCTAAGCTAGATTATCCTAATATTTTCAACTTTTTCTTAAAAATAAATTGGATTGTTTGTGTTTCATTTTCTTGATGATTTGTAATTAAAGATGGGAATTCGCATGCATTGGATGATCGGAGCTTATTGGACTCGGATTTTTCTTTTGAAAATGTTCGATTTTGATGATTTTGAGGAATTGCTAACATATTTATAAAAATTCTGTTTGGTTGCTGAGAAAAAGTGATGTAAGAAAGAGAAGTCCACACTGGAAGTTGAAATCAAATGCTGTTTTTTTATTTTTTATTTTTGGCTGGTTATGGTCGAAGCTCAGCTAAGCCAAATGGTTGATTTAGGCAGTATGGCCAAGCTGAATTGAAATTCGTTTTTATGGGTTTTTGTTTTAAAGTTTTTATTTTTGGGACCCCAAATACTGAATTAATCTAAAATGACTAAATCTTACTAAATCTTCTTTCCTTGACTTTTCTCAGCAAGTATATGGATTCATTACTCAATTCTTTGCCCGAGCTTTAAAGATCTTGTAAAATTGATATGCTTATGTTATTGATATTTGGGGTAAATGTGGTGGATTTGTGTAGAAGAAATTGGCAATTGGATGAAATAGGAGAGGCCCATTTGGAGTTTGATTGAAGGGATTAGAGGAATTGTGAACAATGGCATGCAGAGGGTGCTTAGAGTGCGTATTGAAGCTTCTGAACTTCTTATTGACTCTTGTGGGTCTGGCCATGGTGGGCTATGGGATCTACTTACTGGTTGAGTATGAAAGAGCTGCCAGTAACTCCCTTTTGGCCTCACCGGTGAGCGGCGATGAAAGTCTGATACAGCTCGGCCGACCCCTGCTCATGGGTGTTTCCCTGTCAGCTAGTATTTTTGATGACCTTCCGAAAGCTTGGTATGGTGGCTGACAACTTTGGCTTTTATTTTTTGGGTTTCTGAGTTGTAGCTAGTTTTGGTATGGTTGAACTTGTTGAATGACTACTTTATATTTTGAATTCGACATGTCTGATTCCTATTGATTAGATGTTTTATAGCTCAAATTTCTTGAGTTCCACTTGATTTTTGGATGGAATGAGGAAAGGTGAAGGAAAATAATTTATATGGTCATGAAGGAAGGCCATGTTTTAGATTCTCTTGCTTTTCCCTCATTATTTCATTGAGAAAAGAATAGAATGTGAAGTGGGTTTACTTTTGTTTTGTAACTGTAAGTAGTATTGGAATCCTTGCATGTCATCATTGACTCTAATGCATCCTGCTGCTCACGCCTATCTTCTATTCTGTTTACTTATCAAAAAAAAATCATTGACTCTAATGTAACAGATTAAACATGTCTTGGTAAAAATTATTAACAAGATGCTATGGTCATGTTCTGGTGCTGCATTGTTTTCCTCTGGTATGTATTCAATAAATGCTAATGCTCACTGTTAAACTTCTAAGGCAACTTGGTTAGGTGATTATACAATGATCAAATGAAATTCTATTGGGAAGAAAAGAAAAACCTTGTGTGATATTGACAGTGATGCAAGGGCTAACTATATCTCATGTGAAACAGGTGTGTTATGCATCGTATGATTATTCTTTTAATTAAATTTTATTATTGCTTAGTGAAAGCCTGTTGCAAGATCTGCCTCACACACTCTTGAAACTTCTTTTAATACATGGGTCTTTAAACAAATGCATATTAAATGTTTAAAATGTTTTGGTTACATTTAATTGCCGGAAGCAACGATTGATACTGGTTTGAGACATTAGATATTGGTTCCATCTCTCTATTGAGAAATTCCAACACCTAATCAACGTATGTATATGCTACTCTTTGCCAAAGTTTCTTATGTCTGCAAGTTCCAACTTGTTTACTAGATGGTGTGAGATGTTGAGGCTTCCTTAAAAGAGTTTTGCAGTTAGGTTTTTGATGCAATGATGTTTGTATGGTCAAGTTTCAAAAGGATGATGGTATCTGGGCCCTTGGGGATGTTGATAATATGATGGCGATAGTTCTGTAGAAATCGGTATAAGTGTTATATGTACTTAGTTTTTAGTATCCAAGAATAACACACCAATAAGATCTATGTATCTTTGCCTTTGTGCTCGTATAGTTAACTTATAGAGTTATAATACTCGGAGTTGCTAGACAGATTATTCTTTTTGCCTGTTGATCCTATATAGAATATAGTGCTATGCACTCCCATCAATCTTTTCTCATTGAATTTTCTCTTAGAGTCCTTCCTCTTTTGTTATTGGTGTTACATCGACCTTTTTCTTTTCTAAGAGTTACACAAGTATAATTGCTTCATGTATAGCATATAGATTGATGGCCCAAATCAACTAACTTAAATTTATCGAAACCTACTTATCAAAAACAAAAATTAATGAAACCTGTGTATCACAAGCACTTGGTATTGGCTATACTAATTGATTTCTGCCACTCAGGCCAATTGTTTATGGTATTCATCAAATAATTATGGCCCATTATATTTTTGTCTCAACTCATATTATTTGTGGCCTCCATACATCTTTATAAGGCCTCCAAATTGAACAAATTGAGTCAGAACGCTCCTTTACTTGATAGTTAAGATAGCTAGGCAAGGCTAATGGATGGCCTCTCTGGAAGCTAAGCTTATTGGAACCCAAAGGCTTTAATTAGTCAACTAATCAGCATTACCAACTTTGGCTTTCTTGTGGGCTTGCTGCACTTGACATTCCCTAACCAGTCTAATTGCAATTAAGGCAGAAATGCTACCATTGTTCAGCTTCTGTATAACTTGAGCAATTGAACCAAAATTAACCTCCTCTACATGCTGACCAGCCTAGATCAAAAGCTGAATCATGCTTAGCTGAATTTGGGTTGAGAGTCTATCTTGATTTCAATGCCTTAAGCAGAAAGCTTTGGCTTCTAGGCTTATAGCATCTCTAATTTGATTTATTTTTTTATAACCAGTAGATTTTTTTGTGTGGTCAAGAGGCGATGGGGTCAAATGGCATCTCTACTCCCCATAAGCATGGATGGTGGGTATGGTCACAGGTTCAAGTCTTGTGGTGCTTGTGAGTTAGTTTCCAAATGAAAAGGAAAAAGAAAAAGAAATTCATCAAATATGAGTTTACGAAACTTGGTCTTAGGCATTGGCTTGTAGTATTTCTAGTTTGCCCTTTTTTTTTTCCTGCATCCCAATATATATATATATATATTTTTCCTACAACCATTAGTTATTCCGTTTCTTGTATTATATGTATATATGTTGTTCAATGAACCTATACTGACTCCTAGAGATATTCTTATTCATATTTTTATATTTATAGACCATTTGGAGGGCTTCAAACGATGCAATTGACTGAAATTATTTGCACCATTTATTGTCTAGGAATTGCCTAATTCTGTTTTTTGTATCATGTCTCTGCAGGTTCATATACTTGTTTATTGGAATAGGACTGATTCTCTTCATCGTCTCTTTTTTTGGTTGTGTCGGAGCTGTAACAGGGAATGGATGCTGCTTGACTTGTGTATCCAAATAACCGAGATATTTTTCTTAGAATTGATATTATTCATTAGAAAAAAGCAAGATATATATGTCATAGCTTATCCATTGAAGAATAACTACAATGCAGCCATTGTATGCACCATTCCCATGCATACTATTATCATGCATCATGGCATGCCATAAAACATTCAATGGCTTATAGATTGCTCTTGTATCATGCTCCTTTTATGTTGTTTTTGTTTTTGTTTTTCGGGTATTATTGGTTTCCTTAAGCCAAGATAGTACTCGGTATTGGTGATCTTGTTGATTTTGTTAGAGCTGGGATTTGCGGCCTTCATATATTTTGACAAAAGCTGGGAATCAGTGAGTGTTGTTTTAATGGATGTTTTCAAATTTAAGTTGGTGTGTTTGGTCACCTAATTAGTTGTATGAGTTTGTTTCTAGGAAATTCCCACAGACAGCACTGGAGATTTTGAGGTGATATATGACTTTCTGAAAGAGCACTGGGAAATTGTAAAATGGGTTGCTCTTGGAGCTGTTGTTTTGGAGGTAAGCACAACATGAATCCCTTCACTTTTGTTGAAGAATTAAGATTTTCAAAATGTTAAAAATCATGTCTCAAGAATATTCAGTGTTTGTGTAGGCTCCGTTTGATGAAGTAGAAATACGATGGGGTTCTTGAGCATAAAGATGCAAAGAATTTTTGAATGACAATATTTCTTTTTCAAATACAGTAATTCACCTTTTATATTTGTTCCTTTTGTCTGGTAAGAGCCTTGGTCTTTGTGGTAATCCATGAGGTCTAATGGTCGAATCCCCTGGGGTGCAAACAATTCCTTGGGGCCAGCCTGCCGGCAAGGTCGGAGTATTACCCGATCTGTGTAGAGAGGGTGTTTTACATGGGTCCGAGGTTTACTTAACCAGGGGTGGGTACATGGGTACATGAAGTGGCCCTGCCTTGGAGGGGTTCCTCGTTATAAAAAAAAATGTTCCCTTGTGGACTTGCATGCCATCTTGATCTATCCCCTCAACCTTTACCATGAAAGGACGAAAAGAAAATTAGAGACATGTATAAATATTGGTGTGGATGAAGTAAGAAATAAATATTGAGATGGGAGTGTTTTTGTGACGTTATTTCAAACCCTCTCTTTCCCCCCAAATGATTTTGGACTTTTGTATTGGGTACAATCTGAGAAGCACTGGTTAATAAAAGTGTTCATTTTGGCTCTTTTATTAGGATTCTCCATTGAATTGCAGGCACTCCTATTCTTTCTGGCGCTTGTGGTCAGGGCAGCAAACAGACCAGTAGAGTATGACAGTGATGATGAGCTCATTAATGCCCCAAGGCAACAGATTAGGCAGCCATTACTTCCACCAGCTGCAGGTGTACCTGTTGCTGGCACCCTTGACCAGCGTCCTGGTAGAAGTGATGCTTGGAGTGCACGCATGAGAGAAAAGGTATAATCTGTTCTAGCTGAAGATTTCCTTTTGAGTATTTTAAGTATGTTTTTTCTGGGGTTTCCATCTGGCAGTCTTGAATGATCTTCTGAACTCTATATGAACCAGTATGGGCTCGATACGTCCGAGTTTACGTACAACCCATCGGAGTCGCACAGGCTCCAGCAAGCTGCCACACAGCCAGCAGAAGAAAGGAGCCGTTGCACCATCATGTAATGACTTGATAAATTTTGTCGGGTTGGTTTTTGAAGGTAGCTGCCATGGATAATTGTGTCTAAACTTCAAATTTATCTGATGCTGATCTTTTTCTCTTTGTTGAGTTTGTGTAGAACACAAATTTTTCAGGATCTTTTCTTGTTCCCCGACCCCCTTGTGATTTTATCCCAAAAACAAATCTTTTCCTTTGTAGTAGTACCATTTGGTGTGTAAATGAACAATTCTTTTCTTATGGAGTTGCAGGTGAGCATTGTTTATCTACGGAATTATGAACAAATTCTGCCCAGTTTCTTTAATATGAAAAAAAAAAAGAAAAAAAAAAAAGAAAAGCCCTAAAGTTCAACATGATTTCGGCAGATAGATTGGTCAACATTTTTCTAAAAGAAATAAAAAAGGATTCACATACCAAACCCTCATTTACAAAAAAACAAAACCCATAAAAAGAGTAGAAACAAAAATATTGAAACAAGGCTACGGAAGGGAGATCTTCTACAATTTTTTATCTAACGACGAGAGAAGACGAGAATTGTAAAAAATTAAGACGAGAGACCTCCTTGCCCGAGTAGAGAGAAGGAACCGTGGGCGCCCTAATCCATAGGTTTTACTATGGGGGGCCCTCCATAGTGGATAATCGGCTGGGTCGTGACGGTCGACGTTTGGGCCCAAAACCGTTGCCCAATTTGATCTGGCCTCATCTGTCTGGATGGGATCGCCCCCACAACAAACTTTCAACACTTGAAACCGCGTAAAGATTGATTACATCATTTGTGATTAACATATTCAATTACACGACATGCGTTCTTTCACTTTCATTGCCTTAAAAAGTTATCAATTAAATATCTAAACGCAGAAGGTTGAAAAAGACGAACTCATTTTCGTCGCCATTTAGAGGGTCCCCATTGTTAGTGCATGTCGGTATCAGTGGTTCGGTTCTTCGCCATTTCTTTTTCGGCAACCAAACTTGGTGTGTGGTCCAATTTCTCTCTTGTTGGACAAGGACACTCAAGTTGGTGGGTTTTGCTCAAGGTATACCTGTGTGCTTGTTTTGGGATCTTCTTGTTGGTGCTGGAGAATGTAAAATGATCATGATAGATGTTTCCAGTATACAAGGGGCTCCATCACGTGTGGTGTGACTATAGTAGGACCTGCTTTGTTTGTGAGCTGCATATGAGGGTCAAGATGGTAGAAATCGCAGACACTCCTTCAAATTCGACTGAGTTATAGTCTGATTCAACCCCATCAAGGTATTAATGGAACCAAAAGCTGCAAATACTAATAGGATTGAAGATTTCTATTTTGAGAGTCAAACTCTCACCCTAATACACATGCCCAACCACTTGGAGATTTCCGTGAGGCTACTAAACGACTAACACCGATGGTTTTGACATGCTATACGTTAACTTCTACATTAAAACTTGAATCGTCAAATGGGGTTAAAGCAACCAAATGATGCATATATCGTACAAAAACATGTATGCCGTTTTTGCTATAAATTGAGGTGCAATATAAGTACAATTTCTAGAAAATATTAGATTATAAATTAAATAATTAAATTCATCAATTCTTGTAAACTTAATTTTTTGATACAAGCAATGATTTAACATTATACATATTATTTGCCAATTTTATGAGGGTTTTATGGACTTAATTTCCTTTTTCTTTGGCAATACTAATAGTTTGATAAAGACATTTTTGAAATGTAATGCATATATGCATGAGTTGACATATCACATATCCTGTCCAAACAGGAGATGTTGCCTTGGTACGTGCTACATATTGGAGTTATTCTCCTTGGACTCTTCGCTAACTTCATATGCTTATAATTCAATCCCATTAAGATTCAAAAGCTCTTGTCAAATTCAATCCAATTTATGGATAGAGACCACTACACTAGTTGCTGCCTTATCACTTGCTTGGATTGAGACTAGCTACTTCATTGCCAGCCAAATTAGTAGATTATTGTACAGTACTTAAGATGTTCTTTTTTTTTTTTTTTTATAAGTTACGCACTGGGTGGCAATTTGTGTTAACGGGTCAGGTTTGGATCGTATCAACCCTAATTATGCATCTATTCAATACATCTTGAACCCATATGGTACACTTTTTCATGTCATATTTATAAAATGAGCAATGATATATAGAACACCCAGCGCGAGTGAACAATGTTTACGCTAGGTGAATAGCAGTATAGATTTTAAAAAAATAATATTAAAATTTGTTTGAAACAGTAATATTCGTACTGTTGTTCACTCACGCCGGGTTTCCTATAAATCACTACTCTTATAAAAGACCTAAGTGCTGTTTAAGATATAGGTAATTGGTATTTGTTTTTTGAAAGACTTTAATAGGTCGGTAGCATATATCTCACTGTTCTTTTCTAGCATGTTGAATTGAGTAATAGGGTTCACAGTTGTGCCAAAATAGAAAAAGAAGAAAAAAACAAATGTCTTGGTGCTGTATACAATGTCCACCACCTGCTACAAAGAAATATATAATTTATTTTGATTTTATGAATCAAGGCCAGCAGGACCACCGATTCAAATGTCTGTTCTAACCAGATTGTCAAAAAGGATCGATGGATTCTTTCTTTTTTTGCCTCTTTCTTGTTTTGGTCGGTTGAAAGTGTTTCATGGATTAAACAATAGAAAGCAATCTTGCTTTTTCGTTAAATTAATCCTACGTTTTTGAGATTAGACTAATTAAGTTAATTTATGCCTTTGAACAATGGGATTTTTTTTTTTGAGCAATCAGCAATGTCTTTTTCTGGTAAGTATTATTTGTTAGGCCATCCCAATTATTTGTGGAGTTAATGATATTTTTTTCTTTGGCTCAAAATGGATGTGTGTGAGTTGCAAATGACATAATCAATCCATTTTCAAATATGGAATTGTCATTGGTATTTGAAATATTTGTAGGCATTAGCCCTTTAAATTACTAACCCCATTCATTGCATTCAATGGGTTATGCCCTTTAAAAAATGAAAAAAAAAAAAAAAAAAAGAGACAAAAAACTACTTATTTATTACATTTGTTTGTAGTTGTATCCAACTGATCTTTGGAATATCAAAAATACCAAACAAATCTATGAGGCATGCTATTTTTTCAAAATGGTTTATGTTGTCAGCTGCTTGATAGAAACCTTTAGAAACCTTTAGATTCACGCATGGATTCATGTCACAATCAATTCTTAGTTGACACTTGACATTATTGATGATTCAACTTAATGTAAAATTATAGTTTTAGCCTTAAAAAAAGAAAAAAGAAAAAGTAAAAAAGAAAAAAGAAAAAGAGGGAGGTATCCCTCACCAACTAAAGGGCAACCACTTGAAAGATTTAGGAGGGATTAACCTTTTCTTGCCATATGAGGGGTGGTCGATCACCCCTCACCTGGGGAAAGAGCGACCTTTCCTCATAAGGTGGCGGTCGGCTGTCCGACACGAGTGATGGGTGGTCACCTCTTAGAGAGGGGCAAGCAAGGCATAGGTCTAAATTTAAATGAAAGAAATTTTTAGTTGTATTTGTATCATTTAAGATGACAAACTTTACTAGGGATAGTAAAGAAATCTTTTGTTTACTTCCATTTTAGCATATGTCCTCGTTATATCCTTCCATGTTGTTTGTGTGTCCGTTGGTTTCCTTCAAAACTTTCAATTAGTGGGTACTGCTAGAAAGTGCATACAAGTTGAGTGGGGAGTAGCAAAGCCTTGTTGGGACTTCTCTTGAGTACACAAATTATGGATCTTTCCACAATGTTTTTCGCATTGAGGACCAAAAATTACTCTTTTTGTTACCATTGATGCTTCCATTGTGCTGTCCCTGTCGAGAAATAATGTTTTTTTGTTTTTCACTAATGAGAGAATGTTTAAAGCTCGTTAGTGTGGGGGTAAATGTCATGCCCCAAAAGTTCCCACCTTATAAAGTAGAGCATTGAACTTAACTGTCTTACACTTTCACCCTTAATATTGCCCACACATGATGGAGACGAATATTATACTGTTGGAAGATAAACCAACTTCCCTTTGCTTGTGAGCTTTTTTACATTTCTAAGAGTATCTCATGTCAAGAGTTGACGATGGAGACACAACTCTAAATCCGATTTGATACCATTTGTTGGGAGATAAAGCGGTTATGAAATTTTTTTTACCAAGAGTACATTAATATACATAGTTGAACACAACTGTAGCTCAAAATTCTAAGCTAATGGGCTAAGGTCTACTTAGGTATATTAAGTACTTTTTTTTTTTTTTTTCTTAATGTGGGACACAACACTCACAAGTGCACAACATATACATGTTGCTACAAATTTTGTTTAAACTATAGCCGCATTAATGGAAATCTTGGGAATCTGAGCAGGATATGCGAAGCATATCTATATCCACATCTGTTTGATGTTTGAAGTCCCTTTTATGATATTTGTGCCATACATGAGATATGTGAAAATGCATGCATGGACTTGAAAGTCAGATTTTTATCTGGGGTATTGATTAAGAAAATTCATTTCATTTTCAAGAAGCATATATAGGACCATTTCCCAGATATATATCCACCGACCCTGATTGTGAGATGATTAAGGAAGGATTAGGTGAGACGTAATTGGAATGTACGGAAATGGAGTTAAAAACATATAGGAAAATTCAAATTATGTGTCGTGTTTGAACGACTTGAGATGCGTTCAAACGAGACAACCCGTTAACTTGAACACCATTCAAATATTGTTCGAACGAGATAAGGGCGGTTCAAACTCGATGTCTTTGTGTGCACTTAGATAAATTCGAAACACGAAAGCTAGGGCTTTAAAACCCTAGCCAAACCCTTCAACCACCATTTTGTGTGAGAACCATTTCAAGAGATCGAGAGAGAGATCGAGAGAGAGAGAGAGAGAGAAGAGAAAAATGAGGGAACTTTTGGGTTAAATAATGAGTTTTAAAGAAAGTCCTCATAGAAAGACTTAAGCTTCCTTATAAAAATGTTCAGTCTTTGCATCATTCCTTGTTTTTAAAAGTGCAACGGTCATTTTAAAAGTTAAATTGTAATTTTGTTAAATATTAAACGCGTTGTTAAAAAAAATACGTTCTTATTAACCGCGTTATAAAATTATGTACCTTTTTAAACCGTTAAATGAAAAGAATCCTTAAAGATAATTATTTTTTGAAGGGAAACCAATAAAAAAATGACATAGCATCAAAAACTAATTTGTCCTCCTCCTCGTCCATAAATAAAAATCCTAAAGAGTCACGGCCTTAATACTGTTCCATCATTTCAAATGTTCACTGTGGAATAAGCCCGCAATGTAGAAACAAGATATGAACACTTTGACATATTCCACCCCCCATTTTGGATTGCTCCCGCTCACCCCACAAGTGGTACAGCTGCCGTACCCATGTTCACAACCTCACAGAGCCAAACATAATATTGATATCTCCCTTAATTTCCGGCCGCCCATTTCTTTGTTATTCTAATTGCATGGCTGATATCAAAAGTCTTCAACGTTGTTGTCGGTCTTCTTTTCTTGGTTGTGTGTGTGTGGGTAATGGTTTTACCAGCGAAAAAGTGGTAGGTTTTAACAGTGGAAAACTCAAGAGGTTCTCTCATTCACATATAGTGGAGCAATGGGTCCATCTCTTTGGTCACGTATTTTGCAGGGTATGGGTCATTTTCACACGCAATATTGTTATATAATATTTACATGGTTGGCTTAATATTATTATATTTATGCAGTTGGATATGAAGATGAAGTCATAGATTTTACAGAGAAATTACGGTGGACCGCCCTGCCAATGGGTCTACAGCTGCCCTCAACATAATATTTGTTAAATTTACTTTTGATTACCCATTTGACTTGAATTCTATTTTTTTAGTGTCAACCCGTTTGTTTTGTTTAAGGATATTTTATTATTAGGACAGCCAATTATGGCAGTTACATTAGGGGCCTGCGTTACTGCACTCTTGAGTCTAGATTTGTAGTGGGGAATACCCACTTGGGTTTTCTTAATTCTTAAATGTAATAAGCTTTTGGGTTCGTTAAGTTGTGGGCAATTATTGTACTTGCTTGTATTTGAATATGTAATTGTGTTTTTTCCCCTCCCCTAAAATGGGGTTTCTTAGATTATATCTTGCTTTTCACTCTTCTGTCATTGGCTTTGGCCATTCTGCCCACCAACTTGCCAAAAAAAATAAATTAATAAATTGCTGTAGGATAAAGGGATTTCAGGGCTATATATATATCTGTTTTCATGAAAATGACGTTTTAGCTTTTTTGGAATTTTTGAGTTGTTATTGAATATTCAACAATATCATGCTTTTTTATGTTATGTATTTGAAAATTGCAACATGGGGGAAGGACCATGGAGTATTCTTTTTCGCAAGTTGAGGTTGAAGATGTCTGATAGATATGTCCACACTTTATCCGTCCTTTCTATTTGGTCTTTAATATGAATCTTCCTTTTATTTGGCATCAAATAAGCCTACCCTTTAGACCTTCTCATCTTGTTGTGTCTGAGAAACCTATATTTAAATATTACTTTCCTTGAACTGCGACAATTGCATGCCAGTGGCTGCTTCAATATTCAAGGACCTCTGCCTTGAAAGTATAGTATATAAGTGTTGCTGGCCTCCAGTGCTAATTCCTGAGCTTGAAACAATGAGAGCCAAGCGAGGGAAGCGCCCTGAGGTATGCCTGAATGTCATCTAGTTCTTGTTTTAACCAGTTTTTGTGTGTTAAGATTATATATGTATATATACATATCGTAGTTGATGATTTATTTGGCCAATTGCACTTGATTGCAGCCCTTTTGGCCTTCCATTGTGGTGAAGAAATGGTTAAATATAAAGCCTCAAGTGTATGATTTCAGTGAAGATGAGGCTGACACTGAAGCTGAGAGTGAAGATGATGGTATGGTTTTAGCTTGTTTACCATGTCAAGTTAAATGTTCTGCTTTCTGTGCTTTGATCATGGTTTCTGCAATTTTTGTCCAGCTTGCTCTGTTAAAGATGCCAGAATTCACGCGGATGAGGATCATGCCCATAGGACACAGGGGAACCAATCCATATGCCCCACTCAAACTTCAGGCACTACTTCATTTTGTTCTGTTTTTTGGGTGATTGGTCCTATTAGAATGAAACTGCTTTCTCAATTAAATTCTATTCCATGCTTAAAATTATTCATATTTGTTGGCATCTTCACTATTACTGGAATCTTTTACCATTTACCAGTGCTTATTTTTTCTAAGAACATTTGAGGTTCTGCTCCTTTTTATTTTAATTATATAATATTGTGGAACTCTCATCTGTCTGGTATTCCTCTTTTTGTCTCTATATAGTTTTTCTATTACTTCTTTGTTGAAATTCAAATTATTTATTCTTATTTGGCGGCTATTATGGCCAAAATCTGTTTTTCTTTTTTCCTTTTTTATGTCATTGTTGTGTGGATCATGGAAAGGACAAGAGAAAGGGTAGCAGAAAGATTTAAGTTCGTTTAGAACAGGAAGTAAATTTAAAGTAGTTTTGAGCATTTTTCTTTCGGTTTCATCATGCTTTCTGAGATCTGAACAAAGTAACTTCTTCATCAATTAGCTAGCTCAGTAATTTTTAAGGCTATTGTCACCTGATAAATATCATCTATGCTTTTGATTTCCATTAATCCAGATACACCTTCCAATGGCTATCGGTTAAGACACAGGAGAGGAAAATCAGAAACTTTGCGTGCGCAGTACATAAATACAAAGGATATGAGGTTTGGCAATAACCTGCCTATGCTATCTTTAAGAAGTACTGTTTTGGTCCTTACCGGTATTCTAATGACATTTAATTTATTGTAGGGTGACAATTGGTACTTGGAATGTTGCTGGAAGAGTTCCAGATGAAAATCTTGAGATTGATGACTGGCTTTGTACAGAAGAGCCAGCCGATATTTACATTCTTGGGTGAGTAATTCCTCATCCCTGGGACTGGTGCTTTATTAAAAGATGGGTAATGGCTAAGATATGTTTGATTATAAAAGCTAAAAGAGCCTAAGAATTTTTTTTCTTTTGAACAATTTATGGTCAAAGAATATTTTCTATTCAAAGCCAATCGAACTAATAAGTTCAAGAATAAACAGTGAATAACAGTAGAATAATGAACTTAATTAAAAAATGACAAACTTCTAATGGGCTGCTTGGATATTGTATGAAAATTATATATTGCATAGAATTGTTTAATTTCCTTCTACTTTTGATAGATTTAGTGAGGTTCATTACATTTCTTATGTGATTGGGCTATAGTCTGCCCCGGGGGGGGGGGGGGGGGGGGGGGGGGCGGCGTGGTGGGTTTCTTCTTTTATTTTCCTTCATGATTAATTTTTTTACACTTATTATGTAAAAGAGACTAGATTGATTTAGTATTCAAGGATGTTCGAACTACCCATAATCATATAATTTGATTTTCTTTTAAATCCTAAATGACTGTATTTATATTTGTCAAGTTTCCAACCACTTTTAGAGTAATAGGTGCAGCCTGGTGAAAAGAAAGTTTAAGTCTATGCTATTAGAGGAGAGTTACATGTAAGAGGAATTGAATCCCAGTTTCCAAACCCTAGGATCCTAGGTGCATGTTGTCATAGCATTAATGTTTATATGTGTTAGGTTTTTTATTGGCAAATTTAGTGACAAAATGACTATGGATGTAAGTTTTAGTACTAGGGTTGAATCAAGACATTTTTAGAGCTTAAAGAATAAAATAAGAAGCTGAAGAGTCACTTGAATGAGATCAGGTTCATTCGAACAAGTTGCTACAGAGTTCCAAAATGCTTTGTTTGCTATCTCGGTCAATTCTAGTCCAAAGGAGAATCAAAAGGAGTTCTAGAAAGCCGCGTTCTGTGGTTCGGTCGAATGAGTGGAACACATAATGCTTTGGTTGAAATCTCGTTCGGAATTGGTTAGGAAGAAGCAAGTTCGTATAGGTGAAACCCTAGAGTTCGTTTGAACGAACTTAAATTCATTCAAACAAAAATTGCAGCAGTAAAAAGTCACCCTAGCGAACGTCCCAGCTTCAATTTTCTTAATTGCAAGCATCTCCGGGACATAATCTTTCAGCTTGCCGACTTATTCCAAAAAAGGCCTTGTTTTCTCCCGGTCTATATAAGCCTCACATACCACGAATTCTGAACATTGAGATAGGCACTATTACTTTGTTTAGCGAGAAGTTTGCCATGGATATAGAGCCTAAGCATATCATAAACTTCTCTTAGTTTATTCATAGCCTTTCAACCCACAAAATAGCTTTCAAGCATTAGAGTTATGATTTGAAGCAGACGAGGTTCGTTTGTGAACATGACCCATATAGAAGAAGACTAGAGGTTTTGGAGACACTGAGGTGGGAGGTGAACGTGTTGTAACGCATTGCATTTCAAAAATGGATCGATATCTTTTCTTGTTTCAGTTTTTCTTCATCTATGAACTTGTTTTTGTGGTTTTCCCGACTCTGAAGTTATCAGAATACATGCATCCTCAATGTCTAATAAGAGGCTTCATTCTAGATTTGATAAGAATTTGTATCAGAATAGCTATGCAGAACACGATTGTGTGAATCTTTTACCATGGACCTCCATGTGGACTCTGCATAACTATCCTTTTATATCTGCTAGTCTACAGAGATTGTGGAGGGCTACTTATTGGGTGATTAGTTTGAGCTGCATAACTAATATGGTATATTTTCCTTGCTTGACAATTGTTCTTGGCAAAGGTTCTGCGACCAACCAGCTTTCCATGATTTTGGCAGTCAACTATTAGTGTTCACCTTGTGTCTGAGAGCATATTGTGGAGTAATTTCAAACCTTGATGGATTACACTTTAGAAGAGAACGTTAAATTCTTATGCAGACACATTAAGAAAGAAATAGTGTTTATCCATCTGTGCTACCAGCATAATAATGGACCACAATGACTCCTCCAAATTCAGACTCAAAATACTTCAAGGTCTTTGAACTGGAATAAATTCTGTTCATATTGCATTGTTACAAATTTTTTAAATACTTTGGAAACAAGCGGATACTAATATTTAAATGTGGCCTCAAATGTGTCCCTCATTTCAAGAAGCGACATGTTGCATGGTCATATGTTCCTGTTTGCTTAGGCTGTAATTTTTTTCTGTTTACACATATATCTTTTATATTCAAAACCTCAAAACTAAAAGTTCTTGTGCTGTCCTTAATGATTTGAGAATTTGACGTTGATGCTTTAACTGCATTGTAATGCTTTCTCTCTCTCTCTCTCTCTCTCTCTCTCCACAATGGTCATTTTTTGGTTGTGACCAAACTTTTGGCTGAGAAGTTTCATACATCTACTGATTTTCTTACAATTTATTTGCCCTTTCCAGTTTCCAGGAGGTAGTCCCTTTGAATGCTGGGAATGTACTGGGAGCAGAGGATAACAGGCCCATTCCAAAATGGGAGGCAATCATACGAAAAACTCTCAATAAATCTTTGGAACCTGAAAGCAAATACAAGAGCTATAGTGCCCCACCCTCCCCAGTGTTAAGAACTTCTTCTGTTGCTGATGAACTTGCAGCTGAGGTTGACGCTCATCCATTAGACATGATGAACGAGCAATATGTCAGCTCAGCACAACGTTATGACATGGAACAAGAGGCATTAGATAGAGTAATGGATATTGGAATGAATTTACAATTGAAGAGAATATATGGTATTGATTGCGACCGCAGATTAGACTGGCCTGAGCACTCGTTAGATGCTACGCCTCAAGTGATCTCCTCCAATTCAAAATTGCGGAGAGTATTTAGCAGTTCTGGAAGAATTGGCTTCAACTTGACAGAGAATTCTCTACTATTAAGTCCAAAATGTTTTGCATTAGATGATGTTAGATTGAAACGTTCGCACCATAGCTCTGGTAATCTAGGCTTGATGCCGATGGAACAGCAAGAGAAACCTGAAGTTCTTGATTCTATCTCTGATGCATCCAGCACATTTTCTGATGAGGAAGATGACAACTTCTGTGATTTTCCACAGGAGCAGCATAATTATGAAGTAATGAAAAATAGTGGGAAGTCACGTCCTACATATGTGCGAATTGTCAGCAAGCAGATGGTAGGAATTTACGTATCGATTTGGGTGCGTAAGAGGTTGAGAAGACATATCAACAACTTGAAAGTTTCTCTTGTTGGAGTTGGCCTAATGGGCTACATGGGAAACAAGGTAATGCCTATACTTTTCATGCTATTAGTCCAAAAACTTTTGTAGCAAATGTGTTCCCCTTCCTCAACGTGCACATACACACAAAAAGGTGGGTTGGGAAGGGGGAGTGAATTTCCTTTCCCTGAGGCCACCTCGGGAATTTGAAAACTGTGTTGATTGTGCTGACATTATTCTGTCTTCCAAATATATTGATATGTATAATGACCCAATCGGAAAAAGGAATTAACATTGCAGTGTCATGATTGGGTTCATAACCTCTACAATTTCTTGTTATTACATTATTTCAACAGTCCACAGAGAATTACATCCCACTGCATCATGCTATGAAGGGGTGCTGCCTCCATACTACTATATGGTGAGCAATATTTGGTTAGTTCACTTTATTTATGTTTATAATACTGCAAGAGCGCCCTCCATATTGTGATGCATTGCAATGTGACTGGTGGCAGGCAGGAAATTGTAGAGGAGATGACATGTCACTATACGTATGATGATTATTGAACCTGATTGTTTTGACGTTACTGGATGTCTTAACAAACTGCTGGTTGCTGATGTAGGGCTCTGTTTCTGTTAGCATGTCTTTGTTTCAATCACGGATGTGCTTTGTATGTTCTCATCTGACCTCGGGTCAGAAGGATGGGGCTGATCAGAGGCGTAATTCTGATGTTTTTGAAATTATACGACGAACCCGTTTCTCATCTATCTTCGATGCAGATCAACCACAGACAATTCCTTCTCATGAGTAAGCATCATTTTGGAATTTGAAATTCCATTTACATTACACAATATGTTCATGTGATCTTTATTTTTTTATGGAAACTTGTTGGAGCCTAGAATTTGGACTTTGTCATTTGCCTATGTTTCTGAATTATTATTCAAATTTGTTCTCATGTTGGAGGTTTGATTTTGCTGGTTTTGAGACTTGGCCGGGCAATTATGATGTTTGAGTAACTTATAGAACATTGATACTAGTATATGACTTATATTGGACATATACTCATGCTTCCTTTTCATAAGTAACAAAAGTCGTTAATGCAATTGCTTCATATAGTAATTTTAACAGTTGGATCTTCTCATATATCATTTTGTCTCCATAATTTTTACCTTGAATGTGGATTTGTGATTGGATGCCACTGTAAACAGTCAGATATTCTGGTTTGGAGATTTGAATTATCGTATCAATATGTTGGATACGGAAATGAGGAAACTGGTTGCTCTGAGAAGATGGGATGAACTTCTCAACAATGATCAGGTGGAGAGTCATAATGCTCTAATATCCCACGGCTGTTGCTGTTTTTTGCTCCCCCCCACCCCCGCCCCCTCTTTTTGAAATTTCATTCTTATTTTTGATTGGATTAATGTTTAATGCCATCATCTAATGCTGCAGTTAAACAAAGAACTCCGGAGTGGGCATGTGTTTGATGGATGGAAAGAAGGGGTTATAGACTTTCCACCCACTTACAAGTATGAATTCAACTCTGATAGTTATGTTGGTGAAAACCCAAAAGAAGGGGAGAAGAAGAGATCTCCAGCCTGGTAAGTACTACTTTCTTTGGACTAACAAGATTGCACACATAGGCAGGAGTGGAACTAGAATGTTAATAATGTTATTATTAGCATGTATAATAATACATGTATATATACATATATGATCCTAAAAATAATAATATGTAACGGGTCCTAATGAATCAGTAACAAACTAGTGGTTAATGTAGTATATACTAATATACAAAGTATATTAAATAATTGTTGTGCTTTTTTCAAGTTCATCAGTTTGTCAAAATTTTGAACCCAACACCAAACCTTTCTTACTGGTTTTTCTAATTTTGAAGCCAAACCAACCCATCAACCTGTAAAGAACTAGTCCAAACACATTGGTATGGGTTAGGTTGGTTGGGTTAAGGGTTTTTCGCACACCCCTAGCTGTTGCTTCAATACTCAACAAGTTGGCTCAAAACTTGAATGGGGGTACATTTGATCAACTGTTTTTTCAGATCCAGTTGATAGAGCTCTATCCCCAAAACTTGAGACTTTGTGAGTCATCTTGAGCATGTTCAATGAAATATATAATGATCAAATTTTGACACACTGTAGCTTTCTTTAGTGTGCACACACATAATTTTTGGATAGTGAATGAATGATAGACTAGTTGCTAATTGGGTACTTGATCTATTATTTAGGTGTGATCGTATACTGTGGTTAGGAAAAGGTATAAAACAACTTTCCTACGAACGGGCAGAACTAAAGCTCTCGGATCATCGACCTGTTAGCTCAAATTTTTTGGTTGAAGTTGAAGTCCTGGACCATCGAAAGCTGCAAAGGGCTATCAATTTCACTAGTGTGGCTGTGCATCCTGAAATTTTCCTTGATGAAGAGTTAGAATCTCAGTGAATACCAGGTGAGTAAAGATCCATCAAAGACAGACTCTAGAAAAGGCTTACAGCCAGGATCAGTAGTAGTTTCAAATAATCATTGCCAAATGTGCTGTGCTGTAAAGATATGAAGTGACTAGAAGATCATCACTAGGAAGTACTTGTAAATGGATTTTTTTTTTTTAAAAAAAAGGTAGCTTAAACTTAATGTTAACTGAATCCACTAAAGAGCAGTGGAAGAGCCAAGATTTCACTTCAGAAGGAAATCTTGTCATCTTATTTATGATCCCTTGTCATTTCAAAAAATGCATTCATATCTTTCTTCATTAGCAGAATAAATCAAACTAAATATACAATTATGATTTGATAATAAGTAGTGCCATATTGAACATTATCAAACTATTATACTTCATGATAGTCTTAATCATACTTTATATGATAGTCTTAATCATACTTTATATGTGTAAAACTATGAACAATCCCTAGCTAGCAATGCTGAAAGATAATTCACACTTTGATCATTTAATTAATATTATAACACTCTTTCTCAAAAAAATAAGGGTTAAATATTATTCCAGTACCTGTGGTTTGCACCAAAATCAAATAGCCACCTAGGTTTTCAAAAATATCACAAATAGTACTTGTGGTAAGCCAATAAACCCACTTGATACCTTTGTCAAGATTCCATTAAGTTTTTTAACGGAATGCTCACTTGTATACGTGGGCGCCACATGGCGTAGTACCTGGGTTTTTGGGTGCCATGTCATATTTTTTATTTTTGTTTTTATTTTAAAAATAAAATATGACATGGCACCCAAAAATCTAGGTACCACGCCACGTGGCGTCCAAGTGTAAGGGTGATGTGGTGTTCTGTTAAAAAACTTAACGGAATCTTGACAGAGGTACCAAGTGGATTTATTAGCTTACCACGGGTACCATTTGCGATATTTTTGAAAACCTAGGTGGCTATTTGATTTCGGTGCAAACAACAGGTACTGAAATAGTAAGTAACCCAAAAAATAATGCCAAACACATAGAATATTTTAACTAGAATGGGAGATAAACTGTGGAATCAGAATTCGAACTCTAGACTTAGGTTCTTATTCCATGTTAAATTATCAGTTGTCCAAAAACGTTGATTAGATGATCAGACAACCGTGTTGTTTTAAACTTTCGTGTTTTGGAAATTTGAAGTTTACATACATGTAGTGACATAATTGATCTCTCAAACAGGGGGGATTGCAAATCATTTTGGCAAGGTTGCAAGATTGGTATCTTGTTTGATAATGGGAGTTCAAGATGCCACCCACCAAGATCATCACTGTCGATCTGAGTAGCTTACAAGAAGTGATAGTGCTGTTAAGTATTAATGCAGCTGTGATCACAAGTAAACCCTGAGTTAGGTTATACAAGCCAATAATAAGTTAACGGGAATAACGGGTGAATGTATATAGTTAAAGCTAATCCATTTGTGTTCTGTTTTAGATTACAATGTGTTGTGGGTGTGTGTATATATGGGTTTGTTTTTTTGAGTTTTAATTTTTTTTTTAATTTATTATTATTATTATTATTTTATTATTTTATTTTTTTGGGTGATGGTTTTGTGGAGTTAATATGAATGTCATTTGACAGCTTACTAATACTTGGAATAATACTTTCAATTTTCAACTTATCTGGGCATATACCTTCAATATACATGGGTCAGGTTCAGATGTACATATTATGTATATTCTTTCCTCTTCTGGCTGTATATTATTTCCCTTAAAAGTTGAATATATATATATATATATATATATATATATATATATATATATCAAATTAAAGTTTTTACCTTAAAATCGGAATATAAGCAAACCTTGGGAAAATGCCAAAAGTTTTTACCTTAAAATCGGAATATAAGCAAACCTTGGGAAAATGCCAACAACTGTGATAATTTTTTATTTTTTTTAACAATGTTGTTTTGGCCCAATTAAGTTCATCCAAAATATTGGTATTTGGAAAAGCTTTGGATTAGAGCTGAACCTTGGAGATGACTGATAATAATTTGTGATTTTATGCTTATGTTTGTTTTGACATAAAATGTTTTCTGATGAAAAAATATCTATATTGAAAATTACTAATTTCTGTTTGGATGGCACTTTGAAAATGATCCAAAAACCCTTTTTTTGAATTATATATATATATATATATATATATATATATATATATATATATATCAAGTTAGAGGCTTTTTGGGGTGGTCAATGACCAATTTTCGCATGAATTGCAAAGGATCCAATAAGCTAATTAACATTGATTCCTTCCTACTTGTCAATTGGGCAAATGCACCCATAGTGACTTAGATGATATCTTGTATCCGAAAATTAGTAGGTTGGATGTCTAAGAAAAAAACGACCTTTAACGAATTTTGTATGAGAAAGTGCAAAGGCATGCATAAGTTACTTTATGCCATAAATACCTTATTTTACGTCACTAGATTGCTTTGATACAATTTGTAGCAACTCAGAAAAAACGCTAATCACATATGAATTATAAGTAGTGATTTAACATTGGGCAACTTGAAGGTATTTTTTATAATTTGTTGACATGTGTCAGCATGTGATTAATGGGTGCTCATAAAAAAATTTAGTGGCTAGCGTGTGTAATTCCAATCACATATTGATACGTGTCAGCAAATTGTAAAAGAGTTATAGGTATAATATTATTCATAAATTTATAGGCATGCAAAAGCTAGCAGATATACCGAGCTAGATCGGATTTGTAAACTTTGACAGACAGCTTGTAATATTGCTACCGATAGGGCAGTTAAATTAATATAGTAATGGAACATTAGGTTGAGTTAGTTGCATCAAACTTTGACAAAAGCCCTAAAGGAATTTTTTCTTAAGACATGTTGGTGAGAAACACAGAAAGAGACATGAGGAGTCAAATGGTATAGGGTAGAACATCATTGTCAGACATTTGCCTAGGACTTATAGATAGAGATGCAACTGCAACATTCCTAGCATGCACAGTGAAAATAGTTCAATTAACTTTGGCAATTCTTGCATGTAACAATATCTCTCTCCATTTTCTTCAATGGAGGTTGTGAGAATATTCATGGTTGCCCTTTTTTTGGCTCTGCGTGGCACTCAAACCCTGAGTGTGGATGATGGGTCTCTAGCCGTCGATTATTACAAAGAAAGTTGCCCCTTGGTGGAAGATATTGTGAGACGTGGTGTTGAGACTGCTGTGTTTAAAGATCCTCGCATGGCTGCCTCCCTCCTGCGCTTGCATTTCCATGATTGTTTTGTCATGGTTAATTAACCCTCTCTCTCTCTCTCTCTCTCTCTCTCAAACACACATCAGAACACTTTTTCTGCAGTTCTGCAGTCAAATTGGACCAACCATCCAAATTATTTTCTATAAATTTTCTCCTTACTTTCTGCAAAAGATAGAATGTGGTAAAATGTATGTCTTTTTTTTTTTTACTTCGTTTGATAAAACTTTTTCCTTTTTCTTTATGGTTTCTCTTTTTAAAATAAAAATAAGAACTGCTTTCATCTTTGTGTCACGTTAGAATACTTATTATAACAAAAAGAAAATCGTTTACAAAGCATTAACAAATGGTGTTTGACCAGTACTTCCCATTTATTGTATGTATGTGTTTAAGATTTGAATTAGTAATAATTTGGTGATGGCTATATATAGGGGTGCGATGCTTCAGTTCTTCTGGACAGTGAGGGGAGCCTGGTGAGTGAAAAGCAAGCTGGGCCTAACCTGAACTCCCTACGTGGATTTGAGGTGATTGATGAGATTAAATATCTTTTGGAAGAGGCTTGTCCTTCTACTGTTTCATGTGCTGATATTCTTGCCATTGCTGCTCGTGATGCTGTTGTCCACGTACACTCTCTCTCTCTCTTGTTCAATAATGTTACTTGAATGATTTTGCAAACACGTAATAGGATAAATTTTAGATTAGAGAAATGCTAGAGATCCGGAAAATTTTCCAGAATTTTAGTTCCCAACTGACGTGGCTGTAGTTAAGTAAACTACAGTTAAGTTTTTTTGTTTTTGTTTTTTTTAATAAAAAGTAAACCCACTCACCCACCCCACCCACGCATGCTATCCCCTTCACCTTCAGCATGCTTCTCTCTCTCTCCCAAAAATCACGCACAGCACATCACAGTTCTCTCTACCCAACACCAGCAGCATCAAGGTTGGTGCAAAATAATCTCTAAAAGGAATTCATTGGCTCCACAGGAAATAAAGAATACTGCAGATCTGTGAAAAGTACCAGCTGAAAAAAAAAAACAAAAAAAAAAAAAATCCCTCTTGTCAACTGCGGGTGTCGCCGAGAGAGAGAGGAGCGTGGGGAGAGAAGCACCGGATGGTGGACGTCAGCTCCGATCTGGTGCAGTGGGTCGGCGTGGGCGTGGGCCTTGTCGGAAGCCAAATGCGTGAGGGTGGGGGAGAGAGAGCAGACCTGTGGTGTTGGGGAGAGAAATTTTTTCTTTTGGGGCCGAAGGGGATAGGTCTATTTCTTTTCTTTTTTTTTTTTTTTTTTTTTTAATAATAGTAACTTAACTGTAGTTTGTTTTACCAACGCCACGTCAGTCGGAACCTCAATTCGGGAAAATTTTCGGGACGCGTAGCAGCTCTCTTTAGATTATAAGAAAACTTAGATTTTAGATTATAAGAGAGCCTAGACCTTTTAGACTGATAATTCTTATCTCTAATATTTAAATCATAATCCGTACTTTTAATATTATCTATAAAGATAAACATATTATCTTGAGGTATTTTAATCTTAAAATACTTATATTATTAGACCCCTAACAAATAAACCCCCATTTTCTTGACTTGGAATTTATACCTTGAAGAAACAGTCAAACACTTTTGTATTTTTTAATTATTGTATCATTTTAGACCATATTATCTATTTTGAAATGGAATGATGAGTAATAATTTTGTATATTGTTGTAATAAGTTATACTCTTTTTATTTTTATTTTTTTTATAAAACAAGCAAGGTGGGCCAGGATGGGATGTCTCGAAAGGCAGGAGAGATTCAGTGAAAGCAAGCTTCAATGGTGCCAACCAGTTCATCCCTGCTCCCAATTCCTCTCTGGAGTCTCTCATTGCCAATTTTCAACAACATGGCCTCGATGTGGGAGATTTGGTTGCTTTATCGGGTGAGATTTTACAACAAATTAGTGCATACTTCCGTAGTTAAGCTTTTAAACAAATTAAAATATATATGAACTAGGTGTGAAAAGCGATTATGGTTGGCGGTTATTGACTAAAATCGCTAACTATAACCGCTTAGACGGTTAATAAAATCCACTAACCGCCTATGCCTGTTGGTGGTTAGCAGTTAACCGTTAATCGTTTTTAAAAAAATAAAAAATAAAAACCAAAACAACGTTGTTTTTATGGTAATATAATAATACCCTACTACATACAACATCATTTCTAGATTTTTATATATATTTAAACACAAAAACGATGTCGTTTCATATATTTTTCTATATATAAATATAATATGCATAAAGGCAATTAGTGGTTAAGGGTTAGTGGCTTGTAGTTTTTTCAAAGCCTAAAACTGCTAACCGTAACAGCTTTCACAAGCAGTTAATGGTTAGTGCAGTTAGTATTTAGTAGGCAGTTACGCCTTTTTATCTTGAGAAGTGCTAGGGAACCAAATAAACGAACTCAGAAAAATTTTCAAATTGACGTGGCAGACCGTGAGTGACAGACAAGGGAGAGAGAATTATATTTTTTTAATTTAAAAACCCTTGCCACGTTAGTTTGAAAATTTTTCTGGATTCATTTGTTTGGCTCTCTAACACTTCTCTTTTACCCCTAGGAAATATGATAGTCTTTTCTTTTTTGTTCTTTTTTTTTTTTTACGGCTTCACTCATTTATCGAATTCAATGGCTTAACACTATACCCACGCATAGTATCAAAACATTTTAACCCGCCTATAAGTCACCCTCTCTGTAACTTGATCACAAAACTGTTATCATTTCTATCCCATAATCGACTTAATGGTTGTTTCTAATACCAAATGATGCAAGTTTCATGTAAAATTCATCATTGAAAACCGGCAAGCATAATCTTTCTCTATATTTTTCTATGTTATAACACCATGCAATCTTCAAGGGCTTGTCAACATGCAGGAAGCCATACAATGGGAAAGGCAAGATGTTTTAGCTTCAGGCAAAGGGTGTATGATGTGAGCACCCAACATCATGATCCTTATAAGAGATACACAACCTTCAGAAGAATCCTACGGTCCATATGCCCAGAGTCAGGAAAGGACAACGAAATTGCACCACTTGATTTCACCACCCCAGCTAGGTTTGACAACCACTACTACCTTAACATTCTCCAGGGAGAAGGCTTGTTAGGGTCTGATAATGTGCTGGTGACCCAAGATCATGAGGGGGAGATAATAGGGCAAGTGTGGGCTTATGCCTCCAATCAAAAGCTTTTCTTTGATGCATTTGCCAAATCCATTGTCAAGATGGGTAACATCAATGTACTCACTGGAAATGAAGGAGAAATCAGGAAGAATTGTAGGTTCCTCAATTCCTAGCTCTGGAAAAATGGGGCTTCTTAATTACAACTATACCTACTTTTTGTACTAAATTTATAATCAGAATAAATAGTTTGCAAGAATTACATCTTTGTGATACTATATGTTTGGTTTAACAGTTTCAAAACGTCCGGTTTCAAAAAATAGTAATTTCAAAATACAATTAATGAACATACAATTTTTCAAAAATGTAATTAAGCATTTGAGAAAAATACAGTTTGCCCTTTAAAATAGTGGTTTTGTCTTCAAAATTGTGTTTTTTAATACGCACTCCCTTATTAGCTAGGCAAAAACCTGAATTTTTTCATATTTTTAAACTATCATTTTTTTCAAACGCAATTTCAAATGAGACTTTTCATGATTTTGTCAAAAAAATATGCTCATTTTGCCTACAAAATGTGGGGCTGAACACCCTTTGACCCTCATAAAAATAAAATTAAAAAAAATAAAATTTTTTTTAAAAAAGTGCTAGTATAAATTAAATATTTGAGGAAATTTAGGCATGTTTCGTTTCTAGAACAGTGTTTTGTCAGGCAAGCCCCAGCAACTACCAAGGTTCTCATTAACTCTGCCTCTTATTTCTTTCATAGGACTAGGTTGTCCATAACTTGATTTGCATAACTACCTAAGAGCATTTAGGTGCGGCTAAGCAAATATTTAGTTATAGAACATTTTTTTGTTTTTTTTTTTTGTTTTAATTACCAATTTTTTTGAAATATCTATATCCAACTAAGCATTGTACCTATATATATATATATATATATATGATCTATTTTCACTATTCTTAAAAGAAGAGAGAAAATAAGATTTTCTTTGTATTAATTTAACTTACACATTGGTTTGTTGAGCTAATCAAATCCTTAATCAAAATATATATATATATATATATATATATATATATATTTTCTAGAGGTCTAGTCAGAATAATTTTTTGGCTATTTTCGCTAGCCCAGTATTATATAGTGTCATTCCGCACATGATTGTTACTTGGGAGCAAACTTAGCCTAAGAGCATTCACATCCGTCACATCAAATGCTTAATTAAAATTTAGCTAAAAAACACATTTTTCAATTTTAGTTACTCACTTTTTCAAAGCACCTAGATCGAGTTCAATATTTTAGAAATCAACTTTCATTATTTAATTTGAAATATTTTTTTTCTTTATTCATTTCCAATATTTCCAAAGAGGAGAGACACGACCATATTGATTTTTTTATTCATTATTGAGCTACGGCTCAAATTTGCTGAGACGATGAAGGCTCTTTTTTTTTTTTTTTTTACTACAGCTAGCCCGATGTGAATGTTGTAAGCATCCTCTCCAACCAGACAAACTTTCCATATCTGTTTATAGGTAACCATCTGGACAAACTCACCAAAGAGGATCTATTGCCGACTTGCCGTCAAGAAGCGTAGAATCTCTCGATTCCACCAGCACATATGGTGCAAATATAAAACATGCCATCCTGCAAGAATTTTTTGATATTATCCTCGGAAAACATGGACTCTGATGAGGTGCTTAGCAGAAAGGACTTTGGTGGTTCTCTGCCTGTTAAGAATGTACAAGCTCTGGCGTCCAAGAGCTTGAAGGATATCCCACCACAGTACCTCTTGACAGAGATGGAGAATGAGGAATTGTTCATTGATGATTCTCTCCAAATTCCAGTGATTGATATGAGCAAACTTGGCTCTAAAGATGAACTGGAAAAACTTCATCTGGCTTGCCGAGAATGGGGCTACTTTCAGGTATGTCCATCCAACCCTCCCTACTTGTTCTACTAATCATAGATTTGGTGTAATTCTGCTGGTGAACCAGTTGATCAACCATAGAGTACCAGAAGAGGTGATTGAGAAGATGAAGACTGACACACAGGAGTTCTTCCAGCTGCCATTAGAGGAGAAGAAAGTTTATGCACAGCTACCAAATAACATTGAAGGATACGGCCAAGCCTTTGTTGTATCTGAAGATCAAAAACTTGACTGGAGTGACATGCTCTTCCTGCTTCCCCAACCTGTCCATCAGAGAAATATGAGATTCTGGCCTACCATTCCCACTTCTTTCAGGTAAAACTACGCAGTTTCAAATTTTCAATATACTGATACTGATACGAACGAGAAATGCTATATACTACATCAGCCCAATAAGATGGGGTGTATTTAACATTACTAGACAAGAATATAACATGCCCAGAGTGACGGATGTACCCATTTGATGGTCATTTTCTCATTAGAGAAACTTTGGACAAATACTCATTGGAGCTGCAAAGACTTACAATCAACCTTCTGAAAATGGTGGCCCAGAACCTGAGAAGCTCACAAGCATGTTTGAGGATGGAACACAAGGGGTCAGAATGAACTACTATCCACCTTGCATTCAAGCTAACAAGGTTATGGGCCTCACGCCACACTCTGATGCCACTGGTTTAACTCTGCTGACACAAGTTAATGACGTCCAAGGACTACAAATCAAGAAAAATGGTAAATGGATATCCATTGAACCCATCCCTGGAGCATTCATTGTCAACATTGGTGACGTCTTTGAGGTAATTGGCTACAACTGCTAGGATATTCATCCATAAATAACATATTATCTTCACAACAAGCACAACTCTTTTGTACTATCAATGCAGATCATGAGCAATGGAAAATATAAGAGCATTGAGCACAGGGCTATTGTGAACCCAACAATGGAACGTCTTTCAATTGCAGCATTCCATAGTCCAAATATAAGCACTATGATTGGTCCTCTGCCAGATATAATGAAGGGGGAAAAAGCTATTTACAAGACTTTAAACCATGAAGACTACGTGAGAGTTGTTTTTGCCAACAAACTTGATGGTAAGACCACATTAGACCATATGAAAATCTGATCAGTGAAAGACTGATGAACAAGTTTGTCGAAGATGAGCAAATAAATTGCAATGGCAGTGGAATTGCAGTTATTTATGCTTACAAATCCTACTTCGTAAAACTCTCACAAGATGACTCTTGTTACCCAAATCCTAATTACAGGAGATCATAAGAAAAAATTGCTATCAATAAGACTTCATATAGTTCTTCACTTCACGGCAGCCAACTTTTCCTGTTCTTCATTTCCAGGACTTCTTCTGATTCTGCTCCAGATGGTTTGTAACAATTCTATTGTCAAAGCAAAGCACATATAAATATTTAAGTTCAAATTAGAATATTTGCATAAGCCTATCATCAGATAAGTGAAAACAGTTTATACTGGATCACAAGGACAAGCTTTTTTTTTATATGTTACGCAATGCAAAACTAAGACCTAAAAATAATTTACACATGAAACTAACACAAACATTGATAAAACAATCAACTCAAAAGCAAAAGGACATTAATAATTAATAATGCCATTAAAACCTAGATACTAGTAACATAAAATAGAGATATCCAAAATCTAATAAAACCTTTACATTTTGCTCATCAAAATTCTAGGTGGCTAAGTGTCATTTGCCATTAACTTGGACTGTGCCCTTTTACATCAACTTAAGGCATGTGCACTTTGTCACCTAGAGGGTTTTATTAAATTCTAGCATTTCTCCATAAAATATGTACAGAAATTTCATCCAAACCAATTTTAAAGAAATTTCCTTCAACCCACTACAATAAATGCCGAATGTCCGAGAAAAAAAAGTTATACCTTTAACATGTGCACTCACATATTAAAGGGCACTTGGTAGGAGTGTCAACACGGTTGGTTAAAATAGTTGTGTCAACACGGTTGGTTAAAATAGGGTACAAACCAACTATTAGATGGTCCCACTCTAATAAATGACAAATGTCCTCTAACATGGTTTTATTATATTAAAAAGAAAGTTATTCCTTTAACATGAGCACTCATATTAGAGGGCACTTGGTAGGGGTGTCAACTAGGTTAGTTATAACCAGGTATAAAAAGGTAACCATGTATCAACTGGTAATCGAGGGTAACCGGTTTTCGGGTTTTTATATACCCAGTATGTATATATATATATATATATATTAGGTACCAGATTTTTATATACCCTGTAACCCTATACTTTAAACATCTCTATTGCCCATCTTCTTCAAGCCTTTTCCAATAAGTTAGTCTAATGCATTCTCTTATAAATGAGCAAACTTAAGAATTGGTGTTTTCTTATCAATGTGGGACAATCTTTGGTAGTTCTCCAATTTGTCCCACATTGCTAAGAAAACGCCAATAACAAAGTTTGTTCATCTATAAAAGAATGCATTAGGCCAAGCTAGTCAAACAAAAAGGTTAATTGTTTATTAAAACTAATAGGCTAAAAATGGTTAAATTAATCTCAAACATTAAGCTCAATACCTAAAAAGAAGCCCAAATGCCAAAATTTTAAAAAATTAGAACCAGCATAACCGGTTAACCAGGAACCTTATTGTTGGTTTTGGCCAATAACTAGTAACCAAGATCGGATTGACACCCTAAAACTTGGCATTTACTAAAATGAGTTGAAAGAAAGTTCCTCCAAATTTGAAAGAAATTTATTTCAATAAAATATTATGTCTCATGAAAGGACCTCCATTCAAAATTCAGCATGGTCTAAAAACTTTTTCTTAAAGATTTACTAGAACATGCTAAATTTTAAATGGAATTCCTACCACTATCACAAGTAAACTGAAATGTACAAGATATTCAGCAGCCCTAAAATCAAACACCTACAAACTTTCATAATTTTTAATTAGACATTTATTTAGCAAAAGTTCTAAAGCACATGTCACATCATAATGTTCGTGCGGATTTAGATCCCGTGCAATAGGGCTGCCCTATCTCATTGCAATAGGACAACCTTATTGCACGGGATCTAAATCCACTCAAAGGACAAGAATCCCATTCAATAGGGTAATAGACTCAAGTGAGATCCAAGCAACCTCACATGAGCTGCCCTACTATACCGAATAGGGTCTTGCTTGAGCTTATTGCATCCCAAAATCCAAAAGAGTTACACTACTAATATTAGACTTGGGATCAATGTGCATTGCATGTGTCTTAGATAGAAACCTTCACCATAAAATACTAATTAATAGACGTACACTTGGAGGATATCAAGAAAATCACCCGAAAACAGATAATTATAGACAATTTTTTTTTTTTTTTTAAAAAAAAGGAAAACAAAGAAGAAAGGCATCAGAATCCAACATGAATCGCATCAATGAAAATATCAGACGCAAATTACCCATTTGATGTGTTGAGATTCATCACATGCGCAACCTAATAGACAAAAAGAAACAATAAAACAAGGTAAAATACACTATCCTTCACCCAAATAGACTACACATCACCTATTTGACCACAAATAACCACGTTGTAATTTCGAGTGATGATTCACATCACGCCGGCGTGCATGAACAGTCATGCACGCCCGGCTAATTTTTTTTTTATAATTAAAATATAAAAATATATTTTAATTATAAAAAAAAAATTAACCGGGCGTGCATGACTGTTCATGCACGCCAGCGTGATGTGAATCATCACTCTATAATTTCTATAGAGCCATTTTGGGCAGAACTGATTTTCCTTAGAATGAACAAAGAACTCTTCTAGATGCCTCTAAAGGAGTCTTCACAATAGATCTTAGAAGAAAATCAAATCTTCTAAAAAAAATTCTGTGTTCTTCTCAAGGGGCAGTTTGCGATCTATTTGGCCACACAAACAAGCCAATCTCCATAAACAGTTCATTTTAATTATATGGAAATATAATTGAATCCAAATCATACCATATCTCCTTGAATACCTTTAATACTATGTATAACAGTCTCAACCAAGATTATCATATACTAGCAGTGAAGGGCATTTAAAGGGATTGGCATGACACAAATTCAATTATTCAACCAACTTTGAACTCTTCTAAAACTTAGGCAACTAAAGCAAACACTTTGGCCTCGTTTGACAACGCTTTTTGGAAATTTTCCAAAAAGTGTTGTCAAACGAGGCCAAAGTATCTTATGCCACAGTTGCATTATATCTTCATACCACATTCATGAATATATAACGTAACGAGACAGATTAATTTTCATACTAGACGAACAGAATACTACAACAATATTCATATCACACAAACAATACATCAGTGTAAACAGGTAGAGCCATCAAATGCTAAAACTAGCTACCAAATTAGGCACAGTATAAGAAAGTGAAAGCCAACATCCAAAGCTTACAGTGGCAAACAAACCGCTAAAAGCCAGCTAAGCGCAGTACAATGCATTATAAGATAACCAGAGAATAAAGGCATTACAATCTGATACGGCTTGATGCATGGTCCTCCATAGATCATCAATGAAAGAGGGCATCAGTTCTCCAAGGTGATAAAACATCAATGAAAGATTTCAGACGCAAATTACCCATTTTTTAGAATGAGATTCATCACTTGCCCAACCAAAGACACTTTAAAAAAATAAGGTAAAAAAAGAACCTTTCACGCGGAAGTATAAAGCATCAATGAGATTCATCAATTACCCAACCAAACAAAAACCATCGCTATTTTTTAAAAAATAAATAAAAAAAAAAACAAAAAACAAAAAATGCAAAAAGATAAATCGTACAAAATAAAGTGACCCCATTTGTTAGAATTTGGTACGAGGAAGATAGCGATCAGAACCTGTCGGGATTCATGGAGTCGTCACATTATAAGTTCAGTGGATTGACAGACATGAATTTCTATCATCACCTCGCCTTTCACCTTCCCATACCTCACCACCACCATAACAATGTGTATAATAAACAAAGATAACGGTTTTAAAAACAGCAAAATAGATCATGAAAAAAACAAAGCATAAAACAAAATGAAGGGAGAGCTCAGAACTTCTTAGAGGGTTGTGTTGCCGTCAACGACGGAGTCTCGTTAGAGACCGTCTCTGGTACACAGTTACATCTTCATCACAGCTTCACCTTTTTCATACAATGAGACAAGAAGAACAAGTGCAAGAGAAAGAAAACAGAGAGAGAGAGAGAGCGGGAGAGAGGGGCTGATAATGGGAGATGGAGAAAAGGGCGTTGAAGAGGTGATTTTTATAGACACACGGAAACCCTAATCTAGGGCAAGCCTAAGGGCGGGTCGGTCGGGTTTGAATTTGGGTTTGGGTCGGATCATTCTTTATAACAATATTTTACAGATTAATTTAGTATATGTATCTTGCTGAAACTAGAAAGCAATCCGTATAACATGTAAAAAAAAAAAAAAAAAAAAAAAAAGGAAAGCAATCCGTGTATTTATTGATTTATTTTGAATAATGCTATGCACATTTATATATATATATATATATATATATATATATATATATATTTATTTGTATATATTTTTAGGTGACTTTTAAAATAATTATTAGATTTGGAATGAATTTTTATTAGATTTTATTCAATTATGAATTTAAAAGCCACTTAAGGGTGTGTAAAAAATTAGAAATGAATATGAAAAAAAAAGAGTGTAATAGCATTACTCATTTCCCTTTGTTTAGTTGAAACAGAATTTATTTATTTGTAATAAAAATTGTTAGGTAAATACATAAAAATGTTTCTAAGATTTTATTTGTGAAAACATTTTTTTTTAGAAAATGAAAGTTACCTCTCCCCAATCGAGTAATGTTATAAGTCACTCGTGTGTCCCTCCAAGAATGATGTGACTCTTAAATCACCATTGAGTTTGTGATTGGTTATTATAAGATTTTGATTAAATGGTGATTTTAAAAGCCATAAAAAAGACTTTTAGAATTACTCAATGTTGATGGTGTTGAAGATGGCACCGACCATAGGTACACAGAATTATTTATGGTTAATTGTTTCCCAGTTGGTTGGGTTGGTGATTTTAGTGGAATGGCAGAATGGCCGATTGTTTGTGGTGTTTTGCTTGGCTTGGTATGGTCTAATTTACTTGGGTGGTTGTTGATTTGTTAGGGTCTATTTGGAATTATAGTTTCAATAAATGTAATTTTAAAAATTACGTTTTTGAATTCGCTTTTTTTAGAATCGCAAAGATGTTTGGTAAAACAAGGTAAAAAGTATTTTTTTTAGTAAATATTTGTTATGCGAAATTGTTATTTTTGTTTAAATTCACGCTTTTTAAAATAAGCACCATCTAACTTGCTTATAGAAATCGTAATTTTCTTTTTCCTATTTTAAATTAAGTATTTTTTAAATCACAATACTAAATACCTTACGTTTTGCGATATCTTTTAAAAACGAAAATTATTTTTTTAAAATCACATTCCCAAACACACCTTTACTTTGGTCTGTTTCACCGCCCAGAGAGAAAGAAAAGGTAGGGTACTAGGATTAAAACACAATAAAAATGATACTTAAAGAGAGGTAATTAGGTACTCCACTAATTTGTAATGAAAAAGTAGTAGTTAAACTAAAATAAGATAAAAAGTGTATTTTAAGTAAACAAAATAGCCATTGCTGCTGAAGATGGACTTCAGAATTTGGAAAAGCCATTTCACATTCAATATTTTATTTTGACTTATAAAAGAAAAAAAAAAAAAAATTTGTATCTGACATTATACATAGTGTTAAATAATATAACAACATATTTACCATGTAATAATATATCTACCATTAGATCTGTAAAATTTAATATTGACCATGAAATGACTTTCTTAAAATGGGGAAGATCATAATCTGGTGTAATCCTTCTAACAAGAAGCAGGCTGCATTAAATTAAACTAATGCAACATACTTTTTAAAACAAGGAAAGAAAAAATGGGTAAAAAAACATAATGATAATGGAAAGAACATGAACCAAAAAGGACATGTATTGGAAGAAAAATTACACCAAAAAATGCAGAAAACAATAGAAATCTGCAATGAAATTGACTATTCCATCTGTTTTCTTCTCTCTTTTCAGCCATTAAATGCCCTGGGTTTACTGGCGATAAAACAGGCGGTAATCCCTTTCTATTCTCTAAATCCTTTCCATCCTTGGTGAATGATGGACTTTGTATACGTCTCTGGTATGATGGCTTCAATTAAGTTTATCAGCTAAGCTACTCAACACCTTCAACTCTTCCAATGATTTCATTGGAAAATGCTACTCACTGAACAATCATCATGAACACGCCAAATAGTTTCACCCAACAGGTTTGCTACTGAAAGAACAGTCAACTGGGGGAAGTAGTTCTTCTCTGCAATGGGAATCGTGTTTGTAATAATCACCTCTTGAAACAGGCCGCTTGACAACCTCTCAATTGCAGGAGGGCTGTCAAGAAAAAGGAGTTAATTGAATTCAGGAAAACTGAGAGATGATTTAATAAGTTTAAGTTTCTCCAACTTGATCAAACTATTTAGATTCATCTCATAATAAAGTTAGCAAGTTTGTCCTAAGCATCTAGAGAAACAACAGAAAATATCAAATGCTGTGAATTAAGTCAATACCTGAAAACGGCGTGAGTGCAGCATGCATAGACCTCCCTGGCCCCCTCTTCATGTAAAAGAGCTGCACCTTTAGCAATAGTCCCTACAGCCCACAACAAATTTACTAGTTATAAGTTGATAAAGTTCAAAGGAAACTCATACTATCAATTATGTTTTTTTTTTTTTTTTTTTTTTCTCAAGCTTCAAAATAAAATCCTTTCTATGATTCTGTCTTTAAACAAGTTATTTCCCAGGGTACAGCCATTTCTTTGATAAGAAACATCAGTTCCATGAAGAAACCCAATAATTGGAGAAAACCAAAGTTTGCAAGAATCAACACATTGTTTTAACAGAAAAAGAAAACAAGAATTTGAGTTATGACTTCAATCACAAGGGGCATAATTGTGTACCAGCTTCATCATTTAAACTGTAGAGGATAAAGTTGCAGAGGTAATCTAGAACTTAGTCATGCCTTCATTAAATATCAAAAAGGGGCATAAACTCATGAGAAAACCTAGTGACGAGCGCTATTCAAGGGAGAAAATCGGGTATAAACTCATGCCAACTGACTAGCAGAAAAAAAGTTAACCAAACAACAAAATGAAGAAGAAAATCATTAGCAATTGAAATATTTTCAAACATACATCAACACACCATTAAAGAGATTCTAAATACATATTGATTTCCGTTCTTTTTTCTTTTATTTTTCATTTTTTTAATATCCGGTGTGCAGGAAGGTTTATGATTGGAGTTTGGCATTAAAAGCACTTGACTCACCAGCAGTGTCAATCATGTCATCCATCATAACTGCAACTTTTCCTTTCACATCTCCAATCAGATTCATCACCTGAGAAGCATTAACCATGAGTTTTAGGATATGAAAGATATCACACACTAAAGAACAAGTCCTCACAGGCATCTAGCTTAAAATAATTCTGACAAGAATCAAGAGTTTGATCAAAGCACATGTAAGTTGGAAAAAAAAAACAGATAATGTCAAAAAATACTGGTCAGAAACTACCTCAGCAACGTTATGTCCGTGACGCCTCTTGTCCACAATGGCTAAAGGCGCATCAGATAATTTTTTTGCAAAAGCACGTGCCCTGGCTACCCCACCAACATCAGGGGAAACCACTACCAAATCTTGAGAACTAATCGTCTTGCTGGCAAGATAATCAAGAATCACAGGCTACAGCACACATAACAAACAATACTATTAGAGACCATTAAATCAGTAAAAGTCAACAATCAGGATGGTGGACTAATTTACCTGAGCATATACATGATCCACCGGAATATCAAAGTAACCCATGGACTGCCCAGAATGAAGGTCACAAGCCAGAACACGGTTTGCACCCGCTTCTGTGATAAGGTTCGCAACTAGTTTGGCTGCAATTGATTCACGTCCTTGAGTCTGGAAAAAAATTACAGATGGAGGAGACAATGTTAACTCAGGATGTACAGAACACAAGATGGTGCAAATGCTTATGAAAGTCATAACCCCCTCCATTGACATCTACGAAGGATCATCCAGTTCTTTTTTTATTTCTAAATAAAAATTAGACAGAAAAAGGACTGAATGGCTGCTCATCTAGGTCCGTTGCCTGGCCCCCAGATCACCAAAATTGGGATTATAGATTCCCAATCATCATCATCTCTGTCAGATTTCCTTAGTTCTGTCTGTAATAAGTAGTGTCTATACATACTCCAAGAAAAAATTTATCACGGATAACTTCATTAATCTACACTGCAAAACTTAGAACTTGCCTTTCTGTCAGCTCTGGCATATCCAAAATATGGAATCACTGCAGTAATGGTCTTGGCCGATGCTCTACGGCAAGCATCTATCATTATTAAAAGCTCCATGAGATTCTCATTTGCAGGAGGGCAGGTAGGCTGTATTAGGTATACATCACATCCTCTGACACTCTCTTGCAACTGAACATATATTTCACCATCAGCAAATCGTTTTATGTTGATCTTTCCAAGTTCCAGGCCCATGTACCAAGCAATTTCCTAGGGGTAGTAAAGAACAGAGATTTTAGCAACTTAAGCACAAAATTTCAAGAATTATAGGTTGGATATATACATGTATATATGTACATATTGCCTATAAAAGAAATGAAGAAAAGGAGGATAAAAAATTCATATTCCTAGACATGATTAAGTAAATAAAGATTTACATTCACCACATTTTTGGGTGAAGAAAATTTATTCAAAAGCAAAGTTATAAACATTTGGGCAGTTGGACTTGAAACAGAAGGATACAAATCCAATAAAATCCTGCAAATTGAATAGCCCGAAAATTCGTTTCGAAGTACGGGCATATCTACGAATTTCTATCACATATTACTCCTTTAAATGGGCGAAATTTAGATCAACTCCATCAAAGACATTGAGATTTTAACAAATTATCATAACCAGATTAATGTAGACATAAGGCACTTTGACCAATGGAAAGCTCACAGGCATGTCATGAGATAACAAAAAACTCATTCAATGATTACAAAAATCACAACTAGAAGACATTGATCACTCCCCAACACTGGTCTGCACATAACGTTCAGACCAATACCATCAAAGAGAATTTCAGCAACCACCATAAGAAAAACAGCTCGAAAAACTTTACAGGATAAACCACAGACAAATTGCCAAATTGGTTACACCAAGAGCAAAAAATGAATGATCGACATGCTTACTAGTGAATCATCAAGTATTAATGATAATATAGAATATGATAAGAAAGCCCTTATCCCATTATCTTCTCCCACCATTTAATCAGAAAGCATTTGACTAACAACAGAACATTCATCCACCAACCAAAAGAAAATACTAGTCTTACCTGAGAAAGTGCAGGATTTGCAGTGCCAGAAAATAGCTTGAGCCTGGTACTAGTCCTGTTGACCGTTTTCTCCATGCGTGCCGTTTCCAAGAACTTGGGTAGCGTCCGCTCGTTAAGGATGGGAACAATTGGCTTCCCATTTACATTTTTGAACGGTTCTGCGAGATCACATTTCTGCCACCCAAAAAAAAAAAAAAAACACCCATATTAATTATCTATGACATCAACCAACCTAATTCTCATATACCTCAAAAAACAGGAAAAAAAAATCACAAACATTGCAGGTATAACCATAACAGTGTTAAGTCACAACAATAAATAAATTATAAAACGAAATTCTTTGCAGCTGTCTCCCTCAGACCTTCATTCCTCATTTTCAAAATGCAAAATTTCACCCAGTTAACCCAACCCCACAAATCAAAGAAAGAAAACCCATTGATATTGCAGCAAAAACAAACAAAAACCAATGAAACAAGGACAAAACTCGAACCAAAAAATTCTCTTTTCCCGTCACTTTTTGTCATTACAATCATACTGAAATTTCACATCTTCTGAAGCCACAGAGAGAGAGAGAGAGAGAGAGACAGAATTACGTACAACGCTGTTGGGAGCGTGAGCTCGCGAGCGAGAGTCGTAGGACACGAAGCGTCTGTGGCCGAGAGAGCAGCTCCGAGAGAACAGCGACGAAGACGCCGCCGCCGAAGACGACGAAGCAGACGAAGAAGAAGCACACGGCAGAGTCACTGAGGCAGCAGCCATGTCCGTTGTGCGAATAAATTCTAGGGTTTCAATATCAGCAACACACCCCGCGAGAGAGAGAGAGAGAGAGAGAGAGAGAGAGATTTCTGTTTGCTTCTTTCCTTTTCTTTTCTTTTTTTTGTATTCCTACATTTATGAATGGCGGGTCTTTGCCTTTCCACGCCGTTCGGATTTTGTAGAATAAATATATATATAAAAAAAAAATATGGAAGATTGGTGGTGAGGGTAGTCCGTACTCTGTGGGACACGGCGCCGTTTAGAGTGTTTAATGGTGTGGTCGGTTTTCGCTTTCTATGGTAACTGGGTTGGCCATTGGTTTGTTGGATTTGTCATCATTACTCTCAAATCTTAGTAACCCCAGAAAACATGGAATTAAGAGCAAAAAATAAAAATAAATAAATAAAAAGGCATTGATTGAGAATCCCACTCTTTCTGGTTCTTCCACGTGGCAGACAACATTCCAAGTTTGAACGATGCATATGAGCTTCTTCTTTCCCACCACAAAGAAGAAGCCTTTTTTTTTTATTCTATATTATTAAATTGATTCTCTCTAGGTCCAACTGTGTTTGCTTTACATTTTAATTTGACTGATTTGGATTAGTCCAATTCTAATTGAAATTGGATTCGCTACAAGAGACGTCTTAATCTCAACATGTGATCTCATGTTTAAGCAAAAGATCATAAAATCAGAATTATTTATTATTTTTTAGTTTTTTTTTTTTAAAAAAAAATTGTTCTGATGTGAAATATTTTGTGGTTTATGTTAGTCGTCACTAGTTTTGTTCATTTAAAAAAAAAAGAAAAAAAAAAAAAAAGAAAGTGTTATCATAGGTATTTTAATATTTTTCACCGTTATAACAGACCAGGAGTTACTAAGGATCCAAAAACAAAAATTCCCAAAAAAGAAGCTGTCTACATTAGCATGCACCGACCAACCAACCAACCAACCATCCATGAACATCCCAATCTTGTCATGTGATGCTGGCTGTGGCAAATATTAAGAGGAGCATTCAATGCACTCAAAATTTGCAGATACGTTGAAATCCATAAGGATTTGAGAATTAAATAAATCCCATAATCATCCCCAAGCCACCAACTAATTGATGTGTATTACGATCTTTAAGAGTTTTATATGTGGCTTAAATACAATCTTAATCATGTGTATATAAATTTTTTAACGTTTTCTTGTCACAAGTTGTTTATAAGAGCGAGTTATACCTAAAATATGTATCGATGTGTTCATTCAAAGTTTTTATTTTTATACACAAATTCTTGTATCATTGGTCGAATCTTCAGTCAACCCCGAGTTAACGCTCTTAGTTACTGCTCTAGTTGGTAATTATACCAAAAGTGTAGTGCATGTGCACAATATGACACGCTCACCTAAGAGTCTTACCTGCTTAGATAGGTGTTCTAAAAGTCTGAGCAAGTGAGATTTGAACCGTTCAAATACCTATTCGAACAACCAATAGCATGCGTGAGAATGGGTGTGTGAGTGACTGAAAAAGAGAAAGGGAGAGTTGCTTTTAGAACCTTTCAAAGTCTGCGGTCAATGGGAAAAGAATCAAACATGCTTCCTTTATAAGCCGTAGACGTGTTTTACACGCATAGAGAAATGAAAATGAGACGTATATCTGGTTACATTCATGGTAGACGGGCATCCCTATCCCTAGAGAGCACATTTTATGTGCAGAACATCACAAGATGGAACAGAGTGTCTTTTCATAATCGATGTACACATGATTTTTCTGGTTATATTCAATGTTAAACAAGGACCACAGACAAACAACATGTGAGCTTACAAGGAGTCAAAAGTCATACTGAGATAGAATTTGAGTGCATGCCATCGCATTTTAGTCTTCATCAGCAATGTGAATTCGAATTTCAGTCAGCTAAGGAATCTCTGAAGGTTTTACCAACTCATGTTCCTGAAGGAAAACGCAGGGAAATTGAAACAGGAAATGTCACCAAAATTGGGTTTAAAACAAGCATTAAGTCAACTTTCATTTATGGGCCTTTTGTGGAGAAAGCTTTGAATGTGGGGTAGAAAGAAAGAAAGAAAATTGTGCCATACCTCTTGAGAGAGATGAGCTTGAGAGATAGAATTAATCTGGCAGCTTTCAATATTTGCAAGTAACTGGATCACAATTTGTAGATGAGGAACACTGCAAGAAAATATTACTCAAATAAGCCAAGAGAGCCAGATATGAAATTTTGTGGAGCTCAATACCAGAGAGATAATTGATTGATTTTCCTTCTTTTATTACAGTGAAATATTTCTGGTTTATGTCCCATGCAGCATCCAGACATGCATTTAATGCAGCACAGCATTTGATCAATGGTCACTACAATGGCATCAAAATAGTCAAGGATGGTTTGTACTCGACAATAATTACTAGCCATTTTACATGCAAGTCAGAAAGATCCCTTAAATGGTCCCAATTTTATTTTAATGCATCTATCTAACCGCGTACACCATTTAAATGACATTAATATATACACCATTGAAATCTACTTTAGATCATGAAATGGATAGAGGTTAGAAAATGGGGCAAAAATGTGTAAATATGAACTTATTTTGACCTCCAAATAATAAAAACTGAAGAAATGCATTCAACATAGAAAAATACTAGACTTACAACTTTTTTACAACTTGCTAACACATGTTTGCACATGATTGAAATATGTTAAAAAAATTTTAGTGGCTAACATGACTGTATGTGTAGCATTACTCTTCAACATATTACAATTTTCATTGCATTTTGCTGCCAAGAACAATTGTGATTTTTGCACAATTTTAACATGTTTCCGTTTGACTCATACACCAAAGGAAGTGGCTGCTGAGAAAAGCTGAATGACTGAGAAGGAAGTTTTTAGCCAATTCCAAATAAGCTCTTCTTTCTGCAAGCATCATCATGGATCCTCAAAACAATGTGTTTCCAAATTTAAAGTTACAGGATCTATAATATGAATGGAGCTTTAAAAACTGCCCCATTCCACCAAGGGACGACACTGAAAGCATTTCAAAAAGTGTTAAAAAACTTGTTATACAGGCATCCAACACCTGTTTACAAGTTTCTTGTAAAATGAGAGTTACTTCAGAAAGTGATTGGTGCATGTTAAGACTGATGGTAATCTCAAATAAAACCAGCGTACTACATAAATACAACCTTTGTAATCCATTCTCCATATGTGCATCTAAGGATGAAATGACTCGAGGCATCTGCTCTAACACCTGCAGCAAAAGAGGAGAGAAATCAAAAGATCAGTCATAAGGGTTTTGTTAAAGATATCCTATACTTATCAAGAAACATATCCCATACTTATATTTGTACAGCAGACCTACATACCTGCCCAGTATTCTTGATTGCTGAGGTTTTTGCCAAAAGGTTCTTTGGAAGCTTTATCAGTTGGGCCTGTAGATGTGATCATAGGTTAGAGCAACATTGCACAATTGGCCATAAAGGAATATAAGTCGGTTTGTGACAATTTAAGATGCTTTCAGTATGCATCACTCTCATATGGATGGTTAATGAAAGAAAGAAGGTGATTTATGAGTAACGTTTTGCAAGCAAGAAAAAAAAAATATTGCACCTGATAACCTCACTGATTTGCATATTTCAACAGAAATCAGGATCCTTCTTACTTTTTTCTCTGGTAGATTGTAGTTTCTCTATTACCTCACCAATGTTGCATAAGTTTTATCTGTTTCATAACTTACTTTTCAACGACTGTAATTAGCAGAATGACCACACTCCCAGCATTTCAAGAAGAACTCTAATAAATCTAAATTGCAAAATTCTGGATTTGGTTCTTCAACTCAACATGCAAAGCAGTTGTTTGTTTCACAAATGATAAAAGTAAGTTAGACCCACCAAAATGCACTTCTTGTATATTTTTCCTCCCATTTATAGATATAAACTAAGAAGATTATTATGTGTAATACAATCTCACTATCTTTGAGTTTGATTTGCATTGCAAAAGTAAAAAGAAGCACTAACAGGTGATATACAACTTGCATCACCAATGTAAAGGGATAATAATGCATACAAAGAAGGTTCTTAAAAGAAAAGTTATCAACTCAAGAGACATTTACGTGCGGAAGCACAACCTAAATAATTCTACAACATAAATGATGGTACGAGTCAGGGCAATAGCAATGATATAGCCATTAACATCCTGCATTCTTGAACATGGATGGGATCATCTCCAAAATTCAAGTCATCTCCTATCCATTCCAATGCGTATGACCTGCCCATCAAGCCTTCTAGTCCCTCGCAGTCTTGACCACAGCTAAGGGACCACTCATAGCATTTACTAGACAATAACTACTTACCTGCTTCCCAAAGTGGGCAAAGTCACTTATCAAAATGCTGCTCACATATCGCACTTCTTATTTTACCCAAATTATCTATAAAGATTTGGTCCCAGAAACCTTCACATTTCTTTTTACTTCAAATTCCAGTATAAATTTTCATTCTTCTGTTGAAATAAGTTAGCATTTTGTTTTTACATATGTCAATAATTCATTTTTTTCATTGGTAACTTACATACGCATCCAATAGGTGTTGAACCCATGACCTCAACCTCTACCCTACTCTCTTACAGGGGGAGGATGTGCTATTTTCGGTAGAGCTCATTGGCACATTATACAAATATTACATGTGGCTCTATCATGACCATAAGGTTGATCAAATTATTCCCATATTATTAGATTTTACTATACATATAAAAAAATTGATCAAAGTTTGCCTCTGTTACTTTCATGTCCTTTCCACTCTAACTTGCTACTCTATCTGCTTCTTCTGCTTGTCAACCAGGTAATGGCTGTTCACATACGAGCAACAGATTGTCTGATGAGAGGAATGGAAGTGATTCAAAAGGTTCTCACCTCTCACAAAGGCCAAACGCATCTAGAAAAGCTTCGAATCAGAATGGAGAAGAAACAATCCCATCGTTCAAAGTCTACCTGACCCACATAGATTTGACAAAACATTTTCTGGGAATTCCCCATCCCAACGCTATTTTCTCCGACTCCATAAGAAAAAAAAAACAATTTTTTTACTCTGATGCTAAATTAAACCGAGTGTATCCAACTTTCATAAACATGTTCACAACATACAACCACAACAATTTTCTCAAGCACATTCAATCTTCCAAATTGAACCAAAACCCATATGCAAAACGGGTTTATTATGCAAAAGACGAGTACAGCTGAACACTTCAATCACACAATTGCATATATAATAAGAGAGAGAGAGAGAGATGGTTGCCTGGGAAGCAGAGGATTGTTGCATGAGATGGAGGAGATTGGAGGTGGACTGAACGGTCTGGGAGATCTGATCGGCCACCATGGCTTTGGCCGTGCCTTCTCTGCTGTTCCCGCTGGTCGTTGAAGTTGCCATTGTTTACGGTGTCTTCTCTGAAAATGGCCCAATTGTCCATGTTTTTCTCCTTTTCTTCTTTAGAAGACCTTTACTATTGCTACTTAAAATTGGCCCAGCCCATTCTCAACCCTCGGTCCATTCTCACAGTTGTATTTAGTATTTACTATTCTAAAGTTTTAAGCTTTTGATCTCTCTTATGAGTCTATGACACAGATAAAGATATAATGGTTTTAAAAAGCTTTTTTTAAAAAAAAAAAAAAAAAAAAAAATTGATTTGAAAAATATTTTGATGTGATATAAAGGTGAAAGTGTTTTTTTTTTTTTTTTTTGGAGTACACATTTTAAAATATCTTTAGTGTTTTGAATTGTAGTTTTTAGTTTTGAAAACAAAAGAGGTATTTTATAGCATTATCAAATGAATGATATTACAAAATATGGTAAGTTGAATCACCCACTGTTTCAAAATTTAAGTTGTAGACAATTACGAATTAAATTATTTAATTAATATTCTAACTCTCACTCTCAAATTGGACTTTAAATTCTTCCTCAGTACATGAGGTTTAATTGACAATCGGGCGTTATGAAGCCATAAAGGTGCCTCGTATGGTCACATCATATATCATTTACAATGATCAACCAATACTATAATATTAAGGAATATTTGGGTTCAAAGTGATTTTCTCTTTTACAATTTTGTATTACATCTTTAATAGTGAATTTATTTATGATCACTTTCACTGATAACATACGTCACAATGAGAAAACCACGTAAATTTTGGTGTTATCGTGTAATTGTCTTGTCTTATTTACAGTAATTGTAATCTTCTGTATAATAAATAGTTTACTTAAGTTAAGAAACAAGGGTGTCACCAACTCTATTGTAAGTCTATCCTCAAACTTATAGCTATTAGTAATGGCAGGCTTGGCAGCTTCTGGAAACAGTTTGGCTGCTCCTTCAATCGTCTCCAGTGCAGCCCTGTTCCGGGTTTCAGATATGTATCACTTGCAGCAAGCAAGCATCAACTTTTCAAAATATTTCTCCTCGTCACTGCATGTCACAAACTGCAGAGAAAGATAGTTTTGAGATAAAAGCATTTCTTCCTGTCTCACCAAAACCATTTTTTTGGTTATTTTGGTGAGGCAATTTAACCAAAATGGCCTAAATATCCACTTTTTAGCCCCACTACTTTAACAAAAAAAAGTAGTGAGGTGAAAAGTACTCACCAAATTTAAAAATTACTATTCACTCACCTATTGATTAAACAACTCATTTTTCACTATTTCTTTTTGCTTTTCATTTATCTCTCTTCCTTTAATAGTTAAAAAAAGAATAAACAAATATTTGAAAAAATAATATTTAAATAAAATAGTAAAAATTGATTGTTAAAATTGTGAAGCTGCTGGGGTACTTCAAGAAAGTGAGTTGTCAAAATAACTAAAAGTTTGGTGAGTAAAATTTGGTGATGCTGCTAAGAATGCTCTAACAAAAAAGACATCACCAAAATAATTTTGGCACATGACTTTCTCTTAGTCTTAGATCACTAGCAGCAAATACCCTATAGCCCATTCCATTCCCTATGTTTAAAAAATAAAAAATAAAAAATAAAAAATAAAAAATAAAATAAAAAATAAAAAATAAAATAAAAAACATGAAAACACACCTACATCATAATCCCATATTTAACCTACACCAAGGAGTAGCTACAGTGTTTCCCCATGTATTGGGAAACACTGTAACTACCAAATGCTTTGTTAAATTATAAACAAATCATTCTCTCTTTTTCACGCTTTCCCATGAATACAGTGTAATGATAAAAAGAAGAAAGAAAAAAAAAATAGAGTAAAAAAGAGTATTTAATTGATATGGAAAAATATATATATATATATATATATATATTATGAAGTGTTTTTTTATAGGGAATCAAAAAAGTAGTTTTATTTCTCAAATATAGGGAAAATGGTTGGAAAGCTGCTGCTAATACTTTTAGACCACAAACTTCACCACTTAGTCAAGAGGGAGGGTCGGCTCAATGGCTAGGCCACTGAAGCGGTCGCCTAGGGCCCTCATTTAGTAAGGCCCAAATTTTTTTTTAATAAGGCCCAAAAAAAATTGTTAATTTTATTTTACCTTAAGGCCTAATTTTTTTTTTTTTTTTTTTAAATAAGGCCCAAAATTTTTTCCCATAAAAATTTAAGGCCTCTAAAATAAGACCTTAATATAATAAGCCCATTGTAAAATAAGATCAATTAACCAAAAAAAAAACAAATATGCCACATCAATTTTTTTGGACAATTAGTTAAAAGTTAAACTTAAAAGTCATAAAACAATAATGAAAATAATAATAATATTATAAAAATATAATAATATTATTAAAATAAATATTATTTAATTAATATTTAAATATTAAAAAAAATAAGGTCCAACTTTAAAATTTCGCCTAAGACCCCCAAATACATTGAGCCGGCCCTGTCAACAGGAACAAAATTTAGCTCATGGCAACTTGCTTACCAGGTCTATGTACATGTTGCACAACTTACTCAAAGTGCAATTGCAAAGAATATATTGTATAAGGACACAAGCACAAGGATCTGCAACGACCATAAAATAATCTCAAACACCACTTCTGATATAAGCATGCCTATGTTGAAGAAAATTTATGATAAGATATATATATATATATATATATATATATATATAGACACACGCAACTGAGTCCAGCCCCTTAAACCTCTAGAGGAGGCATGTCAACATTGTATAAGATAGGAAAGATGGAGGCGACCCTGACTTTAGAGGTATCATTAACCAATAACCACCCTGATTTATGGTTTCACCGTGACAAACACTTATACTATGCAATTTACATATGTACATCTGAGTGTTTTGACATTGGGATTGACACGGAAAACAAAAATTCCTACAGCTTGGAAGGGTGGGGAAGTCAAAATATGTGATGGATTAGGGTTAAATGCAAGAATCATTCCGCAATTGTATTGATTTAAAGGAATGTAAGGGGAATCCTGATACTTATATCTAGGACTAAGGATTTTATTGCAAAGTGTTATGAAAGAGATATAACACTAAATCATGTGCCTTTCTTACATCCTTTGACAGGTTTCCAAGCGTTTTGTATATGTTTGGCTTCAATTGATTCAAAGCTTTGTTGCTTGTTGTAATGATTTTTCTGCCGTTGCCTTTTTGCAGTTCAAACTAACAGAAATCCCAACTAAACCCAGAATATGATCAAAATCTAGCAATTTGCAAAAGTAGCATACTTCATGCTCCAAGGGATTTTATCAAACACATGGCAGAGATAACATACGAATAATGAATTTACATAAACGGAAACAAATTCATACACCGGCAACATCAAAGGAAATGGGTCTTGCAGAAAAAATTCCCTTTTCACCAAAGGAATGAGACTCACACACCCAAACTGAATCGCCAATTCCCTTACGTCTTGGCTGTTTCTACAACACTACAAACTCAATCACTTACGTCCAGGTTTTCCTCTAATTCATCTCCTTTTGGGGCAACCAAAGTTGTAACACCCCACCTTAATGACACACAATATTGTTCGCTTTTAGCTCCCTCAAACCAGACTTCCCAAGAGGTCACCCATCTTGATACTACTTTAGCAGAAGCACGCTTAATAGCGGAGTTCTGATGGGATCATGACCATCATGTACGGCTTTAAAACGCGTTGTTGTTATTAAGGGTGTAGTATACATTTAAGCACATTCTCATCTCCATACCCAAGCGATGTGGAACGTCACAATTTGTAACATTCCCAGCCCGTTAGGGTTAGGTTTGTTAATCCTTTTTCTTACTCGCAAAGATCCATAAGGTTTGCCAATTTTAAAAGACTAGTAAAAAATGAATGCATGAAACTCTAGAATATCATGTCCTTAAAATAAACTGAAATATTTATGCTTAACAAAAATATGTCTCACAAACGATAATAACGTTCCTTATAAATTCATAAATCTCTGAAAGAAAACTATGCCAATGTACTTATTAACTTGACTAATATGAAATCACATGAAATCCTAAATACGCCCGCCCCCATTTCGGCCTCCTAGTGCAACCTGATCACCACCTGAAACAAGAAATAAAACTGATGAGCCCAAAGGGGGCCCAGTAAGTGAAATCCACAACCATAAGCAGTTTTACTCCTTATCCTGTTTTAAAAATTTGAACTCATAATTACATATGTTCCTAGTATATTTTTTAAAGAAAACAGAAAGCAAATAAAATATATTATCATCAATAAAACTTGTGATAGTCTTTATCTCATACTCGGCCCATGTATACTGTTACTCCTGTATATTAGGGTTGCACGGTCCTTGTGACCTAAGATGAGATACCATGGTCGCAGCCCCGTCTCCTGGCCAGCTGATTAACTCTGGGTGCACTCAACATGGCAAAAAAAAAACAATGATGGAACCACCTTTTGGCAGAGCCTCTTTCAATGGTTGCGCCTCTATCTTTAGCATCGGTACCGAGCTTCTCTCTTATTTCTCTTAGGGCCAAAAATACACTCCTCCCTACATGTACCCACCTTTTGGCAGAGCCTCTTTCAATGGTTGCGCCTCTATCTTTAACATCGGTACCAAGCTTCTCTCTTGTTTCTCTTAGGGCCAAAAATACACTCATCCCTACATGTGCCCTCATTTTATAACACTTTTTTCTCATTTCTTGTACTTCTTTAGGTAATCTTAGGGCAACATGTGTAACGCCCCAAGTTCTAGAGGTAGAGCGATTGGGAGCAATTGTAACATATTCATATTTAAACAAAATAAAAATAATTCTCCTAATATAAGATCATAACGTCAACAGAGTACTATAATTTTTCATTTATAAAATCACAAACACATAATGTGCTAGTATTCAATAATCTCATAAGCAATAAAATTACACTGTCTATGCTTAGCCCAAGCCGTCTATAGATTGGAGTCCCAGACACTTCTACTGCTATTGCTCCTGCTAGACCATAAAGCAACGATAGGATTTTTTTAACAACTAAGAGGCCCACTGATACTCATGTCTTCAATATTACGATATATATATATATATAGAGCAATCTGAAAAAGATATATAGGGAGAAGGGGTGAGTTCGACAACTCAGTAAGTAGCCACAAGACCAAGATGCTATAAAACATGCTATACAGATTTCTATGTCAGAATCTCAGTTATGCACAATAACAATTTAGGCAGAATAATATAATTAACAAAATAAGCATGATAGTTGCAAAATGAGTAGTTGACAATTAATACAAGAATCGCAAGTAAGTTATGAGATATGCAAACACTTCATTTTGCTTTTCTTTTAAAATTATTCTTTTACCCTTTGACCCGACGCCACAATTTTACCGTGAGCAGCGCACGTTGGCATGTCCCGAAGGACCTATATGCTCATCCTGTCGTCACAGGGGAGAGCTACCAGGTTGGGAACTTTCCTAAGTGAAGGCCACCCACACACCTTCTCGTAACCGTCCTTCAGTGTGCTTGCCATGCTACCCTATATGGTACCGATCGTCACTGTAATTGTATCTCGGGTTAAACATTTTTTTATCATGAATGCACATATAACATTTCATATGATTTGTAAACTCATCTGTAACTGTATACTGTGCCATGAATGCACATATAACATTTCATATGATCTGTAACTCATCTGTAACTGTATACTATGCCATTGAATGCACATATAACATTTTATACGATTTGTAAACTCATCCGTGCCATGAACTTTGAGAACTCTTTTCATTCATAATTGCAGTCATGTATAAATCATGAAATATGGTAACTGTATCAAAATTCTTAAACAATGACATATGAATAAATAAAACTTGTCATTAAAATATGGAATGAAGTGCAATTGAAAATCATATAAGTGGATTCTTTATAAAGTCCCCAACATTTTTCTAAAAGACTTATAATAAAAATTTGTTGGGGTTTTTGGTGTTGTGTCCCCTTACCTGACATTGCATGCCCTTATTTTGAATCTGCATCCAACTCACAATTCCTACAACGGAGGTAAAAGTACCTTAGTCATCAATTCGTTTTCAAGTCTCAATCATGCATCACTTTAGTTGTTAAGGATCTTAACTCTAATTTCTATCCCACCATCGTCTATCCTTAACCAAAAACATTATAGTGACATCAAACCCCACCATGCTTGATTTATATGCTTCCCATAAAATTCTAATAATCAACTCAACTAAGGCCTTATTCCAAACCATTGCTTTACACTAAAACACCAAGGTTATAATATTCTTATTATTATAGAATCATCAAGAAGTTTATCTAGCCATACTATTAATCTCCTCCTAAGCCATTTAATTTAGCAACTTACTCCCAATATCAAAAGGCTAGAAACATTTATAAAAATCACTCTAATTATCACAAGACGTATTAGCGTCTAAACCCAATAAGTATCAACTTCCATGGATCCCATAACAAATCATGATCAATTAACACTCTAAATATAATTAACTTTTCCAAATAGCAATTCAAGTGTTCATACACTAAAAGCCCCAATTTAATTCCGACTACAAAATTAGGGTTTAGCTTCATACTAAAAATACCATAAAAGATATGAAAATATTACCTTGGAGAGTTCTCATTTTTTTTTTTCTTCATCCTCCTCTTTCTTTCTCTTCTTTCTTTTCTTCTTGATGAGAATCAACAAGCACCATTAAAGAATCCATTGGATGTTCCAGTTGGGCCTATATTTTGTGCAATCTGCTCCGTGAATAGCTTGGATCAAATTTATTATGCCTTCATCTCCCTTTGGGCCAAGCTTGGAATGCCCCATTTTAGAATCAGCCCAAATCTCTTGAATCAGCCCATTAAGTGCTTCTTTGATTTCTTGCATCTTGCTCTTAATATAGGCCCAACTGGAACATCCAATGGATTCTTTAATGGTGCTTGTTGATTCTCATCACTTCTTCTCTCTTTTCTTTCTTTTCTTCTCTTTCCATTCTTTTCTTCTTCCGGTTCTCTCACTCATCTCACGCTCACTTGAGCTGTGAGCAAATGGGGAAAATTTCTCCCCTTTATAAGATGAAGAGCTGGCCGTATGTGGGACATTTGTCCCACATACACTCTAGCCACCTGCTGAACCAGTACAAGTGTCAAGTAAGCTTGACACATTAGCTGCCCAGGTGTTCACCGAGAAAGCTGTGGGAGCATGCTGTATGTCATCTGTAAATTTAGGTGTCAACCAAGCAGCTTAAACTTGGTCCCCAAGCAACTTCTCATACAATGCCATGTGTCATCTTGAGCTTGGTGACTTGTCAAGCTTTAAAATCCTCATGCATTTACATTAGAACGTGGTCATGAAAATCTATAATTAATCCTCAATGAACCTAAACCTTTTGACTACCACATACCCAAAAATCGTGGCTTACGGACATCAGTAACCCATCCAATTAATTTTCCAAATTGCAGGTACTTCAACTACTCGACAGCTTGACCTATTAAACTTGAAAAAATCATAACTATTTCAATTTAACTCCAAATGATACAAACTTTGCCTTGAAATTTTCCTCATTCAAAGATGCACAACATATCCAAAAATCATAGTAACCCATAACTGTTTGGTACCTCAAAAGTCCCACGAAATTCGGTGCCTCTGTTTGACTGAAATTCCTGTTTTGATACTTGCATCTTCTAAAAATCATAACTCCTTCTACAAGCATCCAAAAATCATGAAACCACTTTTAAAATCTTCATTTCTCATCATTCTATAAAGTATTAAAACAGTTTTATTTAAGGTCACTCAAAGAATTTTCGGCGTCCAAAACAATATGACTTTTCTTTCAATAACCCACTAAAATTATAACTATCAATTTCCATCATCTTTCACATTAAGTCTATTTACCTAACTCCATATAAATCTTAATAAAATTGCAAATCCTCCTTATCTTTGATAATAAAATCACATTTATTCTAAGTATAAATTTCGGGGTATTACAACTAGGGCTGTTAAGTGAACGAAGCGTCTCGCGAGCAAGCTCGGGCTCGGCTCGTGCTCGACTCGAATATTAAATGAAGCGCTTCATGAACACAAATCCTAGCTTGAATATTAAACGAAGCAAGCTCGGCTCGACTCGGCTAAGCTCGTGAACAGCTCGTATAAGCTCGTGTGTGTATATATATAAAAACTAAGTAATACATAATTAATTATAAATCTCATAATTATTAAAACCTTAAAATTGCATTTATATTTAAGCGTTAGAGAATGAAAAATTCTAGACCCTTCGAGATCAAAAAGAGAGAGAACAATCATTAAAAAGACCTCGATTCAATTAGAGCAGACCCAAACGAAAAGAAGAAGAACCAAGCAGAAACTATTGAGGGAGATTGCGAAAGGCATAAACTATTAAAGAATCAACCAGACTCAAACACTATCGCTACCTGTCTGGTGAGCGAGAGTGAGAGAGTGGGAAATGAGAGTTCAGGTGGAAGATCCGTTGTGACTGGTGAGGGGGATTGAGAGAGAGACATTAAAAAAAATACTTTTTTGTAGGGGGCGTTGTCCCAATGCAGTCTGAATGCAACCTGTTAACTTGTCCCACATTTTTAAGAAAACATCAATCTTCAAGTTTGCTTATCTATAAAATGATATATATCATCTCTCTTTGAAACCAAATCCCTTGCTGTATTGACTCAGGCTCCATACTCGACTAGCTAGGTTAAGCAAATACTCATATGCAAACTAACTTCTTAAGCCGTTTAAGAGTACTTGAAGTTAAAAAAAAAAATTTAAAACAAAAATATTAAATATAAGAGCCAGCTCGCGAGCTGGCTCGGCTCGACTTATTATTAGCTCGAACTCGATTATTTTGGCTCGCCCTTAAGCTCGACTCGAGCTCGAGCTTGAGTAAAATTTAAACGAGCCAAACCTGAACAAGGGAAGCTCGTTCAAGCTCGGCTCGTTTACACCCCTAATTACAACATGTAGGAGGGTTTATTATCATTTTCTCAAAATTCTCTTTATAAACATCAATATTTTCAAAAAATTTCTTTTTCTCAAACTTGTCATGCATGCAGCATAATTCCATAATATAAACAAAATAATCATTTGCAGTTTAAAACAAGTTTGCATAAATAGTATGATATGATAATTTTTCTGGAAGGGATAGTAAATTCACTTACCTCTTGACTACAGTAAAAATTTCCTCTAACTGTTAACTAGTCTCTTGAAGGAAATATAGACACGTTACTACCCCCATACATGTCACAGTAAAGCATTCTATTACTACTATGAGTTGGCTTGCTAATCAATTGAGGATGAACTTACTTGGATATTAAGTATGCTTTCCCATAAAATTTCTAGAACTTATTTTATTCCTTATATATATATATATATATATATATATATATATATATTAATGTATTTTGAATTATTTGTCTATAAAAAAATTACTCTCATTTATTCTATATTTATATACATATATAGCTAAGTATACTACAAACCTTGTTGAACCTATATATACACGCCGAGGTACTGCATCTGTATATATATATGAATACTAGTTTGAACCATGCCATCATCTATATATCTTGAAACATTCCAGATGTACATGTATTTATAAATACTTCCATCATTATATATATATACACTTTAAAGTAGTCCTCATGTATATATTTATAAATCCTTCAAAACATTATATATATCTACATATTTTGAAGCAATCCATATGTATGTATATTAAAAAATACTACAAATCATTATATATATATAAATATATCTCTATACTTTAAAGTAATTGAGAATTGCATGTGGGATTGACTTACCCTTTTGTGGGTCTAATAATATATTTTTCATTTAAAGTTGAATATTATATTAAATTGAAAGTTTTAAAGTTTAGGAAATAATTACATAAGTACCAAAAGTAAAAGAGTTTTAAGTAAAGTTTTTTCTTAATTTAAATAAATTAGAAAAAAATAAATAAATAAATTAGAGCCGTGTGTAATAGGGGTGGCAAAATGGGTACCCATACACGACCCGATTATGACCCGCGGGTACCCGTTACACGATTAGCCTATACCCAGACACGACCCGTTTAGCTAAACGGGTAATCGGGTTTGACACGATTACGATACGAAAATAACCGGGTAACCCGACACGACCCGTTTTACCCGTTTAAAATAACCGGGTATAAACGGGTAGACACGACCCGATTACCCTAAACTATAATTTTTTAAAAAAAATTAAAATTAAAATTCAAAATTGTAATAATAATACTAATACATTATACATCAATATAGTCAATGCAAAAAATTGAGTTCTAAGAGATTAAAGGCTTTAATAAAGAATAAGAAAAAAAAAAAAATTGGAAAGTGACCGTAATTGACAAATTGTACTCCAAAATAAATTACTAAACTCATAATTTCACCTAAACTTAAAAGTTAAAAGTTAAAACAAGTAAGTTCATTTATTAAAATAGTTCACTTATAATTTAGTCCCACATGTAACAAAAGTGTTAAAAAATTAATTTGAACAAAGATACAAATTTTCAGACATTTTTTTTAGCATCCAACCCTGGGCCAAGACTCAATATTTTTGAATTCCATGAGAGCCATAGAAGACCAAGACCCTTATTTAATTGTGCAAATACATTTATCAAAATGTGTAATATAATAGAATAGCTATAATTTAAGTGATTTTCATTTTAGCAACGATAAGGTAAAGTTACTAAAGTACAGTAAAGTTTTTTTAAAGATCACAAATTTGCTATCCGAAACAAACAATGGCATCAAATTGAAGATCCTATTATAATATTTTTTTCAATATTTGATTACAATAATATTTCTTTTATTTTAAAACATGATAATCAATATAATGATAAATTGTAGATAAATAAAAGTGGTAATAGCTAATATAATAAAATCATAAATTTTTATCTAAAAGTAATAATTAAGACTTAAAAAAATATTAACTATACAACATCGTTCTTCTTGATGATAGATTACACTCATATTTATAAGATTTATTTAGCTAAAAGAAATTCCAGTTATTAATTTCCATCTCTTATTACAAAGAATTATATATACCACAGGATGCGATGGCTACTTACCACTCAAAACATCTTTGTAAGAAGATAACATGTGAATTACAAAAGGAGTAAAGTAAGTAAACTGACCACTGACGTGAGGAGTCTGACTATATTGTCACAATTGAAAGTTTAAAAAAATATATTATCATGGGTTATATACTTTATTCCTCATGTGGTTTAACTTCTTTATTTTTTGTTCCCTAGGATTTATTTTTTATCACAAGAGCCCGGAGGTACCTATGGTTTACCTAGAGACAGAAGATGGTATCTCCGTCTAAATTTCGCCCAAAATTTGATGGAATGTCACGTCAGCACCAATAAGGAATTAACATATGTCACTATAATTAATTTTAAAAAATATATATATTTTTTTAAACTAAAAACATTAAAAAATATATATTTTATTAATTTCATTTTAAAAAAAAATTCGGCCTTGACCATTTGGGGGGTGGTTGGGCCACCTCTCTTGGCCATGTGGGTTGGTAGGCTAGAATGAGGGTGGCTTGGAGCCAAAGGGGTGGCCGAAACCACCCCTAAACCCTCATACGAGCCACCCCCAAATGGCCGGTTTGGGGGTGGTAGCCACCCCCTTTGGCTCATTGGCCACCCCCAATTTTTTTTTCTTTTTTTCTTTTTTAATAAAAAAATTAATTAAACATAATATTTTTATTTTAAAAAATTATTATTATTTAAATTAATTATAGGGACACGTGTCAATTTTTTTATTGGTGTTGAAGTGACATTCGGAATTTAGATGAAGGTACCATCTCTATTTTTATGCAAACCAGAGGTACCTCCTGTGATAAAAAGTAAACCATAAATGCAAAAAATAAAGAAATTAAACCACAAGGAAAATGTATTTAACCTTATTATCAATTAGGTGGTAATTTGAGAGATTAGGTAAACTTTCCCCTGAAAAAATATAAACCCACCAACTTTATTTCTTGTTCTAACATTAATCATTAACAAATAGAGGAGGACCACATAAAACTATAAAGTAATGTTTCTTGAAAAATAAACAAAAAAAAAAAAAAGTAACGAAAAATTTATCTTAATATTTTCCTTTTTAAAAAAATATGAATTATTTCTTTGGTTTCTTCTCCTTCGCTTCTTTATGCGGAATCGTCCCTCCCATAGTCCCATGGCTTTACCCGCACTCCAAACTTTCTCTCTCTAAAATTTTCCTTCTCGTTTTCTCCGAGAAAATTCGTGTGTGCATTGGTGATCCCTGTATGTCTTTTTCCTCCGAGATTTGTTCTTTGATTTTCTTATCTGCGTAGCATCGAAGGTGAGAGCTCAACCTTCTTCAATCTCTGAACTTTCTGTGTGCTGTTCTGAATTCACAATTTTCAGTCTGGTTTGTTTGGTGTCTTGAGCTCTGATTTATCGGCTAATCAAAATGCAGTTGGGAATTCTGTTTGGTTTCAGAGCAAAACTGAGAAAATATAAAAGAAACAAAAAGAACCATAAATAATTTATATAGGAGACTGATTTGAGTGAGTAGTTGCTTGAGATGGCTTGGTTCAGCGGAGCTGATTGTTCGGTAATAATAAAAAAAGTTTCTTCTCGACGACCAAAAATTCTGAGGCAGTGAGGCGAGACCGCGAGATTCGTGCGTGCGTGAGGCGAGAAACCGGGTCGCCGGGTCCAGAAAAAAGGAAAAAAAAAAACCGACCCGCCAAACCCGGATACTATGCGGGTCTGGCAGGTCGACCCGCCAGACCCGCACAGTAATCGTGTCTGGCGGGTCGACCCGTCAGACACGAAATTTTCGGGTCTTAATCGGGTAGACCCGATTACGACCCGAACCCGATTAGCCCAAACCCAATACCTGTTTTTTCGTGTCGTGTTCGTGTCGGATTCGCGGATCGTGTCAAAATTGCCGGCCCTAGTGTGTAACAATTAACGTAAATGAGAAATAGTTCTCTCGTGTGAGAGAAATAGTGCTCACACGAGAGAAAAAGTTCTCTCGTGTGAGAAAAAGCAGTGTGAAACGGACTCAATTTTTGTAAAGCGAAATTGTGCATATAATGAACTCTGTAAAAATATGCATAACGAAAAAATGAACTTTCTGCTCAATCCGCAAATAAGAATGATGGAAGGTGTTGTTGGCCGTGGGAATCCTCCTCCATCTCTGGCGGCTCCTCCGTCTCTGGGCTCCGTAAGCAAGACTTCTCTTGTGTATGATTTCGCAAAGGACATGGGAATTGCGATCGTCTCCGCTGTCACTGGCATCATTACTACTTTTCTTCTTACCCAGCTGTGGAAATACATCAAAGCCAATTGTAACACACCAACAGATGCGGCACCTTCATCTGGCCAGGAGGCGATTGATCACTCAGCTTCATCCAGCTTCCCGCAGAGGATTATTGCTCCACCATGCCCGACAGAACACTACAGTACGCCGCCCACCAGTCCATCTCATATGAACGGTGACGGAAATGGTGCTCAGCTCTCTGCATGAACTAGAGAAAGTAAGTGTTAAAGAGAGTTGAATTTTCTTGAAAAATATAACATCGATCAGTTTGCCCATTATAATATTTGCATATATGGTAGAACGTTTCCTTCCGTACGTGGCCATTTTATTTTAATAGAACGTTTGAAGCTGCATTTTTTTTTTCTCAAATTTATTTAAATTAAGGAAAAACTTTACTTAAAACTCTTTTACTTTCGGTAGTTATGTAATTATTTCCTAAACTTTAAAACTTTCAATTTAATATAATATTCAACTTTAAATGAAAAATATATTATTAGACCCACAAAAGGATAAGTCAATACCACAATTCTCAGTTACTCTGTTATTGGAATACTTCTTAGAGCCATATCTGAGACTTTTGTCTTAAAAGGAGAAACTAAAAGAAACAAGAACACAAATAAAAACAAGAAAAGTATTCGCAAAGTAGCCATATGATTTAGCCGGATTTCTGTGAAAGTGATAATTAAGAGAATAAATTTATCTGTTCTTATCGACTTACGTTTTTTGAATAAATTATAATTTGACATTCTTTTTTACCTTATACGAAAATACGAAAAATATATATTTTTTTCCTTTCCTTCAAAATATATTTTTAGAACATATAATTATCATATATACCAATAATTTATTTTTGTCCATTTCAATTCAAAGGAAAATTTGGTATTTCAATTCAAAATACCAAATTCAAAATACGAAAAAATATATTTTGAAGGAAATATATATATATATATATATATATATATATATATATATATATATATATATTTTCGTATTTTCAACAAAGCAGGGGTGAGAATATGATTAATAAATTTTCCACCCGAAGCGTGTTAGAATATGACCAGAATGGAAGGAGAGAAAGAAAGTGAAGGAAGGTGATGGAAGTAAAATACGCTTCGGGCCAAAATTTTTTATGCGAAGATTGTAATTTTTGATGGTTTTGGTCCAATTTTGAACTCTCATTTTTTACGATTATTACACTTTTTTCTGGTTATTGTAGAGAAATGCTAGAGATCTGGAAAATTTTCCCGAATCTTAGTTCCTGACTGACGTGGCTGTTGTTAAGTAAACTACAGTTAAGTTTTTTTTTTTTAAAAAAAAATTTATTTAATAAAAAAATAAACTATGGAAGTCACTCTCATTGTTTAACAGTTTTTTTTGTTCATAGATTTATTGTTTAATAGTTCTTGTTTTATAATTATTAATTGTTTTATAATATTTAATTCTTAATGATTTGTTTATTCTATTTTTTAAAATAAAATCCTATTAAGTGGGTGGGGCCCACAATTATTCCCGGTTCAAAACCGCATAGAAGCCGAATCCACCCGTAAGTTATCAACACAAAATCAAAACATTATCCCCAAAGTTTCAATTTTTGCAATTCACCCTCCCCCCCAAAGTTCTAATTTTTTTCAATTCAGTTTTTCCATCAATCAAAGCCGCTTTGACTGGCGGAACAGTGATCACGTATTGCTTATTTTTTTCCCAAAATGAGAAATTATTGGTGTTAATTCAGTGAAAAAAATACTGTCATGAAATCGGAAATTACAACCGGGAAAGAGAAAATAAATAAAGAGCCTTAGAACAATCGCAGGAAACTCAATGTTTCGTTACACTATTGCAAAAAAAAGGAGATCATGAACTACGTATTCCCATCGAGCTTTTGATACTTTTGTTTTCTCTTCTATTTTTTTTTTCCTAACTTAGAGAAAACAAAAACGAAATTAAATGATGAAATGAAATTAAAATTAGTAGATTTATGAAAAAAGCTTAGGTGATTTCCGGCAGCGGAGGGTGATTGAGATCGATATTGAGATGAGGAGTCTGCTTCTGGGCCTCCGGTTTCAAAGCTCAAGAGAGCTTACACTCCTCTCCTGGCATGGAAATCTGCAGTCAAAGAAGACCCACTGGGGATTTTAGACACTTGGGTCGACTCCGATGTTTGTTCTTACAAAGGAGTCTTTTTTGTGTAGATTCTCAAGATGGCCCTGTTGTTGTCAGCATAGATTTCAACCATGCAAATCTTCAAGGCACTCTCGTCAAGGAGCTCTCTTCCCTCACTGATATGTCTCTGCTTCACCTCAGCAGCAACTCTATTCCGGACACCTTCACAGATCTCTCACCGCTTCAAGAGTTAGGCCTTAGTAACAACCTCTTCTCAAGTCCTTTCCCAGCACCTACTCTATACATTCCAAACCTCATTTACTCGGACATTAGATTCAACAAAATCTCAGGTCCCTCGAGAATATCCCGGAGTTTTGGTTTCATGGGTTCTAAACTGAAGGAGATAGGCGCATTTTCGGTAGAAAAAGGTCAGAGGTTATCACGTGCGTCGCACGTGATCATTGTTCCGTCAGTCAAAGTTGCTTTGATTGACAGAATGGCTGAATTGAAAAAAATTGGAATTTTGAAGGGGTGGATTGCAAAAATTGAAATTTTGGGGATCGGATTGAAAATCATTGCCAACTTTGAGGGGTAAAATATAATTTTTCCAAACATTTTTGTCTCAATTCACGTTATGAAAAAATAATTAAAAAATAATAATATTTTTCCGAATATGTTGTGCTCGCCTCTTGAGGTTACTTCAATTGATAAGCAGATGGTGTCTGGTTTTCTTGCCCATTTTCTGATTTGGGTGAACAAGGTAGATATTTTCCGTCTATTAGTGTCTATGAGCGTGATTTTGGGCATTTGGGGTTTTAAGAGCTTCTGGATTACGTTCTTGAGGTGTAGCTATCTATGTGGATGTTTGCAGTTTGAATTACATTGACGGCGGCTTTGGGTTGATGTAGGTGGGTCATACAAAGAGTGGTACGCTGAACTTGTTTGGGAATCTTCCAGTAGGAATGGGCGATGCCATGGGATGGTGTTTCTTCCGGTGTTGTCGTCTACTTCCTTTTGATGTTCCACACTTATGTGTCTCTCTCTTATTAGAGGGCACAAATGACTTCATTTGTGCCAAGTCCTTATAAAGTTATTCTCTTCGAGAGTCATGGGTTCGTGAGAATGAGGGTGAATTTCAAGTGTGACTTGAGAGATGTTTTGTAAGTGTTGGCCGATTGGAGGAGGTTTTCTATTGATGGGATTTTCAGATGTAAGATGGGTTTGATTTTGTTAGGTGTTAACCGAATTAGGGGACGACTTTTGGTGTGAGTTGTAGCATGAGTTTGGCCAAATAAGAGGAGAAATTGAGTTGTTTTATGTTGTGTAAGATGAGCTTATGCTGTGAGTGAGTAATTTTGATGTAAGTAGGAGTTGCAGTATTTTAAGTATATAAGGACCAAGCTTTGTAGGATTAAACTAAAAATCAAATTACTTCGTTGTCTTAATGATGATTAAGCTCGGAACATACATTTAAGCTTCAAAATGTGAATCTTGTTGCCAGTGATATGTACATGGCTTGTATTGTAAATGGCAAAGCTCACATTCAATATAAAGGAGGAGTAGTGTATTTGGCAGGGAGCTCAAAATCAAATGGATATAAGATTCGGAGTATTTGCAGAGGGTGAAAGGAAATGCACATGAAAATCAAATGCTTTGTCATAGGAGAGGTCAAACTATAAGTAACACAGCATGATTATAAGATTCAAAATATCTGCAGAGGGTGAATGACAATCCACATGAAAATCAAATGCTTTGTCATATGAAAGATCAAACTAAGTTGTACTTTTCTCTGTAACTTATTATGCTTTCAGACTGCTAACCCCTCTGAGCCTTTCAAGCTTACTGTTCTTTAGCCATTTCTGGTTGCCATGCAAAAGATCTTATTTAAGATCAAAGGCCTTTGAAATGATTATATGATTAACAATATTTAAGAGATTGCCCATTATTCTGTGCTAATTACATATATGACTCTTTTGTGAAAGACATTTTTCATTTTTTTAATGAGCCACTGGCCCCACCCAACAAAGGACAATCTTCACTAATAAGCTTCAGATCCCAGAATGAGTTTGAACAGCCCCAACAAGATGAGAGTATTATAAACCTTCTTGCTCAATTTTATGATACAAAATCTATTAACCATTTATAACGCCATTACCATACACACAAAACTGTCTAGAACTTCTAGGGAAATTATCCCAGCCTTAATTCTCAAGAATTATGCCAAACATATCTAAAGGCCCTAACATCATTCCTTTTACATTTGATTTCTCACATCCACTGAGATACATACAAAAGATATCATAAAAAATCTAGTTAAGATTGATACAAAGCAAACTGCTAACACCTCATTCAAGGTAGCCTACTTAACTTCTATAAATCAGAAAGTGGAAAGAGCTCAATGAATAGACAAAGCTCAAAACACAGACAGCAGTGTAACCAACTGACTCTATTCTAGACAATCCTGTCACACTATGCATTGAATAGATAGTGACCAAATCCATGCCACTTCTTCACTGCATCCAGTGAATGGCCAGCGGCCCAGCAGGGTTTACTCAAAATAAAAACTTGATTACTTTATAATTCCAATGCAAAGCAAAAGCGAGATTGAGCATTGCAAATATTCAGACCTTGCTATGAGGAAGCCGCCTTTATAGCTCTCTGCAATTCAGATTCCACATCTGCCTTGAGAGCTCTCTGCAATTCAGATTCCATATCGCTCACCTGATTCAATGACTTTTTCGATTCTCTTCGCCCATTCTCTTCTCCACCACTTTTCTTGCTCCTCCACTGCTCGAACGTGCTAGAACTCTTACTTGTAGGTGGTGAAACACTCTTCCTTACACCATCACTATCCCCACGAGATTTTTTAGCAGAAATTCCTGTTCTCATCTCCTCCAAACTCTGGTTCATCTCTTTATTTTCCTTCTCCAAAACCTCCAAATCCCTTCAAAAGTTCCAAATCACCCGCATTACTCTCACCACTGTTCTTCACCTTCTCCACCTCCTTCACCTGCTGAACCCTCTGTATACCAATCTTACTCACCGCCAAATACGGCATTCTCTTTCCCAAATCAGACGGAAAATTCACGCCCCACCGCAAATTCACCATAACCCTTTTGGTTACTGGCAATACCGTCCTTGCCATAACCGCAACTCCAGACAAAAACCCATCTTTCCCACTGTTCTTCCAAGCCAATTGCCTCTTTGGCACAAACCCAATTCCACCATTTGAATGAATCCCACAATTCTCCCTGAAATCAGGGTTTGTAACTCCATCTTTGCTACTACAAGGCTCCAATTTCAGCTCCTGCCAAACAGATGACCCATCTAACGCAAACCCATTTCCAAACTCACCATTAGCATGTGACCCACAATCCGAATTGACTTTTTCTCCACCGTTGGAGAAAGGCCCAGAAATCTGATTAGAACCGGGGTCAGAGAAAGTCGATCTTTTGAGGGAAAAGTGGCCAAATTGCGGCTTCAAGTGGAGAGAGAAGATGGGGACGGGAGTGTTTGTTGGGGAGAAGGAGAAATGGGCGGAGAAGACGAGGGGGGAGTTGTGTGGGGAGCCAAAGAGGCCAAGGCCAGACTTGAGGGAGAGAGAGAAAGGAGTAGATGCTGCGGTGGTGGGGGTGGGAGAGTAGGAGAGTTTGAGAGAAGGGCCCGAGGGGAAGCTGGTGGAGAGAGAGAAGGAGAGGTCTGAGAGGGAGCTGCCGGCGGTTGCGGTGGTGGAGGAGATGAAGGGTTGGTTGAAGATGGTTATGGGCATTTTGGCCTTGAGGATTGGGTTTTCGTTGCGGTGGTGGTAGGGGTCGTGGGGGTCGTCTTGGAACTTGAGGGAGAGCTTCATATCTTATGGCTGTACGTGTGTGTAACGGATTGTGGGATAAGAGTCTTTGCAGACTGCAAGATTGATCAGAGAAAAAAACGTACTGCTGATTGGTTTGGGTCTTTGGGTTCTCAAAGTACACGGGAGCTGCAGCTAATGGTTGGAGGGGGACATGCATCATGGACTTCCTATGTTTGTCGCTGATCAATCTCAAAATGTGGTGTGTTTGATGTTTTTCTTCTACATGTTTTATTTTTTATTATTTTATTTTTAAAATTGTCATTAAATTTGTGGAACCTAGTTGCTCCTTCCTCCCAGCGTTGAATGCCTTCTCCAAAGATTGAATTTTCTCATAATTAGTAGTCATATCCTTGTGCTCTGATACCAATTAATAGGTCCCAAGCAGAGAATAAATACACAACTAATATTTAACACAATATTAAGATAATATAAGTTATAAATCTTTATTTATGGCTGGAGTTTTACTACAATACAAACACATAAATACACCTCATTTGTTGATATCCCTAGTGGGTCCAAGTCAAAACAAGATAATACTCCACTTAGGGTGGGAGTTGAACCACAACATAGAAGCAAAGAAATAAGAGAATCAAGAGATGGACCAAAACCAAACATTTTTCATCTCAAAAACATTATGAGAAATGTTACTCAGGTAACTCAACATTATCAAGTATCCATATCTCAACACATTCTCTTTATTCTTTTGCTTTTGAAAAAAACAAAGAAAAAAAAAGTGGATGTTAATATCTCAAGTAGTTAAGAAGGTTGGGAGATATATACTATGTTTAAGTGGTAAGGCGCTGTCACCCTGGCCACCCTTTCAATTTTTTTTTTTTTTTTTAAATTTTTATATTTACATTTTAAAATTAAATTAATATTTTAATGAAGAGAAACGGTGGGTTTTGATTGAGACTAACGGCTGTTAAAAAATTTTGACGGTAGGAATTTTATTGTCATTTCAATTGATCCAGAGAATAAATTTTCAAAAAAAAAAAACTTTTTAAAATTTGGGAGGGTTGACTCATTGACTTATTATATAAATACCCTAAAAAAAATATGTTTCTCACATAACATGTCATTTTTGGAAGCTATTTGTTAAAAAAAAAAAAAAATTCCTACAAACTAGATTAGAATTTTTTTTTTTTTTTTAAAAGATCTTGATATCTTACCCCCTTTTTTTTTATTTATTTTTTATTTTTTATTTTTTTTATTTTTTTATTGGTCTTATACAAATCCAAGATATGCATTTAAATTTTGGTAATTTTTTTTTTCTTTCACTTATTCCTTAACAAACTAGGTTATAGGAGTTCTTACAATATTCTAGCCTTTAAAAAGTAACACTTTTGCTATTACAAAAATATGTACTTCTCACATATTACGTGATACATATAAATTTTTTAGTTGTTTGGTTGTAGGAGTTCCTAGAACCCGGTTTATAGGAAATTTTTATCCCTCTAATCTTTTTTTCTTTGAAAAAACATGTTTTTATTTTGGAAAAAAAAAAAAAAAAAAACAATTTTTTTCTTCTTCATTGTAGTTATCAACCCATTGTGTTGCTTTACTACAATGCCTTTTGCTTGAGTCACTCAAGCTAGATCCATGAATAGAAATTTGTGTTCGAATATTGAATTTAAGTCGTGTCGAAATATGAGTATAAAAGTATAAAGTTCAACTCTAATTTAACTCATTTGATTAAACGTATCAGACTCATTAAGCTTATGTTAGATCCGCATACTGCGCCAAAAATTATGAACCTCAACTAAATAAAACCTCTTTTGGTTTCAATGGCAGGGACTCTGAGTTTGGGCCCTCCAGCACATCTGTTTACTACATTGCCTTTTGCTTGAGTCACTTGAGCTGGAACCTCATTTGGTTTAAGTGGGTAGGAAACTGAAATGGGAAAGAGGGCATAAGACAAATCAATTTCCATTCAATAAAAAATGAGACGGGTTTGATAAAATAAGAAAAGTTGCCAATTGCCAAAGCGGTCCCAGTTGGTTTGCTCAGGGGAGTTGGGAGTAGCTTTTGAGTCAGGCGGCACTTGCATGTAAAGTTGGTTCTGGTGCATAAGAAATTACTCACGAACAAAACAAACTAGGTGGCTGGGAACCCACTTCGGCGACACGTAAAATGAGCCAATTGTTTGAGTTCTGACTCCAGCTAGCCGAGTCCATTAAAGAAAATTTTAGGTTTTCAGTGTCATCACTGAGCAACAAGCCGGTTACCCTGGGTTTGAGTAGCCCCACTCTTACATATATAATTCTCATAAACTCCAACCATTTTGACATCACCTAACAATTCATTCAATAAAAATCAATTAGCTTAGGTTTCATTAGCCCTAGTACTCTTTAGCCCACATATTCACCGTTAAACAAATCTTTTCAAACTATAAAAGATAAGACTACTTTTTAGGTTAGAACCTTAAATTTTTGGCTTAATACCATGTGAAAATATAAACTTAATAATTTATTCAATAGTTTAATATTGTTGTTTCCTACCGACCAGAGAAAACTGGTCCCACACTGACCCCCTATAAATACACTCCAGTTGCTTTAATGAGATTCCATTCAGATTCAGCCCCCACTTCTTTTTCCCCAAAATCATTGCTTTGTGGAGATCGAGCAGAGGAGAATGCGGTTTTTGGTAGATTTGAGATATGTGGTCCCCCACTACTCAATCTGGGAAAGCCTTGGGCTGAAGATCATAGCTTGAATAATGAGATATTTGTCATTGCCACACTCCTCTTCCTCTTCACCTCTGTGAAGCTCCCTCTTAGCGTGGAGCCACTTCAGTTGAGGGCAGGGCATTTCTGTGCCCCCTCACACTTTCATTGCTGGCCTCCATCTTTTTCCCATCACCACTTTTCTGGTTGCTAATCTTGTCTCCTTGGTATGAAATGGTGTTGGATGTTTTGAAGCAGTTTTTGTTATGGGTTTGTGATGCCCTTCAAGCCCTTCCTGCCTTTTTCATTACCTGCATCACCCAAACTCCTCCTCCAGTTGAGCTTGAAGCAGTTGAAATGGAATAATGAAAAGGGAAGAGGGTGGGAGCCAGATAGAGCTTTCTTTCAGTTGACAAGTGATTTGGCATGCATGTTGCCGTATCTAACTTTTTAGCTAGGATGCTCAACTATCATTTATTATGTTTCTTTTTCTGTAGAAAAATCTCTCTCTCTCTCTCTCTATATATATAGACACACGTTACCCCGTGCAATATGATGATTTCTAGGCAAGAAAAAGAGGAATGGTGTGATATAAAAAGTAAAAATATTATAAAGTTGAAAAAACAAAAGTGGACAATTTCTGGCCTTCGACAAATAAGGCTGAAGAGAATTATAATCTTAACATACTTGTATGGTAAAACAAATTTGTACATGAGAACATGTAGACATCAAAATCATGTCTGGTAAAAAGTGTTTTTTTACCTGAAATGCATAGCAAAGGCAATGGAATTCAATTTATGAGCTAAAATAATAATTAATAACAGTAGAATAATTAGATTTCATAGTAAAGAATTCCCTCCTTCAGCATGAAAATATTGAAGCAACATCAACATTTATTTCATGACATGATCTGGTCTCAAGCATATATAAGATCATGCAGCATGTAAAACTAGCTTGCTGCATAAAGGAGCCTGTCCAAATATGTCATATACTAATATAATCATGTGGAATTTGTTCCACCCCAATATTGTCCAACATCAAGTAAAGCTAGCACACATGATTTCCAGCAAATGGGACAGGTTTTGTTGAGTTGTCAAGGAGAAAGCAGAATTCATACTTCACTAAACCAAGCTTTATCCCAACAACTTGAGGTTTACTGCTATAAAACTTGTTCACAGTTCTAGCCTACATATGTTGGTAGTGACAATAGAATCATCTTCGATACTTAAGTTAGTAAAGGTGAATTAGAAGAAGAGAAAATAATATATAGATATTAAAAAAATATCAGTGAAAGAATGAATAATCAGAATGTACAGAGCCTCCGTTAGGTGTTGAGGGTGGCCTGTATATATATATACATTTTACTATGAATGACATATGTCGTGATTTTATTGGCTCTAACGTGACATATTAATGAAATTCGTTAATTTAATTAATTAATTTTTTTATGGAATTGAAAATAGAGGCTAATTTATTATTTATATTATATATTTTAAATGATAATTAAATTTTATTAAATTAATTTTTGTTCTAACCCTATTTTTAATCTTGTCCTTCCATGGACCAAAATCTTTTCCTCCACCACTTGCATAATCTGAAGTTGAAATAGACGTGGCAAAATACATGCAATGAAGGGCCCATTGTGTTTGGACATCATAGGGACTTCACTTCTAAGATTTTTGTTCACTTTGATTTTTATTTTTTAGAGAGAAGAAATAAACTACATGCCACGTGTTTGATGTGTATAGGCTAAGTTATGGGCAAGTGGGGAGTGTATTTTTCGCAGCTCCAGCTGTCATTTTCCTAACGATACGTACACATATACATACTCGATGCAATGGCGGAGCCACGTTACCCCTTGGCACCTCCAAGGATTTAAAATTGTTTTTTAACCCACGGCACCCTCAAAATAAAAAAAAAAATAAAAAAAAATTCTTTTTACAATTTTACCTACCCATTACCCAAGACACAGCAACCCTTCTCCCGCACTCCTATTTAACTCACGGTAACCCTTCTCCTGCACCAAAAAAAAAAAAAAAAAAAAAAAAAAAATCTCAGCAATGAAAATTGACTATTCCAATGTCTACAGCAACCACCGAACGAGCATTTTCAACAATAAAAAATGTTAAAACATGACTTCGCAACAAAATAGAGAATGATTTTCTTGCAAATAGTTTAGTTCTCTATATTGAAAGAGAAATTGCTGAGAGCTTCAATTTTGATTCGATACTTGATGATTTTGTACTTTTAAGAGACCGTAAAGTACAATTCTAAACACTTTTTTTTTTGTATTTTTGATATAATGTTAACATGTTACATTTCTAATATATATTAATTTGAGCACATATTTATGAACTTTTATAGATATTTTTTGTGATGCATATATTGTATAAATTACCAAATTTTTAGGGTCGAGAAAATTTTTAAGACGTCAAAAAATTTTTTTGATATACTCTATATTTCTTGTCATTTTCAGATTGTTAATTATAATTAAGACTTGTTAATATTTTGGAGAAGCAACATGTTAAAATGTCAAGCATTGAGAAATGCTAGAATAAGGGTTAATAATTTTTTTGGTACTTAGATTTTGAGGTTTTTAATTTTTTTTCCTTAAGTTTTAAAACATAACAAAATTAGTACCTTAGATTTTTAAAAAGACCGAATTACCACTTCCAGTTTAAAGTCTACCCTTAGTTTGACCTCTCAGCCACTGCCCATGGGGTCAAGGCCAGCTCAATGGCTAGGCCATTGAGGCGGTTGCCTAGAGCCCCCAGTTATGAAGGCTCAAAATTTTTTTTAATAAGGCCCAAAAAAAATTTTAATAAGGCCTAAATTTTTTTTTAATTTTATTTTAACTTGATGCATAATTTTTTTTTTTTTTTTAAATAAGGCCCAAAATTTTTTCTCATAACAAGTTTAGGCCTCTAAAATAAGACCTCAATATAATAAGCCCATTGTAAAATAAGACCAATTAATCCAAAAAAACAAATATGCCACATCAATTTTTTTGGGCAACTAGTTAAAAGTTAAACTTAAAAGTCATGAAACAACAATGAGAATGAAAATAATAATAATATTATTAAAATAAATATTATTTAATTAATATTTAAATATTAAAAAAAATAAGGCCCAACTTCAAACTTTCGCCTAAAGCCCCCAAATACATTGAGCCGGCCCTGCATGGGGTGGCTCAGCCGCCCTCAGGGTGATTTGGCCACCCTATAGAATTTTTCAAACTGGATGTGGTGATCTGATTTTTTCCAAAATCTGAAGTATTAGATTTATCTTTTTTCAAACCTAAAGAAAAAAATAAAAACATTAAAACTCAAGTACCAAAAAAGTTATTAACCCTATTATGAATTTATTTAGAAATTACAGTTTTCTAACTTTTCTTTATTCTTCCCATATTCTGCTATATCAAATTTGTAAAGAAATTATATAGTTGGTTTTTTTTTTTTTTAATTTTCTCAGAGATTTTATTCAAAATTCTCAAAAAATTATATAATTTATTCATAAAGTTTTTAATTTTGGTTAAAGGTTGTTCTTTTGATATTTTCGTTGCTAATAAGAGACGCAAACAGAGTGACAGACGCAGGGAACAAGTCCAACTGTTCCAACGAGATTCTCTCTCGTCCTCGTCCGCGCATTCCTTCTCTCCTGCACGCACGCCAAACACAAGGACACGACACTCTTTTCACTTTGTCACTTAGAACTCTCCGCCACCCTCTCCTCTGCTCTCTCTCGAGCTTTCTCCAATGGCGACGATCAATTTTCCCACGAGAATGTCCCTGCCGAATCCCGACTCCATTATGGCCTCTGATCGCCTCGCAGCCTCCAAGCACTTGAGCGACTTTGTGTTCCAGTCGGAAGTGCCAAGAAGGAAATGCTTTCGGAAGCAAATCTTTGCTGTTAGATCGATGAGTATCACGGAGCAGGGTCAGCGTGGCCGGCTCACTTCTCCAAATGGTGCTCTGGGTGCTGTGAGTTTTGTTTTCTTTCTATTTCTGTATCTGGGTTTTTTGGGGTGTGGTTGATTTTTAGTGGTGTTCTATGTTTGGTTGCTGGGAAAGTGTGGGAAAAGCGAAAGAATTGGACTTTTGAATTGTGGGTATTCTTTTTTCGGTTTTTGGTTATTGGGGGACCTAAGCGGCAGATGGAAAACATTTTGAATTATGGGCTTTTGATTTTTCAAGAGCTGAGGCAGCCAAGTTTCCTTGAAATTTGGATGATATAATTTTACTCTGTTTTGTTACCGAGAAAGCGTAGGAAACACAGAGAAAGAATCTTGAATAATAGAGGTTTCACTATATGGCACCTGATATTGCAAAGGCCTTCTCTAATACAAAATCTCTAGACAACCCTTCTAGCGTTAGTTAGCTGATCCTAATGACACTAGATTTAGAATTTTCCTTTCTTCTCCCTGCGATTCTTGGCAACCAAATGTAGGGTGAATGTAATGGTTTCCTTAAAAAAATTTCTAGCTTCAGCCAATTATTTTCTCTCATGCAGACTTGCTGGCTAGTGTCAAGCAGTTTTTTTCTGGGGAGTTAATTACTGTTTTTCATGGATAATTATGTAGCGTTGAGTTATACTTTGCACATCAGTAACCAGCAGTGGGCCATATTTTAATAATTTCCATGTTGATTGAACACTTAAAATTCACTTTTATTGATGTTCCAGCCATGTTTTTTGTTGGAATTTTTTCTTCGTTGCCGCTGCATCATGTATAAAGTTGCATGATGCTATCTGAATCTAGGAGTTTTTCTGGGGAAAAAAATTATCTTGTCTTCAGATGTGGAGCCAGACCTGGACAAGAAGTGGAATGTTTTACCCTTGGTTTGTTTCATTATAAATACAAGAGGAGAAAGGGATACAGTGTTCTATATATGATTATTATAGAAAGCTATGTGGAGCCAAAAAAAAAAAAAACGGCAAGCCATTTATAAGCATTTTCCCCTCTGCCCTTGTACTTAACCAAACATTGCGTTGGTGAAGTGGCCGGGTTAAACAGGTTTGCATAAAAAATATCAATTCAGTGAAAAATTATATTTTGGTCAACAATTGCAATATTTGGAAGAAACTAATGATTTAAGTTAGAAACAAATTTTGTATAATTTCTTATTCCTACTAATTGCAGATATGATTATCTTATACAGAGTACCAAAATAGCCAAAATGTTCACGTTTCAGCCTCGCTACTTTAACAAAAAAAAGTAGAGATGAAGAGTATTCATCAAATTTAAAAATTACTATTCACTCACATATTGATTAAACAACTCATTTATCTCTCTTCCTTTTTGCTTTTCGTTTATCTCTATTCCTTTAATAGTTAAAAAAAGAATAAACAGATCTTTGAAAAAAGAATATTTAAATGGAATAGTGAAAATTGATTGTTAAAATAATGAGGCTGCTAAGATACTCTAAAAAAGTGAGTTGTCAAAATAACTAAAAGTGTACTTTTAGTTATTTTGGTGAGTAAAATTTGGTGAGGCTGCTAAGAATGCTCTAAGAAAAAAGACATCACCAAAATAATTTTGGCACGTGGCTTTCTCTTAGTCTTAGAGCACTAGCAGCAAATACCCTATAGCCCATTCCATTCCCTATGTTTAAAAAAAAAAAAAAAAAAAACATGAAAAAGCACCTACATCAGAATCCCCATATTTAACCTACATCAAGGGGTAGCTACAGTGTTTCCCAATACAATGTATTGGGAAACACTGTAGCTACCCAATACTTTATTAAATTATAAACAAATCATTCTCTTTCCTTCATGCTTTCCCATGAATACAGTGTAATGTTAAAAAGAAGAAATAATAATAATAATAATAAAGATAGAGTAAAAAAGAGTATTTAATTGATATGGAAAAAAATAAGAGAATCTATTATGAAGTGTTTTTTTTATAGGAAATCAAAAAGTAGTTTTATTTCCCAAATGTAAGAAAAATAGTTGGGAAGCTGCAACTAATATTCTTAGACCACAAACTTCACCACTTGGTCAACAGGAACAAAATTTAGCTCATGGCAACTTGCTTCCCAGGTCTATGTACATGTTGCACAACTTACTCAAACTGCAATTGCAAAGAATATATTTTATAAGGACACAAGCACAAGGATCTGCAACGACCATACAATAATCTCAAACACCACTTCTGATATAAGCATGCCTATGTTGAAGAAAATTTATGATAAGATATATATATAGACACACGCAACTAAGTCTAATCCCTCAAACCTCTAGAGGAGGCACGTCAACATTGTAGAAGATAGGAAAGATGGAGGCGACCCTGACATTAGAGGTATCATTAACCAATAACCACCCTGATTTATGGTTTCGCCGTGACAAACACTTGTACTATGCAATTTACATATGTAAATCTGAGTGTTTTGACATTGGGATTGTCATGGAAAATAAAAATGCCTACAGCTTGGAAGGGTGGGGAAGTCGAAATATGTGATGGATTAGGGTTAAATGCAAGAATCATTCAGCAATTGTATTGATTTAAAGGAATGCAAGGGGAATCCTGACACTTATATCTAGCACTAAGGATTTTATTGCAAAGTGTTATGAAAGAGATATAACTCTAAATCATGTGCCTTTCTTACATCCTTTGACAGGTTTCCAAGCGTTTTGTATATGTTTGGCTTCAATTGATTCAAAGCTTTGTTGCTTGTTGTAATGATTTTTCTGCCGTTGCCTTTTTGCAGTTCAAACTAACAGAAATCCCAACTAAACCCAGAATATGATCAAAATCTAGCAATTTGCAAAAGTAGCATACTTCATGCTCCAAGGGATTTTATCAAACACGTAGCAGAGATAACATATGAACAATGAATTTACATAAACGGAAACAAATTCAAACGCCGGCAACATCAAAGGAAATGGGTCTTGCAGAAAAAATTCCCTTTTCACCAAAGGAATGAGACTCACACACCCAAACTGAATCGCCAATTCCCTTACGTCTTGGCTGTTTCTACAACACTACAAACTCAATCACTTACGTCCAGGTTTTCCTCTAATTCATCTTCTTTTGGAGCAACCAAAGTTGTAACACCCCACCTCAATGACACACAATATTGTCCACTTTTGGCTCTCCCAAACCAGATTTCCCAAAAGGTCACACATCTTTGTACTACTCTAGCAGAAGCACGCTTAACTGCGGAGTTCTGATGGGATCATGACCATCATGTACGGCTTTAAAACGCGTTGTTATTATTAAGGGTGTAGTATATATTTAAGTACATTCTCATCTCCATACCCAAGCAATGTGGGACGTCACAATTTGTAACATCCTCAGCCCGTTAGGATTAGGTTTGTTAATTCTTTTTCTTACTCGCAAAGATCCATAAGGTTTGCCAATTTTAAAAGACTAGTAAAAAATGAATGCATGAAACTCTAGAATATCATGTCCTTAAAATAAATTGAAATATTTATGCTTAACAAAAATATGTTTCACAAACGATAATAACGTTCCTTATAAATTTATAAATCTCTGAAAGAAAACTGTGCCAATGCACTTATTAACTTGACTAATATGAAATCACATGAAATCCTAAATACGCCCACCCCCATTCCGGCCTCCTAGTGCAACCTGATCACCACCTGAAACAAGAAATAAAACTAATGAGCCCAAAGGGGGCCCAGTAAGTAAAATCCACAACCATAAGCAGTTTTACTCCTTATCCCATTTAAAAAATTTGAACTCATAATTACATATGGTCCCAGTATATTTTTTAAAGAAAACAGAAAGCAAATAAAATATATTATCATCAATAAAACTTGTGATAGTCTTTATCTCATACTCGGCCCATGTATACTGTTACCCCCGTATATTAGGGTTGCGCGGTCCTTGTGACCTAGGATGAGATACTGTGGCCGCAGCTCCGTCTCTTGGCCAACTGATTAACTCTGGGTGCACTCAGCATGGCAAAAAAAATATTATGATGGAACCACCTTTTGACAGAGCCTCTTTCAATGGTTGTGCCTCTATCTTTAGCATCGGTTCTGAGCTTCTCTCTTGTTTCTCTTAGGGCCAAAAATACACTCCTCCCTACATGTGCCCTCATTTTATAACACTCTTTTCTCATTTCTTGTACTTCTCTAGGTAATCCTAGGGCAACATGTATGAGAGTTTGTTATCATTTTCTCAAAATTCTCTTTATAAACATCAATATTTTCAAACATTTTCTTTTTCTCAAACTTGTCATGCGTGCAACATAATTCCATAATAAAAACAAAATAATCATTTGCAGTTTGAAACAAGTTTGCATAAATAGTATGACATGATAATTTTTCTGGAAGGAATAGTAAATTCACTTACCTCTTGACTGCAGTAAAAATTTCCTCTGACTGCTAACTAGTCTCCTGAAGGAAATATAGACACGTTACTACCCCCATACATGTCACAGTAAAGCATTTTATTATTACTATGAGTTGGCTTGCTAATCAATTGAGGATGAACTTACTTAGGTATTAAGTATGCTTTCTCATAAAATTTTCAGAATTTATTTTATTCCTTAGGATATATATATATATCTTAATGGGGCGAGGCTTACATGCAGTACTTTAGAAGTACTGCAATCTGCGGTAATATGGGTTGGAAGGCTGAGATCTTCCAAGGGGATTTTAACCCCAAAACGGCAGTAGGAAAGGCTTTTTTTTTAAAAAAAAATTGACGGAAGGGATGCCCGTTAACTCTCCCATCCAAACGTCCTCCCTCTCTCTGTTCTCTTTTTCAACTTTGTTCTCTCTTCCCCTCTGGTGCGCTATGGGTAGAAAAACTCAAAATTGACAAAATCTCAGACTCTCGATGCTTGTCGACGCCGGCAGTCCTAAAACGACAGTGACCTCAGATCTCATCTAAAAGCCATTGAAAAAAAAAAAAAGGATTTTCCTTTCTAGCTTTTCCTATTTCCCTCTGGGAATATCCGACGACACCCACCAGCCCCGCCGATGACAGGAGCGGCACCGGCACAGGCACCAGTTTGGCTAGAACAGAATTATAGAAACATAAATCTATCACGATGTGCAGTTTTCATTGGTAAACTGAGGCAATTACAAAACATAGCAGAAATCATGTGCAAAATTTGACCAATTCCCATCACTAGCTTCCCAATTCAGTTCACGCCTGATCTTTAATAAATCTTGATGCTGACTAGTGACTCATGTAGCCTTCTTATATTCCTCCACAAACTCCTCCACAGATCTACCTAAAAAGCGATCCAAGGAGAAGCCTCAGATTTCTGTTGGGAGTACTAAATCCCCCATGACAATAGAATATGCTGGAGAAAAAAACTCATACCTAAGAAGACTCAGAAAGGGAGTCGATTACAAAATCTCCAAGCAACAACAATGGTTTCTCCGGAGATGTGGAGGAGAGAGAAAGCGGAGGAGAGAGAAGGAGGTGGGGTTGAGGCCGGGGGGATGGAGGAGAGTGATTGAATGGCTGATTGGGGCTTTGGAGAGGGAACTAGACGGTGGAGATGTGGAGGGTGTGGGTTCTGAAGTGTCGGTGCCCGTGCCGATGGACGCGGGAGAGGTAGATGCCAGCGATGATGGGGAGGAAGTGAAGAGCGATGAGCTGGAGGAATTAGTTGTCGGATTGGAAGGTGCCGTAGAACCAGCGGCAGAGGTTGTAGACGCCGGTGCTGGAGTTGGGGTGGCAGATGAGGGAGGAGGTTTGGACGGCGGATGAGAGAAAATGAGGTGGAGAGATGTGAAAGGAAAAGATTCTACCCATAAAACAGAGTTGAAAAAGAGTTAAAAGGCATCCAAATTTTTTTTTTAAAAAAAAAAACCTTTCCTACTGCCGTTTTGGGGTTAAAATCCCCTTGGAAGATCTCAGTCTTCCAACCCAAATTACCGCAGATTGCGGCACTTCTAAAGTACTGCATGTAAGCCTCACCCATCTTAATGTATTTTGAATTATTTGTCTATAAAAAAATTACTCTCATTTATTCTATATTTATATACATATATAGCTAAGTATACTACAAACCTTGTTGAACTTATATATATATACACGCCGAGGTACTGCATCTGTATATATATATGAATACTAGTTTGAACCATCATCATATATATATCTTGAAACATTCCAGATGTACGTGTATTTATAAATACTTCCATCATTATATATATATACGCTTTAAAGTAGTCCTCATGTATATATTTATAAATCCTTCAAAACATTATATATATCTACATATTTTGAAGCAATCCATATGTACGTATATTAAGAAATACTACAAATCATTATGTATATATATATATATATATATATATATATATATAAAGAAGAAAAGGCAATAGGTTGTATAAATTTGAAATATTCAAATTTATACAACCTATTGCCTTTTCTTCAATCCATATGTACGTATATTAAGAAATACTACAAATCATTATGTATATATATATATATAAAGAAGAAAAGGCAATAGGTTGTACAAAGAGACCGACACAAAATAGGTTTTAAGGAGCTTAGGGTTTTTTTCTTTGTAGTAGGCGCCTAGGGCTTTTAATATATATATATATTCTTTTTTATTTTATTATTATTATTATTATTATTACTATTATTTATATTTTACTATTTTATTATTATTATTAGTATTATTATTATATATATTTTTAATTCATCAATTCTCATCGTTAACTTAAGTCAACTTTTTTTTAAATAAAAAAAAATAAAAAAACCTTTGAGTCAACTAATGGGACTTAGATCGTCACAAAAGTACCTAGAAATTTTTCTCTGTCGCCTAGAGAGGTAGCAAACATGCAAGAAACTAAAATTCTAGATATCGATCTTTTAATTTCCCTTGGCCAAACACGACTGTATGATAGAATTCAAGGTGCGGGTTTTTGGTCTTCTACAAAAAAAAAAAAAAAAAAAAAAAAAGTTAAAAAGCCTTAAAAATTTCATTTCTTTTCGTTTTCCTATACCTTTTCAGCAACCAAACAACCCGTAAACCCAAAAAAAAAAAAAAAAAAAAAAAAAAAAATGTGGATCACACCATACCAGAGGAAATTAAAAGGAAAAAAAGAGAGAAAAGTTTACTTCTGTGGATTGATTGTGACGTGGTCGGCTGTTGTGCAACGGAGAAAAATATATTATATGTTCTATATACCAAATTTTCCTTTGAATTGAAACGGACAAAAATAAATTATTGGTATATATGATAATTATTTGTTCTAAAAATATATTTTGAAGGAAAGGAAAAAAAAAAAAAAAATTGTATTTTCGTATAAGGAAAAAAAAAGAAAAAGTCAAATTATAATTTATTCAAAAAATGTAAGTCAATAAAAACAGATAAATTTATTCATTTAATCATTACTTTCACAGAAAGCTGACTAAATCATATGGCTACTTTGCGAATACTTTTCTTGTTTTTATTTGTGTTCTTGTATCTTTTAGTTTCTCCTTTTAAGACAAAAGTCGCAATATATGGCTCTAAGAAGTATTCCAATAACAGAGTAATTGAGAATTGTAGGATTGACTTATCCTTTTTTGTGGGTCTAATAATATATTTTTCATTTAAAGTTGAATATTATATTAAATTGAAAGTTTTAAAGTTTAGGAAATAATTACATAAGTACGAAAGTAATAAGTACGAAAGTAAAAGAGTTTTAAGTAAAGTTTTTCCCTAATTTAAATAAATTTGAGAAAAAAAAAATGCAGCTTCAAACGTTCTATTAAAATAAAATGGCCACGTACGGAAGGAAACGTTCTACTATATATGCAAATATTATAATGGGCAAACTGATCGATGTTATATTTTTCAAGAAAATTCAACTCTCTTTAACACTTACTTTTCTCTAGTTCATGCAGAGAGCTGAGCACCATTTCCGTCATCGTTCATATGAGATGGACTGGTGGGCGGCGTACTGTAGTGTTCTGTCGGGCATGGTGGAGCAATAATCCTCTGCGGGAAGCTGGATGAAGCTGAGTGATCAATCGCCTCCTGGCCAGATGAAGGTGCCGCATCTGTTGGTGTGTTACAATTGGCTTTGATGTATTTCCACAGCTGGGTAAGAAGAAAAGTAGTAATGATGCCAGTGACAGCGGAGACGATCGCAATTCCCATGTCCTTTGCGAAATCATACACAAGAGAAGTCTTGCTTACGGAGCCCAGAGACGGAGGAGCCGCCAGAGATGGAGGAGGATTCCCACGGCCAACAACACCTTCCATCATTCTTATTTGCGGATTGAGCAGAAAGTTCATTTTTCGTTATGCATATTTTTACAGAGTTCATTATATGCACAACTTGAAGTTGACACTGTTACACTGAACTCCCCATATGACTGAACTGCCCCTCTAGGCAGTGGCGGGGAGAAGCAGGGGCGACCTGGGGGCGGTCGCCCCTGGTAAATTTTTTTTTTTTTTTTTTTTTTTTTTTTTTAAAAAAAAATATTTTTTTGGCTGAATTGTTTACTGCCCCAGGTAACAAAATTTTTTTTAAAAAAAAATAAAAATAAAAAAGTAAAAAACTCCTCCAGCTGTTTCGGTGTCACATTAAAAAAAAAAAAAAAAAGTCAAGAAATTTAATGTTTATTTATCAATCTTTGGCATTTTGTTTATCTTATTCTAAAACAATACTGTTGTTGGTTTTTTTTTTTTTTTTGGTGCGTTTTATATAGTACTTTGAGATTTTTTTCAAGTATCAACAAGTTTCAGAAGATTATTACCAATCTTAGATTTATTCTTTTTATTCATTCATTTTAGGCTAATAGCTATCGGAATATGCTAATAATTTTATTATAATATCATTAGAGTATGAGAAGTAAACAATTATTAAAACAATACTTCGTAGCAAAATGAAAGATAAATTTCTTAAAGATAATTTACTTGTCTACATTGAAAGGGGAATTACTGAAAGCTTCGATTCAGATTTAATACTTAATGATTTTGTTTCTCTAAGACTACATAGAATGCAATTTTAGGCACTTTGTATTTTGTATTTTCCTTTACTTTTGTACTAGTGCCTACATGATAACTAATATATCAATTTAGCATATAAATATATTTTTTGTGATACATATATTGTGGTATAATTTTTTTTTATTATTGTATTTACCATATTATAATAAAAATATAATATATAAAGAGAAAAAAAATTATTTATCATTATATTTTATTATTTTATTAATGCCCCCGGTAAAATCAACTCCTGGATCCGCCACTGCCTCTAGGGTATATGCGTGTGGCAAATCTCTCTCTCTCTCTCCCAGCTTTCCTAATTCCTCTTGGGCTTCCCTGTTTTCCAATTTAAGAAGTGACCCCACACGCGCATCGTACAAATTGTGAATGACGTAATTAATGGGGTCCGACTTGCAAAACAGGTCCTAAATTTCCTCCTCCTCCTCCTCTTTCTGTAAGTATCAATCAGTGTACTCGACAATAATTACTAGCCATTTTACATGCAAGTCAGAAAGATCCCTTAAATGGTCCCAATTTTATTTTAATCCATCCATCCATATGTGAGTGGTGCATACTGAAAACATCTTAAATTGTGACAAACCAACTTATATTCCTTTATGCATGATACCATGTACGCGGTTAGATAGATGAATTACAGACCCTAAGTTACTATTTTTTTAAATTAAAAAAAAAAAAAAAATTCCGGCAATTTTTTTAAGTCAATGCTTAAAAAAAGTGCCGGGATATGATTTAGATCTAGCCACATGCACGGTCCAAATCTTCCCCAATCCCTTACCTACTCCCTATATAAACCCTAAACAAAAGCCATAAATAAATAAACCCGATTTCAATTCTATACAAAATTACTTTATGATAGAATTTTGTATAGAAAAAATTCTATACTTTATGATAGAATTTTGTATAGAAAAAATTCTTTCATAAAGTAATTTTGTACGGTTTCTCAGCTCGGAAATGTTTCCAACATTGCAGCCTATAACGACTTGTTATGTAACTCAAGGCTTTTTCATACACAGATTATTTTGACTTTGAAATAATTGGGGGAATCCTAAAGGAGTAATCACTGTTTGAACTTTGTCCTAAAGGAAGTTTCCTCCGACTTTGGTTTTATGTAGAGGTCTCACGAGTCGCCTATAAATAACCACTAATCAATGACGAGGAGTAACTTAAAAAAGAGAGAGAGAAAAAAAAATAAATAAATAAATAAACACTTGTACGTTTAGGAGTTATTGCTTTCTGGAGGATGCATTTTGTGGCAGATTTGAGATATGTGGTTCCCCCACTAATCAATCTCACTCTTTGGCTCCTCATACCTCAACCTCCTAACATTTACAACGAAATCTTTGTGATGGCATATCTGTCTCTTGCCATTTCCATACTTCTCTTCCTCTTCACCTCCGTGAAGCTCCCTCTTACAGTGGAGCCTGTTCAGTTGAGGCCAGGAGATTTCTCGGCTCCCCTCACTCTTTCATTGCTCGCCTCCATCTTTTTCCCATCACCACTTTTCTGGTTTGTGTTTCCCATACTGGTTATCTTATCCCCTTGGTAGGAAATGCTATGGGGTCTGTTGAAGCGGTTTATGTTATGGTTTTGTGACACCCTCCAATCCATTCCTGCTCTTCTCATTATCTGCATGGCCCAACGTCCTCAACTTGATCAGCTTGAAGCAATTCAAATTGAAGGCAACATGTGATCGAGTTCTTTCTTTAATGAAGCTTCATAGGCCATAGTCTTAATTAAATGCTAGCTGTTGTGTACTACTAAATAATTAATGTATATTGTTGGGAATAAATTCACACTACAAGCTTACCAAATTCTGGGATATTAATTAAATAGCAATGACTATTTAATTAATTGATAATCTTATATTCCAATTAGGATAATATTGGAATAAAGACGTCCTACTTATCTCTACATGATATCTGTTGAATGTTTATCTTTACATGATAGCTGTTGAGTTCTATCTCAACTCTGGACTCTCAAACCAATTCAAATAAGAAAATCCAGTCTAAGTCTACTTCATCTCCCTAAGCCTATAAATAGGCCTCGACACAAGGTACTAAAAGAGGCTAAAACATACTGAAATATTCTCACATATTATTGAGTTAGAAACTTTCTGACTTTGACATCGAAGGGTCCCAGGTATTATATTGTATCTACAAGAGAGCTTTGTTTGATCAGCTGTATACAAAATAATTAATATGTAATAAATATCGAGAGAATTTTTGGAACTTTTGAGAGAAATAGTTCTCGAGAGAAATAGTTCTCGAGAACTATTTCTCTCACACGAGACAACTTTTTCTCTCGTGTGAGAACTATTTCTCTCACACGAGAGAAAAAGTTCTCTCGTGTGAGAGTTTTTTTGGCGCGTGTGAGAGGTTTTTTTGGCGAAATTGTTACACAGGGCTCTATTTATGTTGAGAAAAAGCTCTCTCGTGTGAGAACTTTTTCTCAGGGCTCTATTTATGTTGAGCGAAATTGTGCATATAATGAACTCTGTAAAAATATGCATAACGAAAAAATGAACTTTCTGCTGAATCCGCAAATAAGAATGATGGAAGGTGTTGTTGGCCGTGGGAATCCTCCTCCATCTCTGGCGGCTCCTCCGTCTCCGGGCTCCGTAAGCAAGACCTCTCTTGGGTACGATTTCGCAAAGGACATGGGAATTGCGATCGTCTCCGCTGTCACTGGTGTCATTACTGTTAACCATACTCATTCACTCACTTCTGCCGTTGAAGATAAGAAAGGTATTGAAGGTTAAATGTTGTGTGACTTTTGAGTTACATAACAGTAGCTGGATTAAATGAGTTTGTAACATAAGACATTTGAAATTCATAACAGTAGCTGGATTAAAGAGTGGGTAACTGAAGGAAGTTGTTTATGATGTTTAAAGTTTAAATTGTAACAGTTAGTACAACCACTTTATTGTATAGGCTTTTCAATTCAAATGTAACTGATGTTATGTGTAATTGTGTATAAATACTCAAGGAATACAAGTGATCTGGTATCATAAAAAATACCAGAGTTTCAAATTTGTTTTCTAACTTGGTATCAGAGCCTTTTAGGCTAACGCTTTTTTTGATCCCTCTGAAATGGCCTCATCCTCATTCACATTTGTTCCACCAAATGTCACTCCACTAGCCTCCAAACTAGATGGACCCAATTACACAAATTGGACTACCCAATTTTTACCGGCTCTTCGTACCCATGATCTCTTGGGTATTGTTGATGGCTCAGAGCCTTGTCCTCCGCAATTCATTCTTGATGCGGAAGGAAAGCCCACTTCTTCCATAAGTCCAGAATATTCTGTCTGGCAGAAGAAAGATCAATTTGTTTTGGCTTGGATAAATGCCACGCTAACTGACAAGGTTCTTTCCATTGTTTACGGATTGGATACCTCACATCAGGTTTGGAATCATTTAGCAACACGTTTTGCTCCTAAATCTAAGTCCCATATCTCTCATTTGAAGAGACAATTGCAAACCATGCAGCAAGGGACCAAAGGGTGTTCCGATTATCTTTTGGCTGCCAAAAGTTTGGCAGATCAGTTGGCTGCTGCTAGCAAGCCTGTCGATGATGAGGACTTGATTTCCTATATTGTGGGAGGTCTCAACTCTTCATACCAGAATTTTATCACTACCTTCAACTTTGTTACTCGTGAGCAATCAATTTCGTTTGCTGATTTTCAAGAAGAGCTGCTGAATTTTGATCATATGCTTGACATCCATCAGCAAAGTGTCCCTCCTGCAGCCAATCAGATCGCCTTCTTTGCTCAGAAGCCACGGACTCCTCATTATAGCAAGAAGACAAAGTTCTCACCACAATATCGTGGTCCACCAAGACAACATATGCCCAGACAACAATTCTCCAAATCAGCCTCTGCTGTAACTTCATCAAAACATATGCTTGGTAAACCTTCCTCAAGTCATTCCTCACTTTTTTCTGCTAATAGACCTCCATGTCAGATTTGTGGAAAAACAAGTCACCAAGCTTTGGATTGCTACCATCGTATGGACTTCACTTTTCAAGGACGACATCCACCTTCTCAACTAGCTGCAATGGCTGCCCATACTCATGTTGCTATTGACGAAGAACAACCTTGGTACTTGGACAGTGGTGCTAACAATCATGTGACTGGTGATATTGAGAATCTGAGTTTACAGCAGCCTTATACGGGAAATGAAAATGTTACTGTTGGCAATGGAAATGGGTTGCAGATATCTAATACGGGTTCCTCTCTTCTCATTACTCCCCATACAAAATTGTCTCTTAAAAATATTTTACATTGCCCAAATGCTTCCACCAATCTTCTTTCAATTCAGAAATTTTGCAAAGATAACAATTGCTACTTTAAACTTACCTCTTCCTATTTTGTTATAAAGGACATGCTGACCAAGGAGGTGCTTCTGCAAGGGCCGAGTAGAGCTGGGCTATACCCCATCTTTCTACAAAAATTTCGGAAAAATAAGGCTTCTAGTCAAGCTGCCACTGCTGTCTCTTTTACTGCTTTATTAGGAGTTTCTGTGCCTCTTCATATCTGGCATCTACGACTGGGACATCCCACATCTGCTGCCATTCAACATCTGCTACGACACTCTTTGCTTCAAGTTTCAGGTTCCACAAAAAGTCATTCTTTGTGTGAACCCTGCCAAGTTTCCAAGAGCAAGAAATTGCCCTTCTCAGCTTCTACTCATCGATCCACTTCTCCACTAGAATTAATTCACTCAGATGTGTGGACTTCTCCCATAGTTTCTGTAGGAGGTTGCAAATACTATGTTTTGTTTGTTGATGATCATTCCCGGTTTGCTTGGATGTATCCTCTAAGACAAAAGTCTGATGTATTGCTTTGTTTTATGAAATTTAAGAGTCTTGTTGAAAATTTGTTCTCTTGCAAAATTAAACAAATTCAAACAGACAACGGTGGTGAATATATTTCACATGCCTTCACTAAATTTCTTGAAACACATGGTATACTACATCGTCTTACATGTCCGTATACATCCGAACAAAACGGTATTGCTGAACGTAAACATAGGCATATCACTGAGACCGGCTTGTCTTTGTTAGCTCAATCTCATCTTTCAAATAAGTATTGGGTTGATGCTTTCTTAACAGCCATTTACTTGATCAACCGTATGCCTACACCCGTTCTTCATAATAACTCCCCTTATTTCACATTGTTCCAACGTCATCCAGATTATACCTCTCTTAGGTCCTTTGGTTGTGCTTGCTTCCCATTACTTAGACCATATAATTCTCACAAATTGTCTTTTCGCAGCAAAAAATGCATCTTCTTGGGTTATAGCACAAATCAAAAAGGATATAGGTGTTTGGATCCAACTTCTCATCGTGTTTACATTTCTAGGCACGTTGTTTTTGATGAAACTAAATTTCCAGCACAAGATGGGGTCTCAGCTTCTACTCCCCAAACAGCAGCTCTCCCAATCAGCAGCCCATGCCTACCAGGTATTTCTGTTCCTTTAGTTTCTTCTTTTGATTTAAATACTCCTGCTACTGATCGGGTTCCTCAAATCTCTTCATTGTCTCTATCTCCTGCGGAGGATACTTCACCTCTTTCTTTTGATAATGTGTCACCCTCATCCCCACATATCTCATCTACTACCCCTGATGAAGTATTACCTGATAGTTCACTTTCTCAGTCTCCATATGATCATGCTAATTCTTCCACTTCCAGCCCACCCATTCCTCTGCCTGCTTCTGCTACCCGCATGATCACACGGTCCCAAACAAATTCTTTGAAGCCTAAACAGTTCCCTGACTACAAGCTTTTCTTTTCCACAAAACATCCACTCACTGCCTTGTCTTCCGTTGTTCTCCCTTCAGAACCTCGCACTTACAAACAAGCAGTAGGGAATCCGAATTGGAAATTTGCAATGCAAGCTGAGTTTGAGGCTCTTATTGCCAACAAGACCTGGACTTTGTGCCCAAGACCTGCACATAATCGCATCATTCGTAACAAATGGGTTTACAAACTTAAGCAGAAATCTGATGGCTCGATTGACAGGTACAAAGCACGACTTGTTGCAAAGGGCTTTGATCAAGTTGATGGCCTTGATTTTACAGAAACTTTTAGTCCTGTCATTAAGCCTGCAACCGTGCGTCTCATACTTGCTGTAGCTGTGCACTATAATTGGCCCATTCACCAATTAGATGTTTCCAATGCATTTCTACATGGGCACTTGGAAGAAGAAGTCTTTATGGAACAACCTCAAGGGTTTGAGGATCCTACTCATCCAGAATTTGTTTGTAAACTTCATAAGTCTCTTTATGGTCTCAAACAAGCTCCTCGAGCTTGGTTCCTTCGCTTGTCTCAAGCATTGTTGGAGCTTGGATTTGTAGGTTCGAGTGTGAACACCTCTTTGTTCTTTTTTCATCGTGACTCAGTAAGTGTTTTTCTGTTAGTATACGTTGATGATATCATCGTAACTAGTAATACTCCTACTGCTATTGGTGCTATTATTTCTCAACTCAAATGTGAGTTTGCATTAAAAGACCTTGGTGATCTTTCATTTTTCTTGGGGATTCAGGCTAATCGTGACTCCCATGGTCTCCATCTTCATCAAGGAAAATATGTCACTGATTTGCTTATTCGTGTTAACATGGCTGGAGCCAAACCTGCATCTACCCCTTGTGTTTCAGGCAGTAAACTTTCCAAGTTTCAGGGTGATCCTCTTTCTGATCCCAAAGAATACCGTCACATTGTTGGTGCTCTTCAATATTGTACATTGACTCGCCCAGATATTGCATATAGTGTTAATCAATTATGCCAGTTTCTTCATTCACCAACTTCAGTGCATTTGACAGCTGCCAAACGTGTACTTCGGTATCTTAAGGGCACCTTGCATTATGGTTTGTATTATACACAGGGTTCTTTGAAATTGAATGGCTTTTGTGATTCTGATTGGGCTGGAAGCCCTGATGACAGAAAATCCACGACAGGTTATGCAATCTACTTAGGTCCGTGCTTGATTTCTTGGGCTGCTAAGAAGCAACCTACTGTTGCTCGCTCAAGCACAGAAGCTGAGTATCGTTCTATGGCTCTTACCGTGGCTGAGTTATATTGGATTCGTATGCTACTCAAAGAAATTCAACTATTCCTATTCTCGGCTCCTTGCTTATGGGTCGACAATATTGGGGCTCTATCTCTCTCCTCTAATCCTGTTTTTCATGCTCGCACTAAACACATCGAAGTGGATTATCACTTTATTCGAGAGAAAGTGTTTAACAAGGATTTGGTTGCTCGGTATATATCAACTGCAGATCAGCCCTCAGATATTTTTACTAAAGGTCTCACATCAGCTCGTTTCCTCCTATTAAGAGACAAGCTCATGGTTCGTTCCCTCCCCATTAGCTTGAGGGGGGATGTTAACCATACTCATTCACTCACTTCTGCCGTTGAAGATAAGAAAGGTATTGAAGGTTAAATGTTGTGTGACTTTTGAGTTACATAACAGTAGCTGGATTAAATGAGTTTGTAACATAAGACATTTGAAATTCATAACAGTAGCTGGATTAAAGAGTGGGTAACTGAAGGAAGTTGTTTATGATGTTTAAAGTTTAAATTGTAACAGTTAGTACAACCACTTTATTGTATAGGCTTTTCAATTCAAATGTAACTGATGTTATGTGTAATTGTGTATAAATACTCAAGGAATACAAGTGATCTGGTATCATAAAAAATACCAGAGTTTCAAATTTGTTTTCTAACTATTACTACTTTTCTTCTTACCCAGCTGTGGAAATACATCAAAGCCAATTGTGTCACACCTACAGATGCGGCACCTTCATCTGGCCAGGAGGCGATTGATCACTCAGCTTCATCCAGCTTCCCACAGACGATTATTGCTCCACCATGCCCGACAGAACACTACAGTACGCCGCCCACCACTCCATCTCATATGAACGGTGACGGAAATGGTGCTCAGCTCTCTGCATGAACTAGAGAAAAGTAAGTGTTAAAGAGAGTTGAATTTTCTTGAAAAATATAACATCGATCAGTTTGCCCATTATAATATTTGCATATATAGTAGAACGTTTCCTTCCGTACGTGGCCATTTTATTTTAATAGAACGTTTGAAGCTGCATTTTTTATTTTTTTTTCAAATTTATTTAAATTAAGGAAAAACTTTATTTAAAACTCTTTTACTTTCGGTACTTATGCAATTATTTCCTAAACTTTAAAACTTTCAATTTAATATAATATTCAACTTTAAATGAAAAATATATTATTTGACTCACAAAAAAGGATAAGTCAATCCCACAATTCTCAATTACTCCGTTATTGGAATACTTCTTAGAGCCATATCTTGCGACTTTTGTCTTAAAATGAGAAACTAAAAGAAACAAGAACATAAATAAAAACAAGAAAAGTATTCGCAAAGTAGCCATATGATTTAGCCGGTTTTCTGTGAAAGTAATGATTAAGTGAATAAATTTATCTGTTCTTATCGACTTACGTTTTTTGAATAAATTATAATTTGACATTTTTTTTTTCCTTATACGAAAATACGAAAAATATATATATATATTTTTCCTTTCCTTCAAAATATATTTTTAGAACATATAATTATCATATATACCAATAATTTATTTTTGTCCATTTCAATTCAAAGGAAAATTTGGTATTTCAATTCAAAATACCAAATTCAAAATACGAAAAAATACATTTTGAGGGAAAGGGAAAAAAAATATATTTTGAAGAAAAAAAATATATATATATATTCGTATTTTCAGCAAAGCAGGTGTGAGAATATGATTAATAAATATTCCACCCGAAGCATGTTTGAACGGCCCGAAGCGCATTAGAATATGACCAGAATGGAAGGAGAGAAAGAGAGTGAAGGAAGGTGATGGAAGGAAATATTAATACGCTTCGGGCCGTAATTTTTGATGCGAAGATTGTAATTTTTGATGATTTTAGTCCAATTTTGAACTCTCATATTTTACGATTGTTACACTTTTTTCTAGTTATTGTAGAGAAATGCTAGAGATCCGGAAAATTTCCCCGAATCTTAGTTCCCGACTGACGTGGCTGTAGTTAAGTAAACTACAATTAAATTTTTTTTAATAAAAAAAGTAAACTATGAAAGTCACTCTCATTGTTTAACAGTTTTTTTTGTTCATAGATTTATTGTTTAATAGTTTTTGTTTTATAATTATTAATTGTTTTATAATATTTAATTCTTAATGATTTGTTTATTCTATTTTTTAAAATAAAATCCTATTAAGTGGGTGGGCCCCACAATTATTCCTAGTTCAAAACCGCATAAAAGCCCAATTCACCCGTAAGTTATCAAAAAAGAGTGTTTGACACAAAGTCAAAACATTATCCCAAAAGTTTCAATTTTTGCAATTCAACCCCCCAAAGTTTTAGTTTTTTTCAATTTAGTTCTTCCGTCAGTCAAAGCCGCTTTGACTGAGGGAACAGTGATCACGTGACTCACACGTGATCACTGTTTGCTTCTTTTTTTTCCCAAAATGAGAAATTATCGGTGTTAATTCAGTGAAGAAAAATAATGCCATGAAATCAGAAATTACAACTGAGAAAGAGAAAATAAATAAAGAGCCTTAGAACAACTGCAGGAAACTCAACGTTCCGTTACACTATTGCAAAAAAAAGGAGATCATGAACTACGTATTCACATCGAGCTTTTGATACTTTTGTTTTCTCTTCTTTTCTTTTTTTTCCTAACTTAGAGAAAACGAAAACGAAATTAAATGATGAAACGAAATTAAAATCTGTAGATTTCTGAAAAAAGCTTTGGTGATTTCCGGCAGTGGAGGGTGATTGAGATCGATATTGAGATTGAGGAGTCTGCTTCTGGGCCTCCGGTTTCAAAGCTCAAGAGAGCTTACACTCCTCTCCTGGCATGGAAATCTGCAGTCAAAGAAGACCCACTGGGGATTTTAGACACTTGGGTTGGCTCCGATGTTTGTTCTTACAAAGGAGTCTTTTGTGCAGATTCTCAAGGTGGCCCTGTTGTTGCCGGCATAGATTTCAACCATGCAAATCTTCAAGGCACTCTCGTCAAGGAGCTCTCTTTCCTCACTGATATGTCCCTGCTTCACCTCAACAACAACTGGTTTTTAGGCACTATTCCCGACACCTTCACAGATCTCTCATCGCTTCAAGAGTTAGGCCTTAGTAACAACCTCTTCTCAAGTCCTTTCCCTGCACCTACTCTATACATTCCAAACCTCGTTTACTTGGACATTGGATTCAACAAAATCTCAGGTCCCCTCCCGGAGTTTTGGTTTCATGGGTTCTAAACTGAAGGAGATGGGGGCATTTTCGGTAGAAAAAGGTCAGAAGTGATCACGTGCGTCACACATGATCACTGTTCCGTCAGTCAAGGCGGCTTTGACTGACGGAATGGCTGAATTGAAAAAAATTAAAATTTTGGAAGGGTGGATTGCAAAAATTGAAACTTTGAGAATCGAATTGAAAATTGCTGCAAACTTTGGGGGTAGAGTGTAATTTTTCCAAACATTTTTTTCTCAATTAACGTTAAGAAAAAAGAATAAAAAAATAATAATCTTTTTTCGAATATGTTGTGCTCGCCTCTTGAGGTTACTTCAATTGATAAGCGGATGGTGTGTTGCCCATTTTCTGATTTGGGTGAACAGGGTGGATATTTCGCGCCTATTAGTGTCTATGAGCGTGATTTTGGGCATTTGGGGTTTTCAGAGCTTTTGGATTATGTTGTTGGGGTGTAGTTATCTATGTGGATGTTTGTAGTTTGTAGTTTGAATTACAAACTACGGTGGCTTTGGGCTAATGTTGGTGGGTCATACAAAGAGTGGTACGCTGAACTTGTTTGGGTATCTTCCAGTGGGCATGGGCGATGCCATGGGATGGTGTTTCTTTCGGTGTTGTCGTCTATCTTCCTTTTGATGTCCCACACTTATGTGTCTCTCTCTTATTAGGGGGCACAAATGACTTAATTTGTGCTAAGTCCTTATAAAGTTATTCTCTTTGGGAGTTATGGGTTCAAGAGAGTGAGGGTGAATTTTAAGTGCGACTTGAGTGATGTTTTGTAAGTGTTGGCCGATTGGAGGAGGTTTTGGGATTTTCAGATGTAAGATGGGTTTGATTTTGCTAGGTGTTAACCGAATTTGGGGAAGACTTTTGGTGTGAGTTGTAGCTTGAGTTTGGCCAAATAAGAGGAGAAATTGAGTTGATTTATGTTGTGTAAGATGAGCTTATGCTGTGAGTGAGTAATTTTGATGTAAGTAGGAGTTGCGGTATTTTAAGTATATAAGGACGAAGCTTTGTAGGATTAAACTAATAATCAAATTACTTCGTTGTCTTAATGATGATTAAGCTCGGAACATACATTTAAGCTTCAAAATGTGAATCTTGTTGCCAGTGATATGTACATGGCTTGTATTGTAAATGGCAAAGCTCACATTCAATATAAAGGAGAAGGAGTAGTGTATGTGGCAGGGAGCTCAAAATCAAATGGTTATAAGATTCGGAGTATTTGCAGAGGGTGAAAGGAAATGCACATGAAAATCAAATGCTTTGTCATAGGAGAGGTCAAACTATAAGTAACACAGCATGATTATAAGATTCAAAATATCTGCAGAGGGTGAATGACAATCCACATGAAAATCCAATGCTTTGTCAAATGAAAGATCAAACTAAGTTATTCTTTTCTCTGCAGCTTATTATGCTTTCAGACTGCTAACCCCTCTGAGCCTTTCAAGCTTACTGTTCTTTAGCCATTTCTGGTTGCCATGCAAAAGATCTTATTTAAGATCAAAGGACTTTGAAATGATTATATGATTAACAATATTTAAAAGATTGCCCATTATTCTGTGCTCATTACATATATGACTCTTTTGTGAAAGACATTTTTCATTTTTTTAATGAGCCACTGGCCCCACCCAACAAAGGACAATCTTCACTAATAAGCTTCAGATCCCAGAATGAGTTTGAACAGCCCCAACAAGATGAGAGTATTATAAACCTTCTTGCTCAATTTTATGATACAAAATCAATTAACCATTTATAACGCCATTACCATACACACAAAACTGTCTAGAACTTCTAGGGAAATTATCCCAGCCTTAATTCTCAAGAATTATGCCAAACATATCTAAAGGCCCTAACATCATTCCTTTTACATTTGATTTCTCACATCCACTGAGATACATACAAAAGATATCATAAAAACTCTAGTTAAGATTGATACAAAGCAAACTGCTAACACCTCATTCAAGGTAGCCTACTTAAGTTTTTATAAATCAGAAAGTGGGAAGAGCTCAATGAATAGACAAAGCTCAAAACAAAGACAGCAGTGTTACCAACTGACTCTATTCTAGACAATCCTGTCACACTATGCATTGAGTAGATAGTAACCAAATCCATGCCACTGCTTCACTGCATCCAGTGAATGGCCAGCAGGGTTTACTCAAAAGAAAAACTTGATTACTATATAATTCCAATCCAAAGCAAAAGCGAGATTGAGGATTGCAAATATTCAGACCTTGCTATGAGGAAGCCGCCTTTATAGCTCTCTGCAATTCAGATTCCACATCTGCCTTGAGAGCTCTCTGCAATTCAGATTCCATATCGCTCACCTGATTCAAGGACTTTTTCGATTCTCTTCGCCCATTCTCTTCTCCACCACTTTTCTCGCTCCTCCACTGCTCAAACGTGCTAGAACTCTCACTTGTAGGTGGTGAAACATTCTTCCTTACACCATCACTATCCCCACGAAATTTTTTAGCAGAAATTCTTGTTCTCATCTCCTCCAAACTCTGGTTCATCTCTTTATTTTCCTTCTCCAAAACCTCCAAATCCCTTCTCATCCAAAACCACATTCCCTTCAAAAGGTCCAAATCACCCGCATTACTCTCACCACTGTTCTTCATCTTCTCCACCTCCTTCACCTGCTGAACCCTCTGTATACCAATCTTACTCACCGTCAAATACGGCATTCTCTTTCCCAAATCAGACGGAAAATTCACGCCCCACCGCAAATTCACCATAACCCTTTTGGTTACTGGCAATACCGTCCTTGCCATAACCGCAACTCCAGACAAAAACCCATCTTTCCCACTGTTCTTCCAAGCCAATTGCCTCTCTGGCACAAACCCAATTCCATCATTTGAATGAATCCCACAATTCTCCCTGAAATCAGGGTTTGTAACTCCATCTTTACTACTACAAGGCTCCAATTTCAGCTCCTGCCAAACAGATGACCCATCTAACGCAAACCCATTTCCAAACTCACCATTAGCATGTGACCCACAATCCGAATTGACTTTTTCTCCACCGTTGGAGAAAGACCCATAATTCACTTTATCTCCACCGTTGGAGAAAGGCCCAGAAATCTGGTTAGAACCGGGGTCGGAGAAAGTCGATCTTTCGAGGGAAAAGTGGCCAAATTGCGGCTTCAAGTGGAGAGAGAAGGTGGGGATGGGAGTGCTTGTTGGGGAGAAGGAGAAATGAGCGGAGAAGACGAGGGGGGAGTTGTGTGGGGAGCCAAAGAGGCCAAGGCCAGACTTGAGGGAGAGAGAGAAAGGAGTAGATGCTGCGGTGGTGGGGGTGGGAGAGTAGGAGAGCTTGAGAGAAGGGCCCGAGGGGAAGCTGGTGGAGAGGGAGAAGGAGAGGTCTGAAGGGGAGCTGCCGGCTGTTGCGGTGGTGGAGGAGACGAAGGGTTGGTTGAAGATGGTTACGGGTATTTTGGCCTTGAGGATTGGGTTTTCGTTGCGGTGGTGGTAGGGGTCGTGGGGGTCGTCTTCGAACTTGAGGGAGAGCTTCATATCTTATGGCTGTACGCCTGTACGTGTGTGTAACGGATTGTGGGATAAGAGTCTTTGCAGACTGCAAGATTGATCAGAGAAAAAAACTGCTGATTGGTTTGGGTCTTTGGGTTCTCAAAGTACACGGGAGCTGCAGGTAATGGTTGGAGGGGGACGTGCATCGCTGATCAATCTCAAAATGTGGTGCGTTTGATGTTTTTGTATTACATGTTTTATTTTTTTATTTTTAAAATTGTCATTAAATTTGTGGAACCTAGTTGCACCTCCCTTCAAGCGTTGAATGCTTTCTCTAAAGATTCAATTATCTCACGATTAGTAGTCATACCTTGTGCTTTGATACTAATTGATAGGTCTCAAGTTGAGAATAAAAACACAACTAATATTTAACACAATATAAAGATAATATAAGTTATAAATCTCCATTTATGGCTAGAGTTCTACCACAATACAAACACATAAACACACCATACGTTTTGATACCCCTAGTGGGTCCAAATCAAAACAAGATAATACTCCACTTAAGGTAGGAGTTAAACCACAACAAAGAAGCAAAGAAATAAGAGATGGACCAAAAATATAAACCAAGCATTTTTCATCTCAAAAACATTATGAGAAATGTTACTCACGTAACTCAACACTATCAAGCATCCATCTCTCAACACATTCTCTTTATTCTTTTGCTTTTGAAAAAAATAAAATAAAAAAAAATAACCGGGTGGATGTTAATGTCTCAAGTAGTTAAGAATGTTGGGAGATATATAAAGTCAGGCGCCGTCACCCTTGACCACCATTTCAATTTTTTTATTTTTATTTTTAAATTTAAATTTTAAAATTAAATTAATATTTTAATGAAGTGAAACGGTGGGTTTTGATTAGGATTAACCGCTGTTAAAAAATTGACTCGCGAATAAATTTTTGAAAAAAAAAAAAAAAAAAAACTTAAGAATTTTTAAATTTGGAAGAGTTGACTCAAGGACTTATTATATAATTGCCTTAAAAAAAATATATATATGTTTCTCACATAACAAGTCATTTTTGGAAGCTATTTGTGAAAAATAATAATAATAATTCTTACAAACTAGATTAGAATTTTTTTTTTTTTTTTTTTTTAAAGATCTTGATATCTTACCCGATTTTTTTTTTTTTTTTTTATTGGTCATATACAAATCCAAGATATGTATTTAAATCTTGGTAATTTTTTTTTTCTTTCACTTATTCCTTAACAAACTAAGTTATATGTTTTCAAGATGTAGCTCAATCTGCTGGGACCACGCCTAATGAAGCGGAGGTCACTAGTTTGAATCCCCCTCCCCCCTCTTATGCGAACATGTCCAAAAAAAAAAAAACAAACTAAGTTATATGAGTTCTTACAATCTAGCCTTTAAAAAGTAACACGTATGCTATTATAAAAATATGTACTTCTCACATATTAAGTGATACATATAAATTTTTTAGTTGTTTGGTTGTAGGAGTTCCTAGAACCCAGTTTATAGGAAATTTCTATCCTTCTAATTTTTTTTATTTGAAAAAACGTGTTTTTATTTTGGAATATATATATATATATATATATATATATATATATATATATATATATATATATTTTCTTCATTGTAGTTATCAACCCATTGTGTTGCTTTACTACAATGCCTTTTGCTTGAGTCACTTGAGCTGGAACCTCATTTGGTTTAAGTGGGAAGGAAACTGAAATGGGAATTGGGAAAGAGGGCATAAGACAAATCAATTTCCATTCAATAAAAAATGAGATGGCCGGGTTTGATAAAATAAGAAAAGTTGCCAATTGCCAAAGCGGTCCCAGTTGGTTTGCTCAGGGGAGTAGGGAGTAGCTTTTGAGTCAGGCGGCACTTGCATGTAAAGCTGGTTCTGGTGCATAAGAAATTACTCACGAACAAAACAAACTAGGTGGCTGGGGACCCACTTCGGCGAAACGTAAAATGAGCCAATTGTTTGAGTTCTGACTCCAGCTAGCCGAGTCCATTAAAGGAAATTTTAGGTTTTCAGTGTCATCACTGAGCAACAAGCCGGTTACCCTGGGTTTGATTAGCCCCACTCTTATATATATAATTCTCATAAACTCCAACCATTTTGCCATCACCTAACAATTCATTCAATAAAAATCAATTAGCTTAGGTTTCATTAGCCCTAGCACTCTTTAACCCACATATTCACCGTTAAACAAATCTTTTCAAACTATAAAAGATAAGACTACTTTTTAGGTTAGAACCTTAAATTTTTGGCTTAATACCATGTGAAAATATAAATTTAATAATTTATTCAATAGTTTAATATTGTTATTTCCTACCGACCAGAGAAAACTGGTCCCACACTGACCCCCTATAAATACACTCCAGTTGCTTTAATGAGATTCCATTCAGATTCAGCCCCCACTTCTTTTTCCCCAAAATCATTGCTTTGTGGAGATCGAGCAGAGGAGAATGCGGTTTTTGGTAGATTTGAGATATGTGGTTCCCCCACTACTCAATCTGGGGAAGCCTTGGGCTGAAGATCATAGCTTGAACAATGAGATATTTGTGATGGCATGTCTGGCTATTGCCATTGCCACACTCCTCTTCCTCTTCACCTCTGTCAAGCTCCCTCTTAGCGTGGAGCCACTTCAGTTTAGGGCAGGGCATTTCTGTGCCCCCCTCACTCTTTCATTGCTGGCCTCCATCTTTTTCCCATCACCACTTTTCTGGTTTGCCTTTTCCATGTTGCTAATCTTGTCTCCTTGGTATGAAATGGTGTTGGATGTTTTGAAGCGGTTTTTGTTATGGGTTTGTGATGCCCTCCAAGCTATTCCTGCCTTTTTCATTACCTGCATCACCCAAACTCCTCCTCCAGTTGAGCTTGAAGCAGTTGAAATGGAATAATGAAAAAGGAAGAGGGTGGGAGCCAGATAGAGCTTTCTTTCAGTTGACAAGTGATTTGGCATGCATGCTGCCGTATCTAACCTTTTAGCTAGGATGTCATTTATTATGTTTCTTTTTCTGTAGAAATCTCTCTCTCTCTCTCTCTCTCTCTCTCTCTATATATATATATATATATATATATATATATATATATATATATAGAGAGAGAGAGAGAGAGAGAGAGAAGTACCGCAATCTGCGGTATGTTGAGTTGAAAGGCTGAGATCTTTCAAGAGGATTCTAACCTCAAAACGGCAATTAGGACTTTTTTAAAAAATTATTGACAGTAAGAAGGGATGCCTGTTAACTCTCTCATCCAAACATCCTCTCTCTCTCTTCTCCAAAACTTCTCTCTGTTATCTTTTTCAACTTTGTTCTCTCTTCCCCCTGGTGGGTTATGGGTAGAAAAACTCAAAATCGACAAAATCTCCAGACTCTCTCTGCTTGTCGATACCGACAGCCCCGAAACGACGTTGACCTCATATCTCATCTAAAAGCTATTGAAAAAAAAAAGGACAAAAATTAGTTTCCTTTCCAGGTTTTCCTATTTCCCTTTGGGAATATCCGATGACACCCACCACCAGCCTCGCCGATGACGGCACTGGAATCGGCACATGCACCGGTTTGGCCAGAACAGAATTATAGAAACATAAACACTATCACGATGTGCAAAATTTGACCAACTCTCATCACTGGCTATCATAAGATTGGTGTGCCAGCTACCCAGTTCAGTTCACGCCTGATTTTAATAAATCTTGATGCTAACTAGTGACTCTTGTAGCATTCTTACATTCCTCCACAAACTCCTTCACAGATCTACTTGAAAAGCGATCCAAGGAGAAGCCTCAAATTTCTGTTGGGAGTACTAAATCCCCCATGACAATAGAATATGCTGGAGAAAAAAAAATCTCATACCTAATAAGACTCAGAAGGGAATCGATTACAAAATCTCCAAGCAACAACAATGGTTTCTTCGGAAATGTGGAGGAGAGAGAAAGCGTAGGAGAGAGAAGGAGGTGGGGTTGAGGCCGAGAGGATGGAGGAGAGTGATTGAATAGCTGATTGGGTTTTGGAGAGGGAATTAGACAATAGAGATGTGGAGGATGTGGGTTCTGAAGCGTCGCTAGCGCTGGAGTTGGGGTGGCAGAGGAGGGAGGAGATTTGGAAGGCGACTTTGGGGTCGTGGAGGGAGAGAGAAAGCGGAGGAAAGAGAAGGAGGTGGAGATGTGAAAGGAAAAGATTCTACCCATAGTGCACTAGAGGGGAAGACAGAACAGAGTTGAAAAAGAGAACAGAGAGGGAGAAGTTTTGGAGAAGAAAGAACATAGTTGACGTTTGGATGGGAGAGTTAACAGGCATCCCTTCCTCCCGTCAAATTTTTTTTTAAAAAAAACCTTTCCTACTGCCGTTTTGGGGTTAAAATCCCCTTGGAAGATCTCAACCTTTCAACCCAAAGTACCATAGATTGCGGTACTTCTAAAGTACCGCATGTAAGCCTTGCCCATATATATATATATATATATATATAAATATAAATAAATAAACTTTTAGCTTTGAGACATGCATTCCAGTTTTCACATGTGCAGGAATAGGTTATCCCGTGTGATGATTTTTACACACAAAAAAAAAAAAAAAAAAAAAAAAAACGAGAATTAATGATGTAATATAAAAAGTAAAAATATTATAAAGTTAAAAAAAGAAGTGGACAATTTTTGGCTTTCACCAAATAAGGCAGAAGGGAATTATAGTCTTCACATACAAGCATGGTAAAACAAATTTGTACGTGAGAAACATGTAGACATCAAAATCATGTCGGGTAAAAAGTGTTTTTTTTTACCTGAAATGCATGGAAAGGCAATAGAATTCAATTTATGAGCTAAAATAATAATTAATAACAGTAGAATAATTAGATTTCATGGTAAAAAATTCCCTCCTTCAGCAAGAAAATATTGAAGGAACGTCAACATTTATTCTGAACTAAACTAATACAAAAGGTAAGGGTTTCTTGAATGCCCCCCCTGGCATAGCTAGGAAAGGCAGTGGAATCATTTTCTGAACTAAAATAACAATAATAATAATAATAGAACAATCATATTTTATTGTAAAGGATGCTACACGTTTGAAGATGATATCACTATTAGACAAGCTCAACTGGCTTTGGTGAAAGCCATATGTGATGCAGCGTGACTTAATGGACTGCAGCGAAGAACATCAATAAACAACGGATAAATAACTACAAATCTAGATTCTATCAAAGATCTAAGAATTCTTCTTGACAAAAGGTAGATACTCTCTAGGTTTTGAAGGAAAAGAAAGAAGAACGCTCAACTCTGAGGTTTTTTATTCATCAAAATCAATAATAAACAACAATTGTTTTCTCTGGAGGCTATAAGCATATATTTATAGCCTCAAAACCCTAAACATAATAAAATATGACATAAATCCCCCACAAACCCTAAACTTAATAAAATAACGAAATAAAGACTCCCAAAACCCTAACCCTAATAAAGTAAACATAAAGTCAGTTTAAGATAATAAAAAATGCAAAAAATTAACATAATTGTAGCGCCCTGAAATTTTCAAAGTTATTTAAATAGATTATTTTGATGATGATGTTATTTTGATATTCATTTTAGCCTATGATTTTGATTCTGGAGAAATTTATGATATTACAGAGAGTGGTAATTAGAGAATGGTAATTGGTGAAATAATAGGATAGTAAATGGTAAGAAGAATTGTAAATGGATAAATGTAGGTATAATAGTGTTGGTAGATAGAATAATAAAATGGAAGGTAGAATAGTAAGGGAATGTAGAATAGTCAATGGTAGGTATAATAGTATTAGTAGAAGGAGGGTAGAATTGTAGATGGATAAATGAATGTATAATAGTGTTGGTAGATGAAATAATAAAATGGAAGGTAGAATAGTACTTGGTTTTTCCCTATAAATAGAGTTATTCCCCTTCACAAATTTCACCACTCCTCTCCCTTCTCTTCCACATATTCTTCTTTCTTCCGTTTTCTACTCGTTATTTCTTCTTTCTGAAAGTGTTTACACGAAACAGAGAGAGAAAGGGCGAGACAAAGCGTTGCAAGAAAGAAAGAACACGAAAGAGAACGAGCTTGAGAAATTAGTTTCAAAAGATATACTAGTGCTGTTAGTCAGATTAGAGCAACTAGATTCTTCAGACCACTTTTTAGTTTCAGTCTAGAGGTAAGTAAATTCACTACTCCTTCTAAAATTACTTCATGTCATGCTATTTATTCATTCTTGTATCAAACTGTAAATGATTATTTTATTTACCTGTCATGGAGATATGTTGCATGCATGAAGGATTTCTAAAAGAATTATTTAGAAAGTTTCTATTTCTTTAAATGCTTTCTAAGTACACAAGTTTATATTTGGAAAAGTTTCCATTTTTTAGAAAAGAAAGTTGAGAAATGATGATGATTATAAGAAAGAAGAAAGATGATAAACTCTCCTACATATTGCCTTAAGATGCATCAAAAGAAGTACAAAGAAAAGTACAAAAGATGAGATAAATGTTTATGAAATGAGGGCACATGTATGGAGGAGAGTATTTTTAGCCCCAAGATAAATAAGAATGAGAAAAGTTTGGTATCGATACTCAGATGGAGGCGAAAACACTGAAGGAGGCTATACCAGAAGGTGGTATTCCATCAACAGACCGTTGAGTGCACCAAGAAAAGAGTTAATTGACGGTCGGGCATGGCTGTGGCCACAGTTCAGTGCCATGGTCACAAGGACCCGCAACCCTCGTACACAGGGGTAATAGTGTACATGGGCCCTAATATGAGAAAATTATAATATGATTTACAATGATGATATATTATGATGATTTGCAATGATGATTTACAACGTTGATATACTATGATGATTTACAAAGATGATTTATGACGATGATCTATTACTAGATGTAATAGCACGTTTATGCTACGGGAGATGCAACCGTACATACATGTATTATTATGGCTGGATATATATTTATTTGTGAAAACGATTTTCAAAACTGAGAACAAGGAGTAAAACTATTTATGGTTGTGGATTTTACTTGCTAGGCCCCTTTTGGGCTCATTCAGTTTTATTTCTTGTTTTCAGGTAGAAAGGACGCTGGAATAGGAGGCCGGAATGGGGGCGGGAATAATTATTAACTTTCACAGTCTTTTCATATCAGTTATTATAATAATATGATTTTCCGCAACTAAAGTTTAATGTTTCCTAATTTCGCTTGTAATAATATCTCTTGAATAATGTTTTATACATTAATCGTATCCTTTAAAATCAAGTACTCTGATAGACCTTATAGATCTTTGCAAAAACTTTTGTTGAGTAAGAAGAAAAGTGGTAAACTCAGCCTTAACAGGCTGGGGATGTTACAATTTTGGTATCAGAGTAAAGGTTATAAGGTTCTGGCAGATTTTTCACAAAAAAAAAAAAAATGGGGTTAATGGGAAGCCACATTCCGGCCGAGTATGTATTTTTGAATGGTCTCTAATAAATGATGCATGGGCATTTTCTAAGGGATAATTTTTGGTTAAAAAAAAAAAAAAATCGTATGATGATTTTATAGATTTAGGTTGCAAGATGATTTGTGTAATTAACTTGGTGACAAAATGGTTTTATGGATTTAGGTTATGAGATAAATTGTGTAAATGACTTGGTAACGAATGGTTTTATGGATGTCGGTTGTGAAATGATTCTTGAGCTGAATTAATGATATAAGAGTTTATATGAGTTTTTGGTAATGACTAAGGTTTAGTTGATGACAATAATGACACTATGATTAATGTGGTAATATATAGATTGGTGAATAGGGATTACGTAGTAACATGAAGTGAATGCTTAAGTATTGTAGGGATAAATGCAAATGAGGTATACCCTAGAATCTATAAAATATTTTGATATTTACATTTGTGGTTTAAGGATTTTGATACTTTTGGATGATCGTGATGACTTTAAGGTACAATTCATGAAATCTTTGAGGTAATTTTTAGAATTTAAGGTGTTAGGTTTTATGTAATTGAGATAAACTGTATAGAAGTGACGCTTAAAGTTTTGAAGATGAATTAGTGCTCCTACGCTATGAACAATATTTAAATTTTGAGGCATTAGTAGGTATTGTGTTATGAGAATTTTAGTTACATGCCAAAGCTTTTGATATAATTTTCTTTCACGAGGTAAAGATGATTGATTATTATTCTTGAGGTATTTTGAAGCATAAAGGTAAGAGTTGAAAGACAATATAATATAGTGATATGATCTAATTTTCCTTTATAAGATATATGTTCAATGATATTCATGTATTTTAGAGGTTGATAACATGTGATAGTGCATACTTAGATGTTTTATTGAAGTGATTAACTTATTAAACAAATTGTTTGTTTAAAGGAAGTTATTACAATGACAGAATGATTACATACTGAATATTGAATTAGTACTGGATGATTACGAAAAGAAATGGTTGGAGAACAAGCTCCTTATAATATTACACACTAGTGTCCATTGTTAAAATAATAATAAAAAAAAAATTTGCTGCATAAAGAGACATGTGGTAATGATGAACAGATGATTCCACAGAGCTGCTCTGGGAATATTATTTCTGCACAGAGAAAACCTAGTATGAGCAGAATCGCATATATTTATATAATTGAATTATCAAAGAGAATATTTATTTATAATGAGGTACTCGACTAGAGCTTGTGCGGAAAGACTTGCAACACCCATGGACATCGACCCAGAGTTTATCGTACTGTCGTTGGAGATGTTCGGTATTCTTCTCCATTTCTAGCATCTTTGGTCCCATGTATTCCGCATAAGATAACACCATCTTTTTCAGCTGAGTATTCTCCTGCTTCAAATCCACGTGTTTTCGTTTGTAGTATTTGAGTAGTCGCTGTAAGACCCCAATTTGTTTTCTTAAGACTTTCAGCTCAACAGGTCTGGCACTCAAACGTCGTGCCATGTCAGAAACTGAAGCAGCATCTTGGATATTGAACGCCAATGAATCATTAATAGCATCAGTATCCGATCTATCAGCCAACAATGTTTGATCCCGTGGAATTACGAAACCTTTGGCCACCGCTACAGCAGTAGAATCGTGGAGCATGACAGAATCGTGAATAGTGATAGGACGATTGTCAAAGGCAAAAGTTGACTGCCATACGTCAGGATATGTAGCAGGTTCATTAGGGTGTGCAATAGGTACGACGGGATGTATAGCAGGCACTTTAGGGGGAACAATAAGCACATCCGGTTGCACGTTAGGAATAACAATGGGTTGTGCTGCAGGAGCAACATTCAAATCGATGTTGTTAACGGATGACGATGATGCTGCCATATTTAGGAGAGTAAGGAAAAATAGTTGAGAATACAAAGAATTTGGGAGAGATGAAGTACTGAGAAGAGACTGAGCGTCATAAACTTAAGAGATTTTTTTTTTTTTTAAGTTTCTGGAAGCAGCAGACGAGTGGCTTTAAAAAAAATTTCACTTCAGGTGAAATAAACAGTAAACAACAAAGTGTTAGGCGACCTCGGGCCGCAAAGGATTTTTTGTCAAAAGATCCCGTGAAACTAGGATCTGGTCTCCTATCATAAATTCGACTGAGCTCATTTTTCAAACCTACTGTTCACTCAACGACTTTGAATACCATGCGTGGGCAACCGAATGAATTGTCATGCCAACGTACACCACACGCGCTCGTTCATTATCCAGAATCCTTCAAATAAATTCACACCTCTTTCTCCATTGCAACACATGCCTTCTGATCATACCCCTTCACCTGAGATCTTCTGCTAATAGCCTTCCATACAATGAAAGCTCGACTTTTCTCCTAGTTGAGCATATCCTCAAGAGAAAAATGCAGCATCACAAAATGATTCACAAACCCAACACCTTATACTCTCAGTAGTAAACCATTGAAGCAAGATTATCGTTGATCATGTCCTGATGAAGCAAGATTATCCTTGATAATGCTTCTCAGGCTAAATATCTCTCTTTTCTTCAAGTCTTCATACATGACAAAGGAGAGAGAGCATCCGATATGGGTATTTTGAAAGTCTCAGAAATGAGTCACATGCATATCAGGTCCTGAAATGCTTATCAAATCTTTATTTATGGAAAACAACAGGACCATCTGTTTCTCTTTTTCTCTTCTTGACCTTACAAGACCCAAGGGAGAGAGATTTTAACATGTGTACTTTGGGACTTCCAGCTTGGAAACTTACCCATATCTTGCTTTGCTTGCTTATCAATTTCATCCCTAGAACGTAGCAGGGCACAGCATGTATTAGTCAAGAATGGATGAGAATCTTACATTTCAAATTGAGTTGGACTAATAATTACAAGTTTCTTTTGATGAGTTATGAGTTATCAAGTAAAGATGTAGTACAGAGAGATTTTGCTGATATTATAACACAGACGCAAGATTTGGGATGAGAAAATAGAAACAAGTGTGTATTTAGAATGAATCAAATTATGATGTCACTTCTAAGGTATATTCGTGTAATGACGTTTTTGGGAGATATAAACTATAGAATGATGGTGCTATTTACTTTACAGATTTATGATGGTGAGAAGTTAATAATTATTAGAGCATCACATTAATATTTTGTATACATGATTTGGAATACTGAGATACGGAGGAAAATATAGACATAGATGATTTTTACACTTTTCTGGTAAGATTGATTAAATTAGATCGAGAAAATTACTGCGGGCTTGCAAGGAGGACTATGATGTTTGGAGGTATGGACTAATGATCACATGACTTTTTATTTAATTTGATGTTTAAATCTTAACTGCAGACTGTCTTATATAAGGAGATGAATAATTTGATTGTTGTCATTCCAGTTGAAAATAATAATAATAATAATAATAAAAATAAAAATAAAATATTTGAGGTAAGGTTTTAGTGTGAACTGATGGACGATTGCAGAAATCGAGACTTTAGACTGTGAATAAGATTTACTCCTAGAAGAAGGAGACGAAATTTCAACATGATAAAAGTGAATATTGGAAAGTAGGCTCTGATGAATGATTGAAAAGAATATTTTAAATCTGAATCGTTCAATTTGAAAATTGGACGGTAATACTATAGGCTTTAATTTTGAGGATGAAATTTCAATAAGGAGGGAAGAGTGTAGCGCCCCAAAATTTTCAAAGTTATTTAAATAGATTATTTTGATGATGATGTTATTTTGATATTCATTTTAGCCTATGATTTTAATTCTGGGAAATTTATGATATTACAGAGAGTGGTAATTAGATAATGGTAATTGGTGAAATAATAGGATAGTAAATGGTAAGAAGAATTGTAGATGGATAAATGTAGGTATAATAGTGTTGGTAGATGGAATAGTAAAATGGAAGGTAGAATAGTAAGGGAAGGTAGAATAGTCAATGGTAGGTATAATAGTATTAGTAGAAGGAGGGTAGAATTGTAGATGGATAAATGAATGTATAATAGTGTTGGTAGATGGAATAGTAAAATGGAAGGTAGAATAGTACTTGGTTTTTCCCAATAAATAGAGCTTTTCTCCTTCACAAATTTCACCACTCCTCTCCCTTCTCTTCCACATATTCTTCCTTCTTCCGTTTTCTACTCGGTCTTTCTTCTTTCTGAAAGTTTTTACAAGAAACAGAGAGAGAAAGGGCGAGACAAAGCGTTGCAAGAAAGAAAGAACACGAGAGAGAACGGGCTTGAGAAATTAGTTTCAAAAGATATACTAGTAGTGTTAGTCAGATTGGAGCAACTAGATCCTTCAGACCACTTTTTAGCTTCAATCTAGAGGTAAGTAAATTCACTACCCCTTCTAAAATTACTTCATGTCATGCTATTTATTCATTCCTATATCAAACTATAAATGATTATTTTATTTACCTGTCATGAAGATATGTTGCATGCATGAAGGATTTCTAAAAGAATTATTTAGAAAGTTTCTATTTCTTTAAATGCTTTCTAAGTACACAAGTTTATATTTGGAAAAGTTTCCATTTTTTAGGAAAGAAAGTTGAGAAATGATGATGATTATAAGAAAGAAGAAAGATGATAAACTCTCATACATGTTGCCATAAGATGCATCAAAAGAAGTACAAAGAAAAGTACAAAAGATGAGATAAATGTTTATGAAATGAGAGCACATGTATGGAGGAAAGTTTTTTTGGCCCCAAGATAAATAAGAATGAGAAGAGTTTGGTATCGATACTCGGATGGAGGCGAAACCACTAAAGGAGGCTATGCCAGAAGGTGGTATTCTATCAACAGACCATTGAGTGCACCAAGAAAAGAGTTAATTGACGGTCGGGCATGGCTGTGGCCACAGTTCAGTGCCATGGTCACAAGGACCCGCAACCCTCGTATACAGGGGTAACAGTGTACATGAGCCCTAATATGAGAAAATGATAATATGATTTACAACGATGATATATTATGATGATTTACAAAGATGATTTACAACGTTGATATACTATGACGATTTACAAAGATGATTTATGACGATGATCTATTACTAGATGTAATAGTACGTATATGCTACAGGAGATGCAACTGTACATGTAGCGCCCCGGAATTTTCAAAGTTATTTAAACAGATTATTTTGATAATGATGTTATTTTGATATCCATTTTAGCCTATGATTTTAATTCTGGGGAAATTTATGATATTACAGAGAGTGGTAATTAGATAATGGTTATTGGTGAAATAATAGGATAGTAAATGGTAAGAAAAATTATAGATGGATACTAGTAGGTGAAGATTTATAGATAAGTACTAGTAGATGGAGATTTATAGATGGATACTAGTAGGTGAAGATTTATAGATGAATACTAGTAGATGGAGATTTATAGATGGATACTAGTAGATGGAGATTTATAGATGGATACTAGTAGGTGAAGATTTATAGATGAATACTAGTAGATGGAGATTTATAGATGGATACTAGTAGGTGAAGATTTATAGATGAATACTAGTAGATGGAGATTTATAGATGGATACTAGTAGGTGAAGATTTATAGATGAATACTAGTAGATGGAGATTTATAGATGGATACTAGTAGATGGAGATTTATAGATGGATACTAGTAGGTGAAGATTTATAGATAAGTACTAGTAGATGGAGATTTATAGATGGATACTAGTAGATGGAGATTTATGGATGGATACTAGTAGGTGAAGATTTATAGATAAGTACTAGTAGATGGAGATTTATAGATGGATACTAGTAGGTGGAGATTTATAGATAAGTACTAGTAGATGGAGAATTATAGATGGAGATTAGTGGATGAAGGTTTGTAGATGTAGATGAAGATTGGTAGATGGAGATGGTTTCCTATAAATAGAGTCCTCACCCTTCACAAATTTCACTACTCCTCTCCCTTCTCTTCCACATATTCTTCATTCTTCTGTTTTCTACTCGGTCTTTCTTCTTTCTGAAAGTGTTTACACGAAACAGAGAGAGAAAGGGCGAGACAAAGCGTTGCAAGAAAGAAAGAATACGAGAGAGAACGGACTTGAGAAATTAGTTTGAAAGATATACTAGTAGTGTTAGTCAGATTGGAGCAACTAGATCCTTCAGACCACTTTTAGCTTCAGTCTAGAGGTAAGTAAATTCACTACCCCTTCTAAAATTACTTCATGTCATGCTATTTATTTATTCTTGTATCAAACTGTAAATGATTATTTTATTTACCTGTCATGGATATATGTTGCATGCATGGAGCATTTCTAAAAGAATTATCTAGAAAGTTTCTATTTCTTTAAACGCTTTCTAAGTACAACAAGTTTATATTTGAAAATGTTTCCATTTTAAGAAAAGAAAGTTGAGAAATAATGATGATTATAAGAAAGAAGAATGATGATAAACCCTCCTACATGTTGCCCTAAGATGCATCAAAAGAAGTACAAAGAGAAGTACAAGAAATGAGTTAAATGTTTATGAAATGAGGGCACATGTATGGAGGAGAGTATTTTTGGCCCCAAGATAAGTAAGGATGAGAGGAGTTCGGTACCGATACTCGGATGGAGGCGAAACCACTGAAGGAGGCTATGCCAGAAGGTGGTATTCCATCAACATGACCGTTGAGTGCACCAAGAAAAGAGTTAATTAACGGTCGGGCATGGCTGAGGCCACAGTTCAGTGCCATGGTCACAAGGACCCGCAACCCTCGTACACAGGGGTAATAGTGTACATGGGCCCTAATATGAGAAAACGATAATATGATTTCAACGATGATATACTATGATGATTTTCAATGATGGTATACTATGATGAATTTCAATGATGATACACTATGATGATTTTCAACGATGATATACTATGTTGATTTATAAAGATGATTTATAGCGATGCATTATGATGATGATGTAATAGTACGTATATGCTACGGAAGATACAACCGTACATACATGTATTATTATTATGGCTGGATGTATATTTATTTGTGAAAACGATTTTCAAAACTGAGAACAAGGAGTAAAACTATTTATGGTTGTGGATTTTACTTGCTGGGCCCCTTTGGGCTCATTCAGTTTTATTTCTTGTTTTCAGGTAGAAAGGACGCTGGAATAGGAGGCCGGAATGGGGATGGGAATATTTATTAATTTTCAAAGTCTTTTCATATCAGTGATCGTAATAATATGATATTCCGCAACTAAAGTTTAATGTTTTCTAATTTCGCTTGTAATAAAATCTTTTGAATGATGTTATATATATTTATCGTATCCTTTAAAATCAAGCACTCTGATAGACCTTATAGATCTTTGCAAGAACTTTTGTTGTAAAAGAAGAAAAGTAGCAAACTCAGCCTTAACGGGCAGGGGATGTTACAGTACATACGTGTATTATTATGGCTGGATATATATTTATTTATGAAAATAATTTTCAAAACTGAGAACAAGGAGTAAAACTATTTATGGTTGTGGATTTTACTTGCTGGGCCCATTTTGGGCTCATTCAGTTTTATTTTTTGTTTTCTGGTAGAAAGGACGCTGGAATAGGAGGCCGGAATAGGGGTGGGAATAATTATTAACTTTCACAGTCTTTTCATATCAGTTATTATAATAATATGATTTTTCGCAACTAAAGTTTAATGTTTCCTAATTTCGCTTGTAATAATATCTCTTGAAGAATGTTTTATAAATTGATCGTATCCTTTAAAATCAAGTACTCTGATAGATCTTATAGATCTTTGCAAAAACTTTTGTTGAGTAAGAAGAAAAGTGGCAAACTCAGCCTTAACGGGCTGGGGATGGTACAATAATGCTCCGTGTGCGATCGATCGCTGGTACAAGTGCGATCAATCGCAGTTCCAGGGACCTAATGCGTAAGTGTCTGGAATTACGCTCGATCGCAGGTACATGTGCGATCAATTGCAATTCCAAGGGACTTGCGATCTACATCATTCTCCCCTTGTTAGAGAGAATTCGCCCTCGAATTCGGCCGATTCTTTCCACGGTCCTTTGGATGCCCAGTCAATTTATTCCACTCGCCCTTCCTCAAGATCAAAACAAGGCAACACCCCAAAATAAACATGGCACTTTTCATCATCGAAATACCTTGATGGTTGTCATGAAAGCCCCATACACCATTTGGCAATACTTCAGATTTATCGTTCTTCGTTCGTTCTTTCTCCCTTCCATGTACCATGAAGATACTCAAGAATGGGTCAACCATTGTTTCCCTTGTGAACATGTAACTTTCCTCATCTGCATAAAACTCACCATAATCTTCGTTAGGAGAATTTAAAATATCTTCAACACCAAGGAAATCAACATAATCAACCTCTTCACCATTAAAATTAGACGCTTCACCTGAAAGGTCTTCATCAATCTCTTCATAATCGCCAACATCATCGGTGGGTTCTTCACCTCCCAATGGGTCATCTTCTTCGGGATAGAGACCGCCAAATATGGGAAAAAACTCATCTTCTTCGTGCTCCTCTGTGGGCCTTTCCTCTTCCCATGAGTCATCTTCTTCGGAATAGAGACCGCCAAACATGGGAAAAAACTCATCTTCTTCATGCTCCTCCGTGGGTCTTTCCTCTTCCCATAAGTCATCTTCTTCGGGCTCCTCATCATAGGTTGGTGGAGAATTCCAATCCACGAATCCTTACGAAGGATCTTCAACATCTTCATGTCTAAACAATTCATCAATGAATTCAGACTCCTGAAACTTTTCATCCACAGATTCTTTTTCCTTCTCCACAGAATATGGATTCGGTTTATGGATTTGTGGTTGGCAAGTAAGGGTCCAATTGGCCTGTCGTGGACTCTTTGCATCACTCCATGTTTCCCTAAAAGTCTTTTTTTTTTTTTTGTAGGAATTTTCTATTTTCTTTGTCACAGCCATAGACCATTGTCTCAAATTTGTGACATTTGACCCATGGTATAACTATGGGGCAAGAAAGCGACCCGCATATATTTCAATAGTTTCTCCCAACTATTGATCTTCAATTTGTCTTCCCTCTTCCTAGTTTTCTTCAGTTGTTGCCACTACACATCAACTCTTCCCCGGAATGTATGTACCACCAAAGAGACTTGTTGTTCATCGGGCACCCCGTTGAATTCAAAAACCTCTTCAACAGCCAACACCCAATCCAAAAATTCGTCGGGTTCTAGATCCTCGTCGAATTTCAAAATTTTGAGTTCGAATCTACTTACCCGCTGATTGGCATGAGCTTGCGCAAGGTGCTTACGTCCTTGCTTTCGGCGCTCCACAAACGGGTTTCTAGATCCGTTCCCATGTTGACCACACAAGTTGGATAATTGGGTAGTGAGGTCTTCAATTTGATCTCTCATAGCCCTGAATCGATCCTCCGTGTGTTGCCAAGGTTCAGCGATAGATTTGCCTTCCGCCTCCGCGAATCGCGGTCTAGGTTGGCGAAGACAATTGTTCGGCCCACCACTCATGTGCCTCAAACGAATCGCCGGTTGCTCCTTACGTGCTGTCTCTGTGCGCACGTACACCTCGTTCATATCTGCAAAGCGGTTGCTCCTCCCCATTCATGGAAAGTAACTGAGCTCTGATACCAATTGATGCAGCGTGACTTAGTGGGTTGCAGCGAAGGACATCAATAAGCAGCGGATAAATAACTCCAGATCTAGATTCTATCAAAGATCTAAGAATTCTTCTTGACAAAAGCTAGATACTCTCTGGGTTTTGAAGGAAAATAAAGAAGAACGCTCTTATTCATCAAAATCAATAATAGACAACAATTGTTTTCTCTAGAGGCTATAAGCATATATTTATAGCCCCAAAACCCTAAACATAATAAAATATGACATAGATACTCTCCAAACCCTAAACCTAATAAAATAACGAAATAAAAACTTCCAAAACCCTAACCCTAAAAAAGTAATAATATAAAGTCGGTTTAAGATATTAAAAAACGCAAAAAATTAACATAATGCTCCTTGTGCAATCGATCGCTGGTACAAGTGCGATCGATCGCAATTCCAAGGACCTAATGCGCAAGTGTCTGGAATTGCGCTTGATCGCAAGTACATGTGCGATTGATCGCAATTCCAAGGGACTTGCGATCTACATCAATATGAGACAAAAACTAAACTATGTTATCATGACATGATCTGGTCATCTCAAGCATAAGATCATGCAGCATGTAAAACTAGCTTGTTACATAGAGAAGCCTGTCCAAATATGTCATATATATGCTAACATAATCATGTGGAATTTGTTCCACCCCAATATTGTCCAACATCAAGTAAAGCACACATGATTTCCAGCAAATGGGACAGGTCTTGTTGAGTTGTCAAGGAGAAAGCAGAATTCATACTTCACTAAACAAAGCTTTATCCCAACAACTTGAGGTTTACTGCAATAAAACTTTTTGATAGTTCTAGTCTACATATGTCAGTAGTAACAACAGAACCATCTTCGATGGCTAAGTTAGTGAAAGTGAATTAGAAGAAGAGAAAACAATATATAGATATTAAAAAAATATCAGTGAAAGAATGAATAATCAGAATGAACGGAGCCTCCCCTAGGTGTTGAGGGTGGCCTATATATATATATATATATATATATTATTATTATGAATGACATATGTTGTGATTTTATTGGCTCTAACATGACATATTAATGAAATTCGTTAATTTAATTCATTAATTTTTTTTATGGAATTGAAAATAGAGGCTAATTTATTATTTATATTATGTATTTTAAACGATAATTAAATTTTATTAAATTAATTTTTGTTCTAACCCTATTTTTAATCTTGTCCTTCCATGGACCAAAATCTTTCCCTCCACCACTTGCATAATCTGAAGTTGAAAAAGACGTTCTAAAATACATGCAATGAAGGGCCCATTGGGTTTGGACATTATAGGGACTTCACTTCTAAGATTTTTGTTCACTTTGATTTTTATTTTTTGAGAGAAGAAGTAAACTACTTGCCACGTGTTTGATGTGTATAGGCTAAGTTATGGGCAAGTGGGGAGTGTATTTTTGGCAGCTCCAGCTGTCATTTTCCAAACGATACGTACACATATATATACTCGACGGGAACAGAATATGCGTCTGTTGGGCACCAGATATTACGTGACCTCACCCAAATGTATGGAAGAAAAAATAACCGACAATTCTGCCCAGTTTTCTCTTTGAAGTTGGAACTTTAGTTGTCTAAGTAAATTATTTAATTATTGTAAAATTTGATTTGAAAGTCAATGATTCACAAACAGCTTGATATACTCTATATTTCTTCTCATTTTCAGATTGTTAATTATAATTAAGACTTGTTAATATTTTGGAGAAGCAACGTGTTAAAATGTCAAGCATTGAGAAATGTTAGAATAAGGGTTAATAATTTTTTTGGTACTTGGGTTTTGAAGTTTTTTAATTCTCCTCTTTAGGTTTTAAAACATGACAAAACTAGTACCTCAAATTTTAAAAAATATCGAATCACCACCTCCAATTTAAAAAATTCTATTGGGGTGGCCGGCTACCCCCAGTTTGACCTCTCAGCCACCGCCCTTGGGTAGCTCGGCCACCCTCAAGGGGTGGTTCGGCCATCTTCATAGAGTTTTTCAAACTAAAGGTGGTAATTCAGTTTTTTCTAAAATTTAAGGTACTAAATTTGTTATTTTTAAAATTTTAAAAAAAAATAAAAACATTAAAACTCAGGTACCAAAAAAGTTATTAACCATATTACAAAATTATTTAGAAATTACACTTTTCTTTATTCTTCCCATATTCTGCTATATCAAATTTGTGAAGAAATTGTATAATTGGTTTTTTTTTCTCAGAGATTTTATTCAAAATTCTCAAAAAATTATATAATTTATTTATAAAGTTTTTAATTTTGGTTAAAGGTTGTTCTTTTGATATTTTCGTTGCTAAGAGACGCAAACAGAGTGAGAGACGCAGGGAACAAGTCCAACTGTTCCAACGAGATTCTCTCTCGTCCTCGTCCGCGCATTCCTTCTCTCCTGCACGCACGCCAAACACAAAGACACGACACTCTTTTTATTTTGTCACTTAGAACTCTCCGCCACCCTCTGCTCTGCTCTCTCTCGAGCTTTCTCCAATGGCGACGATCAATTTTCCCACGAGAATGTCCCTGCCGAATCCCGACCCCATTATGGCCTCTGATCGCCTCGCAGCCTCCAAGCACTTGAGCGACTTTGTGTTCCAGTCGGAAGTGCCAAAAAGGAAATGCTTTCGGAAGCAAATCTTTTCTGTTAGATCGATGAGTATCACGGAGCAGGGTCAGCGTGGCCGGCTCACTTCTCCAAATGGTGCTCTGGGTGCTGTGAGTTTTGCTTTCTTTCTATTTCTGTATCTGGGTTTTTTGGGGTGTGGTTGATTTTTAGTGATGTTCTATGTTTGGTTGTTGGGAAAGTGTGGGAAAAGCGAAGAATTGGACTTTTGAATTGTGGGTATTCTTTTTTCGGTTTTTGGTTATTGGGGGAACTAAAGCGGCAGATGGAAAACATTTTGAATCATGGGCTTTTGATTTTTCAAGAGCTGAGGCAGCCAAGTTTCCTTGAAATTTGGATGATATAATTTTACTCTGTTTTGTTACCGAGAAAGCGTAGGAAACACAGAGAAAGAATCTTGAATAATAGAGGTTTCACTATATGGCACCTGATATTGCAAAGGCCTTCTCTAATACAAAATCTCTAGACAACCCTTCTAGCGTTAGTTAGGTGATCCTAATGACACTAGATTTAGAATTTTCCTTTCTTCTCCCTGCGATTCTTGGCAACCAAATATAGGGTGAACGTAATGGTTTCCTTAAAAAAATTTATAGCTTCGGCCAATTATTTTCTCTACTCATGCAGACTTGCTGACTAGTGTTAAGTAGTTTTTTCTGGGGAGTTAATTACTGTTTTTCATGGATAATTAGGTAGCGTTGAGTTATACTTTTCACATCAGTAACCAGCAGTGGGCCATATTTTAATAATTTCCATGTTGATTGAACACTTAAAATTCACTTTTATTGATGTTCCAGCCATGTTTTTTGTTGGAATTTTTTCTTCGTTGCCGCTGCATCATGTATAAAGTTGCATGATGCCATCTGAATCTAGGAGTTTTTCTGGAGAAAAAAATTATCTTGTCTTCAGATGTGGAGCCAGACCTGGACAAGAAGTGGAATGTTTTACCCTTGGTTTGTTTCATTATAAATACAAGAGGAGAAAGGGATAGAGTGTTCTATATATGATTATTATAGAAAGCTATGTGGAGCAAAAAAAACAAGGGGCAAGCCATTTATAAGCATTTTCCCCTCTGCCCTTGTACTGAACCAAACATAGCGTTGGTGAAGTGGCGGGGTTAAACAGGTTTGCATAAAAAATATCAATTCAGTGAAAAATTATATTTTGGTCAACATTTGCAATATTTGGAAGAAACTAATGATTTAAGTTAGGAACAAATTTTCTGTAATTTCTTATTCCTACTAATTGCAAATACGATTCTCTTATACAGAGTGCCTTATGCTTATGTAGACACATTTGTTGCAGGATTGAGATTGTTTTAATCCAATATGTTACTTATTCAATGTTTTTCCTTGTTTTGCAATTTGTTACCTTCCAATGCTCATTTTTTTAAAAAAAAATTTTTTTTTTCCAGGACAAGTTGAACTCTCCATTTGAGCTTCAGTCTAGTGATTACCCTCTTCTCGGTCAGGAAGGGATAGCTTCGAATGGTCAAAGGAAAACTAAGATAGTATGTACAATTGGTCCTTCCACAAGCACACGTGAAATGATATGGAAACTGGCTGAAGCCGGAATGAATGTGGCACGTTTAAATATGTCACATGGGGACCATGCTTCACACCAGAAGACCATTGACTTGGTAAAAGAATACAATGCTCAATTTGAAGACAAGGTTATAGCCATAATGCTTGACACCAAGGTATGCTAGCCACTTATTCCATTGTTACACACTTGCGGTTACTATTTCCACAGTTGAAGTAGATCAATGTTGAAAACTATGGATAATAAATTTTCATCAAGTTTTTAGGTTTTGTTTTGTTTTATTTTTGTTTTTGAAGTATCTGTTCCTTCTTTATTTCATGAACTATTTAGACATATGTATATGTTTTTTCTTTTTTTGATAGGTATATGTATATGCATATGTATTTTTTTTTTCCATTTTCTTTTCTTGGGAATAAACACACCCTGAAGTTTTTGATGCATTATTTTTTACATGCAGGGTCCTGAGGTTAGAAGTGGAGATGTACCTCAACCAATTCTGCTTAAGGAGGGACAAGAATTTAACTTCACTATCAAAAGAGGAGTCAGCACAGATGACACTGTTAGTGTAAATTATGATGACTTTGTGAATGATGTAGAGGTTGGAGACATACTGCTGGTTGATGGTAAGTATAGATGCCCCTCGTGGGAGCTGAATTGGTGCATGAGTAAACAGAATCTTGGGTTGTTATCCTATCTGATACAGAGTTTGTTGCGCATATACTTATTAAAAATGTAAAGAAGTCCTTGAATCATCAATGTTTTCTCTAAAGAGGATGAAAAATTCAATTCTGGAAACTCACTAGATTATTAATTTTTTGACAGAGTGCTTGAGAATTCAGATCTGCTTGTAGATTATATCCATTTTCATCCATCTTTTTCTCAATCATTGTTTTCTGATTAGCCATATTTGACAACTAGAATAATATTTATATTGATCTGGTTTCTAGTTAACCTCAATTTCTTGGGATTAGAATTAGTTGACTTCTGGGCAAGAACTGAACTATATTGCTGTTTTACACTGTAGAACACTAGTACTTGTTTACTGCATTTTTTTTTCAGAATAGGTGAATGTTTGTCGTCTAATGATTTGGTGGATTGCTACCCTTACATTAGTTTTTAGTTGGTAGTCCTTTGTTTCATATATACTTATAAAAAAAAAAGTCCTTTGTTTCATATATTTGATTTATTGAGTTGCAGGGACCTGAAAATTAGGTCTCATCTCAGAATCTGTGATTTTGATTTACATTAATTAAATTTCTTCTTGACATTGGTTCTTGAGACATAAATCCCCTCACAAAAATAATTTACTGAAATTTTAATTTTAAGCAAGACTCAACTTTTCTGATCTGTTCATTAGACCTGATGAGATATCTTTTTGTCTATGTGCTAGGTGGAATGATGTCTTTAGCTGTTAAGTCAAAGACAAAAGATGTGGTCAAATGTGTGGTAGTTGATGGTGGTGAACTGAAATCTAGGCGTCATCTAAATGTGCGTGGAAAAAGTGCTACTCTGCCTTCAATAACAGGTAATCTTCACTTTAAAATGTAAATTGTCTTGATTTGAGGTCTACATCTATCTCTGGTATTCATATTCACCATTTCAATCTGCTCTGTGTGTCATTCTCAGAGAAAGACTGGGAAGATATCAAATTTGGGGTGGACAATCAAGTGGATTTCTATGCTGTCTCTTTTGTAAAGGATGCTAGAGTGGTCCATGAGTTGAAGAATTACCTAAAAAGTAAATTTAATTTTTGTCTTTTATTTTTAATTCCTAGGGTTTGTTTTGGGATATATGTGTGTGTGTGTGTGTTATATTTGTTTTAATTTTTTACCTGTAGACTGAATTATCGCAAACCTCCTCTTTAGGTTGTAGTGCAGATATTCATGTGATTGTAAAAATTGAAAGTGCTGATTCTATACCAAATCTTCATTCAATAATTTCAGCATCTGATGGGGTTAGTTTTCTAATTTTCTTGATATTTTAGTTATTTTACATACAATATACAAGGAGAGAAAATTTAATATGCTATTTTTGTTGCTATCTGTCTAGATAATGAAGAAACATAACTGAATGGGAGATCTCTTCAAGCATAAATCTGATTAGGAAGGAAAAAGAGTAGTGCCTTTGGGAGACAAAAGTCCAAGGAAAAAGAAAATTTCTGTGGAATTTAGAATCTCATTTTATATCACTGTGGAATTCTTGGGTCAAGTCCATTCAACTTATAAGAGCATAGCGATGCATTCATGTAGTGAATATATAGATTATTTATTAAAGAAATTGTTGGTGCTAAGTATTTGTTTAGTAACAATCTCTTATGTGATCCTAAATTGTTCTAATATCATGCTCCCTAGATGCTTCTTAACTAGTTTTCTTGAATTTACAGGCAATGGTTGCCCGTGGAGACCTTGGAGCTGAACTGCCAATCGAGGATGTTCCTTTATTGCAGGTAAATTGATGTTAATAATTCAGAATAATTATGCAAAAGAGTCAAAATAAAGTTTTTTAATACATGCCTATTAAAACTAGGGAAAAATGTTCCAGAGATTCCTGAGATATGACTTTTTATCAAATAACTGTTTTAGGTTTAAATGTTATCGATATACTCATTAAGGTTTTAATTGTTATCAAATAGATCATTATGACCACCCTACGTTAATTTTTTAATCGTGCTGCCACATCATACCTAATCAAAAGGCAACACATGTCACTTTTGTAAATAAAATATAAAAAGAAAAAAGTTATATATATATATATATATATATATATATATATATATATATATATATATAAATATTAAAAAAAAAAAAAAAAAAACTGGTGGTGGCACGTTTGACATCCTGATGGTGTTTAGCTCCAGGATTTCACCTTGAATTTTGGTCTTGTATGGTTCTATGAGCTGAGATTTAAGCAATATAGCAGGGCCTCAAATTGGCTTGTAATGTGGCTTCTGCTATTCCTTATTTGAGTCACATGTTGGACTTGAAAAGGTTTTTCTGAACCATTGCATGTCGAGAGTTGATGAAAATCTTGACAGAGCCATATATCTCATTTCTACTTCTGAGCATATTCTTTGGCATCCTGGGTCCAAGTGTTTTTCAAACAACTCTGAGGTCTGCATCAACTTCTAAATATGTGGAGGTCTCCTGGCCTGTGTGTCATCTCTCGTTGGGCCTAGCACACTGATTGTACTGAAACAGAAAACAAAGATTGAGAAAGTAACTTTAGACCCCAAATAGTGCTTTTAAATTAATTGGATAATCAGTTCCTCTGGGGTCAGTTATGATGGACGGAATTTGTTACATGATACAATTCATCTTTCTTCTGTGTTAAAATTTCTGATCTTATCAAGCAGGCACGATTAATAATACTTAGTATGTCAAATAATTGAGCATGGGATCACTATCTCTACCCATCTGTCACCTTATTACGTCTTAATGTAATTATTTTGTTTCTCTTTATATTATTCTGAAGTTTATAAAGTATGATTAATGCTGTATTCTAAATCATCATTTAACTAAATCCTATGTTATGATTAAACAGGAAGAAATCATTCGAAGGTGTCACGGTATGGAGAAACCTGTGATTGTAGCAACAAACATGCTGGAAAGTATGATAAATCATCCTACACCAACAAGGGCAGAGGTCTCTGACATTGCAATTGCTGTAAGAGAAGGTGCTGATGCAATCATGCTTTCAGGAGAAACTGCCCATGGAAAGTAAGTTTGCTGGTCTATAAATGTTGGCCTCGGTAATTATTTTTGGTTCATATAATAATAGCAGTTCAAATTATGTATTTGTGATGAATGTGCTGCTTTAATGTGATTTATCCTTCCTTGTTTGTATTTTTTTTCTCTTCGGTTTGTTTTTTCTTGTGTGCAGTTATTGTTTTCTTTAAGCAGAAAAGGGTGTGGGATAAGATTAGGTTTATTAGGTTCTTCATGCTTTGACTGCTGGCTGATATTTGGAGGGTTTTTTTGTTATCAATATAGAAACTAGATTTTTCATCCATATTCTCTCAGTTTTATGTTTTACTTTTTTGCAAGGTGCTTATGAGTGCCTTATAGGTTAGTTTTAAGTTTTGATGTGCTTTATGCCACTCTTTTGACTCCACATAAGGAATATTTAACATCCTATCATCTTTTCGATTTTATGAATAAATCAATCTGTTAAATCCAAAGTAAGTTTCTTAGTTCTAAATGGCACAATTGTTAATGAAAAAAAAATAGAGTAATCTTCCTAAAATTTCCTTTAGCATATATATTAGATGTAGAAAACTTCTAATGAAAATCTTATTTATTATTCTTAAAAACGGTGGGGATAGTATATGAAAATGCAAAGTGTTTCCACTCTTTGAAAATGAACTCTTATTCTGGGATGATCCCGGAGGAAAATAAATCTTGTATTTATGGAGGGATGGAATACATCTACTCATTCTATCTGAACTACTAGACCAGCAGGTTTTGGGAAGATAAACCTGGCATACAATGCATTCAGTTGTCTATGTTGTTGTCGGGAGCATTTTCTATTGCCAAATCTGTTTTTCTTTGAAAACGTTGTGTGTTCCATTGGCTTTTGGATTGAAGCATTTGGGTTACTTTTACTCCTCAGACTATCTATATCTAAGGTTGATCATGTTGGTTTTATGGGGCCTCTGAATTGGGTGAACTCTGGTTTTGCTTGTCAGTTTGATTGAAATTAATTGTTGATAATTTTGGTAGTATGGATACTTTATTATCTTTGAATGTAAGAAAGAGCCATATATTATGGTCCATTTTATTTCACGACATGCTATATTTATTTCCCATTATTAAATACGGCCATGCTTATTGTACTTCTTTTGGGGTTTTTTGGGGGTGGGGGGTGGGGATACTATTTATTCATTTATACATTTGTTTATGTATTTGTTGTTTTCCTTCATAATGATGTTATACACTTCACTGTTCCATGGCTAAGAAGATATGCCCAAACATGGATCTCTAATAAAAACATCAATGGGGTTCTCTTACCATGCATGCTCTTTTTAATGTATGAGTTTCTTTTTTTTTTTCTTTTTTTTTTTTTTTTAATCCTCTTCTAAATGAATTTTTTATTTTTCTTTTCCTTCATATTTGAAATTGATTTGTTAACTGCATGTTAATAACAATGACTCAAGGTATCCATTGAAAGCTGTTAAAGTAATGCATACTGTGGCTTTAAGGACCGAGTCAAGTCTACCAATTAGCTCAACTTCTCCAAATCAATTGAGTGGCAACAAGGTACGCATCCATTACAATGAGAAATCATGGACGGTTTTTTGTGTCATTTAAGTTAGTTTAGGGATATGGTTCACATATTACTTTTACAGTATTGGGGATTTATGATGTTAGGTTAAATGAGAACTGAAAAAATGGATTTTGGTCCTGTGCGGCAGTTGCTCAGTTATTGCTTATTAAAATCCATGTTTAAGTTCTCTTTCATTATCTGACAAGTTGTTGGCATTCTTTCACAGAGTCATATGAGTGAAATGTTTGCTTTCCATGCCACGACTATGGCCAACACTCTCAATACTCCAATCATTGTTTTCACAAGAACAGGATCCATGGCTATACTTTTAAGCCATTATCAGCCTTCCTCAACAATCTTTGCCTTCACAAATGAGTGAGTTCAGTTGCAGTTTCACGTAGAATATTCTTTCAAGTCACATGTCTTGATTTCTTATGTGATCATAACCTGTATAAAAGCATTGATATTGGTAGAGATTACAGTACTAGCGGCAAGCATTTGTTTATCTGGTTACTTTGGAATGATTGACAAGCTGACATCTGTGCATTTATCATGTTGATATTCAATTATGCTTGTAGTTTGATTAAGCCAAGCTCACTTATATACTCAGTCTGGTGGTAGGCCTGGATGTTTTCTGTTTCGAGGACAGGCTTTTCCATTGTGAAGATATGCATGTGTCCTGAAAGAATTACTTGTCTGGCCTTGATCAATTGTTTTATGCATCTATGGAGAAGCTATACACTTTGTTTTAAAGGATTGCTTAATTTATAAGAGTCAAAAAGGCACAATTAGCATATAGGATTGTTAACCTTAGGGCTGACAGGATCAAAAGTTTCTGCTTTGAAACATCTAATGGCTTTTTTGTTATTATTTGACTCTGTAATGTACAATGGCCATGTTGAAACAAATTTACACCACAATTCTACAGTCCCATTAGAGAAGACCCGTGTGAAACCTGCCTAGGTTTTAGCTGCACTTTTGGCTTAGAAGAATCTATGGTCAACACCAACAAAAATGTATCTATTTATATATTCAATAACTTTTAACTCTTATTTGATTAGAATGGCATAGCTGTGTAATATGGCGATCATATGCATTCTTGATTCTTAAACCTATCTGACATGATTTCATCCTGAGCAGAGAAAGGATCAAACATAGGTTGGTGCTTTATCGTGGTGTCATGCCCATATATATGCAGTTTTCGGATGATGCAGAGGAGACCTTCTCCAGGGCACTCAGGCTACTAGTGGTCAGTGATTTCTCAGCTGCTTATTACCATTTTATACTTGAATTATCATCTTAGGGTTAAATGTTCTAATTCTATGCTTCAGGATAAGGGTCTGTTGAAGGAGGGAGAGCATGTTACTCTTGTCCAAAGCGGTGCACAACCAATCTGGCGTGTAGAATCTACCCACCACATTCAAGTTCGAAAGGTCCAAGGTTGATTTTGCTCTAGCGAAGAGGCATTTACTTCGATAGATATTAGTTTAGAGCAGCTAATATCTAACAAGTTTGGAAACCACAATGTTGGGTACTTGTTTGGAATTCAGTTCAGGATAATTCTTTCATTGATTTAGAATTATAGATAAGTGCAAAGGTGCACCATTGAAATTAATATTCGCAATCGTAAGTTTGCTTTGGTTGATATATAAGGTGCCACGTCATCATTTTCCATGCTTGTTTCAATTTTCTCAAGTCTGCCATATAGATACTGCATATTTACTTACCACCAGTTAGTTTCATTCTGATTCAGATGGTTCTCTTTCACCTTCTTGGTGCTACATTGGCTGGATGACCCACCTGAATTAAAGTGATGCTACAATTTTCTGTACACTCAAAATCATTTTCTATAGTAATCTTCCTTACTAGTTGGGTAGCTCAATATGCATCAGATTAAGATCTCTTAGAATTTTTAAGGTATTCTACTGAGCATAAATGGTTAGATTTCCTCAAAATTTATATGAGAAAATAATCTGAGACAAAGATTACTAATTGTTTAGCAACACACCCATATGCCTAGTAACCATTCTCAAAATATACATATCCTTGTCATCATAGTCTATTTAATTGTTTTCTACTAAAAGATCTGAAACATAGATTTGCGGGGAAAGGATGCTTTTATTAATGCCCAAAGAGCAGCTCTCATGCACAGATATGTTCTGCAGTTGCAGAGAGCAAAGTCATTTTTACATTAGAACTTCTGAAAGCAAATGTTACACCCATGTAGCAATGGGACCAACAAATCATGAGAAAGATGTTGGTAGAACTAGAAGGCCTTAAAGCCAAAGGTTACCCACCTCTTCAAACCCAACTCTACGTAGCCTAGCTATATAGTTACAAGAACATGGAGAGAAAAACTCAATTGAGTTTGGTGCGGAAACAGCAAGAAGAGACTGCAAGTGACTTAATTTGTAAGAGACCACTTGGACGAAAATGGATTTCTCTTACTCCATTTATCTTCAAGCAGGGGCACATGGCAGTTTATGTGGCTACCCCTTCCCACTCTTATTCATATAAGCTGGTACTGCAGGCCTTTATAATATGTCTTGCTGAAGTACTTTTTCATATGGATTATGCAGTGAAGTCATTTTCCTCATCATTCTCCTCAAATCTTCCTTCCATCTTGATACACTTGAACCACTTAGCACAGGCAATGTAGAGAGCCAAATCTACTGTTGTCAAGGCGGCTAAAAGGAAGTAAAACCTGTCTAAATGACCTTTGTTCAGATTCCCTGGGATCCATCCTGGCAAGTGATCCTCAGTGGAGATCTTCATAACAATGCTCACAAGCAAGCTGCTCACATAGTTCCCAAGAGAGATAGATGTCATGCAAAGTGCACTTCCAAAGCTTTTTAACCCATCTGGTGTCTGTGCATTGAAGAACTCCAATTGACCCACATACATAAAAACTTCAGAAGCTCCTATAAATGCATACTGAGGAATTTGCCAAAGGATGCTTAAGGAGCTTGAACCATCACAATGCTGGCAGTGTTTTTTCGCATACTTTAGTCTATAGCACTCCACTATTCCAGCAGAAACCATTGCCATCACTGCTATAACAAGGCCAATTCCCATTCTCTGAAGCTCAGTAAGCCCCTTGGAATCTGATTTCTTAATTCTTCCCACAAGCGGATCAAGAACTCGCCGGTAAAGGAAGATAAAAAGCGCCACGCTGAGTATGTCAAAGCTAGACATGCTTGCAGGTGGGATTTTGAAGCTTGAGATTGTAGCATTCATGGCAGCACCTTGCTCCACAAAGAGGGAAGCCATTTGTGTGAAGACCACCGAGTAGATTATGGTGCAGAGCCAAATTGGGAGTAGTCTCAGAATGCATTTAACTTCTTCCACTTGGGTAATTGGGCAGAGACGCCACGGGTTATGAATGCCCTGGTTCTTGTCATCAAAATCCCTCGATGTGATACATGCTGCCCTGTCCAAGAACCTACAACGTAGATGAAAATAAGCTTAAATACTTCTTGGTTGTTTTGTCAATATTACTTTAACAAGATCAGGATTCCCATCATGAAAATTGCAAAACAATTAAGTTGGTCCAAAAGTAAGGTATGATGGGGCTAAACTATATCTCATGCCCTGTTCTGCTATCTGGACCGACGAAAAAGAGCGCAATTTGATGGATCTTCAGGCAAGTATTATGAACCAAATTGATTGAATTATATGTCAATGATCGTGCTCTTATACTTACTTGAATCCATGGGTGTGGAGTATCCTTCTATTGCCATTTGTGGAAGACTCTTTTCCATCCGCAACATACAAGCCCTCTGCAGTTGGCGGCATCTCGAACCTCCATTTCTTCACCGCAGAAACTAGGACCTGGCAAAACCTGGAGAGAGGGTTTCCACTCGGCTTGAAGTGCCTGTACCTTGGCGTACCAACAAGAAACAAGACCAATGCTGCGAAGGCAGATCCTGCAGATGCCCAAAATCCTAAGGCCCACATCCCTTTGTCCTCAAAGAACACCAATATGGTGTTGGAGAAGAGTTCTCCAAGGTTTAAAGCCAGGTAGAAGAAGCTGAAAAAGGCAACTTTTGAGTGTCCTTCCTTGCTGTCGTCTTCATCAAACTGATCAGCTCCAAATGTAGCAATATTAGGTTGATACCCTCCATTTCCCAGAGCAACAAGGTAGATGGAGAAGTAAAATAACCCCATCTCCATGGTTGAATGGGTACCACATGGAGTTTTTCCATCCCCACATCCTCCAGGTCTGATCAAGAAGAGGTATGATGATAGTGATAGTGATATCAAACCCTGTCATGGAATGCACACATATAGGTACCATGAGAATGTGAAGACCATACAACAAAAGCAAAAAAAAAAAAAAAAAGGGAATTAGGGGCGTTTCTAAACGCCATTAACTTTGGAAAAAAGCGCAGAGAAACTTTTCTCGGCGTTTCCATTGCGCCCCCACAATACTAGGAGTTAATTTTCTCGGCGCAAAGTGAAACGACGAAATTTTAAAAAAAAATCCTCGGTGTTTTGTATAGCTATCACTCATTCTCTTTGTGATGCTTTAGTCTAGGAATAAATTAAAAATTGAGGAGGCTTACTATGACAAAAATGAGCTGAAATATTGCACATGTTTTGTATCTTCCCCAGTAGGAATCACTAAGGAAAGCGCCAACCAGAGAGAAGATGTAGACAGTTCCAGTCCATTTGCTCACGCTGTTAGCGGCATCAGCATTGTTTTCTTGCAGGACCCTTGTCAGGAACAACACCAAGTTCACTCCCACCCCAAAAAATGCTAGGGTAGCCAGACCTTGGTTCACTGTTGAATCATTGAACCAAGTAAATAATTAGCAGAACACAAAGTAAGAAGTACTACTTTGGCTAGGGAAATTTAAGCCTAAATGAACATTAAAAAAGAAACATGTATATATGCTTGGTTTGCTTTATCTTATGGGGTTGATGTGGTAGTATCATTTAGCCCTTAATTTTGTTTTTTTTTTTTAAACAATGAATGATCTAAAGACCGACGGGCATTGTTACATCAGCTTTACCCATCAGCCCACTGGGATGAGGGTGTAGCATGTAGTATTTTAGTGCAAATTAAGAAATGAGTAATGCTAGAAACCACATTTCTATCATACTACTCTTTCACCATGTTAAATTGGTAGATCTAATCAACCCTTACTTTAAAGAAAATAGTTGTTGAAAAAAGGTAAGAAAAGAGCAGAGTATCCACCCTAAAGCTATGTTCTTTTGCAGAAGAAAGGGAATCATCCATTCATCCTAACTACAACCTAGAGGATGTCAAAAAGTCATTTTCAAAATAACTTCCAGGCTCACCCTAAGCACCAAATGTAGTAAGAGTTTTAAGAAAGGTTAAAAGAGAAGGTTGCCAACCCTCTCCAAGCATACAAAAACATACTGCATGACTAGAAAGTACATATAAATCATGATCAAAATATTGATCTGCCAAATATTAATTGTTCTATCTTGTTTGCATGATTAAGCATATATCATTCATCATGAAATATTTGCACTCAAGCTATATATATTTTTATTAGAAAAAAAAAAAAAAAAAATTAGAAAAAAGCTATATATATTTTTAGCAACTTGACAAGTACATGAGAGGTATCTATCTTTAGGTTAATTCCTTTTAATTAGAAGCGTGACAAAGAGCACAAAAGAATGATCCTTATTGCCTTGAGTAATAAAGCAAAAAGCATTTGTTCTTTTGCATGCAATAGTTGCTTTAGGGCCAGCTATTTCAGTTCCAAATGACATAAGTAAAATCTTTTTTTATATTTTCCCTATCTTTTTAATTAATCCTCTTCCACTAATACTTTATGGAAGTGATTTTTCATGTCATTACTCATTAGCCAGATAGTGGGGCATGTCATGCATGTGTGAAGGGAGAAAAAAAAAAAGACAAGAACACATTTTATACATCTAATTGTAAATTAGTATTAATTACTGTACATGAAAGGTATAATTTTGGCCTTCCAATATATTATGATGACCAAACATCTTACAAGTGATTAAGACTAGTTTTTAGGGTATAGGCCCCCAAGTAATTTTTTTTCAAAAAAATAAATAAATAATAAAAATTAAGAAATTGGGTTAAGTAAAATTAATTGATCATTACCAAATCATATAATTGGTTACTTTTCATATTGATAGAAAAAATATTTTAAAAAGATTGAAACGAAACAAATTAAAAAACATATGGCAAACACACAACATATATACTCATACACTCGATCAATTTTCTGATAAATCTCGCATTTGAGACCGTATAAACTTCACTATTCATTATTTTAAACTGTTCAAATTTTTATATTATTCAAACAACGAACTTATCCACACGTTTACCAACACACAGAATAAGCACCAATATTCTCACTTATTCGAGCTCTTTCTTTCTCAACCTTCTATTATACCTTTGATTTTCTGTTTTTTTCCTTTCTCTTTTTCTATTCTTTTTGCTTTTGTTTTTGTTTTCTTTTGGGACAAGAAAGTGGAGGAGTTGCTAAATTCACGTGGGGGAGGAGCGGCTCAGCGGGGGCTCGGCTTTTACTATCACTTTCATCACTTCATGCATTCTTTCTTTAATGTAAGCAAGTGCCACGTGGCAAATACCCACGTCATGCAAAATCAAGAACCTGATTACGTGTCAGCCATGTCTAACTTCTTATGCATGCTTTCCTCACCTTCTTTCTCTCCCTCTCTCCCTCTAGAGAGAGAGGCATGTCGTCTACTTCTCAAAGCTGTGACACCTGGTTAGGTTTTCAGTGCCGAATACTTGCACCCAAAAATAAAAAAATAAAAAAAAACCCTTCATTTATTGTGCTTTGGTAACAAGGAGCTCTTATCAAAATTGTTCTTTGTAACTGCTTATCTAGATGGATTGTATAGGGACAAAAACCTCACTCAACTCGATCATGATGCATGTATGCACTGACACACATCTACATGTATGTATGTATGTTGTATTCATCATTTATATATGCATGCATGCGTGTAATTTGTATGTGAATGTGAGCATGATGGGTCTTTTAATTGCGTTGGGATTAAGCAAATAAAAACAAGATGGATATGCCTGATATATAATGCACCCATACTACTAGGAGGTTGGATGCTAGTCCTTTTTCTCTGGTCGGAAAAAAGCAGAGCCACTTTGAAAATGACTATGAAGATGAACTCTGTATATATATATATATATATATATATATATATATATAAATGATTCTGTAATAGGATGGGATCATCGAAAAGGTTGGATAAATTAATGGGAAAATCGTATAAACAACATGAAAAGACAAAAAAAAAAAACTAAGAAATCTTGTTTATTAAATTAATTAAACTCTTTCCCTGATCTCTTAAATAAGATCCTTTTAAAAAGTCGTCATGTGTTAAAAGCTGCTTACAAAGTATGATAATTCCAGCAACCCATCGTCCAGATTTTGCTCTGATTGCAGGGCGGCCATGCCAATCAACGCTTCCATCAAAAGTGCATGCTTCTTGATCTTCTTTGAACTTAGCCTGCAAATTCTTAATTATTATTATCATCATCATCACACAACGTACAACTATATGCTGCTTTGCAAGAATGCAAGTGTGATTGATTCTTTCTGTATAAACAACAAAATTTAGAGAGAAATATGACATGCTATGGTATAGAGAAAGGAGAGGAAGTGCTTTCACTCACCTCTTTGAACAGCTCTAAGCAGGCCATTGATGAATGAGCTTGAAGTTGCAGGGGATGTGAGAGCAGAGGAATGTGGGGGTGTCAGAGAAGAGGTAGAGGTTGGGACGAAAAATGAAGGGGGGAGGAGGTATAAATAGAGCAAGGGGGAGTGGAATGGACGGTGGAGATTTAGAGAAAATAAAATAGGGACAGCCAAATGCCAAATCATCCAAACTTTTTCATGTCTCAATTTGTTTGGACTGAGAATGGCATTGGAAGTCTTTCTTAATTTTCTACCTTTTGATTTTAAGGTGGGATTGGGAAGGTGCATTGCTTCACAGTATTTAATGGTGTCTCTCTTATATATATCCTAGTTGTCTCTAATTGGGTAATTAGTTTGACATTTGCAGATTAAAAAATATGATAAATGTTATTTAGTAGACTGCTATATGACTGTTATATGATTTAGATGATGTGACAGTGAAAATCAACACTTGATTTTTCTTTTAATTAGCTCATGTTGATGCAAATGTTGATTTTTCACTATCATGTCATCTCAGTTGTATGTTAGTCGTATAACAGTCTACTAAATAGTATTACTATTTTTTTTTTTTTTTTTTTAAATATACTCACAAATGTAAACTCTTAATATGCTTTATTTGTGAGAGTAATGAGGTCAAAAGAAAGTGGAAGGAGAGGAAAGTTAAAGTAGGTGAGGCAATTAAACCTCCCCTAGATAGGAGGGAGGCTGAAGAGAAAAGAAGAATGTTAATTAAGATATATAATCACATGAATTTTTTTGGACAGAATAATCTTTTGGTCTCAAGGGATTTTGTCTGCCCCACTTTCATGATTCCTTCCTCCAAAGTAAATGAGTAATAATATAAGGATGACTAGAGTTCTTTCAAATGTGACATGACATTTAAAATCACCAATAAATTAAAATTCAATAATGATCATCTCAAATTTAATGGTAATTTTAAAAGACTCGTCACATTTGGGAGGACTCTAGTCCTCTTTATATCGTTACTCAAAACAGACATATAGCTAGCATTAGTAAACAAGTCGATCTATTGGTAAAAATTGAAGTAAAAACTCATTTCATCGATCAAATTAATATATAGCATGGAGTACAGAAGAGCTATTTTTTTTTGGCACAAATTGTTTCTTTGTATCAAATGGTAATTAGGGACATATTTCATTTTTTAATACAAAATGAACTTGATCACATTCTGGAGCTAGCCCACAAAAAGTGTTAAATTAATCCTTACTTATCAAAAGTTTAAGTGGCTGGACTATTTAATTTAAGTGAAATAGATCAAGGGTAAATGAGAGAGATAAAGTTTAAACTCAAAACCTTTACTATGATGTTATGTTAATTAAATCAAATACTGATTCTAAAAGCTTAATTAAACAGATATGAAGGAAAGAATTTAATTATTTAATTATATTCTAACAAAAATTCTATGCCAAAAGCAACATATATAATTATATATGACAACCTTTTCTTCCCTTAAATGGGTTCCAGGCAGAAAGGTATATCGAGTCTTCAATTTGAGAACATAATCCTCAACTTATTGGGCATCTCAAATGCAATAATTATGATAATTATCTTTATTTTTGTCAAAACATATCAAGAATATTGGATTAGGGATTAATTTTGGTTTAAACATGTGCATGCATGCTGATTAATTTATAGAGATATATATGAAAATTTTCAATCTTTTGGCTCTGGTTGGTGATGGTGTTTTTTGAAGTATAAACCCAGTACTTTAGTGTCATAATAGGTTGGAATAGGATGATGATTCTGGAAATAATTCATCTTCTGGAATAAAGGAATTAACAATTTGATTATATTTTATTAGTGAATCAGACATTTGTATGCCTTAGCTGCTCAATTATTAGAAAAGGATAGGATTCCCAAAACTATATTCAAGGCACCCATATTACAGTTTGATCTCTTTCCTTAGTGGAAACATTGGCATATATATTGAACATGTCTTTAAGTGAGTGTTGAATTATGAGCAAATAATACACTTCTTTACCTCAACTTGCTAAGACATTCTCCAACAAAACCTCATATCCCAATTTGCTTTTTTATCCTAAGCTGTCTTCAAACCCACTTTGTCTTCAATTATTTAATGGATAGTTTGTTCGATTGCCTCCCCTCATGATCTTTGAAAATTAGGTATTCATAAAGCCTACTGTAATTTCATGATCGATCTTGTCATATTCTCTGTCATTAACAGAAATAAAAAGTAAAATCTCTATTACAATATTTGGTAGAATATATATTTTTTTAATTCAGCTTCCATTGATTGTTGATTTTTGTTTTTTAATTCGGCTTCTCATATAAGGGCAGTGCTAGGGAATCAAACAAATGAATCTAGAAAAATTTTCAAACTGACATGGCAGACTGTGATGAGTGACAGACAAAGGGGAGAGAATTGCTTTTTTTTTAAAAAAATTTAATTGCCCTTGCTAGGTCCGTTTGAAAATTTTTCTACATTCATTTATTTGGCTCTCTAGCACAGTAGCACTTCTCATATAATATATATATGTTATCTCAAATATTATTGAGTGATCATTTTGTTATTGGATTTTATGCATAGTGGTGGAGCCATGCATGAATTGATCTTTGGAGAGGCCGAATTAAAATATAATGACATGCAAGATAACTTCTTTTTTTTTTACTTCCTCTCTTTGTGTATGTATATATATATATATATATATATATATATATATATATATATACTATTTGCAAAAATTATGATAAATTCAATTAAACATAAAAATAGATTGTATTTTATAACATAATATATATGTGTACGTATTACAAAGAGTACGTACATCTAATATTGAATTTCATAAATATATATCAAGATTGATACATCAGTAATAATACAAAAAGAAACAAAAATAATAATAAAAAAAAAAAAAAAAAAAACCAAAAAGAGAAAATAAGAAAATCTCCAGCTCTCGATCATCCGATCCTATGACATTACCCTCTGTCGTCGGCATCCATATATATACACGTGGTTGTATCTGCAGGTGTCTGTTTATGCATCTAATTAGTTGTAGGAATTGGATTCCTATAATTTGATTTGATAAATTACATTATGCAACCTTGCAACTCTATTATATATATATATATATATATATATATATATTCACATGTCCCCACAAGAAAAAGAAAAAGAAAAATAGAGAAAATGGCAACTCTATTATAATTAGGAGTACGCGTTGGGTGGATTCTATTTAGTTTTCATGATATTGCAAAATAAAAAGTAATTAATATCTATATATATATATATATATATATATATATATATATTACAATTTTTAAGTGATGCCTCTTTAATTCTTTAAATTGGAATTGGACCCTCTCTAGTTCATTTAAATAGAATAGCGTAATTGTTTTAAAAAAAAAAAAATGAAATAACAATTTTGTCCATTTTGTAAAGAAACTCCAGGAAAAGATGCAAATTCCTTTAGATTGGAGGTAATTCTTTTGCTAGCTAATATGTCACGATGCATAAATCATATCATTACTTTCTTCTGGTCCGTACTTTGTGCCAACAATATCTCCCCATGCATTTCGTTTACAACATATATATATATATATATATATATATATATATATATATATAAGATAATATGCTAATGTTCTTTACAGCATGCATGCTTTAAATATTCGCCCTGACGATTCCTAATGAAACACCTTCGATCTCGTCATTTTAGTCCACAAAATTACATCATTAAATTCTGCAACTATATATATATATATATATATATCAGCACGACATCAAGCATCGGTGCCTTATCATACGTACGTACATCCTCCTGGCTCCTGAGTTGAAAAACAAAAATTACCATAGTAATATATATGATGAAAATATTAGAAAAATATTTTGGCACAAATATGGTATACGTAATAATATATATTGTAAGAACGATAATATTCTAATAAAGAATATTATCATAATATATATGCTGAGAATATATATATATAGTGAAAATATTCTGGATATATGCAGAATCTATTTTACTGACAATTGTACGTTCCTCCACATCTTTTGGTAAAAACTTGTTACACATGCATCTAATGGCTGAGAAAGACTAAGGAAAGCAAATTAACTTCCGAAATGGCATGAATATATATATTATGCAAGTAATTAATTAATTATATGTATGATATGGACAGCTGCTGGCCTCCTACAGAATAAGGATCTCCCAATAGTATTGAAGGCATATATAGGACGCCTGTTGAATTGTATTGGTGATGATAATGGTTGGTTTCTTTTAGTATAAATATGTCAGGTGGTTTGAGTTGTATTGCTTTCTTTTTTGTAATTTTGTCACCAAGATATATCATATCGCAGGTGCTGCTATCTTTCAATAAAAATGATTCTTTTTTATCTCCACCTGCTTTTGAAAATATTTCTAGCAGCTCTTTAATTATGGATGCCCTATGCCTTAGAGAAAAGTAACTTTCACTATAACTATTGAGGAAAGAAAATGACAAAAATTAAAATCCATATAAATTTTTTGTTTAGGCAAGGACAGAGACATAAAGTATATAGTATCTACTTAGTGGATTTCAGAGGATGGCAGTGGACTCCCCATACGATGTATATCTCTACACCTTAATGGAGGATCAATTGCTATCATCTTAATTAAATTATTGAAGGAAAGGTAAGTTTGTCGATTTTCACGTACAGTAAATATATTTATATATGAGAAGAAATATTCCCAGCTAACCCGGCATATATGGGGAAGGGATCGATGTTGCTATACCATACCATTGAAAAAAGGGGAACAAAAAAAAAAAAGAAAAAAAAAAAGAAAAAGAAATTTAATTCCATTTCTTATTAATTAGGTTGCAAGCAGAGAAGTTTTTCCTTAATTTATGGGAAATTCAAATGCATTTTCTTTCTCATCAAACCCAAGCTGTAACCATGAGTGAGCTAGTCATATATAAATCACACTATGTAAGTGGTGGATGATGATGATAAAGTGGCATCCCACTCATGAAGAAGCTAGCCTAATTAAATGAATCTCACTTCAAAGTTAAGTCTTGTATGTTCAACTCCTAAGAGTACTATTCTAGCTACTCCTTAGTTATTGTTAGATTAAGATAACGATCTCGGGAAGTTTTGAAGTAAGACCTTGATATAATATGTTGAAACACCACAGTGATGAAGCCATAAACTCACTTTGCATCCATTGGAATTTTTTTTTAAAAAAAATGCTTGGTTGCATGAATGAATGATTCTCTTGTTACAACCACAACATGTTCAGGCTTGATTATCAGTCACAACATCATCAACTGACTCTCAGACTCAATAAATAATCCTTTACCAAAGCAGTAACCTTTTCTATGCCTTCCAAATTAATGTTCAGGCTCACCACATTTGAAGCAACCTAGTGGGGAATCAGGACTCTCTCTAGTTAGTTAGATTGGAAGGATATTTTTGTCTCCTTAAAAAGTGAAAAGACAAAATTACTCCTCAAATATAACTAACGGGAGACTCTAGCTAGTTCAAATAAACTGGAGAGAATCTTATTCCCTTATTAATTAGGGGGTTGGATTTGGGTGATTACAACCACCAATACTCACTTCAACTACTCACAACATACGGTTATCTCCAATTGTGGGGCAAGAATGCGCCGCTCTCTTGTGTTTTAATAACTTCTTGCAAGTATTAATTAGGGCTTGTTTGGGTGTGCGTTTGAGAGGCCTAAAAGTGCGTTTAACACTTAAAAAGTCCGTTTGAAGAAAAAAAGTACCCGTTTGATAAAAAAAACACTTTTAAGAGTCCAAAAAGCTTAAAAATTGCCTAAACCCACTTTTAACAAAAGCTTAAAAATGAAGCTTTTGCCAAGAAACGATTTTTGACTTAAAAGCTCTCTTTCTCAAATACAATCCCAAACATGCTCTTAAGCTTTGGCGTTCCTTAATTACCGCACCTTATTTTGTCTTAATTAGCTACTAGCACCAATTAACTAATGGCTCTCTCCTTAAATTTGGTTGCCCCCAAAGAAACACTCTAATCACCAAACACTTCATTGAAATCCAAGATTTCCTCCATGACGACTTCCCAATTTAGGAATTTTTTAGGCTGCAAGTGTAGAACCTTTGAGGTTACCAAGGTATATCTTGTCGGGAAAAATAATGCTTGACATGCTTTGACATTGATTATCAAATATTTTTGCAAGTCGTGGACATATTCGGTGTAATCGGTAAAGGATGTTATTCTAGGCTTTAATTTATTAAGAAGGATCAAAGAGTAGTGTCGAAAGTTTTATGTGGGCTGAGAATAGTTCTCGGTAGTTGTTTTGGGTCCGAGATGATTAAAGAGATCAAGGTTGAATTCAAGGTGCTTGATTTGGATTAAGAAAATAAGTACAAAAAGGGAAGTAAGATTTAGAAAAAGCATATAAATGTCAAAATGTGTGATGAAAATAAAGAGAATTTATGGTGTAACCAGATAGAGCTCGGTAGTGTAGGCATTTTATCATTAGGGTATTAAAGATGGAGTTCATTTTAAATAATTCAAATTTGGATGAGTTTGTTTGAACGGAATTGAATCTCCATGTGGCATAACGACGGATGTGGATAGGTGAGATCAGGTGGTTGTGATTGAATATGTGAGACTCATTCGAATGAGGTATAGTAGATTTTACACATACTAGTAGGTGAGATTTGATGTTCAATTTAATGAAGCGACCGTGTATCGTTCGAACAAAACTAAGTTCGATTGAACAACTCGATTTTAAACATGCATTTGAAGCTAGCTGTTTTATGATGAAAAGTTGTCATTTTTATCTCCCCTCGTCTTGTTTGAACAAGAGAGAGAGCTACCAAAAGTGTTTGGGATTATTTTCAACCTTAAGGGAGGCCTCTCTTTCAACATAAGGCTATTTGGTTCCCTAGCTACTACTCTTCGATCCTTATCATGCCATGATTCTGTGGCACATGTTATGTTAGTTGTTGCCTATTTGTTTTTTTGTCTCCCCTATATATGGAGCCTTTAATTTGTTGTTTCTGGACTGGCGTTTTCCACTATTTTTAACGTTTTCTTGTAAGCTTGAAAACATTATCCTCGTATCGATCCTTGATCTTAGATCCTTTGGAAAACTCAGTCTCTGGTCCTAGAGTTTTCTTCTCGTTTCTTCTACTGTCTTGCATATATATATATATATATATATATATATGATGTTTGCTTTGTTGGCCTTATGATATCATATGATAAGAGGAATTGGGAGAAGAGACAGCGCCTAATTTGAGAACTTTTGAGTGTGCAGGCTACCTGCACATCAATATATGGGAGATGGCTTGGATGCTATTCGTCTCTTAATAAAAAGTTTAAATAAATTAATTGTTTTCTTTTCTAGAAAAGCTATTGTGAGAGCCTCTTTCTCTCCCTATATATATATATTGTTAAAATCATTACTATATGCTGCATGAAAAGGAAAGCCATTAACTCTCCAAATGAATCAAAGTGCTATCTATTTGTTGCCAAATTGCTTTCACTAAAGTATATAGCCTATATTACAAACACGAATTCCTTCTTACTTCTTCTCATATATAAATATATTCTATTTTTCCTATTCCATGTAACTTCACAATGTCTTAATTAATAATACTTCAGGTATACCTTCTATGCACAGAGTTATTAGGGAAAAAAAAAGGTTAAGCATGACCTAACATCTTCCTCTTTTACTCTTCTAGAAGAGAAAGAAAAAAAAAAAAAAAAAAAAAAAGGCAAAAATATAAAAAAGAAAACTCCACAAAAGCCTTTCACATGATGCGTGGGGCATGCATGCACCATTCAGTTTTAAACAAATAAATTAAGTAGATAAAAAAAATAAATAATAATTAATAAGGCATGCTTTTTTTTACATATATTTCTGTCATTAATTCCAACCATTTTTAGCTCTTTCAATTACAACAAAGCAAATTAATTAAGCAAGGCAGCTGCCAGCTCTTTGATGAAACTTGGAAGGAAATTCATTTTACTATATATATTATATGTTCAACAAAAGTCACTAAACTGATGGTGAAACGCAATTGCTCTTATTCTTTCCTTGCACTGACTTATCAACAGCAACACTCCATATATGAAGATCATGTTGGATTTTCTTACGCATGCATACACTACATATCTATATATATATATATATATATATGCTTATTTTCCACGCTGAAAAGTGATGTTGATTTTTGGTATCAAAATGGATGGTCTAGCTAGCTATGATCATCTGCATCCATGTTTCCACGTTGCTGCTCTTGCTAGCTATTAATTATTTATATCAACTCTTGTGTATACGAGTCAGATCCCACTCATTTGCTGAAAACATCACCATCATTACCAAATTCATTTTGAATATCCATTTGGTTGAACAAACTTAATGACGTATTATCAATATATTGAGGCAGACAAAGGCATATTTTTTTTATTCCATGTTTATTATAATATAAGCACACTTCTGCACACTCATTGGTTGAGCCTCCCTCTTGGTGCCCCAACTAAAGAAGCAAATTTTCTTATACTTCCATCTCTTTAATTAGCCTTTCTGCTATAATATTTCACCATAAGCAAGCAAAAGTCATTTAACTTTCTACTGTTTTGTACCATAATCTTCGAATTCGCTTATCATCATCAATCATTGATATTTGTGTTTGCAAACGTCCACAAGCCACTAAAAAGTTATCAGGTTGAATAATAATTACAAGATGATGATCAATATATTACGTCATATTAATTAGCAGTAACTAAAATGATAATTAAGGAATTAATCATTGAGATAATGACCAGGGTTAGTTAAATATGATGTTGTCAGCCACTAGGAATATTGGAAGGTCTAATCTATTCGTTAATTTGAAACCACAAGAACATATGGTATACCATGTTCTTTCATATGTACTGAAGCTCAAGTTGCGGGGATTAATACACACACATATATATAATGGTTTCAAGAGCACTAAAACTTGCGCATGCAAATGTTTGATCGGCAAATCTAGTTCTGGGACCAGCTTGACCCTCGAAAGGAAACAGGGTTAGCATACTATTTATGTTTACTACTTATATTAACAATGATGAGAAACTTCTCTGCTAGCTACGATTAGAATACATGAGAAATATATAATATTGTTTATATATATATATATATATATATTAAGTTGATATCAAAGATTCTTTATTTAAGATTTGATTACAAAAGTCTGATTGAAAGTGTGTAAATATATGTTATTTTGCTTCATCAAATATGTTGCTATATATTTGTTTCTATGCGCACCAGGTAATTAAGTAAATTCTCGATCATTATTATTTTTAACCCAAGCATCGCTTGCTCTTTTGGCCTCCAAATTAGTGAAGTGCCAAAAAATTTCAACTGCAAAACTGTAGGTGATATGAAACCTCTACAACGACGAAGATTGAAGCACATTAATTCCAATGATATAATCATCACTACTCAAACAGTTGATAGAAATATAGTTTTAGTGGGAAAATCCTAATTAAGACTTTTCTATCCAACTTTGAGCCATTCGTGCAAGGATGAAAATACAGCCTCCTTGCATCTGTCCAATGACTAGAGCATTTTGGATTCTATATATATGTGCGGATCAAAATTTGGATACAGTTTGAGCCACAAAAGGAAACATGGCGTGCTAATGCTTTTTTTTTTTTTTTTTTTTTTTTCTGTTTAATTAACAATGACTTTGCTCCACTAAGTAAACAGAGACTTTTCTAGCCACTAACTAGGTGAAGGCAACGCCATCACCTACATGTTCATGATTTGACAATATCTTATCAGTTAGGTCCTCCCATCTAGGAAATTAGGGTTTAACTTCTATTGGTTTTCCATTAGCACACGTGTCATTAGAAAAACCTGCTAATGAAAACCATTGTTAATTAATTAAACTGCATAATCATTAATAAATAAATAAATAAAACCCATGTATATATGAATATGGACATTAACTCTCCTATATATATATATATATATGTTGTTTAAAGTTGTGCCTGGATAGGAATTTTTTTTCTTTCGTGAAAATGACATTTGTTTTGAAGGAATTTTGTTGGTTGGCATGTCTACATCTAATGTTACACACGATAATCGTGGAAACATGAAAGTTTGTTTTATGGGTTGTAAAGAAGACGTAACAAGTTGAATTTGTGTGTCAAAAAGAAAAAAGAAAAAGAAAAGGTAGGGAGAAAGTAGTAGCTTGAAAGTTAAAAACTCTGTCAAAACAAGCCAGAAAACCTTTCTTCAAAGCCCTAATGCTTCTGTAATCATCATCCAGAATAGGAATACAGGGACACTAGTCCATTCAATTTGGATACAAAGATTTTGTGGTCCTCTCTTTTTCCTACAAATTAATTAACGTTTAAATGCATATATATATATATATATATATATATATATATATATATATATATATACTAGGGACTTCTCTCTATTGGGACATGAATGATGATTTTGCAAGCTTGTCAACCAGAACAAAGTAACTTCATTTTCATGATGAGATTAATATTATTTATTATTCCTCAAAAATATTAGAATAATGAGTTCTTCATTAATTTTTGGTAATTAATCCACACGCGCGCGCGCACACAGTTCTCTTTCTTTTTCTTTTAGAAAATACTATTTAATATACTGTGATACAACATCCATACGAGTAGAATGCCATGACAGTAAAAATAAGCTTTTGATTATTATTATTATTATTATTATTATTATTTTTACAAGCCCTTATTGATTCAATAGCTAATTTTCACTGACCTAACATTCCTATTATATGATATCGTTATCGTATTAAAGTTTTCTTTTACCTTTCTCCTTGTGCCTTCGCCATCACAGATGATGAAGAACCCACAAAGAAACTTCTAGTAACTAATTAAATTTAGGTTTAGGCCAATCCCTAAATTGTAATGGGACTTATAACAAGGTGTGTAGGTGGACAAAATTGATGACTAAGTTAGCACTATATGAAATCCACCCTCAATCTTTGCCAAAGATCCCTGGCTTTCTGGATTATTGCTACTAACCCTTGATTAGTGTGTCTATCCCAATAACTCTCCAAATGAATTAGTTATTAATTTTTATGAATAAAATAGAATAAAAAAAGGATCTCAGCCAAATAGGTTGACACATATTGACCAAATTCAATGTCATTCAATTTCCCTTTTTCCGTGGGTGACGCTATTTTCTCTCTTTTTCGTTGCTAGAATATTTTATTTTTGTCAAGCTCAACTAGCTTGGTTTGACATATACCCAAAGAAAAATAATAATAATTAAGTGACAAAAAATGGAGATAAAAGAAAACGTCAAAAGTCCTCCATCCTACGCTGGTAGAAAAACTTGCTGCTGTAATGGCCCGTTAGGCCCATTTGGTGAATTTGATTAGCCCGTTATAGTATAAAAACTGGGCCTGGCAATTGTGATATGTCGAGGCCCATATGGGCCATACCCCACAGCTCAATAAATTTTTAACTGCCAAGGATGTAAATGTGTCAGTAGGTTCTATTTTTTTGGCCGCCCCTAGAAATTGAACATAAGGGACCCTTTCATTTAACGGTATAAATAATGTGACATGCATCCAACTATTTCAGTAGTAATGATACCGACTAATATTATAGTAAGCCCTATATATAAGGTTTGCAAGGAATTTAGATCTCTTACAATTATGTGTAATAAGCAGTTTGATGCACGAGACTGTCTAAATAAGTGAAGTCCGAACAATCTCATTATACGGGATGTATTCTCTTATTGGGGAGTCTCACATGCATGTGCCCCTGATCCTAGAGTACCCAATAATTACACAAGGATTCTTTTCCCCATTTAAGATTGATTGTTGAATGCAGAGCTTGCAGGGGGAGCCATGGGGACAGGAGATTGATATTTCTTAGCTTAACAAGTCAACTGTAGTGTGTAGAGAGAAGAGGGATGATGAATTATCTCTTAAATTGGGTCCCAATGCCCATTAAAGTCTACTCTATGAACCTCTACTCTATGAACCTCTTGTTGTCTGCTGCCTTACATTTAATAGGCTTCGTCAGTTATCTCATATTTTGTCCTTCCATTAAAATACTCTACTAACTTATTGAGTCTGTGCCATTACTATTTTTTTTTTTCCAAAAAAAAAAAAAAAAAGTGTTTAACAGTTTAACCTGGAACTTTAGACTTACAAAGTCGATTGCAAATCAGTTTGGACTCCAATAGAATAGATTAATTCTTTCTCGGTTCATTTAATAAATAAACCGAATTTGAATACAAAATTAGGTTAAATTATTAAACAAGACATATTTGTATAAACTCCGCTTGGCTCGGCTAAACATAGATTGGTCGTGGATCACCAAAATTTTTACTTTTTTTTTTAAATTAAAAATATATATATTCTTTAAAAAGGGAGGCATTTTAAACAAACAAAAAATGATAAAATTAAAAAGGACTAAAAGAATACCCACTGATTGGGAACGTGCACTGTTGCAACGTCCCCAATTTTTTAATTGGGGACGTTGCCATAGTAAAACGACCCATCTTTCTTAGAGTGATCATTTTACTATTAAAACGATTTGTATTGGGGTCATTTTGTTAAAAAGACTCCATTAACAGTGCACGTCCCCAATTTTTTAATTGGGAACGTTGCCACAGTAAAACGACCCCTCTTTCTTAGAGTGATCATTTTTCTATTAAAACGACCTGTATTGGGGTCATTTTGTTAAAAAGACTCCATTAAAAAAGTCCATAAAATATGAGTTTTTTGTAGTGGATTATAAAACCGCTTGTATTCTCTTTATATATATATATATATATATATATATATATATAAAAGAGAAATTCTTACAACTTATGACTGCTGACATATGAAAATTAACCCTCTAGCCAGATTGGGTTGAATATTTGTTCAACAAGGAAAAGATTGAGGTGGCTTCTTTGGGATTGGCTCTACTCAATATCATAATATCATCTGTAAATAACAGATGTGAGATTGAATGGCCACTTTCAGCTATTTTTTATGCCATGCATAGAGGTCATGAAGAGACTCCTCCCTGAAGAGTAGCCTCAAGATATTCTAACCCAATGATGAAGAGAAATGGAGATAGAAAATCTCCTTGTCTTAGCCTTCTACCAGGCTTGAATTTGCCATATGGAGTTTCATTTAACAACAGATTAGAGAGATGATGAGGATATGCATTGATAAATCCAGTTGATCCATCTAGGATTAAATCCTAACATAGAGAATTTTCAACAGAAAGAGTCATTCCATATGGTTAAAGTCATTCAAAACTAAAACAAATTTCTTTTAGGGGATAAAAACAAAATGTTAAAGGGTTTATTTCATAAAAATCTATAATTTTGAAGATATTTTTAAAATTTAGGGGGGACATTTGCCCCCCCAAACTAAGATGTAGGTCTACCCCTATTGCCACCCCTAATAAAACCTTGAATAAATTGAACTGCTTGATCTTTAAGAAAATAGGCCAATATCTTTACTTAAAGATATATAAAAAGTGGGAATCCATGCCAAATAGTAACTTTTCTTTTGTACTTTAAATTTATTATTTTATCCTTACTCTTTGTTTATCATGATTTATTTAGATGAGGTTATTTTTGTCTTTTGACATTTCTTTAGATTATAAAACTATTAATTTACCATTCCTGAATATAATGAATTTAAAAGGTTCTCTCGATATTTTTGTCTTTTACTTAATTTATCTTTACACTTTGTTCATAATGATTTAGTTAGATAAGGTTATTTTTGTCTTTTGACATTTCTTTAGATTGCGAAACTACTAATTTGTCATTCCTGAATCTAATGAATTTAAAAAGTTGTCTGGATATTTTTGTCTTTTATATTTAAATTACCATTTTGCCCTCTAAGTAGGTAAATAGTCAAACTTTTTCAGAGATTTTTTGGTCTTTTATGAAGGAAGCTTCAAAAATGGGCAAGATTAATGGGCGATTAAGAAGGAATGGGCAAGAAAGAAAAGCAATTTTTTTTTTTTTTTTTAAATTTCTTGTCGAGTAAAAGAGTAGTTTTTTTTTTTTTTTTTGAGAAAATTGCAATGCCACTCCACCTCCACCCAACCCCTCAAGTCTCTATCTTTTTTTTCCAAAGATCCAATGTTCCATTTCCTCAGCTTTGTAATTTTGTGAGTTTTTGGTGGGCTTTTCTAGATGGATTTTGGGGCGGTGAGTTTGGATGGGTTAATGGGTTCAGAGACAGATTTTTCTTCTGTTGCTTTAGATCCTAAGACAAAGCAGAAATGGTACAAAGTTGGGTTCCTCAAGCAGGAGAGATCTGCTGGCACCTTTGAAGATGACTAGAGGAGCTCAAAGCTGGCAAAAACTGATGATTTCTCTGCCTCCAAAGTCATGGTGCTTCAACAGAGAAATACTTTATGGAGATCTAAGAAAAATGTTATGCAAACGGTGAGTTGTTTCTCAATTTTTATTTTATATTATAATTACGTTATACCCGGTGATTATTAAGGACATAAATCATGCTAATTGGTAATATTTTGCTTAGGTGATTTTTGGGTTGAGTTTTGTGGGAATTTCTTTTTTGTGGGTGTTCCGTGTGTGTGTGGGTCAACGATGAGTATGGGGTTTTTTTTTTTAAAAAAAAAAAAAAAAAAATTAATTTTTTTTTATGGAGTATGTGTGATATGAATCAGAAGTGAGTTTCGTAAGTGCTAATTTTCAGTGACTTCGTTAGGTTTGATATTGTGAAAACAAACATATTGTTGCTAATGAGTTAATAACAAATGAATCTATGGGACAATGTCTTTGTACAATTGCTTAGCTCTATTCAATACCCAATTAATAGAGAAAATGTTGATGATGCATTCTATGAGTTTCAGAACCCCAAGGGGAAGATCCAGGCTTATGTGTTTGATGGCAATTTCTTAGCTTTGGGATTTTTTTTTTTTTAGAATAAATTGGGAATCCATGGAAATAAACCTTGAAGCATCTTATGCATCCAAGGATGCAGTTCCTGACAGCGAGACTTCTGTTTCAATCTCGTCAATGGGTAGAAATCATGAAAGAATGAAGATCAAGAAGCCCACGCTTTTGCTTCCTAAACCAGTGACATTGTTTTCTCCAAAGCCAGTTAGTGAGCTTGATGCTGCTGCAACTAAGCTTCTAAAAGTCTATTAAGAGTTGTCGGACTAGATGGAACCTTGCAGATTATGCAGTTGTGGTTGAAGAGGAACTCTGGATTGTTTCTATATTATCTCAATTTCTTTCATTTGTGGTTGAGGGTTTAATTTCTGTTGTGCTCTCTGGGTTTCTTGAGTTTGGTGGGTTTTTGACAATTCTTTCGTTGGGTTTTGTTTGAAATAGAGGTATATCAAAGAGATCAAAGTATGACTTTTATAGTTAAATTTTCGATTTTTCCTGTGTGAAATTTGATAAATTTGATGGGTTTTGTTTAATTTTTTTTCTTGGTTGTTTCTTTGATTGTCCAGAGCAGAGAAGTAAGATCGAGAGAGACGAGCAGAGAGTGAGATCTTGAGATAGAGAGAAGCTGAGAAACAAATTAAAGAGCTGTTGCTGCATATTGCTTCCTCATGTTTAGTGATTGGGTACTGCTGGGTTTTGCTTTCTCATGTTGATGATTTTGTATTGCTGGATATTTTTCTAAAAGTAATTTATTTTTTAAAATTGTAAATTTTGAGAATACTGCTACAATTTTTTTGTTGGCTCAATGAATAGTAAATTTGAAAAACAAGTTCCAAATATTTTTTGTCAAATATTTTTTTGAATTTATTCTGTATTCATGGCAGCTTCATATATTATATTTTTTATTTGGTTACTGGCAAATTTTATTCAGATTTTGCAAGGAAAACGTAGGTGTAGTAATTTGTATCAGCTTCATATGTTATATCCGTCAATTGTCCCCAAGGGTACAACATGTTTTTGAAAGAACTAGCATACATATCATGTCTTGAAATACTTTTTAAGCTCTTATATTTACAGCACAATAAGACTATTTATCTTGCAAGACTTAAGAGAGAGAACTTATAATATGAGTATTTTCGAATTTTTCTGTAATAAGATGTATGATGATTACATATACATATGCAGCAACATAGTGGTCTATGCATGTTATTTAGATAGATACTGAGCAATTATTAATAATTGTATATATAGAGTTAGTGAGCAGATCCCTATTTCCGACATATCCACTTTCACATGACTTATCCGTTTTTTTATTTTTATTTTTATTTTTTTACAAAATTCACCTCACATTCAACATACAACACACCTATATTATATACTAAATTTACTCATATCCTTATTTCTTCTTCTTTCCCCATTTTTCAAACTTACTCACCTAAACAAATGACTCAGTCACTTGCTTTTGTTTATTTTCTCCTCTGCTTTTATTTCTTTTCTCCTTTTCCTAATGTCTCACACTGTTTGTTCCCAACCTTTTTTTTTATTATTATTATTATTTTTCTATATATATATCGGGATTTAGAGAGAACAAAATAAGAACAAAGAAAAGAAGGAATAAAAATTTAAAATAAAATAAGGAAACAAAGCATGGGTCATTTATTTAGAAAGGAAGATAATGAGTAGATTCTCCAATAATGCTTAAATTTTAAGCGAAATGAATTGAAATGCTGAAATTTAAAAGTAGCATCCGTAAACAAAAGAAAAGTCTAAGCTATTGGTCCATGATGAGTTGAATAAAAATCTTACACATCATTTCTTACAAACTCATATATAATTAACTTTCTATATTTATCTTATTGCAAAAAAAAATTGCATCAAAATTGTAAACTCCAACAAACAATGAATGCAGCAACAACGCTTTTGTTACATGGCCGGCAACAAATGTAGCAAAACTACATGTATAGAAGTTAATGAAACATTTGCTTGTCTAAATTGTATGGATACAAATGTTGTTGCACAACCACGGTATGGACAATCTACTACTATATAACTTTTCTTTAACTTGGAAATATAAAATGAACAAATTTTATACTTTTAACATCATATTCCTAATTTTTTTTCTACTATGTTTTATGATATGATTTTAGATGTCGTGTACATGTGGAATTACATGATGCAACTGGTTTGTTAGTCGCATCTTTGTTTGGCGAAGATGCAAAAAAGTTCTTGCAATGCTCAGCAAATAAATTAATGTAATACAACTCCGATGTATTAAAAAAATCAAAATTAAAATTGTCATAGCTCAAAAAATGTTTTTGTTACTCAATATTATGAATATAGGTTATCAATATCTTCTACTTTTTTCATAGTACCAACAAATACCTTCCATTTCTCGTCGAACATTTGCAACATGAATTTTTCCTCTTTGTTTTTATGATTCATCAAATCTATCTTACTTTTATTATCCCGTAAATAAGAGGGCATTACTGATATAGAAAGCCTTACAAGACTTTCTTCAAAGCAACAATTCATTATTCGGCTAAGAGTTACATTGATTGATGGACGTGAAGGACCATGCCAAAGATTCAACATTACTACTGTTGAAGAGCTACCAAACGAAAATAGATCAATTTTTACAACTGAATAATTCTGTGTGCTATGTAAATTAACTTTTTCTCATATTTTAACACCGAGAACCAAGCACTGCATGTGCTAATCCCCACTAGTGTTTGGTCAAAAAAGTCTATCATATCATTGGGTTCAAGGGCCTTATTAAACTTATTAACCAACATATATTCAAAATATATTAAAAATACATATAAGAATACAAAAATTATGTGAAAATCAAATGTATTTTAACACATATCAATTTAATACATTAAATTAATAAAACATTCTTACAATCTAATTTGAAAACAATAAAAATATTCAATAAATAATAACATCCCAAGCCAGTAAATAGGTATCAACATTTGGTACGTGTCCTCTTCTCAATTTCATGATCATGATTTAAAGTTGGTATATCAAACAGTGTACATGATGTCAATGTTAAACGCATATTTAAAAGAAATTAAATAATCTAGTATCATGTACAATGCATTAATTCTAAATCTTTACCTTGACATTTATATTGACAATTTCAAATAAAAAAAGATAAAAATCTGTGTACATGAGGTGTATTAGGGCTGTCAATTTTTGACATGACCAACGAGTCTGATACGAATTCAATACAAAAAATAACAGATTAGGATTTTGTATAATCGGGTTCATGTTAATTCGAGTGAACCAAATGAACATGTTTAATGAACAAGTCAATACGGGTCAATCTACTTAACTCATGGGTGACCCGTATACTAAAATTAGTTTTTTTTTTTTTTTTTTTTTTCACAATTAAAAAAATGCTTATAAGTAAAGTCAGTGGGTTATGCGGGTTGGGTCAAACATATGATTCATTTATTTGAGTTAGTTTTCAAATAATGTGTCAAACAGATCATGTTTGAATTAACTCAACACGACATGTTTACAAAAGAAACAGAGAATGTAGAGAAAGAAGCTCTACCTTCTCTCTAAAACCCTTGTCGTTTGTACCATCTCCTGGTGAGATCTTCCACCACCTCTGGTGGTTTCTCTGGAGGAGGATGGATGTATCTCCATCCCTCCCTCTACCTCTCCCCCCTTTATTGTTCTCTAACCATTTATCCTTTCCCCTTTTGGCTTTTTCTATTTGATAAATTTTCAATAATTCTAATTTGTATTAAAGAATTTCCTAGTTGTTTGGGTCCTTTATTGGGGTTGCCTACTCCTTATTTTTATTGTTTATGGTCTAATTTTTCCTTTATTCTTCCTCCATACCATCCATTTATTAGATGATTTATGTGGATGAGGTCGTTCCAAAGTCAACTTAACATGACATATTTATCAAAAAAAAAATCAAACAAGTCGTATAGTTAACATCACTAGCTTATTTTAAATGAATCTTATTATGGTTAAAGAATTTAATTTATTTAATTAAACAAATAATGTCATGACGATTCGATCAATCCGATAAAGAACCTATCACGGCCAACCGTATCAAGCATAATCCACGCCCAGCAATTATCCAAACACAGTGGAGAAGTGGCCCCACCGGGCCTGCACGTGCCTATCATAGACCTATCATGTGACCTCTTTCTTTCTCTCTTTCTCTTTCCCCTGCCTGTCACTTTTCAAAGATTTACTTCTAACCTTTAAAAGTATACTTTCCAACTCTTTAAAAAAAAAGGAGGTTTTTTGTAAATTTGCTCTGCTCCCGGTGCTGCAACAAAAGCAGGAGTAAATAAATTAGCTTACATTTTTCACCTTTCCGGTGAAAAGAACCGTCCGAAACTCACACCTCATAGCGGTAACCGGAGTGAGCTTTATAAAGTGCTTGGAAGTTCTGGTTTCGTACGAAGTAGAGTGAGTGAGTGATCAGTGATGGGTTGCTTACACTCCAAAACCACCCACCTCCCCTCTCCAGACGACCCCTCCTCCCAACTCGACCCAGGTCTCTCTCTCTCTCTTACACGCGCGCGCGCGCGCACATGCACTCGAACTTTACATGTTTTTTTTTTTTTTAATTCTTGTTTTGGGTTTTGAACCTACTGAGATCAAGCTGCCTCTTTGCTTTTATCCGCTTTTTTTTTTTTTTTTTTTTTTTTTTTTTTTTTTTTGGATTATTTGGGTATTTGGGTTTTGAAGCTAATGGGCTTCAAGATGGTTTTTGTTATCTCACTGTTTTGATAGTGCTGAATTTTTATGGGGTTTTGTTTGTTTTTGGATTTTGAAGCTAGTAGAGTTACAAGCTGCCCTTTTTTTTTTTTTTTTTTTTCTCACTTTGAGATTGATTTCGGATGGTTTTGTTTGGTTGGGGTTTTGAAGTTTCTGGGATCAAACTGCTGTGGTTTTCTCACTCTACGACATTGAAATTATGATGGGTCTTTTTTATTTTTTTCAATTTTTTATTTTTTATTTTTGTGTTTTTGAAGCTAATGGGAAAGGAGATTTCCCTGTTTTCTCACTTATATGATATTGGAGTATTGATGGGGTTTTGTTTGATTTTCGTGGGCTTTGAAGCTAATGGAGATCAAGCTGATGAAGAGCTCCAAGTCCCGGCATTCAAAGAGTACGGTCTCAGTGAACTCCGCAAGGCCACCAATGGGTTCAGCACACAGTACATTGTCTCCGAGAGCGGCGAGAAAGCTCCCAATGTGGTTTTCAGAGGCAAGCTCGAGAACAACCGCGTAGTCGCAGTCAAACGGTTCTCCAAGCTGTCTTGGCCTGACGCTCAACAGTTCGTGGTGAGGGGAACAAGAGTCCCTTTTTCTGTTTGGTTCATGGGAAGGAAACAGGGCAAATGTTGCCTGGGAAAAGAAAAAGGAAATATCTTTTTTGTCTTTGCTTTTTCTGGTTAAGGGATTATGCTTCACTTTGGGATTGAGCGAATTGTTGGAAAAGATATTCAAACTTTTGTATTTTCTTTTACCTATTTTGTCCTTTGCTTTTTTCTGAAACCAAACAGGGTTTGGGGTTCCTATAACTTAATTTCGACATTAGGTAATTTGTGTTCTTTTATTTTGTAGGATTTACTTTTCAATGTTTTATTCTAATTGGGTTTCTTATATGTAGTTTAGGACCTTTTTAATTGCTAAGGAAATGAGGGGGAATTGAAAAGGATTTATGTTTAGCCTTAAGCTCGCTCATCATTTAGGACGTTTGAGTGAAACTATCATATCCATAAGTGGAAACAAAACACGGGTTTACAGCTTTTTGAGCAATTTGGTTTTGAGTTTGATGCTGATGAAAATGCTTGGTCATCAGGAGGAAGCGGCGGGAGTTGGGAAGGTGCGGCACAAGAGATTGGTGAATCTGATTGGTTGCTGTGCTGAAGGAGATGAACGGCTCTTGGTAGCTGAGTACATGCCCAATGATACTCTGTCCAAGCATCTATTCCATTGTAGTACTCAATCTCCTCCTTTTCAGTTTCTTTTAAGCTCACAAAATGAGTTGAAAGATAGATAGTTGGAATTGATGATCGGTGATCTTTTTCTTTTCTAACCTTTTCGTTGTACTAAGATCTGCTTTTCTCCCCCCGCCCCCTGCACCCTCCCCTCTCCTTGAATTTCCACCTATGAGTATATTATCAGAGCCACAATGATCAAGTACAATGAGCTTGTGCTTCTCCATTATGGTATTTTCTCCCAAAAGAGTGAAGCTTATATATGATTATGCTGTGTGCAGAGACTACATGTATTTTCAAAACTACAGCAACCTATAATTTAGTATACTGTTTCATCACTCGTAAAGGGTTGATGTTTTCTGTGTGATCACTTAGGCAGCCTGTGAGCTATAGCTTGGTGATAATTTAACTTGAACCTGTTAGCATGTGCACTTTCTGTGCAATTGTGTAGCGGTTATTACTTTAACCTCTTTTATAGACCTTGAAAGATTTGGAGAACTAACTTGAATGATCAAAGGATTCTTCTTTTGTTTTAAGGGCCAAATTTCATCCCTTTTGACATCAATGGAAACCTTGCCGATCAGGAGATCTTAATGCTTGAAAATAATGTTGTATAGTATGTAGGTTTAATATGGATTAGGGTTTAGATTTCCTCTTGGACTATAGCATAAAACTATCAGCTGCATGTGTAAATGAATCAAATTAAAAAGTTTGTTCGGTTTAGTCCTGATTTTTGGTGTGTTTTAACTTGATTTTAATGACTATGTTCCCTTAGATGAAGTGTAGGAAGCTTCAGCATTAAAAAAGGATGATGTAAAGTGATTTCCAATGATATTTATTTTTGGGGTTGTCTCTGAAGTCAGATACTACTAATGAGACATGAAGGTTGTAGATAACCATCCTTTACTAGCTAAATGCCAACTTTTTGAATCTAAGAGACTAAATAAAATTGTTTGTGTTTGGAGTTATAATATGATGTCCTATCTGTATTCAGTTTTATTACTTTCTATCCTGCTACCATTCCATCTGGCAGTTCTCAAGTTTGGGTTAACTGACTACATGTGCATTGTCCTTCTGATAAAGGAAAAAGCTGAAATAAAAACATGTTAAGTGTCACTGTTCATGGTTATTGACATTCTTGCATTGGAGGAGTCCTAATTTATCTTTCTTCCTCTCTGAGCAGAGTGTATATCTCGCTCTTCGATTTATTTAGACGGATCAATGTATATATGAGTAGATTCTTTAAATGTTATATTTCTCTTCAGAGTTTGTTGTAATGATTTCTGTAATTATTTCCTGCAGGGGATAAGCAGCCACTGCCATGGGAAATGCGTGTTAGAGTTGCATATTATATTGCACAGGCACTTGATCATTGTAATACAGAAAATCGTAAAATTTATCATGATTTGAATGCATACAGAGTTCTTTTTGATGAGGTATGCTTATGAATTTACCATTATGTAATTAATTGTTTGTCTGGTTTATTGGGATACATGCATCTTCAGATTCTGTAATTTGGATTCTCCCGACTATATTGTCATTTTGGTTGTTGGTGTAGACATTAAATAATCAAGTGAGGTACTGAAATTTACGTGATAACTAGGTAAAGATACTGAAAGTTATGCAACAATTTATTGAAAGATGTCAACTTTCAATAAGAAGAAGTACAGTTGCATTTTCCCTTTTGTTGTCCTTTCAAGATTTGTCATGCTGCATATCATGGTGTGCTCCCTTGCCTTGATAATGGCAAGGGTAGTACTTATTAACACGTAGGCTTGGGGATGTATCCTGCTTATTCATTCATAACAAGTCCTGTGATTATAAAACTTCGTTTATCGGCAAGAACATGGTTTGAGAATGGTCAGTGAATTAGAAAAGACTCCAGTTGTTCAAAATTGTTAGTCTATCTTTGGAAATTTATATTCTTGAAAAAACATCTTCTATTTCGATCGCCCTCAGTTATCAGAAATTGAGTTTCCAGTAATTTCCCTCTATTTTAAAAACTTCATATCAATTAAAAAGTTCCAAACTCGTAACAGAAAAGGTTAATTTTGGAAAGTTAGAAAATTTTCTAGATTATTCAATGTGGACAACTAACAAGGAAAATCCAAAAATGAAACATAGACTAAGAAATTGGGATGGAAGGCATAGGATTTATGCATTTGCAATAAAAGCTATATTTGCCTGTTTCAATTTGAAGTCGCAGGCTTTCTTGTGTGCTTCACATTATTTTTAAACCATGTGGTTTCACCTTGCCTTTGTAATAATCCTTAATTGTATACAAATCATACTCTTGCTTATGGTGTTACAATCATGAGAGGGAGGCTTTGTGGAGATTGTAGTGGACTTAAAATATGAGAGTCAGTGGGGTGGGTGGTGCTCTAATGGAGTGAATGGGTCTTATGGGGTGGGGGTCTTTGGAAGTTCATTAGGAGAGGTTGGGAGGAGTTTTCTAGTTTTACTAGATTTGAGGTGGATGAAGGCTCCAAGATCAGTTTTTGGCATGATGTGTGGTGTGGGGAGCATCCTCTTAAGGAAGCATTTCTAGAGTTTAGCATTGCTTGCTTAAGGGATACTTCTGTGGCAGATCATCTTTAGTTCCTTAATGGCTCCCCATGTGGCCCATGATTGAGAGTTGGAATTCTTTACTTCACTCTTCGATTAGTTGTATTCCATTTGATCGAAACAGGATGGTGTAAACAAGTTCTGTATGAACCCCTCTAAGAAAGGGTTGTTTGATGTAAGATCATTCTATAATGTCTTAAACCCCCATGACAAGAATCCTTTCCCTTGGAGGTGTATTTGGCAAAGTAAGGACCTTTTGAGAGTGGCTTTCTTTGCTTGGTTGTCCGCTTTAGGTACAATTCTAACTTTGGAAACTTGAGGAAGTGGCATATCATTGTGGTTGATTGGCGTTGCTTGTGTAAAAAGAGTGAGAAAACCGTAGACCATGTTTTACTCTATAGCAAAATAGCTAGTGCCTTTGGACTCTATCTTTGGCTTGTTCGGTTTAGCTTGAGTCATGTCTTACTAAGTGAGAGATCTCTTCACTTGTTGGAGAGGGCACTTTGGTAGTCCTCAAAGCAGAGCTATTTGGATGATGACACCGCACTTTGCATGATGTGGTGTATTTGGAAAGAGAAATGACCGAAGCTTTGAAGATTGTGAAAGGACGGTGGTGGAGTTAAAAGCCTTTTTCTTTAACACCCTTTCCCAGTAAATTGCTGCTTATGTTTGCTTATGAAAATTTCATGACTTTTTAGTTCTTTTTTCTCTTGTATACTTCTTGCGTACTAGGGTGCATCTTTTGGTTTTTAATGAATTTCGATTACTTATATATATATAAAATGGAGTTACTCTGACATTGCTTTTGATTATTGCTACCTTTATGTGTGTGCACGTGTGAGGGCGCATGTGTGAATGTTAGATAGTAGATACACTTACATGAACATCAATACATAATTTCTCTAGCCATATGGTATGTCGTGCTGTTAATTTTTTTCCTGGTTAGTTTCTGACTGATTTATTCATATATTCAGGATGGTGACCCTCATTTGTCTAGTTTTGGCCTTATGAAGAATAGCCGAGATGGAAAAAGCTACAGTACTAATTTAGCTTATACTCCACCTGAGTTCTTGCGGACAGGTATTTAACATAAAAAAAAAGTATCCCTTTGAATGACTGAAATTTGATTGCAGGATCTATTTCCTTACCATTCAATTTGCAACTTACTGTGATGAAGGGAATTACGTATGTTTGATGAGATGGTCAGATTGTCTTTAATCCAAACTATGGAACTTAAAATATAACAGTCTGAGACTATGAGTATCACATTACCATAGCATATTTTCATAACCATAGGCTTTTGTCACTGAATGCCATATTAATGTGTAGGTAATAAGCGTGATTTCTTTATGCAGTAATGAACTTCCGGTTTGAGTATATTATTTTCTTTCTAGATAATGCATTTAATAGGAAGGTTTGGAGATATATTTTTTCTATGCCCTGTAATTGTAAGGTACATGCCAATATGTTTCCTCTTGAATGGTGTTACCCAATGCTATTGGTGGTGATATGATAGTTTTAATCGATATTAATGGAGATATGAAGACCCATATCTGGTGAACTTGATTAGTGTCATACTCTGCAGGAAGGGTCACCCCAGAGAGTGTGATCTACAGTTATGGAACAGTTCTGTTGGATCTTTTAAGTGGGAAGCATATTCCTCCGAGCCATGTATGTTGCCTCCATTTCATGAACCATAAGATTCTTATCCATGTGTTTTAATTCCAAGGATTGTTCCCTGTCTTCTTTTTTATTCAATTGCCATGGAATTTTTGACAGAGTATGTACAGCCATACACCTGTAATGCATCATTTGAAATTCGGATATGCCTTCCATATATGTCCAATTTACCTTGAATGAATTCAGTGCTTCATTGCATTCCATTATATACCTATGTATACTTCAATTTTGATAGTTATGACATCATTGCTACCTGCAACTACTGGGAACAATCGGGTAATGATAAATGACTTCACACGCAGCCGTGCACTCATCAAGTTCACTTCCTTTGTAGATCATCTTGTTAATGTTACATTCAGTTATTCATTGTCCCTTACAGTTCTTTATGCGCTTAGTTTGACATGACTTTCAGAACTTACTGGGACTTCAACCAGTTTTAAGATTGTGTTTGTTACTGGCATTGCATAACTGGCGGAAGCCCATAAATACTTGTTTATATCTGTATTGGTGTGGCGTAATACAGACACACACACACACAAGCCATATATAATTGTTTTTGATAAATAAATCAATCTCATTAAAAAGTGTTGAGGAGCGCAACTCAAGGACACAAGAAGTATATAAGAGAGATTTTCCATTAGGGAGAAATAGAAGAACACAAGTCCAGAAATTCAGTAAAATTAGAAAAGTGAGGACTATTGTACGCTGCTAACATAAGGTTTTTTAGCTCTAACACCAAAATCTTGCCATATATAATTGAATTTAATGATGTCCTATTTTAAGTATATCGTAGTTATGAGAAGGATTGATATATTTCCAGGCACTGGACTTGATAAGAGGGAAGAATGTATTGTTGTTGATGGATTCATCATTGGAAGGACAGTATGCCAATGATGATGCTACTAAATTGGTTGAACTTGCTTCTAAGTGTCTTCAGTCTGAGGCAAGGGATCGACCTGATGCAAAGTTTCTTCTTACAGCAGTTGCACCCCTTCAAAAGCAGAAAGAGGTAAAATTTCATCTTATCCTCAAATCTTGAAATAACTGTTTTTGTTTTGAGCATTGTTGCAACCTGTGATTCACTTTATGATGTGACGATGTTTTCCTTTATTTTTTTTCTTGTTCTTTTTAAATTTGTTCTCTTCATTCTTCCTTTCTTTAGGTGGCATCATATGTTCTCATGGGCCTGCCTAAAAATACAACGGTGCTGCCAACTATGCTTTCACCACTTGGGAAGGCTTGTGCAAGGATGGATCTTACTGCTGTGCATGATATTTTGCTAAAAACAGGCTATAAAGATGAAGAGGGTGCAGAAAATGAGGTATCTGAATGATCTATTATATCCTTCACACTTCAGATAGAGTTCTCGTACAACTTGAAAATGTTGATACTCAGGTCAACCCCTTAGTCCTAATTAGATTGAGTTGGCCAGTTTGACGAATCCAGCTAATTGGGAATAAGATTTATGGTGAGACAATTATTTTTTATTAAACAAAGAACTCTTCTGATTTCTTTTTTCTTTTTCTCCCTAGTTTTAACTACTTTCGGATGTAAAAGCATTGATAATTCTCATGCTTGGAAGATACAAAATACACTACAAAGGAGCTATGATTTGTTGTGGACAGTGTGTTGGACACAATCATCCAAGCTTCTTGGACTCATGTTGAATGTCATGGATGTTTTGGTTTCCCCAACCACACAGAAATGGTTAATGCATGTTGAACACTCAACCAATAATTGCGAATTGGAGAAATATAATGAGTGGGATAAGTTCCGGTAGCAATAGCCTGGAGTCCTGAAATGTGCGGTCACCTTGTCGATGTCAAGTCATAAAACTGTCCTTTTTAGAATATCCATGTTTGTCTCTCAGTTGTCTGTGCTGTGCAAGTTGTTTCCATGCAATATAGATTATATGATTGTTTTGAATTACATGGTTTAATGTTAGTTTAGAAAATTCTGGTGGTTTTGCTTGCTTCTCAAAGTTATGTTGTTTTTGCTTAGATTTCATAGTTATGAGGTGGCTTTGCTTGCTTCTTATGATTGTCCTTACTTTGGCTTTATAGTATCATGAATTCTATTCCTCGCTATTCTTTGATAATGTGATCTCTCTATGTAGCTGTCATTTCAAGAATGGACACAACAAGTGCAAGAGATGTTGAACACGAAGAAATTTGGGGATATTGCATTTAGGGACAAGGACTTCAAGAGTGCAATCGATTATTATTCGAAGGTAAATGCCCTCTTTCCCTCTCCTTTTTCTTTGTCTACAAGGGCATCATATCTTCTGAAATCCAGATGCTTGCAGAATCAATTATTTGTTCAATATTTTGGCTATCCATGAGCTTTTTTAATGATAACAAAGTCCATAGTTTAGTATGCACTATTCACAGGGTTCATAAATATATTTTATTTGTATTTAAAGGGTAATAAGCTTGTATCCCACTTCCACTTTTATATAAAGAATGCTTCTTGTAAAGGCTAAAAAAACTCTTGCATTTATAATCTGTCTGCCCGTGTTTGATTTCTTGCTCTACATTTGTATCTATCAGTCACTGGAAATTTAGATTTCTTTGTGATAAACAGTTAGTAGCAATGATGTCCGTTCCTTCGGCAACCGTCTTTGCAAGGAGAGCGTTCTCCTACTTGATGCATGGCCAAGCAGAACTTGCCTTGAGAGATGCCATGCAGGCTCAGGTGTGCATACCAGAGTGGCCAACTGCATTCTACTTGCAGGCTCTTGCACTCTCGAAGCTGGGAATGGAAACTGATGCTCAGGACATGCTCAATGATGGGGCAGCCTTTGAAGTAAAGAGACAAAACAGCTGGCGCAGCTAAACTACTAAGCATGTCGGCTATATACTTACATTTCAGTCATCCTTAGACATCATAGTTCTTTGAGAACATTTTCTAGATTAGAAATTGGTGTGGCAGGGAAAATGAGTAGTGGTAGTAGATGTTTTCAGGAAGTTCTAACAGATACGAATTGCCTACATAGTTTCTGCAATATATAATGTAATTTCCCTAAGATAAAAAAGAAATAAGTCTTTGATTTATGGGATGCATATTTACCAAGTTCAAATCTATATTATTTTTGCAGCATCTTGTTGCCTGCAGAGCAGAATTATGCCAATGGCTTGAAAATACAGAAAGTAGCAGCTTCTTGTTTCTTTTGAAATGTAATTCTTTTTCTTGGGGTTTTCTGAAATGCCCTGTTATATTGGATCAGTCCATGTTTTTGCAATTATAGGGCTTGGATTTTGATACGTTATATTGAGCTCTTCTTCAATTGAGCTGACTATCTTGTGCTTCAAGAATCCGGAATAACTTTGCATAATTAAATTTAGGCATAGTATATAATAATATAATAAACAATGGACTGTTATTCCCTTTCACCGAGAATATTGAAAAGTTGGGGGGTCTTTGTGGCATAATAAATGTTCCACTTCGGTGGGTGTTCCTTCTATGTTGGTCTATAGAACAACGTTTTGGGCATGCCTGGCCCATCAAGAGGATTGATTCGACAATAGCTTCTTGGGTCGAAGCCCTAAGATCCAATGGGACAAATATCAGGTACACCTAATAAGATCTAGCCATTTAATTTGAAAATAATAATTATGATTTGTGAAAATTTATATGGAGAATACTCAAAGAATTAAGACAGACTTAAGAAAAAAAGAAAAAGAAAAATAGTAATGCTACATACTATACTCATTCTATCCTCATTCTAGTGGACTGATATGACAATGCCTGCCACCTTGTTTAAAAAACATAGGATAAATGCATTTTTGGTCCATGTGATTTTGAGTTTTAACAAATAGCTCCCTTGTTTTGAAAAGTGATTAATCACTCCCTAGAGTAAGCAAAAAGAACAAATTAGTCATTACCATTATAAACTTGAGAGAATTTGTTAATATGCCACATAAGGACAAATTAATCATGCACAAAGTTGTAGTTATGATCGTATCCATTCATAGTGCGACAGTTACCGATAAAATCATTGGATTCAGAGCCAAATATAAAAGTAAATCTCTTTGACCATGTGGCTAATTAATCCATATAATAGTAATTCGTGACTGTTATGCCGCATAATATGATGTACCATTTTATACGATGCAATTATTCAGAATCTTTTACATGCATGCATTTAAAAACTCATATATCTCATCTCTTCATTATTTTCAACAAATTTTACAAAGTGGAGTTTACATTATTCTAAAAATGTATTTTATGTAAGTTGTAAATATACACGCTTGACATATGAAAAATAATCATGATATGTAAGAATTGAAATAATAATTATCCATGTGATTTTTATTTACCTTGGTCGTGTATATCTTCCAAAACAACTCTCTCGGTGCTCATTGTTCTCGAAATTTGTGAAATGATCTAATATTAGTCCCTAATCTGGACAAATATACCCTTAAATCTAAATTCAAGGAAAAATTGTCATTTTGTTTGATTATCGAATGTTCAGTTATATATCATGTTGATCATTTAAAAAAATAAAAATAAATAGGAAAAAAGGTTACAGGGGAGGACTTTCCTATTCTTAATCCGAATGGAAGAGAGAAAGAGAGATCTTTTGGGAATACTTCCAAATATCATGTTAATCATTTGACCTCCACCTCAATCATTCGATAACCTTACCGAACATTCGGTAATCGTGCAGAATCTCCATTTCCATCAAAGGTCTAAACATTTCTAGTTTAACACAACCTAAGACTCTTCTAAGGTATTAACTACTATTCTAACCTACAATAACGCCTTCATGCAAAGTGAAGTATGTCCAAAATTCGTGAAAAGACTAACTACCATTAAACACATATTAAAGCTTAACACAATCCCACAATAACAAGCTCATTTGATAGGAAGTTAATTATATTTTCTAGAATTGATGAGATGCGAAAAATTAAGAAGAACACAAAAACAAGCAATTATAAACACAGAGATTTACGTGGTTCACCACTAAGGGCTACATCCACATAATTTCAGTGATGTTTTACTATTTTCGAGAAAACAATACCGGAGGCATGAATATCCAGGAATTATAAAGTCGCACAAAACCCTACTACAAAAGCGACTAGGAATAAGACCCTCCCAATTGGGTCAAAACACCAAAAAAATGGGTTAGGCTTTCGCTTCATATATGGACTAAGCCTAAAAAAAAAATCCACTTAAACCGTAAGGCTTTTAAGGTTGAACCGAATTGAATACAAAACCAAGCTCCACGTAACCTAACATCATTTTATGGCTTAAGTGTAGGAAGCAAGGCGTCTGAGTTGTAAAACGTGCAACATCATTTTATGGCTCAAGTGTAGGAAGCAAGGCGTCTGAGTTGTAAAACGTGTATTTTGTAATGGGTTGGACTTTCACTTTAGTTGTTAGATGGATTAGCTGTACGTAATAACTGAATGTAGTCTGTTATACAGTACCAATTCGGAAGACCTAGGATTCAAGAAAAGACATTTTCATTGAATGTCTTAAAAGAGAAACCACAATCTTAAATTATTGAGCAGTGATTTTTAGTACATCAAGTGCTTGAACAGTAAGTACATCGGTATTAAAATATTATTTTATTTTATTTTATTTTTTTTACTGTTTAAATATTATTCTAATAATATTTTATAATGTTTTAACACCAGTGTGTTTACTGTTCAAGTACGTTAGTGTGCTAAAAATTACTACTCTAAATTATTATGTGTGATTACCAACTACAAATAGTGGAAAATGATTCTCTCCATTTCAAAATTCTTCAATTTTCTCTATTTAGTATATATATATAATGGAGATGTCAAAGTGTGAAGATCCTGTGAAGGTTTAATTATATGGTTTTGTGAGGTTTTCAATCCAAGAGGAGTAGAAGATGGAGAAGGAGATGGGTTTACCAGAGTTCAATATGAATGCTCAATATTGACATACTACGATGGGTCTACCAGAGTTTTCAATATGAATGCTCTGCTAAGGTGACTTTGTAGAAACTTTAAAAGGATGGTATGCGATTGAATGTAAACCTAGTTGCTCTTTATTGGGTTCATAGGCTTAGTTGGGCTAACATGATCAGCTCTAAGCTGAGCCCAGTGCTCTACGTGTAGCGCCGCCTTATCTTGACTCGGAGACCAAACAGAATGGACATGTCACATGCCCAACATACAACATGGAAAGGATTGAAGCCACTAATTTAAAATTCAACACATGAAAAACAGATAAAACATTATATATATATAGCCTGTGGTGTCCGTTCCAATGACGGGAATCATTGCATTTTTCCATCTATTCATGTGGTAAAAATCAAGTGTACATTATTAAAAATAACATGTGTATCACATATATATTCACATGTTAGCAGAGACATGCATGAGCATGAAACTTCTAGAGAATCTATTACAAGATTGGATTTTTTGATACCCCATTTGCAAGAAATTCCTGTCCTAAAAATACAAACAGCAATCTTAAATTATTATGGCATGACGGTCCGGTGATTACCAACTACATAGTGCGACAAAAGATGTATTATTATGATATTGTCATGGCCGGTAAGAAGCAGCATCCAATGCTTGGTTTTTTCCAAGTCTCGTGGTTCTCAACTCTTACATTATTGCATTCCATGCCACTAGTTAATTATTTCCGTGGATGGGGAAAGATGTGCTATACCAAGAAGAAACCACATGTCATGATCACTGTCGTGTACGATTAATTTATTTTTCCAAGTGTTGGACCTAAGCCTAATCCTACGACTAGACTACAAAGGTATTCTATATATATATATATCTATATATATACACACACACACAGACAATGGAGATGTCAAAGTGTGAAGATCCTGTGAAGGTTTATATGGTTTAATTTGTGAGGCCTTCAATCCAAGAGAAGTAGGAGATGGAGATGGGTTTTTCTTTGATGGCTTTCACAGCTTTGATGGGTGGATTTGTTGCAATGTGTTGGCTGGTGAAGAGTGCAAACGAGTGGTATTATGTGTGTAAGTTGGGTGGAAAGCAGTGCTCTCTCCCTCCTGGCGATATGGGCTGGCCTTTAATTGGGAATATGTGGGATTTTCTCTTTGCTTTTAAATATGGTGACCCTGATTCATTCATCACCAACCTTGTTTCCAGGTCTCTCTCTCTCTCTCTCTCTCTCTCTCATGGCTTAATGAGCTTTCTTTGTTCTTGAAAATGAGTCAGTTCTAAGAAAATATGGTGTGGGATAGTGTTATAACAAGTATAAACAGGTTAACATGCATGCATTTTAGAAGATGATCATGACTCCCTGATTGTTATTTTAGAAGATGATCATGACTCACAAAGTCATAATAATTGCTTTGTTTGTTAAACCATTCTACTTTTCACTTCTTTCTTTTTGTTTTTTTGTTTTTGTTTTTTTTTTTTCAAAACTAAAATATTAATAAATAACCTAAAACATAAAACACTAAAAAAAGCGATGTATAATATGATATTTAATTATGATATTTTTAAGGTTGTTCTTGCTTCTTTTATGTAGAAATATATAATATGAACAAGAGAGCAAAAGCGAATAAGGAATGAAAATAGAATAAACTCATTTTGTATCAATTTTTATTTATTTTATTAAGGAAAATAGAAAAAACAAGAAGAGGGGTCCCTTTCGGTGTCAAGCCAGGGAGTAGGGAGACGAATGAAAAGGAGAAAATATATATAATGCTTCCCAAGAATAGTAAAAATAAATAAATAAATAAAAGGGGTTCATTTTGTCGCATTTTGACGCTAGAGGGCTCATGGGATGACTTTAGCATTAACAATTGGTGTTATTTTAAATTATTCCTTGCCTAATTGCCCACGGGATGCCAAACCCGAAGTTTGATATATATATATATATATATATATATAGCTCGGTCAGTTTACACTATAAAAATTAAACCTTAGAATTAAAGGCATCTATAATTTAAGGTTAAAAACGTCTCTATTTAATTAGGGACACTCAAATAGTGACATTTTGTAAATGTTATTAAGTATAGTGATTAGATTAAAATTAAAAATGTTTAAATAGTAAAAATGTTATTACAATGGGACATTTTCATTGACACGTCCCCTATTAGAAGGGGACATTTGAACAGTAACATGTTCCTTTTAGTAAAACGACACCTCTAAGAAGAAGGAGTCATTTTACTATTAATTACAACGACCCTATAAAAAAATGTCCCTAACTCTAAGGTTTTTTTTAAGTGCTATAAATGAGTCGACTTTGAAATATTAAACCTGAATTTTTTTTTTGGAAATTACAGATTTGGTGACACCGGAGTGTACAAGGCCTATATGTTTGGAAACCCAAGCATCATTGTGACGAAGGCTGAAACATGCAGGCGAGTGTTGATGGATGATGAAAGATTTAAACAAGGGTGGCCTAAATCCACTTGTGAATTAATGGGGAGGAAATCATTTTTGGGTGTTTCGGAGGACGAGCGGAAGCGGCTCCGCCGGGTAACTGCAGCACCGATCAACGGCCACAAGGCACTATCTATGTACCAGGAGTACATCAAAGACATTGTAGTAAATTCACTAGATGAATGGGCTAAGGCTGAGAGACCCATAGAGTTCTTGACAGAGATAAGGAGGATCACCTTTAAAATTATTATCTATATTTTTTTGGGCAGAGAGATTGATCCAATGATGAAGACGTTGGAGGAGGAGTATGTTAATCTAAATCAGGGATTAAGATCCATGGCCATCGATCTCCCTGGCTTCGCTTTCCACAAGTCACTCAAGGCCAGTGATCACACATGCATTCAATCTCTTTCATTAATATTTATTTATTTATTTATTTTTAATAGTCAAAATGAGAAATACATAATCTTAATGATTTGTTTTTTCATCATCTGTAGGCTCGACGAAAGTTAGTGAAGATCCTTCAAGCTGTTGTAGATGAAAGAAGGGCAAGAAAAAGAAATGATTCGAAGAGTGATGAGAAGAAGGATATGATGGAGTTGTTGATGGAAGTTGAATATGAGAATGGAGAAAAGTTGGAGGATGAAGAGATAATAGACGTAATCCTCATGTACTTGAATGCTGGCCATGAATCCTCAGCCCATGCCACAATGTGGGCAACCCTCTTTTTACATCAGCATCCAGAATGCCTGCACAAAGCCAAGGTACGTGGGGTGCAAATTCTTGCTTTTATATATATATATATATATATATATGTGTGTGTGTGTGTGTGTGTGTGTGTGTGTGTGTGTGATTTTCTGATACAAACTTTGGGTAGAATTTATCATTGCAAATTGGCTGACAAGGAGGGTGTTTAAGAATTTTTATACACAAGATTAAAACTTAACCCGTATAGAACACAAGGATCGTAACATATCACTACATACGCTTCCGCAGCTAATGTCTATAGCAGCCAATTCTATCAACACTGACCCGATAGTAACCCTTTAGTTATCTTTTGGCAGCTTCATTCACCTATGGTATTTTAATCCAGCCCATAAGTCAGCTTTTCTGTGACTTGAACCCATTAAGTGATGTTTGGCTCTGATACCAAATGATATAAACTTTGGGTAGATCCTACTATTAAAAATCAGCTTTACAGGGAATGATTACTAAGAGCTTATATACACATGGTTAAGATTAGACTTAATTCATCTAAGACACAAGGATCGTAACATTTTCATATGCAATTTTTGTGGCTTTTTGTCACTAGATGTGTGAATACATGCGTGTTTGTGCCATTTTTAGATGTATCTCGGCTGTTATTTTGATGAACATGAATTTTTCAGAGAGAACAAGAGGAGATTATTAGACGAAGACCACCATCAGAGAAAGGATTAAGCTTTAAAGAAATCAAACAAATGGAATATCTTTCCAAGGTATATTTATATGTTTGCATCGTATTGGATTTAACCTAACATGTATATATATATGTTTGCTTATCCTATTTTCACGTGTTATAAATTTGAATCTTAAGGTAATTGATGAAACGCTGCGAGCAGTTAATGTTTCATTGTTTACTTGTCGGGAGGCAAAAACTGATGTTAGCATCGGTGGTTAGTCGTCATTCTTCCAACTTCATTTTCTCTTATTTAATTCTTTGTTTCTTAGATTACAATCTCTTCTCCTTTTTTTTTTTTTTTTTTAATTAAATATTATCTTATAATTCTATCTATCTATTAAGCATTATCTTATAATATATTGAAGGTTATACAATACCCCAAGGATGGAAAGTGTTAGTTTGGTTCAGAGGAGTTCATAGGGATCCAGAATATTATCCGAAACCCAATGAATTTAATCCTTCAAGATGGGATGTAAGTAAGATTATAAGTCTTTTATGCATGTATGTATATATTCCATTGAGCATATATAAATATCCATTTATACATGTTTATATATATATATATATATATATATATATATATATATATATATATATATAATGCAGGAAAATAAACCCAAAGCAGGAAGCTTTATTCCCTTTGGAACAGGAAGTAGGCTGTGCCCCGGAAGTGATCTGACGAAGCTTGAAATTTCTATTTTTCTTCATTATTTTCTCCTTGATTACGAGTGAGTTCCCTTTCTTTGTCTTTTGAATTTAAACTACTTATTAAAAAAATAATCAATTAATTTGGCAATTTTTTTTTTTTTTGGTCGGAGAATATACCAATTAACTTATTATATTAACGTACATAAAAAATGAAGAATAATTTGAAATGTTTCGTAATTTGGATGGCAGGCTTGAACCACTTAATCCGGGAAGTGCAGTGAAATACTTACCTCATACAAGGCCCATGGACAATTGCCTGGCCAAAATCAACAAGCTCTCATCATCATCATCATCATCATCATGTTCACATAAAACATTATTCTAAGCACTAAAAGCATGTAATTTGGAGAAGTTTGCCAGTTTTTCTATATCTTTATGTTTCCTTCGATCAATTCATGCCTTTTGTACTTCAATGGGTTTGGTATCTTTAGCACACTTCCGTGACATATCATGTTTTCTCAATAAGAAAAGTCCTTTTTTATTTATTTATTTATTTTTATTTTTTATACCTCTGTTTTGCTGATAATTCAGCTTTCATGCCTCTGTTTTGCTGATGATGATTCATATCTTTAGCAAAATTTATGTGGGGCTTTCAAACGCCCAAAGCGCCATGAGAAGGGTCAAAGCGTTATGAGAAAAATATGGAAAAATAGGAAGAAAAAAAATCGGGAAATGCAAAATAAACCTCAGAATTTTGTTTTGTTTTGTTTTTTTGTTTGTTATTTATTTATTTATTTTTGTTGATTAGTGGAGAAACGAGCAAGAGAGTTGCAGACTGGACTATTAAAGGGTATTTGGAATTAGGATTTTCCCAGAAAATAAAAAAGGTTAGGATTTTTTTTATGGGGCTAGCTCCCATGGGAAAAAGAAAATGCTCATAATTTTTTTTGTTCTTGGCAAATGTTTCGGGGGTCTAGCTAGCTTCTCCCTTCTAATTTAGTGTTTGCATATCTTTTGGACACATCTCTTATATAGATATATATATATATATATATATATATATATATATATATATATATATATAGTAACGTGTTTCGCACTAAACATTTTCATGATTTCCAAACTCATGATATGCAGTAATATAATACTGGATTCTATGTAATTTACCTCATTATTATATATGCAAATTGATATAACGTGGAGGAAAATAAAAATATTATCTCCTGTATTTTTTCCTGCTATTTCTTTCCTTTGAAAAAAAATAAAAAATAAAAATACTAGTTAAATATAGACAATGATCAATGCTTAACCTTATCTATAAAAGCAAGAAACGCCTTGATCAATCATCATCCTCATGCCGAATAGAAGGAGAAGAAAATGAGTGAGATGAAGAATGAGATCGTTTCCAGGACTTGCATCAAACCCTCCTCCCCCACTCCTCCCCACCTCAAAAACTTCAAACTCTCTCTTCTTGACCAGCTCCTTCCCGCCATCCATGGCAACATGACCTTCTTCTTCCCCTCCGATTCCCCCACCGACCCTGATTTGGAATTCTCACGCAAATCCCAACTCCTCCAGAAATCCATATCCGAAACCCTCGCCCGCTTCTACCCCCTTGCCGGGCGCTTCGCAGGTGGCTCCACCATCGACTGCAACGACGAGGGTGGTCTCTTTATCGAAGCCCGAAGCGATAGCCCACTTTCAGACTTCCTCAGCAAACCGGACTGTGAAACACTCGACCTCTTCCTCCCCACCACAGACCAAGAAACAATGGAATTATCCAAGGGTTCTATGTGGCTTGTGAAGTTCTCCATGTTCAGCTGCGGTGGCACCGCCGTTAGCGTCTCGCTTACCCACAAAATCGCTGATTTCGCTGCATTAATCACGCTGTTAAAGAGCTGGACCGCGACCTGTCGTGGATCGAGTGAGCCGCTGTCCCCACAGTTCACCGGAGCTTCAATCTTGCCTCCCAGAGAGATTCCAGGTGAAAGAAAATAATAATGCTATGAAAATTATATGCAGAAATAATAAAATAAACATAAGTGGTTGGATTTATGACCTTCGACTACATTATATTATGCTCTTACTTACTCACATGTTCTTGTTGGAAACTAAACAAATCAAAACGCAAGAGAGGTTTTTTCTAAATGGTAGAAGTTATTAAGTTGTTTTAATTAATAAGGGACTTTAGTTTTTCTAAACTCCTGTGTTTATTTAATTCTCAACTGAAGCCTTAACTTAGAGATGAGTTTTTTGTTATTTATTACAATAAATAAGGAGAGGTAAAAGCCTTGTAAGTTAGTCTTTGAATGCCTCTATTTATAGGCTTCGTAAGATGTATTTTCAATACAAATGAAATACGAAGAAGACTTCCTCCACTCTTCTCTAGTCTAATTTATTCTTTGTCATTAGTAATAAAAGAGAGAGAGAGAGAGAAATAGAAAGGTAACTAGTTTGTAAACTAGTATTTTATCCTTCAAATTGGTATCAGAGCCCAGTTGTGCCAATTCCCATTTTGTCCTTTCTAGAAATGGGTTCCAACATAGTCCAGCAACAAATCCCTAGATTATCAAAAGATAACTATGGGTCATGGTCTATCCAAATGAGAGCCCTGTTTGGGTTTCAAGATCTGTGGCAAGTCATTACTAACGGATTTACAGAACCCACTGAGGAGGAGGAAGCTGAATACACAGGAGATGAGAAGAAGACTCTTAAGGAGCAAAGGAAGAAGGATAAAAAGGCCTTGTTTTTACTTTATCAAGCATTGGACGAGTCTACCTTTGAGAAAGTTGCCGAAGCAATGACAAGTAAACAAGCATGGGAGATTCTAGCTTCCATCTTCAAAGGAGACGAACGGGTGAAACAGGTCCGTCTCCAATCATTACGGGGCGAGTTCGAGGCTCTTCACATGAAGGATGGAGAATCGGTGTCTGATTATTTCTCACGATTACTGGTAATCGTGAATGGTTTGAAAAGAAACAATGAGAAGGTCGATGACATCCGAGTCGTCGAAAAGGTACTTTGATCCCTTTCCTCTAAATTTGAACATGTAGTTGTAGCTATCGAAGAGTCTAAGGACTTGGAGAAGCTAACAATTTAGGAGTTGTTGGGTTCATTACAAGTACATGAGCAAAGGATGCAAAAGAATGCTAGTTCTAGTGTATTAGAACAAGCACTAGAGTCAAAACTGACTCTAAATGATCAAGGCAAATTCAGCTCCTATCGTGGTCGTGATAGAGGCCAGGGGCGTAGTATTTTCTAACAACGACGTCAAAGTCAACATGAGACTCAAAGTTTCAGAGGTCGAGGACGAGGAGGCTACCGAGGAAGAGGAAGATCCACATATGGACGTGGAAACTCCAAGAATATCCAATGCTACAACTGCAAGAAGTTTGGACACTATGCCTCAGATTGTTGGCACAAAGATGATGAACAAGCAAATGTTGCAGAAGCAACACATGAGGTTCGTAGTGATTCTATTTTACTTCTCGCTCATGATGTTTCAGATTCACAAGATGAGGTTTGGTACCTCGATTCTGGCGCAAGCAATCATACGTGTGGGAAGAAAGATCTGTTCGTTGAACTCACAGAAGGAGTTCGTGGAAAAGTAAACTTGGGAGACTCCACCAAACTCTCAGTTGAAGGCAAAGGGAAGATAAAAATCTGTCAAAATGATGGTAAGAAAAGGTACATTTATGATGTTTATTATGTGCCTAACATGAAAAGCAATATTCTTAGCATTGGGCAGTTGCTCGAGAAGGGGTACACCATACATATGGAGAACTACTCTCTCATTTTGAGAGATACACGTGGAGGAATTGTGGCTCGTGTTCCAATGACCAATAATCGCATGTTCCCGTTACATCTTAACACAAAGTCTGAGAAGTGCTTCTATGGACTCAAGGAAAGTGAGTCATGGAAGTGGCATCTTCGCTTTGGCCATCTACATTTCAGTGGCCTAAAGCTATTATCTTCATTTGGCATGGTGCATAGGTTACCAGTGATCGAGCCACCGAGCAACATTTGTGAAGGATGTATACTTGGCAAGCAAGCACGACTTCCTTTTCCCAGCTGCAAATCTTGGAGAGCAACATCATCATTGCAATTGGTTCATACCGACATATGTGGACCAATAGAGGTCATGTCCTTACGAGGTAATAGATACTTTATTACCTTCATCGATGACTTTAGCAGAAAACTTTGGGTTTATTTTCTTAAAGAAAAATCAGCTGCCTTTATTGTATTCAAGAACTTCAAAGCCCTTGTTGAAAATCAAAGCGGCCATAAGCTTGTAACTCTTCGTTCTGACCGAGGTGGGGAATACACCTCAAAAGAATTTGATAAGTATTGCAGGGAACAAGGCATAAAGCATCAGTTGACTGCTGCTTACACACCACAACAAAACGGGATTGCCGAAAGAAAGAACCGTACCATTCTTAATATGACCAGAACTATGCTCAAGGAGAAAGGGCTGCCAAAACAATTTTGGGCAGAAGCTGTGGCGTGCTCATCTTATCTACTCAACCAATGTCCTACCAAAAGTGTCAAGAATATGACACCTCAAGAGGCATGGAGTGGCCACAAGCCAAGTGTTGCACACCTAAGAATCTTTGGGTGTGTTGCATATTCTCAAGTTCCCGAATCCAAGAGGAAGAAGCTTGATGATCGTGGTGAAAAATGTATCTTTCTCGGATATAGCGAAGAGTCGAAAGCATACAAGCTCTACAACCCACTAACAAAGAAATTAGTGGTTAGTAGAGATATTATCTTTGATGAAGAAAGTGTGTGGAGCTGGAGCGATGAAGAGAAGGCCAAAGAAGAACAAGTGTTAGAGGAGCCTGAAGAGCTCTCAACAGAAGCTCCACCAAGTACCCCACCATCTTCTCAGCCTACCACACCATCCGCAGCACAGAGACTCTACATCTTCTATGGGAGGTAGCAGCAGCAGATCCTCCACAAATCAAAGTAAGATGAGAAGTCTCAGGGAAATTTATGAGCAAACAGAAGATGGAGAGACTAATTTTTTCTGCCTATATGCTGATCATGAGCCTCTTACCTTTCAAAAGGCCGTTGAAGAAGATTGTTGGAGATCCACAATGGAGGAGGAGATACATGCTATTCAAAAGAATGATACTTGGGAGTTGACAAGACTCCCATCAAACCAAAAGGCTATTGGTGTCAAGTGGGTATACAAGATCAAACGCACTGCAGAAGGTGAAGTTTCTCGATACAAGGCAAGACTTGTAGCTAAAGGCTACAAACAAAAGTATGGCATCGACTATGAAGAGGTCTTTGCACCAGTTGCGAGACTCGACACAATGAGATTGTTGATCGCACTTGCCGCTCATCACAATTGGAAGATATACCAACTTGATGTCAAGTCAGCCTTTCTCAATGGCATCCTTGAAGAAGAGGTGTACGTACAACAACCGAAAGGCTTTATAATGGAAGGAGAAGAAAGCAAGGTGTACCGTCTTAAGAAGGCGTTATATGGCTTAAAGCAGGCACCAAGAGCTTGAAACGCATGCATTGATAATTACCTTCATCAGAACGGCTTTACTAAATGTCCATATGAGCATGCTGTTTATATGAAGAAAAACCATCGTGGTGAATTTCTAATCATTTGCCTATATGTTGATGATTTGTTATATACAGGAAATAATGGTGAAATGTTCAAGGAATTCAAGCAATCAATGTTTAAAGAGTTTGAGATGACAGAGAACGGGTTGATGTCCTATTTCCTTGGTATTGAAGTGAAGCAACAACATGATGGAATTTTCATATCCCAAAAGAAGTACATGGGGGAGATTTTAGAGAAATTCAAGATGGGTAACTGCAACTCTGTGAATACCCCAGTTGAAACAAGCATAAAGTTGTCAAAAGATGGAGATGGTCGAGTTATTGAACCAACTCTTTACAAGAGTTTGGTTGGAAGTCTGAGGTACTTGACGATCACAAGGCCAGATATTGTCTATGGAGTTGGACTTGTGAGTCGATACATGGAGACACCAATGGAGACTCATTGGTTAGCTGCAAAAGGATCCTAAGGTACATCGAAGGCACTTTGAATCTTGGTTTATTCTATGCCTATGGTGATGAAGCGAAATTAGTTGGTTATTCAGATAGTGATTGGGGATGTGACCAAGATGAGAGGAAAAGTACTACTGGGTATGTATTTTATCTTAGTTCTACAGCATTTCTTGGACATCCAAGAAACAAGGAATTGTAGCCTTGTCGCCCTATGAGGCGGAGTATGTGGCGGCTTCGTCTACTGTTTGTGAAGCTATATGGCTAAGGAATCTCTTGAAGGAACTGGAACATCCAAAAGAAGAACCGACTGTGATTTACGTGGATAACCAATCAACTATAAAGTTAGCAAAGAATCCAGTGCAACATGGGAGGAGTAAACACATTGACACTAGGTTCTACTTTCTTAGAGACCATGTCAAGCGGAAGACAATAGAGCTCTAGTATTGCCACACTACTGAACAAGTAGCAGATATATTTACTAAGCCATTATCAGGTGCAATTTTCATGAGGCTAAGAGACATGCTTGGCATGAGGAGGTTTTGATTTGAGGGGGCGTGTTGGAAACTAAACAAATCAAAACGCAAGAGAGGTTTTTTCTAAATGGTAGAAGTTATTAAGTTGTTTTAATTAATAAGGGACTTTAGTTTTTCTAAACTCATGTGTTTATTTAATTCTCAACTTAAGCCTTAACTTAGAGATGAGTTTTTTGTTATTTATTACAATAAATAAGAAGAAGTAAAAGCCTTGTAAGTTAGTCTTTGAATGCCTCTATTTATAGGCTTCGTAAGATGTATTTTCAATACAAGTGAAATACGAAGAAGACTTCCTCCACTCTTCTCTAGTCTAATTTATTCTTTGTCTTTAGTAATAAAAGAGAGAGAGAGAGAGAGAGAAATAGAAAGGTAACTAGTTTGTAAACTAGTATTTTATCCTTCAGTTCTGAGAATACAAAATAATATGATTGAATTACAATCAATGCTAATATATTCTCATAAAATCAAATCTCACACAATATATTCTACCAGGCATGTCCGCGTCAGTGCACATTGCGGGCGAGAAGTTCATAGCAAGGAGGTTTGTGTTCAGTGCCTCCAAGGTTGCGGAACTTAAAGAAATAGTTCAAAGCATGGTTGGGCGAGAGCAATTCTATGTTTCGCGTGTAGAGGTGGTACTAGCACTCTTATGGAAATGTGCAGTGGCGGTTGTCAAATCAAAAACCGGGTCGTTCAAGCCGACAGCATTGTTCCAAGCGGTGAACCTCCGTTCAAGAATGGATCCGCCGCTTCCGGACACCGTGTTCGGGAACTTTGTGTGGCCGTTTGCGGTGATCGTGGAGGAAGAGAGCGACATGGAAATACACCAGCTGGTGCAAGACATAAGGAAGGCCAAGAATGACTTTCTCAACAAGAAGGCAAACAAGTTTAAAGGGGAGGGAGGTTTCAATGCTCTAATGGAGGCTCTGAAGGAGAGAAGGGGGATCTTCAAGAACATGAAGGAATTGGTTGCATACAAATGTTCAAGTTGGTGCAAATTTCCATTGTATGAAACCGATTTCGGGTGGGGCAAACCGGCGTGGATGACAAGTGCAAATAAGCTGGTGAGTAATACCATTTCTTTGCTGGATACGAGCTCCGGTGGAGTTGAAGCTCTGATAACATTGGATGAGGAAGAAATGGCCATATTTGAATGCCATGAGGAGCTGCTGGAATTTGCTTGTGTAAACCCCAGCATTGTTGTTTGATTTCACTGCTGCTAACTAAATTCAAGGGTTTTTACTTCTAGGTGGAAGAGAATTGAAGGTTTTCATGAAATTTAATTTTTATTACCTATATATGGTCGTTTGACTATTGTTATAAAACAATTACTAAAATAATGCAAAGGAAGTGTGATGGTTTGTTTACTTTCATTGGCCTTGTTTAGCAAAGAATTTTTCGAAAATTATTAAGGTGGTATAAGGTTTTTAATTTTTTTATAGGGTTAAATACTAAATACCTCTTAAGGTTTTATTGCTTTATTTTTTCTCTCTTAGGGTTTGATTTTTATCACATGAGGTCCTTGTGGTTTTGATAATAAACCAAATTAGTCCTTCTGTCAGTTGACCGTTAGTTGACTAAACGAAAATTCACGTGGACCAATCAAATGTTGACACGTGGCACTTACTTAAATTTTTTTTTAAAAAAATAAAAAATAAAAATAAAAATAAAAGAAAAAAATTGGTGGTGGCTAAGCCACTCCCTTTGGCCATGGGCCCCATCTGGCCGGATGGGGGTGGCGAACGGCCATATGGGGGGTGGCAATTTTTTAAAAAAAAAGAAAAAAAAAAACAATACATTTTTTTTTAATTTTTTTTTTAAAAAAAAATTTAAGTGCCACATATCAACATTTGATTGGTCTACGTGAATTTCCGTTAAGTCAACTAACGGTCAACTGAAAAAATGACTAATTTAGTCTATTATCAAAACCACAGGGACCTCTGGTGATAAAAATCAAACCCTAAAGGAAAAAAAATAAAGCAATGAAACCCCATGGAGGTATTTAGTATTTAACCATTTTTTATATAAAAAAGTGTAAAAGTTTTGTTTTGTAGTGAATTTTTTTTTTTTTTTTTTGGAATAGTAATAAAAAGTGAATAATGTGATATAAAAGTAAAAAAAGTGAAAATATTTTTATGTTATTTTTTTGGAAAAGTAGTGCATAAACAATGTTAATTAAGGAGAAAAAATGGGCTACTAAACAGGACCAATTTTGCAGTCTCATGAGCAGGATCTTAATCTCATCCATTAATTTAGATGAAATTTCTTCTAAACTGGCTTAGAGAAAACTTTCAAGCCAAACTAGGTATAGCTATAATATTGTCATGTTTATGTCCTTTAACATAGATATTTGAAACACATTTAAGAGACGCCTATGTCAATTTTTAGTGGGTCTCTTTTTGAAGAGAGTCGTCTATTTGAATCAATCAGCTAGCTAGATTTTTTTTTTTTTTAACATGTCCACACAAGGCAAAGGAATGGAGAATTCGAACTAGTGATCTCTGCTGCGTGAAGGGTGGTCCACAGCCGATTGAACTACCCCTTGGGAACAGCTAGCTAGTTACTGATTAGAAACGGAAGATTAAAATAATTTTTTTTTTTTTTTTAGCTTTTTTAAATAAAAATAATAATAATAAACATTAGCATCGTTTTATTACGCTCCCAAATAACATCATTTTCAAAAAAATATATATATAAAAATTTAGCGGCATTTTTATTTAATTAAAAAAATAATTGTATTTCTTTTATTAATTTTTACGTAAGATTGTAAACTTAACTGCGTCGCTTAAAAAAAAAAAAAAAAAAACCCAGAATTTTCTTAATTCACCGGCGTTTATTTTTGTAAACACCGCCAATGCTTTTACTAGCGATTGAAAGAAGCAAGTACGAAACCAGGGCTAATTGTGAAACTTTTCCGGACGTATGGCCGATACATCGAGTTATTCTAGAAGTCCCTCTTGTGTTACTTCAAAAATAATATGTCTTATAAAATCATTATTTGATGAAAATACAATAATATTGATCAATCACAAACCCAATAGTGATTTTAAGAGGCACATCATTCTTAGAGGAACATGCACAAGAGTAACATAAAAATGACTTGTAGCATAATTACTTCGATACATCACCATTAATTTTTCCTTATGCCTCGTTTTCCAACACTAGAAAATGCCTATTAATTAGCATTCCTTGCGGCCTCGCTAAAATCATTTTTTGGTTATTTTGGTAATGCAATTTAATAAAAGTGACTAAAATCCCCCCTTCTCAGCCTCACCATTTTGACCTAAAATAAAATGTGAGTGAACAGTACTCACTATCTTTGGTAAGTACTTATTCACTTACCAAATGAATAAAAAATAATATAACTTTTCTCTCTCCTTCCATATTCTTTGAAAGAGTAAAAATAAAAAAATAAAGAAGTCTTTGAAAACTAATATTTAAATAGAATAGTGAAAGTAGAATATTAAAATAGTAAGACTGCTAAGTGCACTCTAAAAATATAAGTTGTTAAAATAGAAAAAAATATACTTTTAATCATTTGGTAAAACTGCTAAAAATGCTCAAGAGAGAATTGAATATCACTTTTTTAAAAGTTTAATGGTCTAAACATAAAAGTAGTGTAAGTTTGGGAATCAACCAAGTGTCTTTTCCCTATTAAATGTCATCCCAAAATGCTATATCAAAGTACTCTTGTAAACAAATTAATTAACATGGAAAGGGAAAACAATAGACATATCTTGTTTGACTTGAGCCAGCAACTCTATATATAATAGTACTGGATAGCTTTTTCTTATAGAGGAAGAAAAAAAATCTGGAAATTGATCGAAATGGGAAAAAAAAAATCTCACAACTTGGACTACATAATTTCGGTTGGTGATAGCACTAGAGCTTTTGAATTCTGGATTTAGCAATTAAGCTTTTGCGCTATGGAGGAAGAAAGAAAATAAATTTGCATGAGATCGAAGAAAGATATGAGTTTTTGGATGAAGAGAGATGAGAGAAATAAATTTACAGTATCCGGCGGCTGATCCATCGGCGATGGAGTAACGTGACAGCCATGCACCCCAGGTCAACGTCAGAAATATGTAAGTGATGGAGGTGTAAGGCAAGAAGTGGTAGTCCATACGCATTAATATATATATATATATATATATATATATATATGAGTGATGATAGAGAACATGGGCACGCTCGTGTTTTTTAATATTTTTTTAATTATAATATTAAAATAATATAATATTATATATATATATATATATAAATAATATAATTAAAAAAATATTAAAAAATACGGGCGTGATATCATCACTCTATATATATATTTCTCAATATCAACACATAAATAACTGATACGTACATTTTGATATATCACGTTCGTGGACTCATAATGTGAAAATCGCTAATTTGAATTCCCTTCTTCTATATATATATATATATATATATATATATATATATATATATTCTGTATTATTATTTCTCTATTAGTAAAGCTTATTTAACTTTTTTTAAAAAAAAAAAAGAAAAAGAAAAAAGAAATCATGGATACTACTTCTTGCCAGTAATTGTGGACAAATAAGGCTTCAAGACCAATCTCATCAAGGGTAGGTGAGGTACTGCACAGATCTCTAATCAAGTCGTAGAGATTGTGTAGGGGTGATTTTTCAAATCCTCTTATATATTATATTGAAAACATATATAAAAGGAATCTTACGGAAACAAGAGGAATGAATGGATATATATATATATATATATATATAGGACTCTTGTCCTCAAGTGGAGATCGGGATCATTTTCATCGGAAATCCAGCCTCTCTAGTCTATTTTAGATTAGAGAATACCCAGTTAATGATCAAGATCTCTTTAAAGAGATTTAAAGAGATTCTAAGGCCATAAATAGGACATATGTCCCATTAATAAAAAAAATAATAAAATATTATATATTTTTTAAAAAAATTATAAAAAATTAAGGGGTGGCTGATCACCCATTGGGGGTGGCCGGACCAACCCAGTTGGGGCTGAGGGTGGCCAGTCTAGGGTGGCCCAAGCCAACCTGGGGTGGCCGAAGTCACCCCATGACCCTTGGGGGTGGCCGGGCCAAATCTTAAAAAAAAAATTTGTTTGGCCCTTGGGGGTGGCCGGACCATCCCCAAGGGCCCTGGGGTGGCCCAAGCCACCCCAGACCGGCCGGCCTGGGGCCACCCCTAAACGATAGATATATATATATATATTAGTTTGGGTTTAGGGAGTAGCCGAACCACCCCATGGCACATGGGGTGGTCCGACTAGGGGCCATTGGGGTGGCTTGAGCTAAAATTGGGTGGTCCGGCCACTCCCTATGGCCAAGATGGGATGGCCAGCCACCTTTTTTTTATTATTATTAATTTATTTACTTTTTAAAAAAAAAATTTGTAATATTATTTTTTTATTATATTTTTTTAATGGGACATGTGTCTTATTTGTGGCGATAGAATTTCTAAGAAGAAATTTCAGTCATGAACTGGATATTTTTCAGTCCATTATAGATTGGAGAGGATCCTATTCCATTTTCACCCACCAAGTTTACATAGTCCAAATTTATTTATTTAAAGTAATTATGAGTATATATCTATGATAAAAATGTATTAAGGTTGATTTAAAATATGGACAGAAATTTACTCGATCAATACCCTCCTCCTTATGTTCATTTCTTTGTATGCATAATTCTTCGAAAATTTTAAGGTACATAATTAGGGGCTTAAAAATATTTTGAATCACATGCTCAAAGTTTTGATAACCCCACTATTGAAAAAAAAAAAAAAAAAAAAAATCCAAAGGAGAAGATGTGCCCACAAAATTTCCCAATTTAATTTCAATCTCACAAATTTTTCCAATTTTGTGGGCAATAATTAACCTCCTGATACAAACATGAGTTTAAATCAATGAAACAGATAGAGAGACGAACATATGTAATTGATAAAAAAGAATTTATAACAAACAATTAATCATTGATCTACAAATTAAGAGGATCGATCGATCGATGGCTTTCAGCTAGGGCTGTAAATGAAGAAAGCTACCCGTGAACCTACTCGGGCTCGGCCTGTGCGTGACTCGATTATTAAATCAGCCGCTCGTGGACACAAAATTAAACTCGATTATTAAACGATACATACCCATATAAAACCTAACTCGCTCGTTTAACGCTCGCGAACATACTCGTATAAGGGCTCGACTCGCTTATTAGCACCGCTTATATATATATATATATATATATATATATATATATATATATAGTGATAATATTTATACTTATAACATGATTAATTGATCATTAAATCACAATTTAAGTATTAATGTATTATCACTATAATTTATATGATTATATCACATGATCAATTGATGATAAATCATATGATTATATAATAACAAATTATACATATATAATATGATATAAGTCATAAATATACAAATTCATACTATTACAATAATTAAGTACCTAGAGACTTAGTTCTCATGTATGTTATAAACTTATAAGTCCATATATGTTATAAATTATAATTATACATATATATGCATATCGAATAATATAAAAAGAAAAGGTCTGGGATAGGGTTTTCTCACTTTCTCTCTAGCGCCACAACCTCAAGTAAGCCCTCTCCCATGGTGAGGGGAGGAGGGATGGCTGTTTGCTGCCTCCCTCCTCCCCCTCGCCTGCCCTTGCACCAGGTGTCAGTAGTTTACTTGATATTCCTGGCCCGGGTTGCTTCCTCCCTACCCTTTCTCTGCCGCCCATTCCTCTTTGTTCCGCTTTTGTCCTTGGTGAGGCTCTCTGGTTGTTTTCTGCTCCTTTCCTTTCTGTTTTTTTGCTGTGTTTTTGGTGTGATGTTTTTGTAGCCTTACATGTGTGCCACTCGATGTGGGTGTTGATTTTGGGGGTTTCTTTCAAACTCCTTCCAATTTTGTTTTGTATTCGCCACCGATCTCCTCCACCCGCTCTGCCACCCACCGTACGCTGCTGGGTCTTTCCTCGTGCCCCTCTAGCAATGAGCTTCAACGTCCCATGCTGCGATGGTTTTCCGGCCAGTTGGCGATCGGTTTCGCCACCCTCCGTCCACTGTTTTGGACCTTTTTTCGCGTCCCCACCGCGTTGAGCTTCGATCGTTCTCATCCGGTGTCGGTTTCCAGCGAGTGCACAATCAGCATCCACGTTGCGTGTGCCTGTTCCCGTTTGTTTTATTTTCCTTGTATTGTCTTTATTCATGTTTTTTCCTGTATGCATTTCATTTCTATTATTTGCTTGTAATAAGGCTCTACCTCTTTGGTTCGCCCACGTTTTATTTCGGTTTTCTTGCTTCTGTTTTGTAATAAGGCTTGGCCCCTCGATCTGCCTGCTTGAATGTGAACTGAACTTTGGTCCAAATCTTTTAGGTCGTGGATGTGAATTTTAGTCCAGACCTTCGAGTTGTGGACGTGAACTTCATCTTGGCTTTTGAGTCGATAAGGAATTTGCGCTACCTATGCATTGGATTGCGTCTATCTTATGCAGATTTGTTATTTAAACTAAAAACTAGTCATAGGTTAGCGGAGGTTTTAGGTGATGTTGTATCCTTATAGCTTCGGCTATAATTTGCATTTTCAGGGCTTTGTGCTCCTGCGATGTAAGAGCTTTATGCTCGTGATTATTATCAATGAAATTAGAATGTATTTCTTTAAAAAAAATATATATAAATATATAAAATCAATACTTAATCATATGATTCAATGGAAGTTTCATATTTTTTTTAAAATCATATAATTCAATGACAATTCAAATACTTAATAAAGTTAATTATATTATTCATGTACAATGATAATGTGATTCGTATAATATCAAATTAAATAATTGACATTGAATTAAAAAATGTATTACTTATAACCACAATTAAAATATTAATATATTATTATTATAATATATATATGATTATATCACACGATGAATTGATCATTAAATCATATGATTATAGTATAACTTGTATTCTTTACAAGATTTATATTTAATGACTTTTTTTTTTTTTAAGCATGCAAATTACTGTAAAATTGGGGTCAAATTGCATTTTATTGTATTGCATTGTAATTTTAAAACATTATGGGTATTAATGTCGTTTACATAAAATAAGGGGAAAACCTTATCTAGAGACTAACTCAAGCTGTCTCCCACTCCCCTTTTTCTTTTATTTATTTTTCCTCTTTTTTCTCCCTTTCTCCCTAAACTCACGCAACTACTCGGTCTACTCCCTTTCTCCTCCCTCCCCACGCGTCCCACCACACCACCCACTTCTATATTTTTCTATTTCTTTCCTCTTTTATGTCTCCTCTTTCTTTTCTTTTTCTTTCATTCTTTCTTATCTGCCCCTCCTTCCCCTTCACACGCCTCAGCGCCTCACTCCTTCCCTCCCTCTCTTCTTCTCATTCCTCACATGCACACTCATGGTGAAAGAAAGAGGAGATCTGGTAAGGATTCATAAAAAAATATTTATTTTTTTTAGTGTTTTTTATGTGCTTGATGATTTTTTTTTTTTTTTATGAGTTTTGTATGAATTTTTGACAATTATTTTGGTGAGTTTTGTTGCACACCCACGGTGAAAGAAAGAGAAAGAGGAGAAGTGGCGGTGAGTAAAGACTCATAAAAAAATTGATTTTTCTTTTTGTAGTGTTTGTGTAGAGCATTCCTTCTACAATCTGTAACGGCCGGGCGGGTGAGCGGTGAGCCGAGTACCCTATAAGGGGATCGGCTTGCCTATGAACCGAGCTCGAGCTCGGTCTTGGACAGGAAAGTGGGCTCGGCTTGCCTATGAACCGAGCTCGAGTTCAGTTTTGGACAAGAAAGTCTTCACGAGTCGAGTCAAACACAATTTTCTAAACCTGTCACGATCTCCTGCCTCTCAAAACCTTCATAATTGCAACCACCAAATCCTCCGTCGACTCAACTGCATCTGCTGCCCCTACACCAAACCCAGCTTACACTGCCTGGGTTCTCCAGGATAAACTTATCCTCAGTGCCATTCTCTCCACTCTGTCAGAGAATATTTTGGCCCATGTTGTTGGTCTCTCCACCTCCTGTAAGGTCTAGTCAACATTGGAGAAAATCTTCTCCTCTCAATCTCAGGCTCGTGTTATGCAGTCTCGATATCAGCTGGCCACCTTAAAAAAGGGTGCCTCCTCCATGGCTGATTATTTTCAGAAGGCTCAAACACTCGCTCACACTCTTGCTGCTATCAATGAACCACTGAAAGATTCAGAATTGGTGTCTTATCTGTTGGCGGGTCTTGGATCTGATTATGATCCTCTCATCACGTCAATCACTACTCGGATTAACCCGGTTTCACTGGATGAATTATTTGGTCATCTTCTCACCCATGAACAGAGACTTGACCACTCTCACTCAGTAGGTGATTTGTCCCTATCCAGCGTTAATGTTACTCAACGCAATAGCTCAACCTCCCACAAGTTTCAGCGTCCTTTCAACACTCAAGGAACAGGACGTGGCCGTGGTAGAGGACGCAACCGTGGATCTCCCCACCACTCTCAGCACTCCTCTACCCCTTCCCACTCTCATCGCCCTGTTTGTCAAGTCTGTTTCAAAGTTGGCCACACCGCTGCCAAGTGTTACCATCGCTTTGACCACTCCTACCAAGGTGACTCTGCCACCCCTGCTGCCCTCCTCACCAGTCACCAAGCGCCCTCTGATGTGAACTGGTACTATGATACAGCTTCCACTCACCATCTCACGAATGATCTCTCTAATCTTAACATACGTGCTGATGAGTATCGTGGCACGGATCAAATCCGTGTTGGAAATGGCTAAGGTTTGGATATTCTTCACACTGGTTTAGCTCGTTTTCCTACCACTAATCGCCACTTTTCTTTACACAATCTACTTCACGTTCCTCACATTCAAAAAAACCTCATTTCAGTCAATCAATTCACACATGATAACCAAGTTTTTCTTGAATTTCACCCAACTTTTTTTTGTGTCAAGGATCTTCGCACCCGGAAGCTCCTCCTCCACGGCCCGAGTAAAGGGGGCTTCTACCCTTGGCCCTCTCCGTCCTCTCCATCTCCTGGTTTTCCTGCTGCCTTTGTTGGTGAACGTGTGTCTCTTGACCAATGGCATCATCGCCTTGGTCATCCCGCTCCCTCTGTGGTGCGTCACATTTTGTCTAGACACAACCTTCCTACCTCCTCCGGGAAGCTTCAACAAGTCTGTCCAGCTTGTCAACAAGGCAAACTTCATAGATTGCATTTTGGTTCTTCCCCTTCTGTATCCAAAGATCCTTTGGATCTTCTTTTTCTTGATGTATGGGGCCCTGCTCCAACCTTATCATCTAACAATAAAAGATATTTCCTTTGCATTGTTGATGACTTTAGTAAATATTTGTGGATTTTTACTTTATCTTGTAAATCTGAAGTTACAGCTATCTTCCACAAATTCAAACTTCTAGTTGAGAACTTCTTCTCACGCACCATCAAAGTCGTGCAAACTGATGGTGGGGGTGAATTTATCCCCCTCCAAAAAATACTTGCATCAAGTGGCATCTCATATCGCCAAACCTGCCCTCACACTCACCATCAAAATGGGAGTGTGGAGCGGCGTCTCCGTCACATCGTTGACACTGGCCTAGCCTTACTCTCTCATGCACACGTTCCTTTTCGGTATTGGGATGATGCCTTTGACACTGCCTGCTATCTTATTAATAGGCGTCCTGCACCTACTAATGGTCATAAAACTCCTTTTGAGCTTCTCTTTAAAACATCTCCTGATTACAAACTTCTAAAAACCTTTGGGTGTGAGTGTTGGCCCTATCTTCGACCCTATCATTCTCACAAATTCTCCTACCGTTCCAAATCATGTGTCTTCTTAGGGTACAGCAAGCCTCACTGTGGCTACAAGTGTCTTGACGTTTCCTCTGGCCGTGTCTATATTGCTCGGCATGTCATTTTTCATGAAACCTTCTTCCCCTTCCAACACGTCTCCTCACCTACCACCTGCACTCCTCAACAACCTCCCAGCTTTCTTCCTTCCACTCTACGGCCCCCCCCTCATGTCCCCTCCTATGTTCCACCTTCACTTGCCCCTGAGTCTTTCCCCCCTCACCTGCCCACTACAGCAGCGGTTGCCTCCCCTGCCACAACTTCCATATCTTCCCCTATCTTAGCCACTGAGCCTTCTCCTTCCCTTGCTGCTCCCCATCGCACTCACCATATGACCACCCGCTCTCAATTGCAAATTTACAAACCCAAAGTTCGTACTGATGGCACTATTAAGTATCCACTCCCACGGGCTCTCACTGTTTCTTTGAGTTCTCTTGACAGTGAACCCACATGTTTCTCTGAAGCTGTTAAACATAATACTTGGCGCACTGCTATGGCCGATGAATTCAATGCCTTATTGCGGAACGGCACCTGGACGTTAGTTGATCCCCAACCATCCATGAATATAGTTGGCTGCAAGTGGGTGTTTCGCCTTAAGAGAAAGGCGGATGGCAGCATTGACCGGTATGAGGCACGCCTAGTTGCCAAGGGTTTTCACCAACAACCGGGTTTGGATTTTGGGGAAACTTACAGTCCAGTTATTAAACCTATTACCATTCGTGCCATCTTATCTCTTGCTGTCTCCTATGGTTGGCCCATCAAGCAAATTGACGTCAGTAATGCGTTCTTACATGGCTTCCTCACTGAAACTGTGCACATGGCTCAACCGCCTGGGTTTGTCCACTCTCAAAAGCCAAAGGCTGTGTGCCTCTTGAAGAAGGCTCTCAATGGCCTCAAACAGGCCCCTCGTGCCTGGTTCTCTCGCTTGAGTGGTTGGTTACTTGAGTTTGGTTTTACTGCCTCTAAAGCCGATAGCTCCCTGTTTCTCTATACCTATGCAGGTGTTCGATTGATGGCTCTGGTTTATGTGGACGACATCATCTTAACTGGTTCCTCTTTAGCTGCTTTGGATAACTTAATCTCACTTCTCTCGGTTGCTTTCCCCATCAAGGATTTGGGTGCCTTGAGCTATTTCTTGGGAGTTGAAGTTTCCCGCACAGCTACTGGTTTACACCTCTCCCAGCAGAGGTATATTTCTGATCTCCTCCAACGCACCAACATGACATTGGCTAGACCGGTCACTTCCCCCATGTCAGCCTCCACTTCTCTTAGTAAGTTTGATGGTCTCTCTCTAGCTGATCCCACCATGTACCGGAGCACTCACTACAAGAAAGTTGTTCATTAGGGGCGACTTATTAGGGGCGACTTTTTAGTCGCCCCTAATACTGAACTATTAGGGGCGACTTTGAAAGTCGTCCCTAATAGTTCAGTATTAGCGTCCACCTAATAGCCGACGCTAATAATGGGTCCAAAATTGCACTATTAGCGTCCACTTTATAGTGGACGCTAATAAGTCGACCCTAATACACGCGCGGGAATTATCCGAGGGGCGGGAAAAATTTAAGCGGCAAAAAAAAAACTTTTAGGGTCCATAATAGTCGACCCTAATAATTAACAAATAGCGTCCACTTAAGTGGACGCTATAAGCTGGGGAAAAAAAAAAAAATCACAAAAAAGTTCAATAGGGTCGACTCTAAAAGTCGACCCTAATGCTTATGTATTAGGGTCGACAAAAGTCGACCCTAAAGAGTCCGTAGTAAAATAAAAAAAAGTTAAAAAAATTAAAATAGATGACTAATAGCGTCCACTCTAAGTGGACGCTGAAGATACATCATTAGGGTCGACTCTAAAAGTCGACCCTAATGTGTATGTATTAGGGTCGACAAAAGTCGACCCTAAAGAGTCCGTAGTAAAATAAAAAAAATTAAAAAAATTAAAATAGATGACTAATAGCGTCCACTCTAAGTGGACGCTGAAGATACATCATTAGGGTCGACTCTAAAAGTCGACCCTAATACGTATTTATTAGGGTCGACAAAAGTCGACCCTAAAGAGTCCGTAGTAAAATAAAAAAAATTAAAAAAATTAAAATAGATGACTAATAGCGTCCACTCTAAGTGGACGCTGAAGATACATCATTAGGGTCGACTCTAAGAGTCGACCCTAATGTGTATGTATTAGGGTCGACAAAAGTCGACCCTAAAGAGTCCGTAGTAAAATAAAAAAAAGTTAAAAAAAAATAAAATAAATGACTAATAGCGTCCACTCTAAGTGGACGCTGAAGATACATCATTAGGGTCGACTCTAAAAGTCGACCCTAATGTGTATTTATTAGGGTCGACAAAAGTCGACCCTAAAGAGTCCGTAGTAAAATAAAAAAAAGTTAAAAAAATTAAAATAGATAACTAATAGCGTCCACTCTAAGTGGACGCTGAAGATACATCATTAGGGTCGACTCTAAAAGTCGACCCTAATGCGTATTTATTAGGGTCGACAAAAGTCGACCCTAAAGAGTCCGTAGTAAAATAAAAAAAAGTTAAAAAAATTAAAATAGATAACTAATAGCGTCCACTCTAAGTGGACGCTGAAGATACATCATTAGGGTCGACTCTAAAAGTCGACCCTAATGCGTATTTATTAGGGTCGACAAAAGTCGACCCTAAAGAGTCCGTAGTAAAATAAAAAAAAGTTAAAAAAATTAAAATAGATGACTAATACCGTCCACTCTAAGTGGACGCTGAAGATACATCATTAGGGTCGACTCTAAAAGTCGACCCTAATGCTTATGTATTAGGGTCGACTTTTGTCGACCCTAAAGAGTCCGTAGTAAAATAAAAAAAAATAATCCATCTGTTATTGCGATCGATCGCACACAATGTGCGATCGATCGCAGTAACAGAATGTTGAAATCCAATATTCGATTACTGCGATCGATCGTAACCATGGTGCGACCGATCGCAACAACAGAAAGTTGGAATCAAACTTTCTGTTACTGCGATCGATCGCACACAATCTTTCTGTTACTGCGATCGATCGCACATTGTGTGCGATCGATCGCAGTAACAGAAAGTTGGAATCAAACTTTCTGTTATTGCGATCGGTCGCACACAAGGTGCGATCGATCGCAGTAACAGAAAGTTTGATTCCAACTTTCTGTTATTGCAATCGACCGCACCCATGCAGAAAAGCTCAAATATATATATATATTTTATTGCTGCCCAATAACATCTACTAAAATTGTGTATATATATATCACTGCATTATTTAAAATTTTGAAATAAAGTGACACAATATGCACCGTCGATTCCATCCTCCTAAAGAAAGATTTTAAATTGTATATATTTGCCATTTGGTTAGTTGTTACATATGGACTAATTTGAAGAGTTAATTCTCATTTCATAATTCATATTAAATTTTACAGATCTAATAGTGTATATATATTATATGATGAATATATTGATACCTTATGGAAAGATTTTACACTGTTAAATATAACAAAATAAAATCTAAACCGTAAAATAATTCATCTCAGTTTTAAGTGAAAATATATTGATACCTTGCAATTCAAAAACCATCTATGATGTGCAAATACGGGGTCATTCCCATAAGAAAACACAAAAGCAAGTCAAAAGAAACAAAACTAAAGACAAATAAAAAGATTAACTTAAAACATACTAAACAAAATAAAAAGGGTAAACTATGGGGTGCCTCCCATGAGCGCTAAGTTTAATGTCTTCAGCCAGACGATAGTCCCTGCTTACTGTTGTCTAGAAGATGATGCTCCTGCAGATGGTGGTGGCAACCGGTTGACAATGGACTGCATCAATTCTTCTAAGGCGCCTAGGCGTTTGTCCATTGATTCGTAATTTTTCCGAGCCTCCTTTCTTTGGCCAGCCAACTCTCTCCGAAGGCCCGCTATTTCTTCACTAACTGAGCGGTTTCGTGCTTCACGAAAAATTCTCGGGGCCTCCTCCTCAGCTGCCTCTGAATCAACTATTGGTTCATCTTCGGCCATTGGCTCGGCCTCATACTCTTCCGCAGCAGCTGCTGGTGCTGGAGCTACCTGGGGCATGTGGGAGAGGCTCTTGTTCCATTGGCGAATGCCAAATATGGGAGTAGTAGTGACTGGTTCATCAGCTGCGGTACCCTTGACGCCTTTCTTCCGGAGGATGTAGGAGATTAAGTATGGGAAAGGCAACCCCCATGAATGTGTGGACCCCGCTCCTCCAACGTGCACCCCATTCCAAAATTTGTAAATTTGCCTCCAAATTATGTCGGGAATGGAGTACCAAGCACCTTTATGGAAGGCGTAGAGTGCTTGAAGAAATTGATCCCGCCTCTGACTTTTGTGCCCCAAGGGAAACGCATTACGGTGTAATACGGAGTCCACAAACCAAAGCCGTTGAGGTAGCTTTGATCGGCTGGCGGCATTATGGTGGGCATCGGCATACATCCCTTCGCACATGTCGTCAATAATTTCCGCCACGTAGAAGCTGTCCGGTTGGTCAGCAAGTTGTGCGGCTTCTGGAGGTTGCTCATCATTGCATTGAAGGGCAGCAGCAATGTCGGCCCGTGTTATGTCAATAGCTTTGCCTTGCACTTTCGAAGAGAGGGCAGCTATGTTCCTGCAGTCATGATATAGGTGGACATAAAACTCGATCACCAATTTTCTGTAAGCAGTGGGGGTGACCGGCTTGAAAAGCTTCTTTAGCCCCCGTCGCTTGAACTCGGCGACCGCCCATTGAGTCCCCTCAAGATTTTCAAAGTCTTCGCGAATGGCGAAAGTGGTCTCAAATAGCAGCTCCCGTTCCTCAAAAGTGGGCGGGGGAGAAGTGGCTCGGGTATCAGACCCTCGGGAGGACGAAGCTCGAGTTCTTGGCATGATGAGCGTGATTGGGGACTTTTGTCGAACACCTGGCGTGCACTAGAGATAGGCAAAATTGCAAAACAACACAACTTCGCTCAAAACCCCCTGCAAAAACATCCAAACCCAACCACAACAAAGCAATGTGGGTGGATGAACACCCACAATTGCAGAAATATGAGAAAAAAAAAAATCTCGTGAAGGTGCTCGTGGTTGGGGTGTTGATGGGAATGGGGAATGGGGTGTAAAGTACTAGAGGTGGTGAAAACGTACCTGGTATGGTTGCCGGAGAAGACAACCGTGTGGTGGTTGTGTGGTAGAAGTGATTGGCAATGGTGGACGAATTAGTTGTGCCGGAGGTGCGTGGACCAAGCGTTGGAGAGGTGTACGGCGCAGTGGGGAGAAGGAAATTTTTGTGGGGGTGGGGGGAAAGTGACCTAAAATAGGTCACGTGGTGTGCTGTCCGAGTGCGATCGATCGCACACCTAGTGCGATCGATCGCACTTGGCCAAGGATCCGCGTGTTTGATTCTGTGATTGCGATCGATCGCACACCTAGTGCGATCGATCGCACTTGGCCAAGGATCCGCGTGTTTGATTCTGTGATTGCGATCGATCGCACCCAATGTGCGATCGATCGCAATCACAGAATCACCATACATACATACATATATATATATATTTATATTTTATGCAATTATTATTTTTTTTAATTTTTATTGCATAATGTACAACAACTTCGATTATGATATGATCAAATGTGAGATCAAACTTGAAACAATTGAAATTGAATGTTTGATTAGACATCCAATTGGTCCAACCTAGTGCATTCGTAAGATCGATCGTGATAACATCAAATAATCGAACAAAATTCAAACAAATTAAATGTTCGATCGAACATTTAATTGAACTCTAAGCATTTTCTATTATATTAGTGCATTACTTAAATTGATCGGGATACAATCAATAAAACTTGACATGATTAAATGATCGATCAAACATCCGGTCGATCCTAATGAATTAGTTCGATTGATCGCGATATGATTAAATGATCGATCAAACATCCGGTCGATCCTAATGAATTAGTTCGATTGATCGCGATATGATTAAATGATCGATCAAACATCCGGTCGATCCTAATGAATTAGTTCGATTGATCGCGATATGATTAAATGATCGATCAAACATCCGGTCGATCCTAATGAATTAGTTCGATTGATCGCGATATGATTAAATGATCGATCAAACATCCGGTCGATCCTAATGAATTAGTTCGATTGATCGCGATATGATTAAATGATCGATCAAACATCCGGTCGATCCTAATGAATTAGTTCGATTGATCGCGATATGATTAAATGATCGATCAAACATCCGGTCGATCCTAATGAATTAGTTCGATTGATCGCACGGATATCCTATTAGTGTTATAATTTATTTACTTCATTTTTGATCTATCAAACATCCGATCCGATCGATCCTAATAAACATACAAATTAGTGTCATATTTATTTACTTCATTTTTTATTCTTTTTCACTTCTCTCATTCTATAATTCTAGTGCAATTTTTTCTTTTCTTTTTGAATTTCCCTTTATTGACAAATCAGGGCATCTGTCTCCAACACTAATCTAATATTCAACTGTCCACGTATCAGGCCATTTTTTTATTTTTTTTTTAACAAAAATTTAAAAACAATAACAAAATATCTCAATATATAAAATACTAAAACCTTAATTTTATATTATATTACAACCAAAGCAAAAAAATAAAACACACACACACACATTTTAAAAAATATTAAAATTTAGAGCATCTCCAGTAGTATTTTTAAACTAGCTTTTTAGTTAAATTTAGCTATTTTGTTAACTTTTCTTGCTCCAATAGACACTGTAAAATAGAAGATTTTCCTATTACTGCTACAATGAACTTTCAAGAGCATCTTCAGCAGTAAGATGTATTCTACCTAGTCAAAGCACAATTCTATATTTTAGCTACTAATTTTTTAATACCAACTCCATATTCTTTATTTTATTAAATATTATTTTTTAATCTTTTTTTTTTTTTTTTATTCGGGATTGCTTTTGCATCATCTTGTAAATTGCAATAGAATTGATTCACGTAGGATATCCGTGTGTTATTTTTATTAAATGTTTTTTGGAAGAAATAATAAATAATTAATCATTGTAGTTTACCTAAATTACAAATTTCTTCATATCGTATTAAAGTAACCGTACATTTGATTTTACTTTGTTAAAAGAATAGGGGTATTATAAAAATATAACAAAATAAGTAGACTTTTTGATACAATTTGATAGTTTGACAGGCTACTGTAGTTATTTATATTTTTTTCTTTTTTTTTTTTGTAAATAAAATACCCCAAATATTTAGTTGCACAAAAAAGTTTACCAATAGCTTTTTTGTGAACTAAATTTTGCTGAACTAAAAGTGGTATCTGTCTAAAATTTTGCTGAACTAAAAGAATTTCAGAATTGTCTGAAAGTGGCGGGGGTTCTAAAATTTTGGGCACTGTTTATTGTCTGAAGACCTCCCGCGCGCCACTTTTAGTTCCCCACTCTCACGCTAGCTGTCTCTCACTCTCACTCTCACTCTCACGCTGTCTCTCAATCTCACTCTCTCACTCTCTCGAGCTCACTCTCACTCTCTCCCTCCCTCTCTCTCGAGCTCTCTCTCTCTCTCACTCACTCCACGCAAGTTTCTCTCTCTCCGGCAGCTGTTTCCGGCGCACCTCTCTCACTGCCAGCTCTCACTCCAGTGTTCATCAACTCTCTTGTAGCTCTCTCAGGTATGAGTTTCTCCTAAACCCTTGCAAACCTTAAATGCCTCTCAATCACTCAATAATATCCATGAATTGTGATTTGAAGAAATGGGTAAAGAAAAGGAGCAAGAATGGGTAAAGAAAGTTATCACAATTCTTATAAATTCACACTCTAATAGCTCAAGAATGGGTTAATAATGAATTAGTTTCACAATATTTCTTTACCCATTCTCAAATGAATTAGTTTCACAATATTGCTTCATTTATCATGAAATTGCTTGTAAATGCAAACTCTAATAGCTCAAGAATGGGTAAATAATGAATTAGTTTCACAATATTGCTTCATTTCTCATGAAATTGCTTGTAAATTCAAACTCTAATAGAGGTTCTAGATGGTACGTTTGATTGTCTACTTGTTGCTTTTTACACCATCTTATATTGCTTCATTTCTCATGAACCTCTATATACATTTAATTGGAAGATAGATAGTGGACTATTGGACTTATAGTGGTTGGTTGGTTGATTGTGATAATTTGCACAAATGTTGTGAGATCTTGGATGTTATTTCGTGCTTAAAATTTGAAATTATTGATATTCATTGATGTAAAAAATTATTGATAATTTACTTAAGAAATACAATTTTCATTTCATTTAGGCTAACTTGGTAGTGTTCATCAACCAATAAATCCTTGGTAACAAAGAAACGAAAATTAAGGATCGATGGAAATGTCATATCAACTTGGTGGGATGAGAGTGTAGTTTTAGTATTTCTTAAGTAAATAATATTAATAAACTTTTACAACTCACAAAGATGAAGCAGAAACTTTAAAGCGGCCAACTTATATCAATGTTAGATGACCTTTCATTTAAAAATTGGATGTTAGATGACCTTTCATTTATTGGGCATATATGTTAGATGACCTTTCATTTAGAAAATTAAAAAAAAAATCACTTAAATGAAGCTTTTTTTTTTTGTATAAGCTCCTCTGCTACCTCCATTGCCTTTTAGAAATTAGGTGGGTTCGTTTATCTCAACTTATAGAATGTTGTGACAAATTGATGTTTCATATCACAAGTAGAAAATAAAGAATAAAATAAGTTCATAAAACATACTAAGATTTACATTATTCGTCTTAACAAACTTATATTCATGGACGAAAATAATAAGAAACTTAAAAGAGTTGTATATCCCTACGAGAATTTTGAAGGCAGTCAAAAGAATCACAAAAGGAAAAAAGCAAAGTTACTACTTGGGTATTAGAGGACCCTTTAATCTTTATGTACCATGAGAGAGTCCAATTCCCCCCTTTTCTCATTACACAAACAGTCTTTATGTGGCTTTGATTCTTATACACTAGACATGCCCCAACATCATCTTTTTCTTATCTTTCCCCAATAGAAAGATTCTATCTCTCTCTCTCTCTCTCTAGGGTTTGAATCACAAGCCAAACAGGGAGCCACCATGGTGTGCATGTGAAGTTATCACTAGGGATCTTGGTCACCCCTCCTGTTACTTGAGCAAATTACAAAAAGGGTTTGCTTTTCCTATTTTGAAAGATTTGAGTTTAAGATATTACTTTCCACCCTTTTATATATTGGGGAAATTAAGAAGAATCATGACAAGCGTTCGATTGAGTTTTGGGATGTAGCTAGTGGCTACAATCTCCTATCCAGATTGCAGTCCATAGCTATTGTGAGAGGCCCCTAATACCCAATAAATGAAAGGCAATGGAGGTAGCAGAGGAGCTTAGGGCCAAGGCCAAGCAGGAATTGGATGGCTTTGAGAAGTATGGTGAGAGTGTGGTACCTCTTTACAGCTTTGTGGATTATGCTGCTGGTAGAGGTTTTAGTGTTGGTGGTGCAAGTTAATGGATAGAATTATGGCCAATGATTCTGGTTTAGATGAGGAGTCCAAGAGCTTTGTGGTAGCTCTTGGAGAAACGATACTATCGGAATTGCATAGGAGAGAGAGGCTCAAAAGCGGGATCTACGAAAGCATTCTATTTTAGGCAATTGTTTGCTTGAAGAGGACTCAACAATTCTTAAGAGCACACCATACTCTATGTCCTTAGCTGATGTTGGATTAAGTCCCATGATTTCTTTTTCGTATGAGTATGTTTTTTTTTTTTTTTTCTAAAGTGTTAACTAAACCGGAGGAAATGGAATTGGATGAAATTAATCTTTGCAATTTTTCTCTTCTCAAACACATCTGTTAGATGACCTTTGATTATATATTTATTTTTCTCTTCTCAAACACATCAAATAATTGAACTGGATTTTGATTAATTTTATGAAATTAATCTTTTGTATAAATAAAGGTTATTGCATATATGTTAGATGACCTTTCATTTAGAAATCATGGCCCTAATATGCATTACAACTTCTTCTTCTTCTTGTTTTCTTCCCTAATCAATACGATTAAAATTCAAAAATAAGGTCCTCTATTTGTGTATAAGGTCCTCTATGTCTGGTGTATAAGGTCCTCTATTTGTGTCCACAGAAGCAGGAAGATGTTCTGCAAACGCCTATCTGCGATCGATCGCATCAGGCCTGCGATCGATCGCAGGGTACTCTGTTTCTCAATTTCAGCTTCTGATCCTGCGATCGATCGCAGCATCAGTAGGTTCCTCACATTGGGTGTCCGATCCTGCGATCGATCCTGCGATCGATCCTGCGATCGATCGCAGCATCAGTAGGTTCCTCACATTGGGTGTCTGGTACTGCGATCGATCCTGCGATCGATCGCAGCATCAGTAGGTTCCTCACATTGGGTGTCTGGTACTGCGATCGATCGCAGGATCGATCGCAGCATCAGTAGGTTCCTCACATTGGGTGTCTGGTACTGCGATCGATCATGCGATCGATCGCAGTTTGCTCTGATTCCGATTAGTTAAGTTTAATGGATTAAAGTAAAGTTTAATGGATTAATGGATTAAAATAAAGTAAAGTTTATTGGAACTTTGCTCATGTAATTGCTAATATTAGGCTTTAAAATTAGGGTTAAATACGAAAGTGGCCCATGTGTTTTTGAGTTTTTAAAAATGGTAAAATTAGTCCTTGTATTTTTTGACACTTTAAAATCAATCTTTCTATGTATTTTCGTTAGTGGGCCATTTGTCACGTGTCAAAAAAATCAATTGGTCAAATCACGTTGTGTTATGTGTACTATCTCCGCATAATCATTTCCCGACAATAATCAAATACTTCCAAATCAATTTTTCATCTTGTCCCTAGCTCCACATGGATGGGTTTCTTTCACACCTAACCCATCCTCGTTGCCCTAGCATTGCCATTCTTCCCATATTTAGTCAATTTAATCTTACAAATCAAATATTATATTTGTGGACTTATGTTGACTCCACATAAATCAATGGTGGACTACATAAGTCTAATAGTTGATCTCTTGAGTGTGTAAGAGAATATAAGCCAAATATCAAAAACTTATTGACCGCTAACATTTCTCTAAAAAATGTAAAACTGTCATTGAGCTAAACTAGTAAATAAATTACAAATAAAAATTTGTTCTAAACTAGTAACCCACTTCTAGAATATTTTGTTAGGTAACATCGCATTGAGCTAGCATCATTTCGTATATATTTGTTCTAAACTAGTAACCCACTTCTAGAATTCTCTCATTACTCATGCTCCTTTTAAACTTTCCCTCTCTTAATATTTGAGAACAGACCTCCCATTTAATTCTATTAATTCAATTCTTAAGAATCTGATCTTCTAATTCCCTTGTGTGCGTACATGTACGTAACGAATAACCTTTAATAGGGACATCAATATGGATAGGAGTTGGATGCGGGAAAGTACGCGATGTTCAGAGCGATTTCAAAAAGGTGTGGAAGAATTCATGGGAATGGCAGTTAAATCAGTTGATTCACGTGATATGACAAAGTGTCCATGCCGTGATTGTGCAAATCGATATTATTCTCATATTAGCGAGGTGAAGGGTCACTTGTATATGAATGGATTTACTCCGACATACACTAGATGGATATTTCACGGGGAAGATCATTTTAGGGAAAACACTTCTACAAACATGCACACACATACAAGTGAAATGATGGAGGAGGTTGATGCAGTTGAAGAATTGTTAGACGATGTATGTATGGGGACATTTGTTGATGCTAACATCGGAGAATCCTCTACTTCACAGGGCCCCACAACTGATAATCACGAACAAACAAGCTCCTTCTACCAATTTTGGGAAGATGGTTTACGAGAACTTTATCCAGGCTGCAAGAAATTTACACGAATTGCTTTTATACTGAAGATGCTTCATATAAAGGCGTTCTGCAACATGAGTAACAAGGCGTTTGATATGATGATTGACTTGATAAAGACGGCCCTCCCAGATGGAGAGACACGCATGCAAGAATGCAAGAATGGTTGTGTGCTTTTTTGGAAAGAACATGCAGACAAAGTGGTATGCCCAAAGTGCAACAATTCAAGATGGATTGATGGCAAAGGCAGAAAAAGTAATATTCCTCAAAAGGTCTTACGGTATTTCCCAATAAAATCGAGGTTACAACGGTTGTTTATGACAAAAGAAATGGCCAAGGAAATGCGGTGGCACAAAGAAGGTCGAGAAGATGATGGCAATACTCTCAGACACCCCGCCGATTCTATTGTATGGAAAGAGTTTGATAAAAGACATGAGTGGTTTGCAAGTGATTCCCGCAACGTGCGGCTTGGCTTAGCAAGTGATGGTTTCAACCCATATGGTAATATGAGTACAACATATAGCATATGGGCAGTAATGTTAACGGTGTACAATCTCCCTCCGTGGATGTGTATGAAGAGTCCAAATTTGATGTTGCCCCTTATTATCCCAGGGCCTTCAGATCCTGGAAAGAATATTGATGTATATTTGCGGCCATTGGTTGATGACTTGAAAGATTTATGGAATGAAGGCATACGCGTGTACGATGCATCAAAGAAAGAGACATTTCAATTGCATGCGACATTACTATGGACTATAAATGATTTTCCTGCATATGGAAAATTATCTGGGTGGTCTACAATTGGAAAGCTTGCATGTCCAGTATGTAATAAGGATACATCGTTCAGGTATTTGAAGTATGGGCATAAGGTGTGCTTCATGTGTCATCGTCGGTGGCTTCCTCAAGAGCATCCATGGCGCAAAAGAGGAGATTTGTTCGATGGTACAGAGGAGCATAGATTGCAACCTGAAGAATTGTCTGAAAGTCAATTGTTGAAACAGCTAAGAGATGCTGAGGGTTTGCAATTTCGAAAAACAAGCGGGAGAAAGAGAAAGAACACAGATGTTGTGTTGAATTGGAAGAAGAGAAGTATTTTCTTTGAGTTGCCTTACTGGTCAAGCTTGAAACTACGTCATAATTTAGATGTAATGCATATTGAGAAGAACATATGTGAAAGTATCTTAGGTACGTTGATGAATATCGATGGGAAGACCAAGGACACAGTCAAGGCACGAAGAGATTTACAGTTGATGGGTATACGTAAAGAATTGCATGTGCATTCAAATGGTGAAACTTATAGGATGCCACTTGCGAAGTACACCTTGACAAGAGATGAGAAGAAGAGTTTATGTGAGTGGTTGAAAGGTGTTAAATTTCCTGACGGGTATGCATCTAACATTGGTCGATGTGTGAACAAGCTTCCTGGTAAAATTTCGGGTATGAAAAGCCACGATTGTCATGTCTTCTTACAGCGCTTGCTTCCTGTTGCAATTCGAAATTTCTCTACGTCGGAAATACGAACAACATTGACCGAGTTCAGTACATTTTTTACGCAGTTATGTGCACGGACGTTGAAAGTTGATATCCTAAAACAAATGAAAGTCGACATTGTAACAATTTTATGCAAAATGGAAAAAATATTTCCGCCAGCTTTTTTTGATGTTATGATCCATCTAGCACTTCATTTACCTCGGGAGGCCGAGCTTGCTGGTCCCGTACAAAACCGTTGGATGTATCCGTTCGAAAGAGAACTTGGAAGATATAAGAAGTGGACGCGTAACAAAGCGCGTCCAGAGGGGTCTATTGTCGAGTGTTACTTAGCTGAGGAGAGCTTGACCTTCTGTTCCAGGTACCTTCGGGGGATTGAGACAAGATGGAACCGTGAACGGAGAAATGTTGACGTTGATGTTGTAGAATTGAGCCAGCACTTGGATGTGTTCTCCCAACGAGTTCGGCCGTTAGGAGCAGCTAAATTAGTAACACTGGATGCTAATGATTTTGCTAGGGCACGATGGTATGTGCTTACCAATTGTAACGAAACGGCCTCATATTTGGAGTAAGTTTAGTAATGGCCTTTGTGTTTTACTTGTTACGACATGTTATAATTGTAGGGTTGATGATCATTTACCAATACGTTTATTTTTCATGCAGTGAACATTATAATATGATCAAAAGAGAAGGCGGCCGTGACATTGATAAAAAGCATGAAGCTAACTTTGAACGTTGGTTCCATAAACGTTTATACAATAGTGGGCGTACTGCAGCCAATGACTCAAAACACTTATATGATCTTGCATGTGGGCCTGATCATCATGTTCATTCGTATAGAGGTTGCATCGTGAATGGGGTTAGGTATCACACAAAAGAATGTGCAGAAACTCGTACTACTCAGAACAGTGGTGTTTCTGTTTCAGGTGAGGACGAAACCTCAATAACGGAGTATTATGGTGAGTTAAAAAATATTCTAGAGTTACGTTACCCTGGCCAAAATCTCGTGTACTTGTTTGAGTGTGATTGGTGGGACACTGGGAGTGCAACAGGAGTACGAATGGACCAAGGCTTCACGATTGTGAATACTTCTCGTAAATGGTGTGAATCCGACCCGTTCATCTTAGCATGTCAAGCTTAGCAAGTGTTTTACTTGGATGATCCCAAATTGGGTGGTAATTGGAAAGTGGTGCAGAAGTGGATCAATAGAGACATCTATGATATTCCAACAGTACAAAAGGGAGATAATACAGAAGATGACCAAAGACTCAGTGATGACGTATACCAGGAAGGTGAATGTGTTGGGGGTAATATGGTCTTTGTTGATGAAGCGAATGTTGAAGCCTCCACTCAATTACGTAGAGATGATGCGACAATAGCAATTGACGAATTATATATTCAACTTGATGCAAGCATGTTTGCCAACGATAACTTGCCAGACGAGGACCATTATACAAACTTTGATGAGGAAGAGGAGTTATGTAGCGACAACGATATAGACTCTGAACACGAAGAGGACTCTGAACACGAACAATCATCTTCAAGTAACAGTGCTACAGATTCTGAATATGAATCTGATGATGAAATGTGTTGAACACATAAGCTCAAATTTGGTGTAAGTACAAAGTGTATTAGCATATTTAATGAAATTGATGCTCTCTCTCTCTCTCTCTATATATATATATATATATATATATATATATATATATATATATATATTGTGGTGTTTTTATTTTTATTTTTTACTAGCATGATTATTGTATGTTTGTCAAAAATATTGAACATGCTATATGGTTATAAATTGACTAATATAATTTTGTGGTTTTTGACTTGTTAGCAGATTGATCATAACAATGACAACAACAGGACGCAAACGTGTTCCAGCAGCACGAGGCCGAGGCCGAGGCCAAGGTCAAGGCCAGGGCCTTATTGACGAGCATGAGAATCCGACTCTCAATTCTGGGTTTGGTGATACAGATATGCATGTGTCGCCCTCGCCCCCCCTCCTCCTCGAGTCAGTGGATGGGCATCCTTCGCATGAGTCTAATAATCCTATTCACTCAGTGGCAGGATTGGATTCACAGGGAGCCGCCCCTACTGCATCTTGTAAGTTCATGAATTTTATATTTATGAACTGTTATTTTTGTATTATTTTGGTTTGTTATAGACATTTGACAATATACTTTTCCAAATATAACTTACTACGTTACCATGTTTTGCATAACAGCTACCACGTCTGTCAGAAGTGTAAGGGGTAAGGCCAAGTGTAAGAAGTTGAGTGACCATGTACTTAAGCATGGTCCCGTAGTGCTAAACATCCCAAATAGACACCGGGCACCTGTAGGCGAGAATGCATCATGGTTTGCAAGCAAGATTGGGGAGATTATTCGTAACATGTGCGAACTCCATCACGGTGAATGGAAAAAGGTCCCAGCTGAAGAAAAGAGCAAGTTGTTGTTTCATGTTCAGGTATGAATATCAATGTAATGTTTAATAATATGTTTCGTATGGAAAATTAATGTGACACATTTTTTACCATTGTTTTCTTATCTATTATGTATCAGTCAAACTTCGCACTGAATATGGAACGATACGAGCACATCAAAGCTGTTGAAAATAAATTGGGTCGTGCATATGCTAGGCTTCGTTCGAACTTGTATAGGGATCATTACAAGAAATATTTTGACGGCATTGATAAAGACGATGATGAGGGGATTGCCAGGGCTAAGGCTATTGGGAGGGAAAACGTGCCAGCAGGGTATGGTCCTCAACAGTGGAACCTAATATGTGACTCATTTGATGACGGTAAATGGAAGGTAAATATATATTATTATACTGATTAGAATATTCAAATTGATATAATTTGCATGCACTTGAGGACATTTTATGAATAATTGTGTTTTTTTTTTCTTTCCAAATTTCATAGAAAAAGTCTGAACGAAATACCCTAAACAGAAGCAAATTGGAAACAAATCACACAGCTGGGACTTGTTCATTTGTCAATGTCATTTACAAAAAGGTAAGTATCTCGTACCATAATTTAATGAAAGTAACGTTATTTAGTGTAAACTTTGATTATATGTATTATGTGTAGGAACAAGAAACAAAAGTGAAGCCTAATCCTGTTGAACTGTATGAGGTTACCCATACAAGAAAAAAGGATAAACAGTTTGTGAACGACAAATGCAAAAGTCTATATGTAAGTAATTGTTTACGGTCCGATCATTAAGTTGATTAGTGAAGAACATGAATAGTAAACTTGCATGAAGTATATGTTAAACTAAGGCCAACTATGACTTGTGCAGCTTCAAATGCAAGAATTAACAACCAGTGAGGGCTTAGAGGAAGGCAATGTGGAGGGAACAAGTGTGGATGACCGAATGCAAGAAATAGTCACACAAGTACTAGGGGGCCGACGAACTGGGCACGTTAGAGGAATGGGATGCGGTCTTATTCCTACCCCTTTAAGAACTTCATCTCAAGCGTTCACCCAGTTCGACAACCACGATGAGTGTAGGAAAAGACAAGAAGATACTCAAAGCGAGCTTCAACAGACTAGAATTGAACTTCATCAGTACAGAGAGAATTTGCAAGCCAACGTTGAGGAAACGAACAAATTAAAAGCCACTGTTGAGTTCTTAATGTCACGTATTGGAGGGTTAGTGAAACTTTACCTATGCATTAATTTTACAAAAACACACATACTAAGTAATCGTTAAAAAGCTTATTGATCATTATATGAAATTTTATTCTATTAGGTCTGGAGGGAGCTTGCTTGGAGGTGCATCAAGTGAAGCCAACAATTGAGGGAGCTTTGGAATAACTTTATTTAGGATGTACTCTTTGATAGCATGTATTTGTGATATATTTTTTGATACTATGTATTTGGATAGTTGTTGGTACTTTCTATTTGCTAATGTGTATTTGACTATTTGTTGATCGTGATCTGTTTGGTAATGTATATCTGTTGGTACTTTTTATTTGGTTTATATTATATTAAGATATTCGCAAAATTTTTGGTTCAACAACTTTTGAGTTAGTAAATCTCCCTTGACATGGTTATCAAGGTTAAAGAACTTTGAGTAAACAATGCAAGGGAGTAATAATATCTTTCTAAATTTTATTTTTAAGTGTATGCAGGATGACAAGAGTACAAGAAAGTTAAACCGCCCAAGCAGGTTCTCGCTTTAATATATTTCATGAAGAAACACATTTTTAGTATCTCTTTCTCTATCATTTTGGGTTTCATTTTCATTGTCTTTGATATTATATATTGGTTCATTGTGGTAGATTACTCAAATTGCTTATGAGGATGAATTGGCAAGGAAGAGAATGCAGATAAGTACTTTATTTTGGGTTTTGGAATTTTGCTGCCCATGAATTGTAAAAAAAATATTTAATAGTTTTTTCCCTTGACAGGTTTGGTTAATGGGGCAGTTCTCACATATTTTTTATGATTTTGATGAGGTTAGTCATTTTGAGTTATGTTTCTTGTGGGCATTTAGATTAGTTTGATTATTTCATATATTAATTGATTCATCAAAGAATGTTGTTGTGTACTTAAACATAAATGCAATGTTTCTTATAGAGGTACTCTACGTGCATTTTATTTGCCCATGCATGGAGTTATGTTTCTCCGGATAAGTTTTCCTGCTGAATTCTTTTAGTGTTGGTTTCTTCATAGTGAACTTTTTTTTTTGGCCTCAATCTTGTTAGGCGCACAATGCTTATCGTGGTGTTGGCATTGTCAAATTGATGGGCCGTAGCAGTAGATATATAGCTATGCATGCATCCCTAGCTAGTGGACAAATTGACATATGTTTGATTCATGAGGTACTTATTACTAGCAATTAATTGGATAGTTATCTTTGTGAGCTGTTACTGATTCTACTGATATGCACATCTAAGGTATCTTTTAATTTGCACGGGCCTCATGGTGTTTTGAGTCATCTGAAATACCTGATTGAGACAAAGGGTTCGGCTGTTATTTGTGTCGCAGAGGGAGCACGGCAGGTGAGTTACGTAAGGAATTCATATTTTCGCTTTTGGGTTGAATACTATTAATTGATCAGGAGATTTTAATTGTGCAGTTCTTTTTTGGCTTCATGAAATACTGTGAAAAACTGCCTGTGTTCATTTCATTGCATTGCATAGATCTTATAACTTCTTCATTATATTTTTCCCCAAGATGAAGAGTAAAATTCAGTATGTTATTGTTTTTTGATGCAGAATTTTATTCAGAAAACTAATGCTAAAGATGCGTTTGGGAACAATGTATTTGGAGATTTCGGTGTCCACATTCAACAAGAGGTTGGTGGTTGTATTTTGACTAATTTCATGTGGTCTTCATCTCTCCATGACTCTTGAGACAAGTTAAGTGGGTTGATAAATAATGAGCTGACTAAAAGTCTAATTTTTAACATCATTGATATGTGTTGCATGGATAAGAATGGACTGCACTTTGGCGTTTTAGTTGTCATTTGTCAGAGTTACAAATATGATATATTTTAAGCCATCAAGATCTTACTCTATTAGTGACTCTTTTTGCTAAGACTAGTCAGTTGCTTTTTTGATGTTCTTTGTGTGAATTGAGAATCACTTGAACTGGAAATCATTAGAAAACGTACTGATGCTGCGATCGATCGCACTCCCAAGTGCGATCGATCCCAAAATTTCGAAAACCTACTGATGCTGCGATCGATCGCACTTGAGTGCGATCGATCGCAGCATCAGTAGGTTTTCGGAAAATTGCGATCGATCTCACTCCAAGTGCGATCGATCTCCAAATTCCGAAAACCTACTAATGCTGCGATCGATCGCACTCCAAGTGCGATCGATCGCAGCATCAGTAGGTTTTCGGAAAATTGCGATCGATCTCAGTCCAAGTGCGATCGATCTCCAAATTTTGAAAACCTACTGATGATGCGATCGATCGCACACTTGTGTGCGATCGATCGCAGTTTTTTTTTTTTTTTTTTTTAGGGACCATTAGGGTCGACAATTGTCGACCCTAATAGTCAACTAATCAGCGTCTACTTCAAAGTGGACGCTGATAGTCAATTTTTTTTTAATATTTTTGGACCATTAGCGTCCACAACTGTGGACGCTAATGGTCAACTATTAGCGTCGACTAATTCTTTTGTGTACATCATCTTTAGAGTCAAACACATGTATCTTTTAGGGTCGATAAAGTGGACGCTAAAAGTCATCATTAGGGTCGACTCTAAGTGGACGCTGATAGTTAGTTTTTTTTTTAATTTTTTAGGACCATTAGCATCCACTTTTGTGGACGCTAATGGTTTAACTATCAGCGTCCACTTTTATTTGGACGCTAATAGTTATTATTATTATTTTTTTAAAAGGGATATTAGGGTCCATAAAGTCGACGCTAATGGTTAACTAAAAGTGGACGCTATTGCTTGACTATTAGGGTCGACTTTTGCTCCCGTTTACATCATCTTTAGGGTCCAAACATTGCGACTTTTAGGGGCGATAAAGTGGACGCTAAAAGTGATCATTAGGGTCGACTTTTAAGTGGACCCTGATGATCAGACGTTTGATCATTAGGGTCGGACTATTAGGGTCGACACTTTTAGGGTCGAAAAGTGGACGCTGTTGCCAACAGCGTCCACTTTAGGGTCTTTAGGGGCGACTTTAAGTCGCCCCTAAAGAGCTAATTTCTTGTAGTGGTACTGTGGGGGCACTACAATACCTTGCCATCACTCGCCCCGATATTGCCTTCTCTGTCAACAAATGCTCTCAATTCATGCATAGCCCCCGAGATGTGCATTGGACAGCCGTGAAGCGCATTCTCCGCTACTTGAAAAATACCATCTCTTATGGTCTTTATCTTCGTCCCTGCTCCTCTCTTCACTTAGTTGCCTTCTCCGATGCTGATTGGGCGGGGTGTCCGGATGATCGCAAATCTACTTCCGGATATTGCACCTTCCTTGGCAAAAACATTTTATCTTGGAACTCAAAGAAGCAGCCAACGGTCTCTCGATCCAGCACCGAAGCTGAATACAAAGCTCTCGCTAATGCCACTGCCGAATTGACATGGATACAATCTTTGCTCCAAGAGCTTGGTGTTTACCTTTCTCAGGCTCCCATTTTATTTTGTGACAATATCGGTGCCACCTATTTGTCATCTAATCCCGTATTTCATGCCCGTACCAAACACATAGAAATCGACTATCACTTTGTTCGGGATCGTGTTGCTCAACAAGCCCTCACTGTCAAGTTTCTATCCAGTAAAGACCAGCTAGCTGACATCTTAACCAAACCCTTGGTCTCCACCAGATTCAGCTTCCTTAGAGACAATCTCACTGTTTGTGCCAACCCATTTCGATTGAGGGGGAGTATTGGACCTAAAGCTAAAGTTACAAATCAAGACAAACTTTTGTCAAAGAAAGAGAGTTGTGAGATAACCAAACTTCAAGAAGATTCACAGCCGTGAGACATCCTGATTTCAAGGAAATATACGGCTGTCAAACAGCAAACATGGGGTGTATATTTTCTCCATCTTCCACGGCCTTAATCCTGCATGGCAGGTTGCTTTGTTCATCGTGTCTCTTATTGTCCAGTAGTTAGTAGTTGCTTTCTCTGTTTCAGTATTTGTACTAGTTTAAAACTCTGTACATTATCCCTTATAAATAGTGATCTGAGGTCTGATCCTCAGCAAGACAATTACAACCAAAACACTTGGTGTCTTCAATTCTATACATGATAGTATGTCATTTAAAATTTTTAAATAATATGACAACATATTTACCGTATAGAAACAATATACACATTTAAATTTGTGAAATCTAATTGTAATCATCAAATACCTATTGATCATCACTTAATCTCGTTTCCTTATATCCTGGGGACTAAGAGAAATCGTGAACAACATAAAAACCTTATTTCAAACATGTCCTGTCTATATATATCTATATCTAACGATCGAGTTGCATACTTTGGTGAATTAGGTAATTGATGAGACGTTGCGCAGAACTAGCATCTCATTTTCAGTATTTAGACAGGCGAAAGAGGATGTTAAACTCAATGGTTTGTTATTCAATCCCTTATATATATATTCAAACTCTACCATCGATCCCCCTTCCATGGTTTCTTAAGAGAAAATTATTCTTTGCAGGTTATCTGATTCCGAAAGGATGGAAAGTTTTGGTCTGGAACAGAGGGGTTCATATGGATCCTGAAAACTATTCAAACCCAAAAGACTTTGATCCTTCCAGATGGGATGTAAGTTGGATAGATATATACAAATATATATAGAAGAACGTGCATGCATCTATTTATATCTTCAGCTAGCTAGCACATTTTGCCTGCATGTATTGATACTTTATCTGCTTGAATTCTGTGTAGAATTATACACCCAAAGCTGGCAGCTTCCTTCCTTTTGGAGCAGGTAGTAGGTATTGCCCTGGAAGTGATCTAGCCAAGCTTGAGATCGCCGTCTTCCTTCATCATTATCTCCTCAACTACAAGTGAGTTACTAATTTCCTTATTCTTGCCACCAGCTTTAACAATTTTGCCAACATTTTTTTTTCTTCTACACGGTCTCACTATATACCGAATGAATAAGACTCCAGCTTCACTGATGAGTGTGGCTTTAAAAAATTGTCTGCACTCAAGAATGTATGCTACCGACGCGGTCAAAACAATGCATGCAACTAGGTGGGGTTCGAGTCAAAGAAATTTAACTTGGTTTTTTTTTTTTTTTTTTCCATTAATGGTGCAGTGTGGAGCGGCTGAATCCAGATTGCCCGGTGAAATGGTTACCGGTAGCAAGGCCTGTAGACATGTGCGTTGCAAGGATCATAAAAATAGCCTAATCATCATTTGCAGCTACAGCAAGAAATTGCATGCATCCAATATCCGTGCCCTCTACTTCTAGTTCCAGTTGAAAAAAAAGACACCCTACAAGGAAAGTGGGACAATATATTATATATATAATATTTGTCTCCGTACGTTCTACCCATTAAGCCTTGGGACAATATATATAATATTTGTCTCCGTACGTGCTACCCATTAAGCCTTGTACCCATTTTCCTTATTATTAAACAATTGTACTGTTTAAATTTAATTGAATAAAATATTGTATGTGTATTCAACTCCTGTAATTAAATTTTAAAGATTTATTAATTACCTTTTCTGTTTTATTCACTACATTCGGAGGAAGAGTCCTACTATTTGACTGCCAAGAGTTAGACAAGTATCTGTCAAAGTCTAACATGGCTTTATTAAAAAAAAAAAAAAAAATCGTATAAATCTCTCTCTCTCTTTCCCCATTTCGTTTTTTTTTTTTTGTTAGTTAAATTTTTATGAATTATAGTTTCTAATGCCTCAAAACTTGTTTTTGAATTCAAAACTAAAACCTAAGGGTAGAAAGTTAACTCTTTAGGGATGGTATCACTCAAAATAGATTCAATCATTCTAAATTTGGTGCTAATGTCTTAAATTTAGTGTTAATATCTCAAATTTAAATTCTCCTTTAATGTTTATCTTCTTTAAACTTTTTTTAAAAAAAAAAAAATTATAAATGTCTAACGCTTGGCTGCCACGTGACAGTCGTAAATCTCTACTCTTAGAGGAACTAGTAAGACCTATAAGTCCGTTGACCCACTAGCCGACCATACCTATCACGATCCAAGTATGACACCTAACTAGCAACTGTTTCTTCATTTGCCAGCTTATTTAGTTGCCTACTCACGCCATGCATCAATTCCCGGTATTCGAAGAAAGGAATCTCTATGTCAATAACAATTTATTGTTTTTTTTTTTTTTTGAAAAAATTTCAGTCTCATTGAAGAAGGATCACGAGCGTAACGCTCTTACATCACAGAGCAAAAAGCTCTGAAAAATCATAGCCAAAGCTACAAGGTTACAAATCATAGATGCTTACATAAAAATCAAACATTCAAAACCTATGTATGACATCAATATCTGCTAACCTATGACTACTTTTCAGTTGTAACACCAGATCTGTTCTAAATAGACTCAACTCAATGCATAGGTAGCTCATCTTCCTCGTTCTGAAAACAGATCACATCCACAACCCAAAGGTCTGGACAATCCTTATTCAAACAAAAATACAAACAACAAAAAACAGCGAAAACCCAGCTCCAGTAGACATAAAAGCATAAATCTGCTCCGGAGAAGACTAGATCTACTCCTCATCGACCAAATACGCTCAGGAAACTACATTTTCCTCGTAGATCGCTCACGAGAGCAGATCTAAAGAGAAAACTATTATTCAAAACAAACAAAACAAGCAACACAACCAACAAAGCAGCAGCTGGAGGAGATGATGGGCACCGGCCAACGTTGGCACGTGGTGGAGCGGATGGAGGAGAAGGGAGGTGCAGCACCTTGGAGAGCGGGCGGTAGCGGCCGAAGTTGCTAATTTCTAGCCAAAAAACACCTACAAAAACAAAGAAAACCAAGAAAAAACGCACAGAAGGGGAGGGGGATTAGGAGGGGGGAGAGGGGGAAGGGGGGGAGGAGGAGGGCTCTAGCCCGCCTCTCTTGGACGGCTAGGCTCTCTTTATCTCTCTCTGTTTATTTTTTTAATAACAATTTATTGTTAAGGGAGGAGGATTCCTTATAAATAAGTTGACATCTTAATTTATAGGAAAAATTTTACTTTAAACTTTTGAACGTTTTAAAATTTGACAAATTTCTCTCAAACTTTAAAATCTCTCAATTTAAACCCATGAACTTTCAATTGCTCTCAATTTGAATCATTCCGTCAAATTTAAAATGTTAAAAGTGAGAAAATGACATTTATATCCCTGTCTTAAAAATATATATATATATATATATATATATATACCCTTACTTCCAAATTAAAAATTAAAATTAAAATTAAAAAAAAAAAAAGTTCTGGCCGTTAGCCAAGACCCACACAAGTCTGACCTGAGACCTGCATGGGTCTCAGCCAAAGACCCACCGTGGGTCTGCTGACCTACGGCTGGGTCCAAATTGAGAGCAATTAAAAGGTCAGGGGTCCAAATTGAGAGATTTTAAAATTTATGGGAGTTTGTCAAATCGCGTGGAAGTTCAGAGATCTAAAGTGAAGTTTTCCCTAATTTGTATCTAGCCGGTGTGAGATAAACTTTTCTTACTATACTCGGCTCCGTTTGTTTCGCCGTAATATGATTTAAGAAAAATGTTTTCCATATTTTTAGGTGTTTGGTGCGACGTAAAATACTAGTCAAAGGAAAATATTTTCCCTTTGACCGAAAATTCTTCTTTAATTTTCAAAAAATTGTTTACAGTTTTGAAACCATTTTCCAACTTGAAGCATCTCATTCTCAAATCAATGGACCTTGTCAGGACCCGCCCAGTACCCCCACAAGAACTTGACCAAGAACTGCTCGGGACTTGACCAAGAGCCCGCTGGGACCTACCTGGGACCCCATTGAGACCTGCCCAACACTTGACCGGGACCCGCTCTGGACCTGCCCAGGACTTGACCGAGACCCTGCCAGAATTCGACCGAACCCGCCTGGGACTTGCCAGGACACACCCAGGACTTGACCAGGACCTGCCCGAGACCCGCCCAAGACTTGACCAGGACCTGCCCGTGACCCTGCCGGGACTTGCCTGGGACCTGCTCGGGACTTGACCGAGACATGCCTAGGACCTGCCCGAAACTTGATCGAGACTCGCTTAGGACCCGCCCGGGACTCGTCGAAAAATATTTTCGACGGAAAACATTTTCCAGTATTTGGCATGTACGGAAAATGAGGTGGGTCCCCGATGTCAAAAAAATGTTTTCAGCATAAAATATTTTCTTGGAAAACATTTTCAGCAAAAAACATTTTTCAATATTTGGTGTGCATAGAAAATCATATTAAACACTAAATTATTGTTTGTTAATTTGTATATTTTAATTAAACATAATTTTTAGTTTTATTTTTAAAATTACTGTATATTAGTATTTTATGTTGTGAATAAAAATTATATTTTATAGGTTAATATGATTAAATGAAAATATAAAAAATATTTGTAATTTTTCAGTGCGCACGCCAAACGCCGAAAATTATTTTCATCGTAAAACATTTTCCTGTAAAATAACTTTCCTGAAAAGATTTTACGCCGAAACAAACGAAGCATTTTCCGTCCAAAATTTTGAATTGACTTGAAAAAAAAAAATAAATAAATCTTTTAGTTAAATGTACATGAAACTTTTTACACATAAAACATATTTGATAATTATTTGAAAGATCTATATTGATTTTTTCACCAAAAAGCAAGCCAAACTTTTTTTTTTTTTTTCCACGTTCTTAGAAATTACTAGATCTTTGCTTTGAACAAAGTGGGAAATTCACCAAAAATAAATGAAGGAAAAATGGATGTGAAACGGGAAGGGAAGGGATCTTAATTACATGAAGATGCAGAATTACAAAAGTGGGAGATAGATGGGGGAAGAAAAAAGGCAAATTTAACTTGGAGCCATCAACTTTGTAATTGTTGACAAGAACTGATCTTTTTTCTTTCCTTTTTTAATAAGTAAATTGTCTAGTGGAAATTAAGCAGGGATAATTGAGAAGAAGGCAACAACAAATAACATTAATCTTAATTAAGCAGCTGATCGAGAATGATCCGTTAGTCCAAGAAGCTTGCAGCAGCACATTCAAAGTCTAATTTAATGTGCAGCATCCTCCTCCTCACAGAATTTTGTGTATTCCTTTGGACCCAGCAAGGATTCTAGTTCTGATGGACTGCTTGGCTTCACCTTGATCATCCAACCTTCTTCATATGGGCTTGAATTGATCTTCATCACAATATGTGTCACCAAAAAAAAAAGGCTTAAAAAATTCGGCTTCATTCATTTAGTTTGTCTAGCTAGGAGATGGAGTAAAGAAGTGATCAGCAGCAACATAATCTTACTCTTGACTCTTGAGAACACACATATGAATGTAAAAATGTTAAATTGCACATAGATAAATGTGACGAAGGTGAGTAGTTAATATAACATAATTGGAATTAAACTTATAAACTTAAGCTTTTTGATTGAGTTGTGCGTGTTTCCAATATGTTATATTATGATCTCACTAGAAAACTTTTTAAATTGTCACTCTCTAGCAAGCAGTATCAAAACTAACAAGAACAGACTATTTTGAGTGGTGGTTCAATGGTCTTAAGAAAATCTTCAAAGTAGTTACATACACACTAAGGCATGGGTTCGAATCCCGTAATGAAAATTTTCATGTCTGATTAGTGTAAACCACTATGAGTCTCACTGATGTCCTTATAGGGTTGGGTCAAGTTATAGCTTAATCAAAATTGAGGGAGTGCCTGCGATTTCCACCGTATAGGCTTCTCCTATGCGATTCCTAACAAGCAGGTACAACTATAGTTATACCCAAGTAGAATAGCCACTCTGGTCGCCTCCTTTTACTTTTTTTAATTAGACAAAATAAACACAAGCCTAATAAGAACAGTGCATATATATGGTGATTGATTTCTTTTGAAAGAGAAGCGGGAACAAATGTGTATCGCACGAGGAGTATAGCAATATGGTAAGGAACTTTTGCACATAAGGGGTTGTTTGCTAAACAACACCCCCCTTCCTAAACACTGTTCATTTCATTCCCCAAAAAAATCAACTTCAAAACATTCTCACTTTTATATCACATTATTCACTTTTTATATTACATCATTTACTTTTTTTTACTACCATTCAAATAAAATAATGTAAAAAATTATTACAAAACAAAATTTTTCCACTTTTCTATATCTATCATTATTTTTTTTATTTTTTTTTTATTGTGAATAATGCTATGTAATATCATGTTGGTTGCCAAACGACACCTGAGTGTACGCTTGTGAGTATAATAATAGATATTATGTGTCTTCTAAGTAGAACCCTTCCCGGCCAAGATGCCATTCTCTTAGGAATTCTTAAATGAAGGGAAAAAGTAAGTGGAAATGAGGGAAAGGATTACCAAGCCAGGTGATCCAGTGAGCTTAGAATTGACCTCAACAACCTCACCGGAGATTGGGGAATTCACATCACTGGTTGCTTTTACACTTTCCACGGCTCCAAAGCTGCCACCTTGTGAAACTTTGCCACCAGGTTCTGGCAGCTCCACAAACACTACTTCTCCAAGATGGTCCTGTAAAACATTAATTTGAACCTCCATTTCAATTTTAAATAACCATATTTTGTCTGCAATCATTTCAATTTGTCATCATCTATATATATATATATATATATATATATATATATATATATTCGACCTCTTTATTGAAAAATAAAAAATAAAAAATCATTTCGATTAGATTTTATTTGACTGTTCCCCAATGTAATTATGTTTCAATATCAACAAAATGTGAGAGCGAGAGTGGATTTAACAATTACTAGTAAGAAAATACTCGAGAAGAATAACTACACCTAAAGCTAGCATGGACTTCGGGTTAATAAGAGCAAAGATTAGAAAAACATGGGCTAAGAAGAATTAGACTTAAACTATGGCCTTCGGTCTAATTAGATGATAAAGGGATTTTAATAGCTCTATTCCTTATAATCTCAAAAAAATAAAATAATAATAAAAAAAAATAAAAAATTCCTTAATTACCACATCACCATCTACTTTCTAGCAAGATTCATAACAAGTATTCTTTCAGTTTAATATATAAAATTATTGTGTCTTTAAACATGCGAGAAGTACATATTCTTTTAAAAATCCGTGTAAATTGTAATTTTCACACTTTTTACGTGTTAGGATAAACAGGACAGGAGGCAATTCTTCAAACCCAATTTAGAGGAAATTTATGTCCATAAGAAAAAAAAATCACCTGAGCATGATCAGTGATGCCAATAGTAGCCACTGCGCCTTCATGCTTCACCCACTCATGTGAAGATGCATACTTCAACCCATCCAAAACTACAAAATCCCACATAATATAAATCATATTAGACAAAGAAAAAGGTAGAATTGTGGCAAAAGAATGAAGCATTTGTGATGATGTTTGAAACAGAGGTGAAAGCAGAAGAAAGAAAGAAAAGTAGAAGGCAAAGAGTACCAGTAGAGAAGCAGCGGGAAAGAGAGAATGCAGGAGAGAGACGGGCTTTGGAGGCAGAAGAAATTCTGAGTGCATTGGCTGTGGAAGAAGCCCACACTCTCAAAGCCATGTTATCTTGTAGATTATCTGTCTTTCTGGTTCTCTCAAACGCAAAAGGCAAATAAAAAGGGATGAAGCCAGATTCTTCATTTATTTCCTCGTTTTATTATCTTGGATGAATGGTGGGAAACGAGAGCCTCATCCTAACACCAGACTACAAAGACCCACCCTTTCTAGTTTTTTATAATTAAAAATTTTACCATCCCCAACAAAATATAATCAAGAAACTTTTATTTACCGTGCCCGCATTAATTTGTAAGAATTTTTTTCCTGTTTTTCGTCTAGTTTAAGGATTAGTAATTTTTAACAAGACCCGTGAGTCAAACACAAAATTAATAAGTTGGAGTTTTGTATAATGGGTTTGGGTCAATTTGGATCGACCTGAATTAACTCATTTAATAAACAAATCAGAGTCAACTTGCTTAATTCATGGGTGATTCACATAACTTAAATTATATTTTATTTTTATTTTTACTATTAAAAAAAAAAAACAGCCCTAAAAAGACAAATTTCATATAAATTCATTTGTCTATAAAATTTATTTTATAATTATTAAATTTTTTTTTTCTTTAAATTCAGATACAGGTCGAAATCGTTGATGTTTAGGTCAGTACAACAAGACCTATTTTATTAAATGGGTTATACGAGTTGAGTCGGGTCAATCGCTTATTTAAATTAGTCGTGTTAGGCTTGAAAAACTTGACATGTTTAATTAAATTAGTCATGTTTAGGTTTGACCACTGAATCGATCTGACACAAACCCGATACCCCAACACAAATTATCCATTCCCAATTTACTAGATTCTTTGTGACAAGTACCGAAACAAAACAATTTTTTTACCATAAAATTAATTATCTCTATTTCAAGTGAAATGTATAAAGATCATATTCCTTATAATCTTCTTACAAATTGACGTGGCCTTCTATAATTAGTAAAATGATTAAAAGTATATAGTCAATAAATCAGCTAGTAATTAAAATGAAGTAGGTGAATAAATATGAAAAAGAAAGGAGAGGAAGAAAATGCCATCGTGGCCCTATGTTGTTCTCATGTTGAACACAAACAAAAACACGAAAGAATTAAACTCGTGACAGACAGTCCTACACAAACTTCTTGGTTTGTCACTTTTCATGGTAGCTTCATTTTTTTGTAGTTTTGAGCCACACAAAAAGGACCACAACCAAACTTGTCGAAGCTCGAAATATTGGAATGATATTCCAAAAGGCATTTCTCTAAGGTTAGAGTTTTGGAATTAAAAAGGAGCTCAAGTGGAATATGTTATGTATCTTTATAGGAGTTGTGATGCTTTGATCCGAATATCAAAAAGTGAAAGACTTGGTTTGAAACTATGAGAAAAAGCAAAAGCACTCACCCTTTATATTTATTGTATGTGCCATAAAGTATGCCCTTTTTTCTTTTCTTTTTTTCTGATAAAGCATAGTTCACTTGCTCGTGAGGGGGCGAACGAGCTGTCCAAGACCTATTCGAGTAAGTAAGTCTTTCATATAGGTTCTCTCACATTTATCGAAAATTCGAATTCATTACCTAAGCCCTAAGACCTAACAATTCAAAAAATCAAATTGCTAAGAATTTGAATTCATTGCCTAAGCCTCGAGGCCTATTGAAACATCCCAATTCTTCACTCATATTCCCTCTCGTTGACCTACGAAAAGGTCTCTTCTTTATCTTACCTACAAAAACAACTCTTCAATGCTGATTTTAAAAATCAAGTCGAGAAATGTTAGAGTAAGAATGTAAAAATGAGAGTGAATGTAACATTACTCTATAAATTGTAGATGAGAATCCCAACTTGTTCACACACTCACTTAGATTGGGCCGGATCGGACAACCAAGGCCCATTGATGACAAAGCAGGGCCTTTTATGATACGAACCGTAGTTTTTACTTTTTAGCATCAGGCAAAAAAAAAAAAAACAAAAAAAACTCTTTGTCGTTTTGAGGCAAGCAAAACGGCAGGACTAAGAAGAACCTGAGAGAGAGGAGGAGGACGACTCTGTCGGCAATTGTTCCTGGGGCCGGTACCGCCGAAGCCTGAAGAGCGGTGAATTAGTGACTGATTTGACTTGTGATTTTGATCGGTCTAATCGTACGGAATCATGGGAGAGATCGTAGCAGAGAGCGAGCCGAATGTCAGCGACACTGGAAGAAATGGAGAGGAACCGCAAATGATGATGAAGAAGAAGAACGACCAAAATCATACGGTGGAAATCGTTCTCCGAACCGTAGGCCCCGCTCGCCCCTCTCGCCTCCGCGTCTCCTCTCCCATCAAAGTACGCCCCCTTCCTTTTCTATGTATATATATGTAAGGGTTTGGTTTCATTTTTTTTTTGGTATTTGCATGATTAAGAGAAATTAAATGCTTTCGTCAAAATTGATCAGGTGTGTGATTTGAGACAGCTGATTGCCGAGGATTGTAATCTACCGATTGAGAATTTGAGGCTTATTTTGCAAGGGAATGTGTTGCAAGACAATAGCGGAAATGGGGAGGATGTCTTCTTGAAACTCAAGGATGGTGGTATGGGTCTTTTTCGTGTTTTCTTCTTGTTTTCTTTTATTGTAAAAATTGTGTTGATTTTTTATCTTAAACCTGGATATATTGAACAAGACATGAGAATGTGCACATCTCATCACATTGTATTTGTATAGGCAACACGTTTGATGTTTAGATGGAATGAAAAAGTGAATATGCACACCTGCGCGAATGGTCACAATTGTGACTTCCTGAAATCATTTATGTAATCCAGTTCTACTTAGTACATACCAATGTGAATTTTCGTTGCATATGCACTACTTATCACAATTAGGGCTTCTTAAAATCATGTATTGTTAAATTATTAGTTATCCCAAAAGCTTAAACTGATAGAAAAAGGTAAATTTAATCACTTAAGCATTACTTTAGCACTCTCCCTCACGTGTGAGCTCGAACTCCCTTTTAATAGGTGAGGCTCAACACATGGAATATTTATTTATTTATTTTACATGTCCATAAAAGAGGGGGAGGGGAGATTCAAACTAGTGACCTACGCTTCATAAGGCGTGGTCCTTAGCCGATTGAGCTACCCCTTGGGGACCGTGGAATATTTAATTAAATAGGGGTAATTTGACGGAGTTAAAGTTCGATCCCATGAACTTTGGCTTTGATATCATGTTAAATTACCAGTTATCCCAAAGCTTAAGCTTTTGGGATAATTGGTAATTTAACATGTATATAATCTAGTTCGACTTAATACACACCAATGTGAATTTTTGTTACATATGGGCGACTGATCATAATTGGGGCTTTTTGAAATCATTTATATACTCCAGTTTGACTTAGTACACACCAATGTGAATTTTCATTACATATGGCTGACTAGTCACGGTTGGGGCTTTCTGAAATCATTTAGATAATCCAGTTCAATACACACCAATGTGAATTTTCCTTACATATGGGTGAGTAGTCACAATTGTGGCTTCCAGTTTGACTTAGTACACACCAATGCGAATTTTCATTACATGTGTGCGACTGGTCACAATTGGGGTCTTCCTGAAAACATTTATATAATCCAGTTCAACTTAGTACACACCAATGTGAATTTTCATTATATATCCATGCAACTTCTTCAAGATTTAATTCAGGATAATGCAATTACAATTTGTTGGATATTAATCGAGAAATTGGTTGGTTTTCATAGAGTACCCTATAACCTACAGTTTTAAATTTTGAGCCTTTGTCACATGCATATCTTCTAGGACAATGAAACCAATTAAATTTTACTGAGCATTTAAGATATGAAATTTGTGTTGCCGCTATTCAATTCTCATTAATGGTAGAAATGCAACCATTTCTCTCAAAAAGATAACATAAAACTGCTGAGCCATTATCATCCATTCTAATCACAGAATTATAAGTTTTGGTGGATGAAAATTGATAATATTTGTTTGCTTGTAAAACAAATATTTGAAGATTTAGGGTTTCCAAATCCTAGGTCCACTTTAGTGTTAATTCCTATTGAGCTATGTTCATCACTGTGACATGGCTTGTAGGTTGTAAGGAGGAGTGAAATCATATGTTATCAATGATAGTTGAGAATCATTCTTACTTGGGTTCTGTGTAGTTCTCTGTTTTAGGGTCATTTCATGATTGGCTTTTGAAATGTGGCAACTTCTTTTTTCCTGCATTTTCAGATTCCTTGATTGTTGCTGTTAAACCTAAGCCACCAGTTAAACATCTTCGCAATGAATTTGATGATGACGACGAGGAAGAAGACCTGGTACAACTAAATCATTTTTACGTTTAAACTGAACTTAATTATACCAATTTTATATACAATGTTTCTGAGTTTTTCTCATTTTCCCATCTTTTTGCATTTACAGAAGTTTCAGCTCCCACAATCCTCAAGCCGGTGGAAAAGGAGGCTTTACTCATTTCTACATGATAAGTTGAAGCTTCCTGGTAATCATCTAGTTGAATTACAGCTACCCTTCAAAATAAAATATGTTCTGATAGAGTTTCCTCTTTTGTCTTTCATGATAGATATCCTTTTGATGGCAATTTTCTCTCTCAGTCTAAAGGCATGGGCTGTTATTGTCTTGTGGTTTATCTTGGCACCTGTTGCCCATAGATTGGATCTTGGACCTCTATTTGTAAGTTCGCTTCTTTCAGTTGGTGCCGGTTGTTTGTAAGTGCGTAGTATGTCTGATTTGTTTGGCATATAACCATCTTTTTACTTTTTCTGACATTTTTTGAAGTTTAACTTGAGTAGAGAAAGCTTATCTTGAGTTCATTTAAGGAAAAGAAGAAGAGAATAAACTAATAAGTTCCTTTTCTTCTGTGTAAATCTTTTTTTTTTTTTTTTTTTCCTGGTTAATAAATAGAAGTTATTTAAAGCACTAAGGTCACAACCCTAGCACATTCCATGGAAATCAATTTCTGGCAGAGAAAGTAAAAAGATGGCTAAATAAAATAAACAAAAGATCTCCGAAAGAAACTCTTTAAATAAAGAGTTTATATTTAGTACAGTGAACTTTTTCCCTTGAAGATCTCTGAAAAAAACTCTTTATATTTGATTTCTTTTTTCAACCTAACATGTGTGTTTTGTGCACATGGCTTTTGCTGTATAGCTTAATTCACACCATCTCGTCCATAGTATGTGATATGACGTCTACATAATTGAGTCTAAAGAGCTTGCCACATTGGTCTCAACGGTGTTTTTAGAATGAAAGAAATAGGTAGCTAGGCACATATCAGCAATCAAGGGCAGATGATACTGAGAACACTGACGACCTAAACTAGGGCATTGATGTGTACCTCTCAAATCAGTGGAATGACAGATTCTTATTTTCCTTTTTTTTTTTTTTTTTTGGCTATGCGTTCAGATACTTGGAACAGGCTTTGTTATCATCATCTTGAATCTTGGACAGAGGCAACCGGGTGACTTAAGGTGTTTACTCTTTATATGAAAATTTGTGTGCTCTCAATTTGATAATTTGTGGTAATAGTGGAATTTAAACCATAAAGTAATGTTAATACTTTTTTTTTTTTTTTTGAATTATATTCACCATAACTTTCAAGAATGATGTAAATAAAGTATGCTTATGTACTCAAAAGGATATCAAAATGGTGAAATGGCATTTGATCACTTCTAAAGTCATTGCATGCTGATAATGGGGGACGTAAGAAGTTCCTCGTGGTGTTTGTTCTAAAGCATTGTCCAATTTTATGGAGACTTTGGTCCATTTGTACGTCTGTTTGTTCTAAAGCATTGTCCAATTTTTTGGAGTCTTTGGTCCATTTGTACGTCCGCAGAGTGTTTTTTGATGTCCACAATGTGTGTTTTTGTGTACATGAATAAATTTATGAGTTTGTGTACACGAATTAAATTCTTTTTATCATCATTTTACCTTTATGAATATTCAGAACTTTTCCAAGCACAAAAGTGAGCATCTTGTTGAACATCACCATCACTCATTTAATAATTCAAGAACTTCTCGTTGGTCTTATAGTTATTAAATATTTCAAAAATATCTTATTTTTTGTTGGTTTAATATTTTCATATTTGCAGTGCATATTCTATCTTTAATGAAGAATTCAGAGAGCTTCCTGGGACACTTAATGCCGATCGTCTTGATAGAGACATACGAACAGGTCAATTTTGAACCTTTCAAACATCACATATGATCATCCAAATGTAATAAGGTCATGTTGTAGTAATATGAATCAATGAAACTGCACAGAAGTTTTGACTTTAAACTAACAAATTTGCAAATTTGAATATATTGTAAAGTTTTCGCTTCCTTTTTTTGTCGTTCTCCTCGTCAACTATTAGCAGCAGTACTGAGATTCTTTTGTATAGAATTGTCCAAGGATGCTTGTTAAAGATGAATGTAACCTTGTGTGTGATTCGAGTAATTGAACATGAATTTTGGCATACCATTCCTGCAGCTAAAATTGAGTTAATACGAAAAACATGTTTTGGCTCGTTCAAACCTCTCAGAAGAATGTCTTCTAGAGCTTGAAGGCATCCGAATGCCATGACATAGGGTTCAAAGCTTGACTACAATCTTCCCTTTTGTACTGTTAGTCTATCCTTGTAGGCATCCGAATGTGTTGACTAGGATTCAAAGCTTGACTGGAATCTTCCATTTTTTGATTGTTATGGCTGTTTGAAAAAAAAAAAAAAAATCTGCACATTGTGAAGCATCGGCTTAAAACTTTCTGGAGATGATAAAAGAAACTACTTTACACTTTTCTTTTTGTGCTCTCTTTCTGTCAACCCTTCCCCCTCCCCCGCTTTGAATCATTTAATCTAAATTGCATATGCAATATTCTTGCATCTACTTCCTTTCAAACTATGTTCTTTTTTCGGGGTGCTCCTGCCAACTCCCCGTAAGGAGATATATAAGACCATGAAACTGTTTTCCATCTTGCTTTCTGGGAAATTGGGATTTACTGAAATCAAGACATGGAAAGAGGCAAATCTAGGGAAAGCCATTTCATTAATATCAGCATTTAGAGAGCCTTCAAATCTTTCACTGGTATCTCACCCATAAACGAAATAATCAAGCCCACGAAGTTGCCTTTTGAATAATAGTGCATGTTTACGTATATGTAAAAGGCTATTTTGTACTTTTCCCTTGCATGGTTAAGAGGAAAGATGCAAGGATAAGAAAACAAATATTTCACTTTCTTTGGCAGTCCTCCGACTGAGTCTTTCCAGGGTGTTCCAATATTTTTTTTTCTTTTCTAATTAAAAAGGCAGTCGAAGGAGATCAATTGTGGTTATTTTACCAGGTCGTGATTATAGTAGCACTAACTCGTTGGAAGCCGCATAGGGGGGCCTAAACAATGGGAACCACAGATGTTCTCTCAAGTCCCGACTGAGCTATAGCCTGATTTAGCCCTATCAGTGCATTAATGGAAACCAAGATGATTTACACTAATCAAGCATGGAGATTCTCATTGTGAGATTTGAACCCATGCTCTAGTGTGTAAATAAATGATCCAGGATGTTTCACTGATATGAAGGTTAGACTCCTTCTGATGATACCTGCCCTTGCAACCACATACATAAAGTTGCCCACAAAAGTTTTGCCGGCAAACAATTTTGAGCCTCTTCTAGTTCTAGAATCCGGTAGAACTAACGATGCACAAATGGAAAATTTGACTTACAAAGAGAGGAACAAAAAAGAAGAAGGACAAATTGCTAACTAGGGCTGGGTATCGGTCATATTGGTCCGGTTAATAGGCTGACCGATTACCGACCGATAAGCTATCGGTTAATCAAATCCTAACCTTACAATGTTACCGAAAATTATCGGTCATATCGGTAATCGGTTAAACTGGTTGGTTAAATCGGTTTCTTGTGAGCTTTTTATTGGGCTTTTAACTGGTTTCTAATTGGGCCAAAAATTAATTGTTTTGGAGGCCCAAATGCATTTTGTTGAGCTAAAGCCTAAAATAGCTTATTAAAATTAGTTATTTTGGGAGCCCAAATATATATATATATATATATATATATATATATATATATATATTTGGCTAAAATAGCTTATTGTAGCTTCTTCTTTTTTTTATTGATCCACTACAATATAAAATAAAAATCAAATGAATAAACTGCCAAATGGCCAAAATGCATGTAATGCTTTAAGAGACATTTTTTTTATTATTATTAAAAATTAAAAAAACTTATCGGACATATCGGTTTTTCGATAATAAATTATTAACCAACCGATAAGCTTATCGGTATAAAATTTTTAACCGATTACCGACCGATAACTATCGGTTCGGTTAAATTCGGTAATTGATCGGTAACTGGTTAATCTGCCCACCTCTATTGCTAACACACTAAACATAAGACCAAGCTTTGATCCTGCCTATCGATTTCATCATATGACAGAGGGCAGTGGGAACAGGCAAGTCAGGTCTCTTTCCATCTGATGAAGACAAGAGCTCTTGGATGGCTCAAAAATTGTATGTTAGTTCCCATGGTCGGTTACCAATCCAACAGGGCAGTAAGGTCTTGGGTTCTATTAATAGATGTAGGTTCGGATCATATAGAAACGTTGGTAGTCAATCTTAATTCGAATCATTTAATTAAATGGGTTAGATCTCACAACTTCAACCGACTAATTTCATATTGAGTTGATGTTGGATTGCAAAGCGTGTGAAAAATTGCCCATCCTATTATATTTAATTCCATGCAATCTAGCCCTTTGTGTTTGTGGCCTGCAAATTGGGCCTCGATTCTCGTAAGGTCTGGAAGTCACAAGTGAAAGAGACCCTCCCTCTATCTCTCTGGTCACCCAAAACTCAACATGCAAAATCACAATGTAATTTGGACGGTCAGTTAGGTGACAACACTTTTTTTTTTTTTTTCCTTTTTGGTAGAGGGAGGTAGACGGGACTTTTAGTTTTGACAATATGACAAGATATAGTTTGAATTATAACCCAAAAAGGACAGGCAAGGAAAAACTTGAAATCTCCTTTTTGTAGTTGAGGAGGTTTGAATGGAAAAAGGATTAGCAATTATTCGTCCGAATTGCTAATAATTTGTACAAATAATATGAGAATTTTCATATAAAACCTACTTGTTTAGGTAGGCGGTCGAACTAATCAAATTTATTTAAACAAGTAAATTTCATATACAGTCTTTCACGTTATTTGTCTAAACTGCTAAGAATTCGAACAAATAATTACAGGAAATCTCAACCAGTTTGAATCACATTTTCAACAAAGACTAGTTGTGAGGTTGTGATAAATAGACAAATAATTCAAACCCATTTAAATCAGGATAATCCCCGGTATATTCATTTAAAAGTCTCTCACTTTCTATAAGTCCAATTGGTGACTGACGACTATGGAGCCAAATCAGTCCCTACTTTTGATTACTGCACATGTACGACCACAATTCTACTTTACTTTTTTAGACACTCCCATTATTTGAAGGATAGTGTAAGCTTCCACCACTTATCTATATTTTAGAGGTTAAAGGGAGGTCCATTTTGTGTTTCAAATTTACAAAAAACTATTAATAGTAAGTGCGGTTACGATTACAGTTACTACAGCTTTTATTATACGTTTGTATGATAATTATTATATCAGTTATTAAAATGTAGACTATCACGCAACACTTACAACATCTAAAAATTAACATGACACTTATCACATCAACCACTAAAATATTAACGATCAGGTGACACTCGTATCGGTAATACCCCGAACATTTTCCTAACAATAGATTGTGATAACTTGGGGGAAGTATTTAATGGCAGGCGTGCATGTTTTGTCTCTTACAAATCACAATCACACATTTATAGGGTCCATGACTTGAGGAGACATCGTATTTGAACCATCATCCTAATTAATGTGTAGGTCATCAACCTATAGAGAAATTCATCTCCCCTGCCCTCAGTTAAGCGTGTCATCCGGTTTGTGACAGGAACTTTAAAAAATAAAAAAATAAAAAATAAAAATTGTCACACACCCAATATTGCACAAATAGTATGAAAATAAATATATATAAATCCTAAGCTCACCTTCTAAAGAGTGTTTGAATCTCCAAATTCATCCGTTCGACTTTTGCAATGAAAATTCTTATGTTTGATTAATGTAAATTTTTTTAAGTTTCATTAATATCATAATAAAGCTGGATCAAGTTATGGCTCAACGTACCCGACTTAAAAGTGCTCTTATGGTTACCATTGTCTATGCATCTCTTGTCATTAGTTTTCTACAGACACCCAGATAAAATAGCCACTTTGGTTGCCCCTCCTACCTCTTTTAATTAAAAAAAAAAAAAAAAAAAAAAAATGTATAAGCTAGTTCACTTGATTGAATGCATCCTTCTCTTTTTTTTTTCTTTTTTTCTTACTAAAATAAGTAAGAGATATCTCAAAAACGTAAACTTCAAGCTGACCTCAAAAGAAAAAGAAAAAAAAAAAAAAAAAAGTATATATATAAATTGACAAGTGACAATGCCACATATTTGAAAAATCTTAGAGATTACGTTTTCCAATTAATTACCACCTTCACCACTAATCTCCTTCAAAAATTAAATAAAAAAATGGGATTATCGTTTATATTGCTGGTGGTTGCACTGCCAATCCTTGACGGCACGTTACACGTAATTAACATAAGAAAAGTCAACCACGTGGCAGCAGCCACCAATGCTCTTCTTCTTTCTCTCATTTTTGCACTATACCCCATGTTTACCTAATCACTCTCACAATTCAATTTGCATGTTGCATTATTATAATTATATATATATATATATATATATATATATATATATATATATATATATTTTTTTTTTTTTCATTGCACAGTTTACCACCCCTTTTAAAATTTAGAATTCGATTTGATTTGCGATTTTAAATCGTGTGATTTAAAATATTATGTTTTGAAAACTCGATTTTTAAAATTTCATTTAATTGGTAGGTGATATAAGCTTTGAGTAGTACTTACTCTTAAAAATCGGCTTACAAGAAAAGAGTGCCCAAGAGCTTATATACACATAGTCAAGATTATACTTAACTCATGTGAAACATTAGAATCGTATACCACCACGCTTCCGTGGCCGACAACAAAATCGCAATCTAACATTTAAAATTGTAATTTAACATTTAAATTTGTGCGTACACCTTCCATGTGATGTGCATCGTAGATTTTTCTACGTTCTAAAATCATAGGGCAAACAAACTCTTAAAAGTATTAGTTGAGTCTTTCTTCCATTAATTCTTAAGAAAATGCATTCAACTCAGTCTATTAAACTATCATTTATTCTTAAAGTATATGATTCTTACATGCATGCTTAATCCTATTAAAATTACATGTCAATTCAATTTCATGTCGTAATTCCATGCATGAAAGATGGATTAGGAACTACATTTAGTTAATTAATTGTATGGAGTAGATCAAATTATTTGTTTTTTTATCATTTTTATTTTATTTTTAAATGTTGAAAACAACTAGATAGCTTAATCTGGATTCTGGCCTATTGGTACCATCAAATATATATATATATATATATATATATATATATATATATATATATATATTGCCGGCATGCCTTACAAGAAAAAATAAATTAATCTCTAGCATGACAAAGTTGTACCACACGGGTAAGAGCAACACTTGATGATGCACACAAGGCCAAACATCATGTTAAAAAACAAACCAAATATTGAAGGTGGTGCCTCCCCAAGCGAGAGCCCTTGGCCCCTTAATTACATTAAATAAATGTCTCACCCACTACTCATAAAAATAAAAAAAAGTGCGGGTGCTTCGATTAGAATTAACGACAGATTATCACGTACGTACACACAGATGTCACATGCTATGTTGATCTTATTAAAATATATATGAAAATATCATGCCACAAGAATATAAGTCGGTTTAATATGGCAATGTAGTTTGGCATTCCTAAGTACTTAAACAATGGCCTTTGGAATTGGTCTAATGGTATAAAATATCAAATGAGAGCTCTCAATTGACGGTTGGAGAGAAGTCAAGAATTCAACACTCAATTAATGCTAATTACATGTCAACACAAAGAAATCTAATTTAGAGGATTATGACATGTGAAGCTCATGAGAAAAATCATGTCTACATATATGTAAGATCCATCAAATTGTGACTACAGAACATTTACTCTGAGAATTATTTTGTCAAAAATAGATTCATTGGTGGCGCGTGAAGGTCTAGAATCTAATTTTTAGATTTATAATCAGGAAATTTTGAATTTTGCACCAAATTACTATAAAAAATAAAAATAAAAATAAAATAAAAAAATTATGTCAATCAAGACACGAAATGTGTTAAATTATCAGTTATCTCAAGAGCTTAAACTGATAGGAAGATGTAAATTTAATCACTTAATCATTATTTTAACATTAACACTCGCCCTCACATGTGGGCTCAAACTCCCTTTTTTAATAGGTGAAGTCTAACACATAAAATATTTAATTTAAATGGAAATGAATTAACAGACCTTTAACTCTAAAAAGCCTCTTAGGTTCAATCCTAAGACCTTTAACTTTGATATCATGTTAAATTACCAGTTACCGCAAAAGCGATACCATGTTAAATTATAACTTATGATCTGTTTGAGATTGCGTTTGAAGCCTAAAAGTGCTTTTAACACTTACAAATCTCATTTAAAGAAAAAAGTACTCGTTTGGTAAATAAATTTAAAAATACTTTTAAAGATCCAAAAAGTCTAAAAATGACTAAAAAACACTTTTAGCAAAAACTTAAAAATAAAACTTTTGTTCGAAAGCTCTGTTTGACTTAAAAGCTCTATTTCTCAAATGTAATCCCAAACAGGATTTGATTCCAAAAATTTAAGCCAATAAAAATATGTAAATTTAATAACTTAATCATTACTTTAACAAAAATTGAATAGGTTTTCTCTCTGTCAATCCCTCTCCTTGCGTGTATTTTTTCTTTAAAAAAAGAACTATTTGTTGATGCTTGTTGACTACAAGAATGGACAAAAGTGACACTAAAAAATGACAATAGGTATCTCACTAGCGTCCATAACCTTTCAAAGATACCGCCAATAATATTATGACCACAAGTGGACAATTGTCCCTGAAAAATAATAAATCCTGTTAGCCTACACCAGCCTACCTGACTATGACACCTTTTGTTGATTCCTTTTCAATTTTCTATTTCATCTTTTTCTTTCATTTTATCTTTGTTTTCAAACTATAACTTTTATCAAAGTTACAAGCTCATGTCCCTTTCTTATTATACAAACTACCCTTTATGTATCTTAATGTACCAATAAATCTATACCACACATCCTATGAAAATGGATCATATCCTCTCTATTTCAAGTAAAATTGGAGGACCCTCTAAGGCCCAGCTACTCAATTGCCTGCTTACACTAAACAATCATCTTCAATATTTTTGGGAGGAAATCTTCACTTCAATAACAAACTACTGATAAAGAGTTTCTAAAACTCTAAAGAATAATGGCAGGATGGATATATTTATAAAAAGAGGAATTGCCTCCTTACCTGGTACACATGCAGTATGCATATGCACAAAAATATACTTACCCATTTTTATCTAGCATTCCTCCCTCATAGAGAATGAGAGAGAGGCTTATTAACTTGGGTGTTGGACTATCCACGATCCTCCAAGACTGGCGGTCTTTTGAAGACCTCCTTAAGGAGGAGTTCCGTCCTCAACCCGACCATCCGCAAATCTGCTTGCATCTAAAGATGTATATAGTGCTATGGAATTTAAAAATTTTAAATGATATGACAACATATTCATAATTAGATATATAAAATTTAATATGAATCATGAAGTGTGAAATGGTTCCTCAAAAGATCATATTTCATATAAAATTGAAAGATTAAGAGGATATTGCAAATTTATTTGTAATTCCTTTCCCTATATTTAATATTTGTGAATTTAAGAATAGCCATCTCATAGGCAGTCCAATCTTTTTCAAAAGAACACAAAGTGTTGAAAGTTCAAACCCTCTTTAAAAGAAAAATATAATTATTTCTAGATATTAAGGAGAAATTTTGTATACACAATTAAGTATGAAACTTGGAGGGTTTTGGGGGATGAAGTTTTTTTCTAAATTGGGTCAAATGAATTTTTTTTCAACTTAGTCTATAAAAAGACATTTGTTTCTTATTTATTTATTTTTATTTTTTATTTTTGACATGTTGGCACAAAAAAAGGAGGGAGATTCGAACTAATGACCTTGGTTTCATTAGGTGTGATCCTAACCGATTGAGCTACCTCTTAAGGACTATGTTCCTTATTTTTAATAACAAGTGAGATGTTCATGACTTTTATTTATTATAACTTTATACCTATTATTAAAAAAATATGTGCATGCCACATGTTCAAATGACACATATCATTTGTAAAAATTGGGTTAAAGGAACCAGTTTAGTGAGAAACTCTTTTCATTTTGGGGTCTTGACTGCCTGATAATAATAATAAAAAAAAAAAAAATTAATTCCATCCCTATACACAATTAACTACAAAATTAAAAGGTATTAGACGCACAATTAAATTTTGAACACTTTTTGACATGTACCACTCTTAAAACCTGGACCAGTCAAAGATTAAAAAAAAAACATATAAAATTCTGACAAAAAAAAATACAGTAAAAAAAAAAAAAAAAGAGTCCGACACACGATGACATCATTTTAAAGTTCCACTTACAAAGAGTGGACCCAATATATCAGGGCTTTGTCATCGGTCGTTGACCAACTGATTCAAATGGACCCCACACCCCATACACACCTAAGCAATCCTTTTACTTTTCTTTCCTTTTGTTTTTGTTTTTTTTTTTTTTCTTCTTTTCTTTTCCAGCAAGTAATACTTCATTTATAGTTGGTTGACAAATTAGAGTGTTGGAAACTAATAATTTAGTTTAGTTTAATGACGAACTAATAAATTAATCTTTCGAATTAAGAAAAAATAATCTACAAAATAATCATATACTCTTATATATATATATCACATGATTACAAAAAATAATCATGTGATTATATGATCTTTTAGAATCTCTACCACGTGGGTTATGACAAAAGAAAGGATTATAACCAAAAAAAAAATGTGAAAATAAATTATTTTTAATGAAATCTAAAATTATTTTTTAACAAGTCGGGTCACGATAAATACCTTGCATAGTATATATAAGTCAAGGGTTTTAAAATCCCATTTTCACAATAATTCTTTTGGAGTCATTCTCAAGAACCAATGTGATGATAACCAACCCATTTTACTTGATGCATATGAGAAGGGACAAAGTGTCCAGACTCTCGCATATATTTTTAATTTTTACGTGCATTTTTAATAAGAACAAGAAAGTAATATTATTTAGTTGTTATATAACTTAATGATATAGTAATGAAACTTAACCATTTGATCAGCACTTAAAAAAAAAAAAAAAAAAAACTCTTAGGGCTGATTTTTAGTGCCATTATTCTAGTTGTATAGTCGTTTGCTAAATAGCATGACTCAAGAACAAAATCATGTGATTCTTAATGCCATCTTATCTCATTAGGTTGATGTAACAATGTCCATTAATCATTGAATTAGTCAATTTTAGAAGAAGAAAAAATTGAAAAATTGACGAATACGAACACATAAACTTAGTGAAATAAAAATGTAGTATGTGGCATAACTCTTCTAAAAATACGTATAAGATTCATATGATTTTGGACATGTAATACCCTTTATATATAGGATAAAAATTTCATCAAACCTAGTTTAATAAGTGTCAAGTATTATTTCTCACATTTTTTTTAATATTCTAAGAGTCATTTATTGTCATTACACTAATATATATATATATATATATATATGTGTGTGTGTGTGTGTGTGTGTGTCCACACAAGATGGGGAGGGCCAGAGGGATCATGATCTACCAAAATTTTTAGGGAATTTCAATTTCTAGAATTTCAAATTTAGGCCATCAATTTTTCATCCAATGGTCAATGTTCTGTTACGTGTCCCACTACTAATAAAATCATAAAATAATAAATATTTATTATTTTATTAGTAGTAGGACACGTGGCAGAACAATGAAACTTGAATGGAAAATAAACGACTTAGATCTGAAATTTCAAAAACTGAAATTCTCCTAAAAATTTTAGTAGATCCAGATTCGAGCTGAAGAGAGATTCAAATTAAATACTTTTATTTTATAAGACGCGATTTTCAATTAATTAAACTAAACTTTGGGGAATGCTTTTTTATATTCTTAAAAAAGCAGAAGTTACATCCGGAATTTGTATTTTGTGGGCGCAAATACAACCTAAACCAGTGTACTTTCAATTGTCACGCTGCAATAATTTCGCATTTATTATATATTTAAAAAATAATTTTGTTTTTCTGGAGGTGAGAATGCGGGCTTTCACACGAGTCGCGTTACACTACGTGCTCCTTGTCGTTTAGCTCCCAGAATTCGCACAACCAACAAACTCTTTGACTTCCAGAGACAGACACAAGAGAGAGAGAGAGAGCGCTTCCCGCCTTTACATGCAAAATTCTTTAAAAATTTAATTTATTTTTTTATTTCTTCGTGAATAATTAAAGTAGAATATTTTTTTTTGACTATCCCAAAACAATATCGTTAATTATTAAATTATTAAATTTATTATTATTTTTTTAAAAAAATTTGTAAAGTTAGGATTACGACAAACGAAGAGGGAAGTGGAATTCGAGGCCTTTGACTAATCAGATACGGTCAGGCAGAGAGACAAAGGTTTGATCCTCGCCGTTGAATGTTAGGTGAAAAGTCTGATCCAGCGGCTCTTGTCCAGATGACGTGGCCCTGCCAATGTAGCATGAAAGATGCCCGACCAGGATCCCTTAGGGGCAGCGATGTGGATGTATGATTTGCTTTTGGGTTTGGGCCTGTCAAAGTCAAACCTCTTTCTTTCCTCTTGGGATTCATGGCCCGTTTTTGCGTTTTATTCAATGACTAAAATGCCCCCTCCCCTCCACTTCCCTTTTGCTTTCTTTTTTTTTTAGCTCAAATATTATAATTTAGTGAGATACAATTTTTCTCCAAATTAAGTTAAATAAAATTTATTCAATTTAATTTATTAGATAGAATGTAAACAAAATGCGTTAGAGTTTAAAGATAACAAATCATTTCAAACTCTTTATGACAATGATTTATAACTATTTTTTTTGTTCTGTTAATAAGGGTTAATCTAAAGATTGGTTGATAGTTTCATATCAATATAATGAGATAGTAGCATGATATATAGCATTATTCAAATTTAAATTATCTAAAAATAGAACATTGATGTAGATCATTTAATGTGTAAGCCAAAGAATGAATGCGAACCTTGCATGAACAAAAAGGGTATAAATCAACAAACACAAACTTTCCAAGATTGGAATTGAAGTAGACAAAAAAATAAAAGAAAAAGAAAGTGCTTGAACTAAGGGCTTCTTTATTAAAATAAGGTTATAGTACAATGCTAGAAACCAATAATGTGAGAAGTTTAAGCTATATTAGAAATGGATTAATAATAATAATACTTCCACCCACTCTAGTTAGAAAGCCCATCGACTAACTAAATGTGGGGCTAGCACAAGCTAAACAAACAAAGATTACATGTCATCACATATGTAATTGTAAGCTTGTTGAATAATTGAATAATTGCTTTTTCACGTGTGCAATAGTTTATAGTTCAAATAACAAAATTGGAGTTACTAAAACTATCCCAAAAAGCTTAAACTAGGAGGAGAGTGGTAAAAGAATAGAAAAGTATTAAACCTACAACTGATCAATAACACATGTTAGAATGTAATTGGACGGTGTACGTTGTAGACATCAAATCGTAAAGCGTTGTACACCAATTATAAGATATGAATTAGATTTTTGTTGTTCGGTTTTCATTATTTTCATTCCAAAAAAGATAAACTTGAATTTAGATTATTTTGGAAGCAAGAAGAAGAAAGAAAGAAAGAAAGAAAGAAGTTTGACTACTACTAGATAGATGAAGTTTACTTGAATGCATGAGCATAAAATGCCTTCCTTATTGGTTTGTAATAAGTGAGGTTGAAAAGGGATTATTTATTCAGAATAAAACAAACAAAGCTTGAGAAAGACAGAACCGACATAGTCTATTAATGTTTTTAATACAACACAAGAAGACTTCAAACTATCGACAGATATGATCGAATTTAATGCAAGAACAGTTATATATGACCATCAATCGCCCGCCCTTTGAATATGAAATGAAACAATTGTAAAGGGGCAAAATTGTAATTGGGTTGCATGATTAGCAAGGCCTCCACTAGATGGGCCTTGGGATCGGCCCCCAAGCAAAAAGTCCCCCCACACCTCCTAACAAGGAAAAGGACAAAAGCACCCCTACAAGACAACCCTTCAATCCCTCCTCGGTTTTCCTCATTGACCCTTTTCGCTTTCCTTAAAGCAAAATCCCACAGGGGGGGTGGCCGGGTCCGGGTGGGGAGGGGGGGGTCTCAGTTATTTCAAATCCCCCCCGGCACCAAAGTCGTCAAATTAGCCTTCCCTGGGCCCCACACACCACCCGCCTGGCATCCTACGTGTCCCTGTCCTTCCTAAAAGGCCAGGTGTAACCGTCGACCAAGAGCCAACAACCGCACACAACCGAAAACAAAAAACACAAAACAAAAGAAATGTATTTCTAGAGAGAGAGTGAGAGTGAGGGAGAGAGAGGGAGGGAGACATACACTTTCTCTCTCTATAAAACCAGGCCAGTGAGTCTTTTCAAATATAATATAATAAGACTAGGAATTTTTTGTTTTTTTTTTTTTTTTTTTTTGGTTCTTTGCTTCGGACTCTGCCGGATAATAGAGTTGGGTGATTTTCTTGAGAGCCAAACGGGAGAGAACGTCAAATGTGATGGGAAACGGGGTGTCGAGCCTGTTGTCGTGCTTCAGGCCGAGCAACCAGGCGGAGCGGAGCCAGGCGGAGGTGGTTTTCGCGGCCTCGGAGCCGTTGGACGAAACCCTAGGCCACTCCTTCTGCTACGTTCGATCCTCCGCCAGGTTTCTCTCTCCGACTCACTCCGATCGCTTCATCTCGCCCTCCAGCTCACTCCGCTTCTCTCCCTCTCACGACCCGCCCGGGACCAGGGCTCGACCCGGATTAGTGGAGGCCACCGGGTTCAAGGCCATTTCCGGAGCCTCTGTCAGCGCGAATAGCTCCACTCCCAGAACTGTCCTCCAGTTGGACAACATTTACGACGATGCCACTGAGGCTGTGAGCGCTGGCCCTGCTGGCGGAGGAGTGAGGGGGAGTATTGTGAATGGCTTCGAAAGCACGTCGTCGTTTTGCGCGCTCCCTCTGCAGCCGGTGCCACGTGGCGGTTGTGACCCGTCAGGGCCGATGGAGCGGGGCGGATTCTTCCTCTCGGGTCCAATAGAGCGCGGGGCGCTCTCTGGCCCGCTCGACGCTGGGGCGGCAGATCCCGGCGGTGGGCCAGTGCCGTTCTCGGCGCCGCTTGGTGGCCCATACGTGAAGAGGAGGAAGAAGAGGGGCATTTCGGGGATTCGGAAGGCCTTCTACCGGAACCTGTCGGAGAAGAAGCGGCCATGGGTGGTGCCGGTGCTCAATTTTGTGGGGCGCAAGGAAGGAGGCCCGCCAGCGGCTGGGGACGAGTGCTCGGAGGAGCAAAGGAACGAGAGCGAGCACGTGCAGTGGGCGCTTGGGAAGGCCGGAGAGGATCGTGTGCACGTGGTCGTTTCGGAGGAGCAGGGGTGGCTCTTCGTGGGGATTTACGACGGGTTCAATGGACCCGATGCGCCGGAGTTCTTGATGGGTAATCTCTATCGCGCTGTGTACAATGAGCTCCAGGGCTTGTTTTGGGAAATTGAAGAAGAATCAGAGGAAGCTAGTAATATTAATAGTAATAGTAATAATAACAACAATAGTGGTAGCGCTAATGTTAATAATAATAGTAGTAACGAGAATGAATTAAACGTAGCTTTAGAGAGTGACCCATCTGTGGAAAACTCTGGTGGAAATCAGAATGATTTGAATTTGCCGAACGCAGTTCCTAGTGAAAGAGGATCGGCAAAGAGAGTGACTTTTCAATCGGAGGGGGAGGCGGGGACGGAAGTCAGGAGGCGGAGGCTTTGGGAATTTCTAGCGGAGGATGACCCGGAAGACGGGTTGGATCTTTCGGGGTCGGATAGGTTTGCGTTTTCTGTGGATGATGCGCTTAGCGTGAGCAATGGGGGCTCGGCGGTGAGTAGACGGTGGCTATTATTGTCGAAATTGAAGCAAGGGTTGTCAAAGCACAAGGAGGGTCATGGCCGGAAGTTGTTCCCTTGGAGGTTTTGGTTGGAGGAGAAAGAGAAGGTTGAGGTTGAGAATAGAGCGGAGGAGAGGTCTTTGAGGAGTGGGAGGAAGCGGAAGGAGGGGCCAGTGGATCATACAATGGTTTTGGGGGCATTGTCTCGGGCTCTCGAATTGACTGAGCTCTCATATTTGGATCTGACAGATAAGGTTCTTGATACGAATCCGGAGCTTGCATTGATGGGTTCGTGTTTGTTGGTTGTGTTAATGAGGGACGAGGATGTGTATGTGATGAATGTGGGTGATAGCAGGGCTATTGTTGCGCAGTATGAACCGCAAGAGGTTGGTTCGAGTGTAACGAAGTCGAAAGAGCAGGGGGACAATGGGTCAAGCAAGGAGGGTATAATTGAGGAGTCCTCAGCTGTTGGTGAAAAGGCAATTAAGGTGCCGTGCAGGGCTCCTGCTCAAGAAATGAGATTGGCGGCTTTGCAGCTCTCTACTGATCACAGCACGAGCATCGAAGATGTAAGTTTTGAATTCTGGAAAATTTTTAAGTTTGTGTTTTGTTTTTAATTTTATGTGCTGGGATCTTAGTTTTTATTTTATTTTTTGCTGTCAATACTAAGATTTGATCCGTTACTGTTGAAATTCTCCGTGAACCTGCTGTTCGCTTTGCTTGTATTCTATGGAATCGTGTGGCTACATAACTTTTTGCTCTGTTTTCACATTGGTGTACAAGCTCGGAGTCCCTGTGACCTGCAGGCTTAGATATATATGGACTCTTGTTGTGCCAGGGGAGTTGGTACTGGGAAAAATACAGACTTCAGAATTCATATAACAAACTCTTCAAGTGTCACTTATAGCTTCAATCAGTTATATGACGAGATACCCATGACAATTTATTATAAAAAGGTTTTTAAGACTTTCCCTCCAGGCACAGGTCACATGCATTTGTCCCATTTTTTTGCTGAGTCTGTGAATTGCGGGACCACTATCCATAGCCCTCTAGTAATTCTTGGTTTTTGTGGGGGTTGAAACTTGTGATGTCTTCTGGTTATTAATGGTTTGTTGAACAGAACAAAGAGTATCTAAGAGATTAATCTCTCTGTTGTTGGTGCCATTTTAGATCTTTGGCAATGTTAATTTTGTGATGGGAGATGGAAATAACTCTTTAGATTTTCCATGAAGCAACCTTTGCTACTGAAGAATTGTACATCAGTACTCAATCGGTCCCAAAAGGACTTGACCCTTTTATTTGATCATATTCTAGTCTCTCTTGATTTTTAAGTTGTTTACCCTTAAAATTTTTAGCATCATGCTTCATGCATCCTGATCTTAGGCCATATCTGCTCTATGATAAGTTGTGTTACCAGATTCTGACAGGCTGAGGGACATTCCATTAGACATACTAATAGCCAGTACTATCATCTTTAACTATGGCCAAATAATTAATATGCATAGTAGGTCAATGCTTTTTAGGACTTACTAATATGCATAGTAGGTATTTAAAGTTTTTGTGTTGTATTGCCTCTGTTTGTGGACCTTTAAGAGAGAAGAAAGTAAGGCAAACCTCATAAGGTGCTTACTCTGGCCAGCTTGTGCAAAATATTTTGTGCAGTGAGTTGGGTTGAAGCAGATTCGTTGGTCATTTGTCATCATACATTGTTCTTCTTAGATGGTCTCCATTTTGTATTGCCACATAGAACCTCTGTTGCCTACGAATGTCAATATATTGAAGTGAAGAGAGTGTCTGAATCTTATTTTTGTTATTCATGTCTATAGTCCTTAAAACTTCCAATACCATGTTAAAGTGAAACAAAATCCCAGTCTCTTTGTGATCTGCAATGGAGTATCTGATTTAGAAATTGTTTTTGTTTTTTTCTTTTGTAAAGAAAATTGTGAGAAATAAGATATTAAAGCTTTAATAGAACAGGGGCATGCATTCCAAAATGATGTTTTATGAGTCTTCTTTCACTGGTGACACTGGAAGATCTGAGGAAGCTTCCTTTTCCTTGTCCCTTCTTTACTTGCTTTTGTCATTTGTCTTTATGCATGTTGTCACTAATCCATTTATTCTTAAACAAAGAAGATATGCAGAAGCTTCCTCATAAGTTACTTTTTTCGTAGGTAATGTCAGATTGTCAGATGTTTAATTGTGGATATGGTTTTGATGCGTTTATGTTAATTAATATGCAAATTGTGCTTGGTCTATGGCTCAATTGATGTACATATTTTGGTAGTGTCTTAAGATCTGCTGAACTTGTACTTCTTTAGATCTTTCTTTTCTTCCTGGGGTTTTGTATGGGCTTGAGACTTTACACTGGGAGCAGTATTGGGTGGGTTTTGTTACTTATAAAAAAATAATTATTTATTAAAACTATGTTTTCTCCAAAGTCAGAATAATAGTGATATTTTCTCCATTTGTTTGCGGTGCCTACTGGTACTTTTACTTTTGGGCTGTAGTTATGTCTTTTGAGGGTGTGATCAAGCTGGTTGCATAGCTTAAAATTGGTCATTTACTTGATTGGTGCGTCTTCAAGCTAGAGACGCTTGAGTCATGGAGTTAAGTTTCTATTTCATTGAACTTTTGTTGCCGCTTAACTTAAGGGTTGAATTAGAGAGAGTTTTGCACATTAGGTGCCTCCCTGTGCTGCAACTAAATCTACATAGCTGAACTGTTGAGATTGAGTCACCTTTTCGAGTTCATGCTACATGAAGCTGAATCTTTTTTCAGTGCATATCCCTTCTAAGCTGATAAGTTTTTTAGTAACAATGATTCATCTCATGTGGACGGTTTAATCTTCCCCTAGTAGGTTTTATTAATGTGGTAGCTTTTGTACTGTTGTTCTCGACATGACTTTAGTATTTCTGTAGGTGTAAACATGCAAGCCTTTAATGCTGTACTTCTACCCATTCTTTTTTTTTTTTTTTTTTTTTTAGGGGGGAGGGGGGGTTTCATTTCCCACTTCCTTGTTTCCCATACACGTGGTGTATGATGATGTATGTTTATGTGGTAAATTTTGCAGAATCTCTCTTTACTTATCAAAAAAAAAAATTTTTTGCAGAATCTCTCTTTTCCTCAATACTGCTTAGTACAGACCTAATGCATGACTGTTTTTGTCATGGCATTGTTTTCAACTACTGAGTCAGCCCCATGCTTATTGCAGATTCCCAGACTGTTACACATTTATTCCATGCGGCAATGGAAGTACATTATTTTGTAATGCTCTGTCAACTTTGAGCGGTTTGGGGCCGTTTAAATCAAGAAATTTGATAATTTTTTCACTCCCATGTGTTTGCTTTTGTTCTCTTGTTGATGAATGTTTGGGTGTTCTGCTTTTCATGCTTGTTTAAATTTCCCATAATTATTTTTTTTTTGTTAGTAATTATGATTGGTATTACTCTTCTTAAGTTTTCTAGTCATGACACATTGACATTGATGCATAGTTGCTCAGATTTGCTAATCATTTCTGTCTCCATGGTGCAGGAAATCCTAAGAATAAAGAATGAGCACCCAGATGACAAACATTGCATCGTCAATGATAGAGTAAAAGGTCGCCTTAAGGTTACCAGAGCGTTTGGAGCAGGATTTCTGAAACAGGTTCTCTGATTTATTGTTATTCTTGGTAATTTACCTTAAAAAATTTCCCTTCTAAAATTACTTATCAAAAAAAATTTCCCCTTCTAAAATCATTCTGTTGGGAAATTTGTTTTGTGGCACTGTTGTCTGCATCACAGAAACATCAAACAGTTCATAATTAGTGCTTCCTCTGATGTGTTTTAATAATGATGACTGCATACTCATCTTTTTTTAAGGCAATTATGGCATGTTGATGAGACTCGCTCTTCTAGAAAGAAGAGAAATGTACATATAGTTGTCAAATCACATATCATATTGTTTCTTTAAACTATTTGCATTTTCTTTGTAATGTATCTTTACAGAATAAATCCTTGTGTTTCTATATGTATGAACTTTTTGTGTCAACAACAATAACTTGTTCATGTATATGTTTGAAGATCTGGGCAGGATTTGAGCTATTTAACTACATATGATTCCATTTTATCACCAGTACAAAAAAATAATTACAGAAAATCATGGATTTTGATATGTTTTACAATTCTTGAGACCCCATATTGTAATTAATAATCTCTAACATATGTATTTTGATCTAAACTCAGAATATTCCAAGTTTGTGCTTCCACTACATTAGAATATCTACGTATATGTTCTTATATGCATATGTATATTTTTGAGGTGCAATGAAGCCTTGAAGAGTAGAGTTTTCCAATTGAGTAAAAACAAAGAGCTATAAATCTTTTTTTTTTTTTTTTTTTTTTTTTTTTTTTTTTTATAATTTCAGAGGAACTACACTTTGAATCTGGCAAATCACCAACCTATACATACTTCCCTTGTCAGGGAGGCAGGGTTGGGTGGGGGTTTGGGGGAATGGGGCTGGGAAGACAACAAATATGAACATAATATATTCTTTTGTTATATACAACATTACTTATCATATATATATATATATATATATATGAACATAATAATGTATTCTGTTTTGATATTTGGGTTTGATGTTTTTCACATCTGCTGATATCCTGTGGTGTGAAACAAAATTGTTTGTTAGTGGAGTGATCCATCTTTAGCAAGCTTCTTTGCTCTCACCAGATCCATCTCTAGCAAGCGCATCCACCACTATGTTGCTTGATTAATGCGTCTTTAACTGCTTCATGTTGTACAAGGTCAGAATTGATGACGCACATATGTAATGTGTGCATTCTACACAAAAAATCATGTGTTGTATGATTCAATTCAATTAAAATGGAAATTATTTTGCTGGTGGTATAAGCATACTAACTTGCATGTGCAGCCAAAAGAATTATGCTTGCCTGTTATGTCTACTGGATGAAGCTTTCCATGTATGGTTGTTTTTGGATGTATCATGTTATAGGAATCTAGACTTGCAAAATAATGTGATGTCCATGCTGGTGCAGCCTAAATTGAATGATGCACTGTTGGAAATGTTTCGGAACGAGTACATTGGTACTGCACCTTACATATCCTGCTTGCCTTCTCTTTGGCACCATAGACTTTGTCCTGGGGATCAGTTCTTAGTGCTCTCATCTGATGGTCTGTATCAGTATCTGAGTAATCAGGAAGTGGTTTCACATGTTGAGAGTTTCATGGAGAAGTTCCCCGATGGAGATCCTGCACAACATTTGATAGAGGAGCTTCTTAACCGTGCAGCCAAAAAAGCTGGTATGTCATTTTTCTACCATTTAAAATCTTCTCATTTTTTAAGCAGACACTGCTCTATAGATCATATGATGGTTTATGAAATGGTGCAAGAATTAGTAGAAAAGTTGTATGATGTCAATGTAAGACCCTACAACTCAGCTCAATTCTACTAAACCTAAACCCAACTTAAGATTCTAGTATCTGAAATACTAATCAGAGTGGACGCTTTACATGGAAAGTAACTAGACTCATCACTGCATGCTGATCTTGTGTATAAACTGTGTAAAGTTGCACTTTTGCATAAAGTTTTTTAACCCTTTTCACTCTTTAGTGCTTTCAACCTGGAATATAAGAATGTGTATCATGGCTATAGCTAGCATTCATAAATTGTGCCTGAAATTCTTGGATCCAATTTGATTTTCCCAGGGTCAAAAGGATCAATCTGAACTTTTAATTTGAGGATCTGAGTCTTTAAGAATATCCATCAAAAAGTGAAAGTATTGATTTTTCTAATGAATACTTTTCAATTTCATTAGAAGAGCAAAGAAATAGAGTTGTAAGACTTGTTATGTTTGGTAAAACCATTGTTATAAAGATCAGAGGTTTATGCAAATGCATATGTTTAGGTGGCTACTGGTCTTTCTTGTGCTGTTTTATATCATTTCGAGATTTTAAACTTGAGGTGATTTTATTTGCAGGAATGGATTTACATGAATTACTGGACATCCCGCAGGGAGACCGCAGAAAGTACCATGATGATGTTACTGTTATGATTATATCACTTGAAGGAAGAATTTGGAAGTCATCGGGAAAGTACCTCTGAAACCTTCATACACAAGCGATCTACTCTATACAAGAAATAGCAGTCTCAATTTTCAACTAGAGCTACATGCAAGCGGTCTCAGAAGATTCACAAATGGCCCATTTTTATTGGGTCTCATTAGTTTTTAATCGTTGCACAGTATAAAAATACAGCTAATAGAGGGAATCCGGGATGATAATGGCAAAAGGCTAATGTTAGATATTCATCAAGGTTTTAAGTAGGAGCCAAGAAAATTTGGTTCAAGGAGAAAAAAGGGTATCTGTAGATGGGGATTGTAGGGAAATGATCTGTAGGGGAAAAGGGGATTCTTTTTTGTTTTCTTTCCATGTTTTTGTCTTTCTACCTTCTAGAGAAATTTTGCATAGGTGGAGGCTTTTCCCATTAATTTGTGCTTTTCTTTTTTCTTCCGTGCCAGAGCCAAGAAAATTGTGGTTGTAAATTGGTGGGTTACAAATTTACTTACTGAACTTGAGCACTCCCTTGTCAAAAATGAGCAGCTATAGTTTTGAGGTGGATTTTCAGCAAAGCAGGTTACTGAGTTGGAAATTTATTGAAATCCTTGTGTGGCTTGTGCTTATGAAAACATTCCTACAATGAAGAATTCACTTTTGAGCACAATTATCACAAGTTGTTCACTAGGGAGCTTGTCTCACGGGTGAAATTGCTCCCAAAGAACCCCCAAAGTGTGCATTTATTTGTATGGCAATGTATATCAAGAAGAATGTAGACATGTGGATTAAAGTCAAAGGGGTTGTTATCATGAGACTCAAATTTAGCCATCCCTAACCCTTATTTGTATATTTTATTTATTTTTAAATGAAATCTTTATCTTAACAAAAAAAAAAAAAAAAAGAAAAAAAAAGAGGAATGTAAAATCACTTCTGCCCTGCATCTTGAAAAGCAACAATTATTGAAGGAATTTCAGAGCAACTAAAGCCAATGAAACCATCCCGTCTGTTATGAGATCAAGATAAGATCAATGTTCCATTCAAAACTCTAAAGCAGGATAAGTATAAGGTTTGCAATAATAAAAGCTAAGTTCAAAAATGTGAATTACAACTATTAACATATTAAGGAATGAGGAAAGCTATTATTGCCTCAGTAATTACAGTTGGTTCACATCTACGCTGCAACAGCAGGAGATGGAATCCGTGACTGCACCCACGACACTAATTCTTCTCGAGTTGCCACAAAGCAACCAACTTTATCTTCACTCTGTCTGAATGGTGCATCAAGTTTCTTGACATGAGAAGCGAAGGAATTGGCCAGTCCTTGAGAGAATTTGTGAGTTCCTGTACCTGTTTGAGCTAAAAGTAATTCTGGCAATTCCTCCTTGCGCTGAACAATCTTGGACAAAGTCCCCATCCACTCTTCCAGCGCAGTCTCAGCTGCACCAACAGACAGGGACCGAACATCCAAGCACCACACATCTACAGTCTTGTTGTGCAAACCTGGGTACAACCCATATAGGGTTCCCAAGTAGAGCAATTCATGAGCTCTCTCGTGAAGCTTTCTACTTCTACAGATATCAATGAAGCAATTACAGAAGGGTCTCCGGGCTTCGACTGCAGTTTCACTGAGAATACCCCTAAACTCTTCCTTGACAGTTTCAAAACCAGTCTTCTCTTCTGTTACCAATTCCACAAGGACAAACAACTTTGGGTTAGCTCGCTGCAAACAGGCAAGAACCTTACCAATGTCCTCATCTACCTCACACAAGGACACAACAGAAAGGAGGCATCCGCAAAGCCTATCGTCCGGGTTAACCCCTTTTTCAACTGAAACACCAAAAACCCTAACCAAATCATCAATCCTCTTAGCCTTACCCAAGCACTGAATCAAACAAGTGCAGCCCATTACATTGAGCTCAACACCCAACTGAGACATTTCTTCAAACACCTCCATTGCCTTATCAACTTTCCCTCCACTCCCATATATATTAAGCATTGCTGTGTAACTCCAACTATCCGGCCTGCGATTCTCCAAACTCTTCATGTCCTCGAACAGCCTCTCAGCCTCTTCCTCCAATGCAAGGTCTGCACACATATTCAACAATGTATTATACAAAATCAAATCCATCGGCCACCCGTTCGACCTAATTTTCTCCCACAATTCCAAAGCATCTCGAGCCCACCTTGCCTTGCCATAAATCTTAACAAGTGCAGTTAACGTTTTCTCGCTCGGGGTTAACCCGGATTCGACCATTTCCTCGAATAAACTCCTAGCTAAACCAGGCTTTCCAGCCTTCCCCATTGCCTCTAACAATGTATTATACACAACCAAATTAGGCTGCACACCAAGAGACCTCATCTCTTGCAACACATACCTAATACCATCATAGTCCCCAGATTCACCAAACATCTTCCCCAAAACAGAGAAGGTAACATGGTCAGGTATCCACCCAGTAGCCCTCCCTCTCTCGTACAAATTTACCACTTCCTCAACCCTGCCCAATTTGGCATACACATCTAGAATAGCTGAGTATGTCACCTCATCAGGCATCAAACCAGTCTTGTACATCCTCTCAAACCACTCCACAGCCTTATCGAAATGATGGCACTTTTTGGCACAAGTAATAATGGTGGAGTATGTGATATTATCAAGCTTAATCTCATTGCTAATCATCTCATGGGCAAGGTCCTCCATGAGCTGAAGCTGCCTTCCAAACCTCAAAGATTTCATTGTGACATTGTAGAATATAGTTTCCAGGGGAAACAAATTTTGGGTCTTGATCCATTTGAAGAACAAATGGGTTTTCTGCCATGGCCTCAAGCTGTTGAGTATCAAAAGCGCGTTTTCTCTGGTGGGTGGGTGAGGGATTTCCTGAAGAGCGGCCAAGAAAGCAACTTCAGAGTTGTCAGAGTCATTGAGCCTCTGGGCAAACTGCCTGAGCTCTTTGATTTGAGGATTGTACGAGTAAGAAGAGCGTTTCTGCCGCTGATGGGAGAGCACGGAGCGTTTGGGCTTGGTGGGGTTAACCCAGGTGGACTTTGGCTTGGACAAGAGCTGGGTTTGGTCCTTGGAAGGTTCAGAGAGGGTGGTTGTGGATAGAGGCTTGAGTTGCTCAGATAAAGATGGGTTTTTGTGGTTTGGGTCTATCAAATTTGGAGACACCTTTGGGGGAGATTTGGAAGAGCTGCACAAAATGGTAACTCTCCTCACTCTGTGTTGTCTGTGTGGAGAGTTGAAGATAATGGGTCTCTTTGTGTCTGAGAGATGCCCTGTAAAATGGACATCTAGAGCCGTAGACAAAGCAGTAGCCATTGCAGAGAGAGAGAGAGAGAGGGAGTATGCTTAACTCAATACTCTCAAGTATAGACGTTTTTCAGGATATTTTTGTAAACCTTATCCGAATCCAACTAATAACCCTAAAAACTACGGATATTCAGAATTTAAAAGAAGAATAATAAAAAAAAAAAAAGGTTGGTAGATGGGGAAATAAAAACCAAAAAAATTGGGTTATAGATCCACCCCGAAGGGTGGGTAGCCTTAACCGGATGTGTGGATAACTGGAAAGCCCGAAGGCTGTTCCCGTCCCTGTCAGGGGAGATGCCAACCATCTCTCCTTTCTACGAACACACCTAAATACTTGCCATATGATGTTTATAAAGAGTTAATTATTTCTATACGCTTCCAATGTGGGACAATGTGTGCTGTAACTACACACCTTTCAAGGAGCTTGACTTAAGCTTGAGCCTAGCACGGACTTGTATCGATTTTATTGGGTAGCCTAAATGTTACAAAAGTTTGACGAGAGATATTGCGAACATATCGGAAGCTATCGGTATTCCACCCCTAAATTCTCTCTTGCTCTTAATGGAAGCTTAGTTGGGTACTTTCCTGGGAAGAAGATTTGAGGCAAAAAAATCCACTTTCCTCTTATTTCTTTGGTATTGCTAAACACTTGTGTTCTCTAGTCTCATGTCAATTGTCGCTAATTCTTTTACTCGTCATCCAGATGGGCTGGCGGAGGAGATCACATACCAGAGGCCTCAACCTTCGGTAAATCTGTTGCGGAAGTCTGTATATTTTACTTCTCTTTCTGGTTCTTTTCTTGGTTCAGTGGACCATATGCATCCCCAAGGTGTGATTGATTCCTTCAGTGAATGAGAGACATTTTTTCAATGAAGTGAAAAATGTCTCACATATTTAATAACAATTTTTTGTTTTTGAACAATTTTGTTTCTTTTAATTCAAATTGAATCCAATGCTATGGTTGCAGAAAGAAAATTAATATCTGCAGCACTTAAACGCCAAGTTGGAACATGGGTTAAGGATTAATTCTAACCTTCCAATCTTGGGAATCAGGGGCCTATGAGTACTAAGTCAATTTTATTGATCCAATTTGTAGGCAAATTTCACAATAAAATGCCCTTTTTTTTGTTCGATAGGTAGGCAGTAATATCATATGAAATGTTTCAGGGGAGATGAATGTTAAAGAATAAGGCATGAATTTCAAAAATGGGTACCCAAAAGGTGTCAATTGAACTGTAATAAACCAAAGGGAGAGATATACATGCATTTTACCCCCTTTTTTTTAAAAAAAATAAAAGAGTATCAACAAATGGAGTTTAAACTTTGCTATAATTATAATTTCTCTCCACCCTTTCTTCTCTCTTCCCATTGCTCAGGTGCCAAATGAAGCATTAGGCTGTAAAAATTTCACCATGACCAAAATTTTCTAGAATTTCCATCAATTCTCCTAAACAATGCATCAAAGTATAATTATAAATTTCAGCTGCCTTAGATGTACACAGCACACTATGAGGACCCTTTAAGTGTGGGAGCCAATACTTCTCTAATATGACTCTCTACTTCCCTTTTGATGGAAGAATAAGGCAGCCGTTCTATCACCTCGGCTCCAAAGGAGAAGAGAAGAGCCCTTCTAGCCGTCTCCAAGTTGATGCCGCGTGCCAGGAAGTAGAAGAGCTGGCTTTCTTCTAGGTCACTTATTGCAGCTCCATGGGAGCACTTGACATCATCTGCAATTATTTGGAGATTCGGTTTTACATTCACTGTTGCACGAGGTTCCAGGAGCAGGCTCCTTGTTAGTTGTCCTGCATCTGTCTGTTGTGCAAATCTGCATGATACAGCAAGAACTAAATAGAAGTAAAGCATGTGCAGTTCTATTTTTTTTCTTCTTTTTTAAACTCCAGAAAAGAGAAGTGGGCAGAGGAGGAGGCGAATGATGGAGATTTGGTTTATGAGGAAAAAGGGGTTGTGAAGAACAGAAGGAAGTTAATAAGCTTGGAAATGAATGGCAAGGGGTGGGTTGCCTTGAGTTCCACCCTTGCAGAAGGGGTGGGTCACAGAGTGGGGTGGCCACTCCCCCCTTTTTTTTGTTGTTTTGTTTTTTGGCAATTTTTTTTTCTTTGAGGGTAAAAGTTGAATATCATAAACATTTCAGAAGAAAAATGGGCAGAAATATCTATTTGATGACAACCCAGAACGCAGTGAATTATTTGATAAAACTAAAACTTCAACGAGCTATTTGATAACAGTGCTAAGCACAGGCAGCTAATATTTTTCCTAAGAGAAAATAACTGTATTACTCCCGCTCCATGAGTTTTTATTTTTATCTTTTAGCTCATTGAGTTTGATCCCATCATCAAAACTATTCATCAGTCCCATTCCGTTATTTTCTCTGACAGACTCTACATAAAATTACAATTCTACCATTTTTCAAAAGAAAAAAGGAAAATAGAGAGTGGCTTGCGGCCACCCCCCTAACAGAGAGGGTGGCTCACAAGGGTAACCGCAAGCCACCCTTCCCTTCTGATTTTTTTTACACGATTATGAATAGTATATGGGGTGATGTTAAACAAAACCAAGATGTACTCGTGATAATTGTAAGTAATCAAATAAAATAGAATTACCTGTTGACTTTTACATTCCCATCAAACACAGCTTGTCCTAGAGAATGAGCCACAATACACTTGTGAAGTTGTCGAGAATAACCTCGAGGATGGTCCAAGACTAGTCTACTATGTAGATCTTGTGTTTGATCACCAACAGACAAATGCAATGTTGATAAATCTGTTACTGTGTCTGGGCCCAATTGCTGAATATGGACATTGTGCCGGCTCAATTTTCCACCAATGCTTACCTCTACAAGCTCATAAGCACTAGCTGATTCCTGCAAACAATCAACTTTAAATTGTTGACCCCACCGTTGCTGGATTAATTCCATAACATATAATACTAAAAAGATATGTACACAATAGGTTAGAGTTGACATCAAGTGTAGTCTATCAACAAAGGTTAGGAACTCATTGCTCAAATCACATCCTACAAAGAACTTCATGAACGTGACATTAACTAACATTTAATGCCAGAAGTAAATCAAGGATGAATAACATTACAGTGAATAGAGCTTATTATGCAATTTACCTAGCAATAATTAGATCAACTAATAACACAAGTTGCTAAAACTACTATGCTCATGGAACAAAATTATCATGCCAAATCTGAAAGAACACTTGAGGTAATGATAAAAGATTGATCACTCTAAAACATACATATGCAAAAGCATAAACTAGATATAGAAGAAAATGTGCACATTCATAAAAACAAGCAGAACAGGTAACATGAAGTAGTCATTCTCAACAAAGTCAGCTCCAGGGTTGCTTTCACAAATATCATCTGCGCTGAAGGTGAGATAGAGGAGGAAATAAAGTGGCCAAAAACTGTGCTTAAAGCAGAGCTAAATATATGCTCTTGTTACCATAGCTTTCCTTAGTAATTTCTACAACAAAGGTAGAGTTTTAAGGATTTAAATGTTTTGCCATCAGAGTAGGTTACATAGCCCATGTAGTGACCAATAGATAACACAGAAAATAGAGAATTCACAACAAATTGAGCTCAAGAAAAAGACAAGATCAAAGAAGATAATACTAAATTCTACTAAGTAAAAAAAATTTCATCACACAAATCCCAGTTTTCTCATTGTTGCATTTGCCTTTCTTAAAAGCCCAAAACAGGAGCAAGGTTAAGAGTAGTTTTTTTCCCCCAAGAGCTTCCATGGTTTGAGATTTCTAATATGCCACCAAACCATACATGTTTTCCTCTTCTTAAGAGAGAGAGAGAGAGAGAGAAGGGGGGGGGGGGGGGGGGGTGGTAAGCCTTGAATCCATATTATGGGACCATATCCCTCCAGCAAACAAAAAATAACATACATTTTTGTGACTTAGTGCCAAAACATAAGACTCACCAAATGCCATACTAATTAAAGCCCATATAAGCCCATAACAAAAGTACTTCTAACTTCATAGAAATGTATAGCACCTGCCTCTACCAGTTTTTAAGTTCTATCCATCGGTACAAAAGTACTTCATGCAGCCTTAGAAGAAAGCTCAAGCTGTTGCCTTTAAAGTGATTTTCAGTATTGCAGCTAAAGAGCTTTTCACATGTTGGGCCATAATGTCCAATTTATGGAACCAGGAATTTTTCTTAAGAAGCCAAGTATTGAGTAGGGCTGAGCACAGAACTCATCAAGTTGGTATTCAACCCCTACCAACAACTGAACTGAAAGACATTGGTAGAATGTTTTAGTACCAATCAAACCAATCAAGGAGTCGGCTATTGAACCAAAATGACCTGTCAGGTTGGTAACCGGCCAAACCAACATTGTTGAATATTGAAAAAGAAGCAGCTGAAAATTTATATACTTTAAGCTAAAAAACTAGCATGTTAGCTGCAAGCAGCCATCTATCTATTTCCTCCCAAACAAGGAGTTTAGAAGCTAAGATAAGGAGGTCCATGAAGCCTCAAAGGGAGAAAGTGTCACCTTGAGCAATGCAATCTGAATCAGCCATGCTGAAGAAAAAGTTGAACAGGGAAAAGAAGTCGGAGGGCAACTAAGTTTACAAGTTATTGGTTGAAAAAAATAAATAGATAATGAGAAGAGACGAGCTTTCTTTGATAATAGACAATCCACTTTTTGGGCCAGACATACCGATTCAGCCATGGAAGACTATTTTTAGTTACTTTGTAATTTAATAATGTCCAAGATTTATTTTGTGGCTCATGTGCAACATTACATTGAGCCAAGTCTCATATGGTTTTGAAGATCAAGTCATTAGGAAGCCAAGGCTAAAATACTTTCTGATGTAGGTTATTATTTCAAAAGTTATTGTTAGTTTTGTAGGAGGGGTAGATCTATAATTTTCTGAAACTTTTACAAGTTGAGGGTATTTTGGTAATTGAGTCGAGTCTAGAACTTTCTAGAAAAATTTCTAAGAATAGTTTTTTTTTTGAGTGCAAGTTAATCTCTACTTGGGTTTTATGAGGTCTTTAGTTTACTAGTCAAATTAGGATCCTAATGCTACTAATAATGTACTCAAAGAGTAGAGACTTCATTAATGGAATATTGAGTAATTTGAGTTTTTAGGAAAGAGTGCATAGAGTGTTCTTCTCCTTCTCTTTCTCTTTCTCTTCTTCTTCATTGGTACACTGTTACCGTTCAAACCACTGTTCATACAGCCCTTGAACAGAGAAAAAAAAAAAAAAAAAACTAACCCCAAACTAGATCCATTCTCCAATATCCTTCATAAACTTTCAAAAACCTAATTTTTTCATTACCTTTAGCCACCAAATAATTCTTCAAATCAACCCAAAACCCTTCAATCAGCCATCGGCAGTAAAATTCAGACAATCAGCTTTCACAAAGAAGCAGCTCTCTATTAACATTATCCCCTATCTTTTCAAACACCAATTCACTCTAGCAGTTGGAGATGCTAAAAAGTTTTCAGTTGTAAGTCATCAACAATCTTACGTGAGCACTTCTGAAGCACTAGTTAGCAACTAGTCATTTTTAAGACCACATTTGATCATATATAGTAAAAGTCACTACAATGCATACGTACATGTAGAAATGATTCATTCACTGCCGCATGTTCAATGACATAAGAAACGTACTACCCCAATTGTTTCCATGAATATGATCGTAAATCACATTCCTATAATCTTCTCCAAACTGCAAACGTATCAAACAAGCTGTACAGACTATATTTAACAACCAATAATAACAATTCAACCATGAAAAAAAAAAAAAAACACTCAGCCAGAACAAGAATTCACCTGCTGGACTGAAGTCCACTTTATATGAGCAGCATTTAAAGACTGATTCTGAATATATGAATGCCTAACCTTCCCGCCTTGTTCAACCACCACTTCCAAAACTGAATTCGTCCAATAACTCTTCTTCTCATCCTTACCTTGGAACTCCTCAACTATAAGAATCTCTCCTCCCTTCTCCACCAACACAAACACCCTCGGATTCGATACGGGCAGTTCATTTGACCCCTCGTCACTGCCCTCAACAGAAATGTACCTCAAACAAACAGGAGTCTCTACCTTACACCCCGCCGGAACATACACCACCGTCAAATCCGGCGCGCCTATCCCATTAATAGACCAAAACAAGTCACCCCCAGCCGAATTACACACAAATTCACACACCCTTTTGATAATTCTCTCATCAGAGAGCTCCAACAAGCTCCCAACAAAAACCCCACTTGGCAATTCGGACAAATTCGCCGAATTTACGACATACCCATCAGCAATAACAAGGTTGGGGAACTGGGTGTTCGAAGAAATGCCTGAGAGAGCTGAGGAGTGAGGAGGTTGAGGGATTGGGCTAATTTGCGAGTGTCTGATGAAGGAGGTGTCCGTGAAACGAAACGACTCATCTTTGCGGGAGGGCCATGGGGTTGAGAGGAGGGTCTCGGACGAGGTGTCTCTGAGCTTTTGGAGAGGCAATGGTGGTGGAGAGGAAGAGGGCAGAGAGTCTTCAAGGGTTTCTGCTAGTTGGAGGACAAAAGGGTCTGAGAAGGTTGGGGCTGGTTGTAGTGAGACTCTAGTTCTCGTTCTGGGTTTAGGAGCTCTGGTGGGTGATGAAACTACTGGGATTGGGGGCCTTTGAATTTTGGGTGTGAAGGCAAAAGCCGCCATGGATGGTGGTGGTTGTGGAGTTTGGAGTTACCTGTTATCGTAGAAGACCTGCCTGACCAGACACATAACAAACAACATGCCTTAGCGAACCCATCAACGGATTGGGATCCCGGCAAATAGGAAAATTGCCCATCTATTATTTTTGAAATCCTGGCATTACAATGTCATCTAAGGGTCAATTACCACGTTTCCCATTAATAATAATAATAATAAAATAAAATAAAATAGTGCTCCAAATTATCAGTCATTTTTATTTTAGCGGCTTAATATTCAAAAAGTGATAAAGTAGCTTCTCAAATTACTAAAAAGTTGCAATTTGACCACTCCAAACTATCAATCCCACAAAAACGTCATTTTGAAAAAAAAAAAAAATTGTAGTTTTAGGGTAGCTCGCCAGCCACCCTATGGCCTATGGGGTGGTTGGGCGACCACCCCCATGGCCTATAGGGTGGCCGACAAGCCACCCCAAGCCATGGGAGTGGTTGGGCAGCCAGCCTAGGCCTGTTGGGTGGTTGGGCAGCCACTCCAACAGGCCTGGGGGTGGCCAGCGAGCCACCCCTAAACCATCGTTTTTTTTTTCCCTCAAAACAACGTCATTTTAGAGGGCATTTTTTAAATTGATTTTTTTTTTTTTTTTTTTTTTTTTTTCAAAAGGGTATCTTAATAACTTAACCTTATCTAAATGACGTAATATTGAATTTTCCATCCTATTTGACGATAATGACTAACGGAGTTGCTAAATTGCAATTGGTTGGTAGTTTGTGAGGCTACTTTATCACTTTTTGAACATTAGATGACCAAAATGAAAATGACTGGTAGTTTAGGTGGCTAAATTATATTTTTCCTTAATAAAATATTATTTAAATTATAAAAGAAATAATAAAATAATAAAAAATATGAGGTGGCCGGCCACCCCCCAACCAGGACAAAGTTTTCCTCCAAACTAGGTTGGAGGAATTTCCTTCAACTAGTCTATTTTTTAATAACGTGTGAGATGCACATAAGTTTTTAATTAAATTTATTCCAAATTTGTCATTGCTATTAAAAAAATATATGCATCTCACATGTCTAAAAAACACATGTTACTTTTATAGATTAGATTGAAGAAAATTTCTCGAACCTAGTTTGAAGGAAAACTTTGTCCCCCCAGCTGAGCCATGAGGGTGGCTATGTTGGAGAAAAACTTTGTTCCCCCAACTGAGCCATGGGGGTGGCTAAAGCCACCACCAAGGGCCGGTTGGGGGTGGCCGAAGCCACCCCCATGGCCCTAAGGGGTCGCCGAACCACCCCTTGAGGCCATGGGGTGGCCGAAGCCACCCCAAGGATCGGTTGGGGGTGGCTGAAGCCACCTACTAGGGCCCTAGGAGGTGGTTCGGGGCCCACCTAAGGACTGGTTGGGAGTGGCTTCGCCACCCCTAGGGCCCCAGGGGTGGTTCTGCCACCCTCAAGGACCGGTTGGGGGTGGTTGAAGCCACCCTTATGGCCCTAGGGGGTGGTTCGACCACCCCTTAAGGCCATGGGGATGGCTTTGGCCACCCCATAGTTTTTATTATTTTCTTTTTAAAATTTAAATAATATTTTATTACTAATGGGACATGTGGCGGCATGTTGACCCTTGGGTTACATTGGATGGCTAGGATTTCAAAAATTATTGATGGGCAATTTTCCCCCTATTGCCAGGGATCCCAATCCCCCATCAACTGGCACAAGGAATCAACAAGCATGGACGACTATTTTTGGTTGCGAAAAAGGTCCGAGTCAACCCGAATTTCAAAGTCATTAGAACAGGTCAAATTGGTTTAAGGCATGACCCAATGATCCTTACCTATTCATGGGAACTAGGGCTATAATCGAGCTGAACTGAGTCGAGCTTTAGGATTTCAAAACTGGCTCATTTACGAAGATGATTATTCGAGCCGAGTTATGAAATGTATGCTCAAGTTCGGCTTGTTTAAAGTTTCGCCTAGCTCGAGTTCATTGAGAATCCCATTCTACCCAAGTTGGGCTCAACTCGAGCTCGAGCTAAACTATTACATTATTTAATGTATGATCCGAGCAGAATTCAAGCCCGAATTTTAAAATATCATCTAGACATTTATCTATAATATAATTATAAATATTAAGTAATTTATATTACATATATTACTTAATTACTAATATACATACTTAAATTTATATAAATAATTTTTAGTAATATATATACACACACACACACACACATATATGAACGAGCTAACAAGTCGGGCAAACAAATTGGTTGAGCTTTAAACGAGCTAAGCTTGCAAGCCCCTATCGAGTTTTTTTCGAGGGAATCGGGTATATATCATTTACTAATCAAATGTGGTCTTAAAAATGACTAGTTGCTAACTAGTGCTTCAGAAGTGCTCACGTAAGATTGTTGATGACTTACAACTGAAAACTTTTTAGCATCTCCAACTGCTAGAGTGAATTGGTGTTTGAAAAGATAGGGGATAATGTTAATAGAGAGCTGCTTCTTTGTGAAAGCTGATTGTCTGAATTTTACTGCCGATGGCTGATTGAAGGGTTTTGGGTTGATTTGAAGAATTATTTGGTGGCTAAAGGTAATGAAAAAATTAGGTTTTTGAAAGTTTATGAAGGATATTGGAGAATGGATCTAGTTTGGGGTTAGTTTTTTTTTTTTTTTTTTTCTCTGTTCAAGGGCTGTATGAACAGTGGTTTGAACGGTAACAGTGTACCAATGAAGAAGAAGAGAAAGAGAAAGAGAAGGAGAAGAACACTCTATGCACTCTTTCCTAAAAACTCAAATTACTCAATATTCCATTAATGAAGTCTCTACTCTTTGAGTACATTATTAGTAGCATTAGGATCCTAATTTGACTAGTAAACTAAAGACCTCATAAAACCCAAGTAGAGATTAACTTGCACTCAAAAAAAAAAACTATTCTTAGAAATTTTTCTAGAAAGTTCTAGACTCGACTCAATTACCAAAATACCCTCAACTTGTAAAAGTTTCAGAAAATTATAGATCTACCCCTCCTACAAAACTAACAATAACTTTTGAAATAATAACCTACATCAGAAAGTATTTTAGCCTTGGCTTCCTAATGACTTGATCTTCAAAACCATATGAGACTTGGCTCAATGTAATGTTGCACATGAGCCACAAAATAATTATAAATATTAAGTAATTTATATTACATATATTACTTAATTACTAATATACATACTTAAATTTATATAAATAATTTTTGGTAATATATATACACACACACACATGCACACACACACACACACACATATATGAACGAGCTAACAAGTCGGGCAAACAAATTGGTTGAGCTTTAAACGAGCTAAGCTTGCAAGCCCCTATCGAGTTTTTTTCTAGGGAATCGGGTATATATCATTTACTAATCAAACGGGTTTGTATAGTAACGAGCTCAAGTTCAAGTCGAATTAAACGGAGTGGGTTGTCAAATAGACTAGTTTATTTATAGCCCTAATGGGAACAATTTTCTTCTTTTTTTTTTTTCTTCTTTTTTGTTTTTTTGTAAGTTTTAAACGAACTTGCCAACACATAATCTAAAGGACTTGGATTTGCATGATCTTCAAACAAGAACACCCATCAAATTTCTTTCATAAAAAATAAAAAAAAATAAAAAAAACCCTGAATTTTGATCTAATCATATTGGGATGTACAAATCAACAAATTAACGTATATAAATCGAATGAGTAATGCTAGAAGTCATCCACACTTATCCACTATAAGCTATCCACTGTCTACATAAGCGAATGTGGAGGATAGCGATTTTAGGGTATGTGGATGCGAATAATAATCGCATCCGCATTCTCTTTAAATATAATATATTGTTGGAACTGATGGCTCGTGTAAATACCAGTGGAAGGCTAAGTAGACGGGAGCGGAGTAAACGTCGCGCTAGCGACGTTCACGGAGCGGTTTAGGGTTTTTCTATATATATGTATGGTTTAGGGTTTTTTTTAATAAGTCCGTACAAGTAGGGTTTATGGTTTTTCTATCTATATGTATGATGTAACCCTGAATCATTAAGAGTAAAAATATAGCTGCCTCTTTATGGACATAAGCAAATTGCTGAATCACATAAATCTATGTGTCCACTTTCTCTCTCTTAATCTCTCTTTTTTTTGATTCTATATTGTTCATCAATTATTATGCGTGGTAACAACAATTGTATCAAAGTCTAATCTACGATGGTTGGGGTTGGTACATCTTTTGCGAAGTTCGAGGGATCTAGTAATTTCGGATTATGGCAAAGACGTATCAATGATTTGTTAGTGCAACAATGGATGGTGAAGGTGTTATATGGGACGAAACCAAAAGGGATGACGGACATAGATTGGAAGGAACTTGAGGCTAAAATGGTGGCTACTATTCGGTTTTGTCTAGGAGATGACATGATGTATCACATCATAGACGAAGAATCTCTGGCGGCATTTTAGTTGAAACTGGAAAGTCGGTATATGTCAAAGTCATTGACGAGCAAGCTCTATCTAAAGCAGTGGTTATACAGTTTGAAGATGGTGGAGGGCTCGGATCTGAGCCAACACATCAACACGTTCAATCAGATAATTGGAGATCTGAAGAGGGTTGATGTGAAGTTCGAAGACAAAGACAAGGCGTTGATGTTATTGAATTCACTCCCAACTTCTCCTACATATGACAATCTGGTACAACCCTAACATGAGAAAAAGAGTCCTTGAAGTTAGAGGACGTTATAGGAGCCTTGTTGGTGTTTCATCAAAGGAAGAAAAACATTGATGATAATTCTCAAGGGGAAGGGCTAGTTGTAAAGGGTAACTATGAGCGTGGAAGATGCAGTAACATGGGTGATTCGAAAGGCAAGAATTCTTGGTCAAAGTCCAGGAGGAGGAAGGACATCATCTATTATAAGTACGAAAAGAAAGGGCACATAAACGGGGACTGTCCAGATTGGAAGAAGAACAAGGATGACGAGAAAGAAGGCTCCTCAGAATCTGCGAACGTAGTGCAAGACAATTCAAACGATGCTGATGGTGATATGCTTTCTGTTGCATCTAATTTAGAACATCCTGGGGATTTTTGGATTCTTGACTCAACATGTTCGTTTCACGTGACATCCAACAGAGATTGGTTTGACACATACTGGTCAGTTAATTCTGGTATAGTTACTATGGGTAATGATGCACATTGCAAAATTACTGGCATAGGTAATATTAGAATTAAAATGTTTGATGGTGTGGTTAGAACGTTATGTGATGTTAGACATGTACTAGATGTGGAATAAAATTTGATTTCATTAGGCACGATAGACTCAAACGGTTATGGTTATAAGTCTGAAGGTAGGATAATGAAGGTGACTAAGGGTGCGATGGTAGTTATGAAGGGGTAGAAAAATTCAAAGAATATCTATAAACTATTGGGAAGTACAGTTGTAGGTGGAATTGCCTTTGTAGAGTCTGAGTCTGATTGTATTATTTTGTGGCATATATAGTTGGGTCATATGGGTGAGCGAGACATGTTGGAGCTTTATAAGAGAAATCTGTTGAAGGGTGTCAAAACGTGCAAACTTGATTTCTGTAAGTTCTGTGTTCTGGACTATGTTCATTTTGATGTTTAGGGACCTGTGAGGACAGCGTCACGGGGAGGGCATATGTACTTCGTGACCTTTATTGATGATTTCTCCAGAAAAGTTTGTGTGTACTTCATGCGGCACAAATTAGAGACATTTGCCAAGTTTAATTTGTGGAAAGCTAAAGTTGAGAACCAGACTAGGAAGAAGGTTAAGTGCCTTAGGACAGATAATGGAACCGAGTACACAAATGACAAGTTCAAAGTAGCATGGTATAAAGAGACATTTCACAGTACTCAAGACACCACATCAAAATGGTGTGGCAGAAATGATGAACATGTCTATTACAGAGAAAGCATGGTGTCTCAGGTTGAATGTTGGACTTGCAAAGATTTTTTGAGCAGATGCAATGAGTATGACATGTTACTTGATCAACAGGTCACCGAGAGTAGCACTAGATGAAAAAGTTGCAGAGGAGGTGTGGACAGGTAATGAGGTAGATTAGTCTTGATTGCGAGTATTTGGTTGTCCAGCCTATGTGCACATACCTAGTGAAGAAAGATCGAAACTTGATCAAAAGTCTAGACAGTGTTTCTTTCTCGGATACAGAAAATGGGTCAAGGGTTACAAGTTTTGGGATGTGAAGGCAAACAAAGCGGTGATCAGTAGAGACATGGTATTTGATGAAAATTTCATGTTGAAGAGTACTCAAGATGAAAAGCAGCAGGGGCCAAAAAGCAGTAATAGTGATAAGTAGGTGGTGCAGGTGGAGTTAGAGACTCCTGTGTAGGAGAACACTTCTCAAGGACAGAGACCTTTACTTCAGGAGTTGAGCAGCATCATAGTATAACCACAAACAGACCTAGACGCACTATCAGACCACCAGTCAAGTACGGTTATGAAGACATGGCTTCCTATGCTTTTGTCATCAATAGCGGAGATCCTACTACTTTTCAAGAGGCTGTCAATAGCCAAGAGAAGAGCAGATGGGTGGGTGCTATGGCAGAGGAAATGGAGTCCCTACATAAGAACCAGACATTAGATTTGGTGGAGCTTCCAGAGAGGAAGAGGGCGATAGGGTGTAAATGAGTGTTCAAGAAAAATGAAGCAGCATCAAAAAAAAGGGGGAGAAAAGTTCAAGGCTCACCAAGTAGCAAAGGGTTATGCACAGCTGAATTACGAGGAAATATTTTCCCCAGTGGTCAGACATACTTCCATCAGACCTGTATTGGTGTTGGTAGCTCATTATGACATGGAATTGGAGCAGATGGATGTGAAGACAACTTTTCTTCATGGTAATTTGGAGAAGTAGATTTACATAGAACCGCCTGAGGGGTTTAGTCATCCTGAACAGGAGCACTTGGTCTGTAAATTGAAGAAGTCACTTTTTGGGCTGAAGCAGTCTCCAAAGTAGTGGTATAAGCGGTTTGACTCCTACATGATCAGAATTGGCTACAGGAGATGTGAGTATGACTGTTGTGTCTATGTGAGGAGTCTTGATGATGGCTCATTTGTTTTTCTGTTACTGTACATGGATGATATGATTATTGCAGCTAAGAGTATAGTGGAGGTTAACAAACTGATGGTTTTGTTGAGCAAAGAATTTGACAAGAAAGATTTGGGCGTAGCTAAGAAGATTCTTGGGATGGACATTCGCAAGGACAGGGATGCCAAAAGATTGTGGCTATCTCAGGCCTGCTATGTGAAAAAGGTGTTGGAGAGGTTTAGCATGGAGAATGCGAAACCGATGAGTACACCTGTGGCGAATCATTTTTGTTTGTCTACCTCACAGTGTCCAAAGATAGTTGAAGAAACTGAAGATATGTCTAAGGTCCCATATGCTAGTGCAATGGGGTGTCTGATGTATGCTATGGTATGTGCCAGGCCTGATTTGGCTAATGCAGTGAGTGTGGTGAGCAAGTACATGGCAAATCCGAGGAGACAGCATTGTGATGCAGTTAAATGAATTTTCAGATACTTGAAAGGTACTACAGACTACGGCATCACTTTTGTCAGACAGAAGAGTGATTTGTCAGTTGTGGGATATGTGGATGCAGATTATGCAGGGGACATGAATGCCAGAAGATCGACCACGGGCTGTGTGTTCACTCTTGCAGGAGGACCCATATGTTGAAAGTCTATGATCCAGTCCACGGTTGTGATGTCCACGACTAAGTCAGAGTACATAGCGGCGGCTGAAGCTGCAAAGGAAGCTTTATGGCTCACAGGGTTAGTCAATGAGCTAGGTATTCAGCAAGGTGGAGTTTCATTGCATTGTGACAGCCAAAGTGCCATTTACTTGGCAAAGAACCAGGTGTATCATGCGAGAACTAAGCACATTGATAAGAGATTTCACAAGATCAGGGAATTGGTTGCTATAGGTGAACTGTTACTTAAGAAGATCCACACTTCTGAGAATGCAACAGACATGTTGATGAAGCCTGTTACTGCAGATAAGTTCAAGCATTGCTTGGACTTGACAAATGTCTCCAGGTGCTAGAGAGGAGAAGAGAGAGGCGGCGGTATACCTAAACCTATCAGTTCCAGGTGATACGGTACGGGGTATTTTGGGGATTTCCTTAATAAATTCGTACAAGTAGGGTTTAGGGTTTTTCTATATATATGTATGCAGTAATCATGAATCATTAAGAGTAAAAATACAACCACCTTTCTGTGGACGTAGGCAAATTGTCAAACCACGTAAATTTGTGTGTCCACACACACTCTCTCTCTTAATCTCTATTTTTTTTCGATTCTATATTTTTCATCAATTATTGTGCACGGTAAAAACATATATAAATTTTATAAAATTAAATTCACTAAAACGTTGTCGTTTTGGATTTGATAAGTTTACGACCTTTAGGGTATTGTAAGTTTCTTTTTTCTATTATCATCTTAAAGTAATACTTTATGTTTCACAACCACAACTTTTTTATTATTTTTTATTATGTTTGTCGGATTTGAAATTTATGTTTTTGAAAAAATTACACTTTACCCCCCTAAAGTTTGGGACGATTTTGGATTCGACCTCCAATGTTTCAATTTTTGCAATGCACCCCCCCCCCCCCAGACTTTCAAATTTTTACAATTCAACTATTCCGTCAGCCAAAGCTGTTTTGACTGACGGAACAGAGATCATGTGACTCGCACGTGATAACTGTTGGCTTTTTTTTTTTTTCCCCCAAAATGCCCCCCAACCACAGGTACCCTCCGGCCCTCAACACTCTATCCACGTTGTAGACCTAGAACTCCATCACCATCAACGGCATCAACCTGTTCATGGCGTGGCCACAGCGCACTAGATCCATCACCCCGTCAAACACCGAAAACCTTTGCTACAACAGCACGTGAATCGGCACCAACCCCCTTAGAGCCCCGGCCTCGTTGTTTGGCCCACCCATGTTCATCGTCGTTGTAACAATGGTACCATTGTACAGCTTCATTCTCGCTGCAAAAGTTCCCGTCCCGCCACCGACGTCAAGGCTGAGATGTAGCGCCGAGTTGGTCGCCTTGGCAATTAAGGGGTGGTCGGCCACACCAGTTAGCCTTAGGCATGGCTTCGGCCACCCTAGACCGGCCACCCCTTAGTTTTTAATTTATTTTTTCAAACTTAGGATGGGGCATTTTGGGGAAAAAAAAAAAAAAAAGTCAGAATGGTCGAATTGTAACAATTTGGAAGTAGAGGGGGTAAAATGTCACTTTTTAAACATTTGAATTAAAAGTGCAAATGTGTGGATAGTTTAGGGAAGTAAAGTGTATTTTCTCCTAGAGTAGAGATAGAAGGGCCACTAGCGTGCTTGAACAGTAAGCATGCCAGTGACGTAGCACATGCCACGTTTGCCTCAAATTTTTTTTTTTTTTTTTAAAAAAAAAAACCTTGAAAGTGCGCGTGAGTGAGTTTCGGGTTTCATTTTCATTTTCCCTCCCCATTTTCCCTCTCCTCCTCACTCTTTACACACTGCTCTCTCTTTCTCCCCCCGACCTTCTGCCTTCGCCCACCACTATCTACTTCTGGCAACGAGCGCTACCTGTGCACCACCATCGGCAACGCCCACCCACGGAATCAGCTCCAAATTCGGCAACGACGCTCACTGAACTCCAGCTGCGGACCACCACCAAAAATGCCCATCATCCAAGATCCGGTCGGCCGAACGCCACCCACAGCACTCAGAGGCTTGTTTTGTCAAGATCCGTTTTTTGCAGCAGATTTGGTGAGTGGAATTTTGGAATGGGATTTTTGTGGGTTGTGTTTGGGCACGACACCAGATCATTGTTGGGTTATTTGTGGGTTTTCTATGGGTGATGAATTGTTTCTCTGTGGGTTCTCTGTTTTAGTGATGAATTGTTTCTCTACTTCTCTCTGCACCCAACACCCACAATCTTTGGGTTTTTTATTTTTTGTGTGTTTTTAGCTCATATCTCTGTTTTAGTAATGAACTCTACTCTCTTGCCTACTATGCACACCTTGTGTTTAGCAAAATGCCTAACCGACATTTTTGAGATATGAATTTCAATTCATGTTTTAAAATGCTCTTGCTAAATACCTATGGTGTTTAGGATGTGTTTTTGAGAATTTTTAGCATTAGCATCTTTGGTTATAACATGCTCAATTTTAGTGTTTGATGAGTTGCCTAAATGAGTGGTGTAGGAGACTCAGCCACATTTGTTATTCTTGCTAATATTTGGAGGATTTTCTTCTAGTTGCTTTTAGGTCTTGTGTTATATTTTTTGCATATGTAGATTGTCATTTGTAATTAAGCTATTTGTTTGACCTTTTTTATTTTATTTTTTAAATGTTGTTCATCGGTTTTGTGTTATGTTCTTCTGTGCTTAAAGTTTCTTGTTTGTTCTTTAGTTTTTCATGGGATGGTGTTTTGGATTTATTAGGTTTTACTTATCTAGTTTTCTTAAAATGGGGGTTGATGTAGGTGGTTGTTATTGGTTTTGGCTGTTTTTATTGTTTGGTTGCATTTGTTTTGTTTTGTTTTGTTTTGTTTTGTTTTTTTTTTTTTTTTTTTTCTTTTTCTTTAAAGCTTGGAAAGCCATGATTTAAGTGCATATGTAAAATAAAAAGGAGTGGAACAATGGATTCAGTGAATGAAAAGCGAATGCGATTTTTTTTATTTTGGGGGCTTTGTTTAATTGGTTTGGTGTTAATTTTCAGTATTTGATATATTTAAAATGTAAATCAACATGTACTTGGGTTCTTGTATTCTATTTTTATTTTATTTTTTATTTTTTTATTTTTATTCATAATCTATGTTTGTGACGGAAAGCATGGTAGTGATGCTTTACTTATTTTGATTTTCCTTGCTGACGCCTCTAATCAAATTTATTTTTAGTTTCGACATTATGCAGAATCAGTTTGTTTGCGTCCTATGGAAGAGCTACTAAAGAATCTAGACTATCTTGAACTCATTGTTTATTCGGTGGCTGAAAAATTTAAGAAAAGGGGTCAAGAATTATATGCATGTCATTCGAGATTTTCAAAAGTCAAGTTTAATAAGCCTACATGGTTGTGTTAGGCTAAGTTCACTGAAACACCATACTTCTTTTTCATGTAAAATGCTGAAAATTCTTCACTTTACATCCTAATTCAAATGGATTTTCAAGAAATATGAACAAATACAAAGTGAAATGCTTGAGAATGTCAAAAATCGAGCCTAACTTTATACTTTTCTCAGGAGCCAAAAGGCTCTATTGGGTTTTCAATGAAGGCTTTTTATAAAATGCATAGTTAATATGCTGAGAAATAAATGGAAGCATTGGCACTTTGGTTGATTTTATATGTGATATTTTAAGCATTTCTCAATATGATGATGAATGTCTCTGTGATGTTTATTAGGAATAAGCATTTTTTTTTTTCGGAGCCTAGATGAACATGTTTCTAGTGGGTACCATACAACTGAATTGGGGCCAAATCCCAACTTATATGGTGTTTAGACGCAATATTTCTAGGCTTGTTTTTGCAAACCTTGTTTTTGCAGAATCTATGCATGTTTGTGATGCTTATGTATTTTTTGCATAATGGTACAAGAGATGACTTGAGATTCTAGTATTGTCTTGGTTGGTGTTTTTTAATTAGATTGTACATATGAATAGATTATGTTTGCATTATCAAATGGCAATGATTACATTTGTGTGGGCATTGATCTTTAATTGTTTGATGTGTATGATCAAGAAGCATCATTCAAGAACTTGGTCGTCAGCTGTCATGGAGAACTTGGTTGTTTTAGTTTAAATTTTCCATTTTTCCTAGTGGGCATGGTTTATTTTGGAGGGTTCTAACCTAATTTCATGTGATTCTTGATCTGAGTTTTGAGAATTATTGCTTGATCCGGGTATTTAGGTGGTAAATGCTACCAGTTTTGGTGAAACAGGACGGGTGGAAATTTCCTTCAGTCGGAATATTTACTTTTCTAGAGGGATGTTGAAGTTTGCATTTGGAATTTATTGAATGGAACTAGTATTAGTATCTAAAATTTATGGGTGGAAATTTCATTTGAGAATTTTTTTTTGTTGATGTTTGTCATTGGTGTTTTTGTTTTTGTATTCCATACGTTTAATGAAATTTCCATGAGATTTTTTGTGTTGTTGATGTTTGTGTTATTGTTGTTACACCCACAATCTTTGGGTTTAATTATGCTTATTTAAAGGTTTTTTTTCTAACATATTTGTATATTTTTTTGATTGAAGACTTGACAAAGAAGGTTGGAGAGGAGCTGGATTGAAGATAACCTTCTTGAAATGAACCAAACTGAGATGCAGTGCTTCATTAAATTGAGATGCCAAAGTGAGATGACATTTGTAACTTTGCAACATATTGAGTTGCTAGTTTTTTTTGTTCTTGTAATTGCCAAACCATGTAAATTGTTGATAATGTAGTGCTTCATTAAATTGTTGGTAATGTTGTCTTTTTTTCTTTTTCTTGTAATTGAGATGCCAATGTGAGATGACAATTGTAACGCTGCAACATATTGAGTTGCTGACATTTTTAATGCTGCAATATATTGAGTTGCTGGTTTGTTTTTTTTTTTTTTTTGTTCTTGTAATTGCCAAACCATGTAAATTGCTTCATTATGAACATATTACATTTGGTATGAGAAATACATATTACATTTGGTGAGTTATGGTGTCTGATAAAAATTGTATCACAACCCAACATGTCAACCTCTTAACCAAATGAAGAGGAACAATCCAACCTGGCATGCAGTGCAAAATTGTATCACAACCCAACAAAATTGCTAGACAAAGAGTAAATATCATCAATTGCTAGACAAAAACAAAACATTATCATTCTATTCAACAAGGTCGCAAAATTACAAAAAAGGCAGTACATTCCCAAATATTTCCATAAATTACACAAGGCAAAATTACACGCAAGGTCTCTATATTTCTATGCACAATCTAGTTTGAAGTTTCACTCAAAAGAGGTTACAGTACATTCCCATTGGACAACAAATAATTTCGTGTGAACAATTTGTTTCAAACAGACATCGATGGCCTTGGATGATGCTATGTCGGAGTCACTATTTTCTCGAGCTCTCCAACCTTTTTTGACAGCAACCTCACATTTGTGTTGGTGGATTGGACCAATTTGTTTAAATTTTCCAGAACAGAGCATAACTACCAAAAAACAAAAGTGGAAAATGTTAGCAACATGGTCTGAAAAAAGAAAAACGATACAAACATGTTAGAAAAAACCTTTGAATAAGCATAATTAAACCCAAAGATTGTGGGTGTAGCAGCAAAAACACAAACATCAACAAACAAAAAATCTCATGGAAATTTCATCAAACATATGGAATACAAAAACAAAAACACCAATGACAAACATCAATAACAAAAAATTCTCCAGTGAAATTTCCACCCGTAAATTTCAGACACTAATACTAGTTCCATTGAATAAATTCCAAATGCAAACTTCAACATCCCTCTGGAAAAGCAAATATTCCGATTGTAGGAAATTTCCACCCGTCCTGTTTCACAAAAACTGGTAGCATTTACCACCTAAACACCCGGATCAAGCAATAATTCTCAAAACCCAGATCAAGAATCACATGAAATTGGGTCAGAACTCACCAAAATAAACCATACCCACTAGGAAAAATGGAAAATTTAAACTAAAACAACCAAGATCTCCACGACAACTGACGACCAAGTTCTTGAATGATGCTTCCTGATCATACACATCAAACAATTAAAGATCAATGCCCACACAAATGTAATCTTTGCTATTTGATAATGCAGACATAATCTATTCATATGTACAATCTAATTAAAAAACACCAACCAAGACAATACTAGAATCTCAGTTCATCTCTAGTACCATTATGCGAAAAATAAATAAGCATTACAAATATGTATAGATTCTGCAAAAACAAGGTCTGCAAAAACAAACCTACAAATATTACGTCTAAACACCATATAAGTCGGGATTTGGCCCCAATTCAGTCGTATGGTACCCACTAGAAACATTTTCATCTAGGCTCCAAAAAAAAAATGCTTATTTCTAATAAACATCACAGAGACATTCATCATCATATTGAGAAATGCAAACAAATGCCTAAAATATCACATGCAAAATCAACCAAAGTGCCAATGCTTTCATTTAATTCTCAGCATATTAACTATGCATTTTATAAAAAGCCTTCATTGAAAACCCAAAATAGAGCCTTTTTGCTCCTGAGAAAAGTATAAAGTTAGGCTCGATTTTTGACATTCTCAAGCATTTTACTTTCTATTTGTTCATATTTCCTGAAAATCCATTCGAATTAGGATGTAAAGTTAAGAGTTTTAAGCATTTTACATGAAAAAGAAGTATGGTGTTCCAGTGAACTCAACCTAACACACCCATGTAGGCTAATTAAACTTGACTTTTGAAAATCTCAAATGACATGCATATAATTCTTGACCCCTTTTCTCAAATTTTTCAGCCACCCAATAAACAACGAGTTCAAGATAGTCTAGATTCTTTTGTAGCTCTCTTATAAGACGCAAACAAATTGATTCCGCATAATGTCGAAACTAAAAATAAATTTGATTAGAGGCGTCAGCAAGGAAAATCAAAATAAGTAAAGCATCACCACCATTCTTTCCATCACAAACATAGATTATGAATAATAATAATAAGGGGAAAATGCATTTTACCCCCCTGAAGTTTCAGGGGTTTTGCAATTTTAACCCCGAAGTTCAAAAAGTGGCAATTTACCCCCCTGAAGTTTCAAAATTTGACAATTTAAACCCTCCGTTTGTTTTTTCCGTTTAAATGGACGGAACTCGGCGCACGTGCTCCTCACGTGACATTTTCACTCAAAACCTTCCAATTTAGCCCTCAGTAATATTACATGATGAACCCAACCCCTTTTCAACCCCACCCACACACTTTGCTCGACATTCCCTCCAAACAAACCCACACAACCCCACGGAAGCACGACAAGGTGAAGAAGAAAGTTCCAAAGGCGTGGTCCCCTCGTGTATTGAAGCAGCAAATCGCGTGGTCTCCTTTCGTTTCTACCCCACCCACACGACACATCACGACAACACCCAGGCGACAATTTCGGTGAAGTTGTTCGTGGTCCCCCGTTCGTGGTCCCTTGTTCGTGGTCCCATTGCGTGGAGAAAGGGGACAGCAGAAAGCAAACAACTTGTTCCCATAAATTTCGGTTGCTATCTAGGTATGCCCCAATTTTACAACTAATTATCAACCATCTACTTTAGGGTTTTTTGTAAAATTGGGAGTTTTGGGGGTTTAGGGTTTAGGGTGTTGAATTGTTTAGGGTTTACAATGCCCGAATATTGTGAATTGTGAAATATTTTGGGTTCATAATTTTTTGTCGGTATGCCCCAATTTAGCAAGTAATTTGGACCATGTACTAGGCTTTTTTGTTTATTTGGGGTTTTGGGGCAATATTGGTTTTGGGGTTAGGGTTTAGTGTTGAATATTTTGGGTTCATCATTTTTTGTCGGTATGCCCCAATTTTGCAAGTAATTTGGACCATGTACTAGGCTTTTTTGTTTATTTGGGGTTTTGGGGCAATATTGGTTTTGGGGTTATTGTGAATTGTTGACTATTTTGGGTTCATCATATTTTGTCGGTATGCCCCAATTTAGCAAGTAATTTGGACCATGTACTAGGCTTTTTTGTTTATTTGGGGTTTTGGGGCAATATTGGTTTTGGGGTTAGGGTTTAGTGTTGAATATTTTGGGTTCATCATTTTTTGTCGGTATGCCCCAATTTTGCAATTAATTTTGGACCATCTTCTAGGGGTTTTTGGGGGGAATTTTTTTTAGGGTTTAGGCTTCTTCCAATTGAGTTACAATTTTGAACCCCCCATTTCTGAAAATTGCAATGGGAAATGTCAATTCTATGTTGTGAATCAAACTTTATTTGGATGAGATGCACACACACACACACACACACACACACATATATATATATATACTTGGAAGTTGGATGAGGGACAAATGTAAGCAACCACATATTGATTTTGGTTGGAATTTAAAGTAAAAACAGTATTGGTGTTTGGCTATACATATCTCTCTGTTTTTATAATGAAGCTACAATCTTGAATGACTTGAACATATGACTTACAAATCATCATCATATGCTCCATCTCCTTGTTACACTTGTGATTATATTCACTTAAAATTGGATTTTTTTTCTACTTCTTCCAATTGAGTCACAATTTTTGAACCCCCATTTCTGAAAATTGCAATGGGAAATGTCAATTCTATGTTGTGAATCAAACTTTATTTGGATGAGATGCACACACACACACACACACACACACACACACACATATATATATACTTGGAAGTTGGATGAGGGACAAATGTAAGCAACCACATATTGATTTTGGTTGGAATTTAAAGTAAAAACAGTATTGGTGTTTGGCTATACATATCTCTCTGTTTTTATAATGAAGCTACAATCTTGAATGACTTGAACATATGACTTACAAATCATCATCATATGCTCCATCTCCTTGTTACACTTGTGATTATATTCACTTAAAATTGGATTTCTATTGCATCGCCTATATGTGACACGTTATTGAGTTTGAAATTAATTTCAAATTATTAGTTTAGGATGGCCAATTGAATCAAATTATTCACTAAAAATGTTTATTTCACTTTGTAGGATGGCCAATTCAAGGCTATTGTTTGAGGTCCACCATGGTGGTAGATTCAACAGGACACTTGGATGTGAGTACGTGGGGGGTGATGTGGCAGTACATACAGAGAGTGTTGACCCTGATGAGTTGTCATATTTCGAATTGGAAGGCATATGTCGACATTATGGGTACAAGTCGGGGGATTTAATCTTTTTTCAAGAACCTGGTAAAAGTTTAGTCAATGGCTTGCATTTGATTACATCTGACCATAATGTACTATTTATGGTTGCTAAGCACACTGGTCATAACGTAGTTCACTTATTTGTTGTTTCTTTCGGAGAGGGTGTAGTTGATGAACAAGATGAGGAGGATGAAGATGAGGATGGAGGGAGGGTTGACCCTAATGACCCTTGGTGGCGTGATAGGATTAGTGATGATGAAGATCTTTTTGATGTAGATCTTGATGACATTGATAGTGGGGCTAGACCATCAAATACAAAACCAAATAGTCAGAAAGAGGAACAGGATGGGGATGACAGAGGTGTTGAAGAGGGTGAGGATGCTATAGGCGATGGACATGATAGAGGTAATGACGAGGGTGATGATGATAGAGGTGATGAACATGATAATGATGAGGGTGAGGGTGATGATGATAGAGGTGATAAACATGATAATGATGAGGGTGAGGGTGATGATGATAGAGGTGATGAACATGATAATGATGAGGGTGAGGGTGATGCTGGTGTTCTCGGAGGTGAAGGGGATGATGATGATGATGATGATGACAACTCCGAAATGGCTAGGAGTGATATACTTGCGTCGCCAGTCATCAGTGATGAAGATTGTGAAACACAATCTGCACGTGCAGTCGACTTTCATGCTATGGATCTAGTGGATCCAGTCATTAAACTTGAGATGAAATTCTCAAACATTCAAATGTTTAGGGAAGCTGTGAGGGTGTACAATGTGAAGAGGGGAAAGGATGTCAAATTTACGAAAAATGAAACAATGAGGTGTGTAGCGGTATGCAGGGATGCGAAATGTAAGTACAGGGTGTATGGAAGGAAGATGCCTGATGAAGAATCATTTCAAGTAAGATCAGTACAGTCTAAACACATATGTGGTCGAAAATACCGAAACACCATTGTCAACTCTTCTTGGATAGCACAGAATCTCATTGACAAGTTTAGGGTTCAGCCGAACATGCCGTTGGATGTAATCCAACATGAAGTGAAGGAGAAATGGCGTGTTGATGTGAGCCCAAGTATAATGTACAGAGCTAGGAGGAAGGCCAAACAAAGATTGTATGGGAATCTTGAGGACCAATATGGTAGGTTGTGGGACTATTGTGAAACCTTGAGGCATACTAATAGTGGAAGCTGTGTTGTTATGAAAGTTGATAGACCAAACCCCGATTTGCCTCCAAATTTTGGAAGACTATATGTTTGTTTGGCTGCCATGAAGAAAGGCTTTTTGGAGGGTTGCAGGCCGATCATTGGGGTAGATGGGTGCTTCCTAAAAGGACCGTTCAAGGGCCAACTCCTTTCTGCAGTTGGAAGGGATGGGAACAACAACATGTACCCAATTGCCTTTGCGGTTGTCGAAGCCGAGGTTAAAGACAGCTGGATTTGGTTCCTTGAAACCCTTGTCTCTGATCTTGGTACCCATGACAGGCATGCTAGGCCTACATTCATTTCAGATCGACAGAAGGTAAATTGTTTTCTTGTTCACAACTTAAATATTCATGCAATTTGTTTGACAACTGTTTTGGTAACATAATATATATATATATATATTTTTTTTGGTAGGGTCTAATGCCAGCTTTTGAGGTTGTTATGCCCATGGTTGATCACAGAATATGTGTTAGGCATTTATATGCCAACTTTAGAGACATTGGGGGGCATCGAGGGTTGGCACTGAAGGAACAGTTGTGGTCTGCAGCCTCTTCATACACAGAATATGAATTCAATGATCATATGGAAGAGTTGAAGAAGATGAATGAAGCCGCGTATGAATATTTGAGTCAGATTGACCCTAGTACATGGTCTAGGGCATGGTTTAGTGACTACCCCAAGTGCGACCTCCTAGTCAACAACATCTGTGAGTGTTTCAACTCATATATTTTGAAGGCCCGTGAGAAGCCCATGTTGACCATGTTGGAGATGATACGGAAGAAGCTGATGCGGAGATATCAAGTTAAGAGGGAAGGGATAAAGAAGTTGACTGGGAAGTTAACCCCCAGGATTGCTGCAAAGTTGGAAGAAATTGGGTTGCAAGCAATTGACTGCATTGCACAGTATGCTGGTGATTCTATGTTTGAAGTTACTTGTCCGGATAATAGACAATATGTGGTAGACCTTGGTAGAAGAAGGTGTGGTTGTAGGCAGTGGGAAATTACTGGAATCCCATGTTCCCATGTTCCCATGCAGTGGCAGCTATACTCTATGATTGTGGGGACCCTGAAGACTATGTTGATGAGTGCTTTACTATTGAGGTCTACAAGAAGGCATATGCTCCAGTAATATACCCAATGCCCAGTGAGGAACAGTGGATAAAAACAAGTCATGATAAGTTGGAGCCTCCAAGAGGAAGAATTGCCCCGGGTCGACCAAAGAAGCTAAGGAGAAGGGCACCCGATGAGAGCAGGGACCCAAGAAATCCATATCGGATGAGGAAGTACGGAGCGCGAATGAGATGTGGGAAGTGTAACGGGGTTGGACACAATAAAAGGGCATGTCCAACCAATAGAAGTGAAGCATCCAATAGCAAGAAGTCGGATACACCAATTGTAAGTTTCTCATACATATAGCTCATATTTAATAAACATATGTTTTATAATATTTATAGTTCGTTCTTATGCATGATACTAAACTTGTTTTTGATGTTGTGTGTGTAGTCACGAAGTGTTGGGTTGAAAACACCTAAAGCGACAAAAGGCAAAGGCAAACAAACAATTGTGCAAAAGGTAGTGGAAGGAGTTCCTATTTACTTATATACATGGTAATATTGTGATACTAAACCTATTTTCGTTTTTATGTGTGCAGTCACATAGGGTTGGTTCTAGTACACCTAATGCGAGCAAAGGCAAACAAAAAGTTTTGGAGAAGGTACTTGAAGGAAATCGTATTTATTTACTTTTATACATGGTATGCTTGTGATACTAAATATAGTTTTGTTATTATGTGTGTAGTCACAAAGGGATGGCGACAGTACACCTAAAGGGACCAAAGGGAAACAAAAAGTTACGGAGAAGGTACTTTAATTATTTTGTATTATTGTATTTAGTTTATTAAGTGTTTTGGTATTATTATAGTCCACCATTTAACAATTTGTTGTTCCAATTGTGCTAAAACAAATTTTGTGTTATTTTAGCAGGAAATGTCTTTGCTTAGGGAATTGTGTGGTGGACTACTTGGTCCACAGTCGGCTACTATTTTTAAGGTAGTTAAAAACAGTATCCCAAACAAATGATTTCTATTTATTTTTTTGTTTTGAACCCTCATAATTGTCTTGTCTTTTATGTAACTTATTTTCTGATATGTTTTATTTTTATTGTTTCTTTTTACATATAAAGAAGAAGGGCATATCAAAGAGCAAAGCATCTACAAGTGTTGGTGCACATTCCAAGAGAAAGGAAATCCACATCCCGCATCTTGTTGACGAGCGAGAGCACACACCCCCCCCCGGATTTGCCCATGTACGCAAAGATTTCCCACCCGCCGGTGGTGGTGTGGAAGAAAGAGTATCACCCCCTCCTGCAGCTGCTGATGAAGAGGGCGTATCACCTGCAACTGGAGTTGCTAGTGAAGGCCAAGGCACATCTCCACGTAGACCAGCTATACTTGAACATGGATTTGGTGCAGGTATTGAACTACCTCCATCATGGGGTGACCCACTTGGACCCTTAACAGATGATCTAGATGATCTACTATTTCCTAAGTTGTCCATAGGAGGGCCTGCAACAAGGACTCGCCATTCGGATCGAATAGCTGGTATTTGTCACAGTTTTCCCAAAAAAAACACTGGCCCAATACACATTGACTTAACTGAAGATGACTGTCAAACTGGAACTGCTGCAAGAAGAGGGCCATTGACTAGGGGTGGCCGAATTTCAGGATCTGTAAGAAAAGGCCCATTAACAAGAGGTGGTTCAACTGGTTCAACTGCAACTAGGGGTGGGGCAGCAACGGGTGGTGCATCCAGGGGTGGTCCAGCCAGGGGTGCTGCAGCCAGGGGTGCTGCAGCCAGGGGTGGTGTACGCAGGGGTGCTGCAGCCAGGGGTGCTGCAGCCAGGGGTGGGGCAGCAAGGGGTGGTGGAACGCCGTCTGTGGCAGGCAGAGGTGATGCAAATGCTTCTTCATCGTCAAACCAAGTGAAAGGAAAGCGCATTGTGAGAACAGTACAAAAAGGAATAGAAATTATGGAGGCCAAGAGGAAACGAAAAAATCCAGATTGGAAGCCATAGGCAGATGTTTTATACTTGTAAATTATTACGATGTTGGTTGTGGTATGTTAGGTGTTATGTATAATGACATGTAAATAGGTCGTTTTGGTTTGTTAGTTGCTAAGTTTAGTACAAGGATATGCTGTTTTGCTATGTTGGTTGCTAAGATTAGTACAATGACATGTTTTGGTGTGTTGGTTGCTAAGTTTAGTACAATGACATGTTGTTTTGCTATGTTGGTTGCTAAGATTAGTACAATGACATGTTGTTTTGGTGTGTTGGTTGCTAAGTTTAGTACAATCACATGTTGTTTTGCTATGTTGGTTGCTAAGATTAGTACAATGACATGTTTTGGTGTGTTGGTTGCTAAGTTTAGTACAATCAAACTTTATTTTGGTATGTTGGTTGCTAAGTTTAGTACAATGGTATGCTGTTTTTATGTTGGTTGCTAAGTCCAAAACAATAACATGTTTTGGTATGTAGTTTGCGTATTGTTATTGTATGAGGAAATTTGAATGTAATTTACAGCAGGGGTATTATTTTTCGTATGTTGTGTTGGTATGACGATGTTTAGGTATGTTGTGTTGGTATGAGTGAGGAAATTTGAATGTAATTTGCAGCTTTGGTATTATTTTAGGTATGTTGTGTTGATATGAGGAAATTGCAATGGTAATGTAAAGCTTGATCTTTTTTTTCATTTATTGATTTGGTATGAGGATATTTCAATGTAATGTACAACTTTATTTGTATTATTTTTGGTATATTGTTTTTATATGAGTATCTTTAATCAAATTTATACCTTTGGTAGTTTTCGTATGTTGTTTTCGTTTGAGGTATGTTGTGTTGGTATTATTTTAGGTATGTTGTGTTGGTATGAGTGAGGAAATTTGAATGTAATTTGCAGATTTGGTATTATTTTAGGTATGTTGTGTTGGTATGAGTGAGGAAATTTGAATGTAATTTGCAGCTTTGGTATTATTTTAGGTATGTTGTGTTGGTATGAGTGAGGAAATTTGAATGTAATTTGCAGATTTGGTATTATTTTAGGTATGTTGTGTTGGTATGAGTGAGGAAATTTGAATGTAATTTGCAGCTTTGGTATTATTTTAGGTATGTTGTGTTGATATGAGGAAATTGCAATGGTAATGTAAAGCTTGATCTTTTTTTTCATTTATTGATTTGGTATGAGGATATTTCAATGTAATGTACAACTTTATTTGTATTATTTTTGGTATATTGTTTTTATATGAGTATCTTTAATCAAATTTATACCTTTGGTAGTTTTCGTATGTTGTTATTAGTTTGAGGATCTTTATTGAAAGATGTTGAACACAATAAGGTCTTCAACACTATATCGCGTACTACATAATAATGCAACATAAATCGCACTTGGGACTAATGGAGTTAAACTAGGGTTGAGGTCAAATTTAGGGTTTACGATTTAACCCTAAACCTTAAACCCTAAACCCTTAAACTAAACAAATCCCACATGGAACTAATGCCTTTTAACTAAACAAATCTCACGTGGGACTAATGGAATTGCAAATTCATGATCAAACACGGACTAATACCTGTAAAACAAAATAACTCCGATTAAATAAACCCTGATTTATGGAAAGCTTCTAAGGTTTAGCTTATACCATGATTTATGGAAAGCGTGGCAACAACATATTGCTCATTGCCCAAAAAATGAAAAATAAAAAAGTAAAAAATTTAAAAAAATCCTCCAAACAACACATGACACTAATGTATTTAAAGTGAACAAATCCCCATGGGACTAATGGATTCATGATCCAACATATCGACTAATGTCATAGACAAAATAACTTCACATACGACTATATAGTTCTATCATATTACACATTGGTAAATATACTAACATATCACAAAACCACAACAAAAAACTACACCACGTTCCACCAGCTCAACCATGACGACCAACCTCAGGATAGCATCACACGACGTAATTTGCAGACGTGGTGACCATTGGGAATGTATCCAAATAACAACATGAATAATGCACACATCATTACCATACATGAACATACAATGATTGTAAGGTAATTCTTCTTCATTGCATTCATCTTTATGTCCACAATCTCGAGTTGTTTACGATACTGAGATATCTCATTCACCAGTTGTTCCTTCATATGACGAGCTTCACTCTCCATTTCTGCCTTCAGCTGCACGGTTTTTTTCTCATGTTCTGCTCTTACCTTCCCAACTTCAACTTCAACCAATGTTTCATATCGTTTCGCTTGAGCCTCTAAATATTCGTGCCTTTGATGCAAACGATGTACCACCTTCTTACCGAAAGAGCACATTTTAGGATCAAGCCATTCAAAGAAACCACAGTCTTGGTTAATCTACAAAACACATTACAACTAACAATTACCAACCGAAACTAATTGAATAAACTAAACAAAAGCAGTAAACAATGACAGTTCATATATTGATTACATAAAATATCAAGTACTTGCCTTCCAGTTTTCGCAACTCACAAACCTCCTTCCAAAGTTTTTCTCAGTGTTGGCTGTTTTGACAATAGTCGGCCGCTCACAGAAGCAAACGCGCTGCACCGCAGATGAACCACTGCTATGAGCTGAACCAAACGAGCTTCCAAATGAGCTTCCAAATGAGCTTGCACCTTCATTTGAGGTATCCATTCTACATGATATAGTAATACATAATTAGTCCGCTTCCACATTTGTTTTATTGTTGATCACATTTCAAATGGGTAATAATGCATGCATGTGACCAACGTATTCTGAAACCTACGCTATTCTTTTTTTGGGAAAATAATTAGAGAAGGAGAAGAGTGTAGGAAGCTTATTTCAGCCTGGGTTTCAGACTTACATTGTTCAGCTTTGGCTGCTCCTCTCCTTATTTAATTAATTAGGTAGCATTTGATTAACTACTACCTCAGACCATAGAAAATAACCACGGCCAACCAAGCTACAAGTGCTTACAACCGTTCATCCATTAATCGTTGTAGCATGAAAAAGTAATGTTTATTGGAAGCTAAACCATAATAAAGAAGAATAAATAAGAGGCATATAATATTCCCTTAAACAAAAACAACCCTAATCAATATTCCAACAAAACCCCCAATTTGTTCTCTACACAAAACCCTAAAACATTACATTATCCAATATTTTGAAATCTAAAGATACCTCTTAAGAAATGGCGAAGAGAGGAGATGGCGAACTTTTGGACTTCGTTGCTGTCGCTGGGCTAGGAGCACGCCTTTGGAACTTTCTTCTTCACCTTGTCGTGCTTCCGTGGGGGTGTGTGGGTTTGTTTGGAGGGAATGTCGAGCAAAGTGTGTGGGTGGGGTTGAAAAGGGGTTGGGTTCATCATGTAATATTACTGAGGGCTAAATTGGAAGGTTTTGAGTGAAAATGTCACGTGAGGAGCACGTGCGCCGAGTTCCGTCCATTTAAACGGAAAAAACAAACGGAGGGTTTAAATTGTCAAATTTTGAAACTTCAGGGGGGTAAATTGCCACTTTTTGAACTTCGGGGTTAAAATTGCAAAACCCCTGAAACTTCAGGGGGGTAAAATGCATTTTCCCCTAATAATAATAATAATAATAATAATAATAATAAAAATCAGAATACAAGAACCCAAGCACATGTTGATTTACGTTTTAAATATATCAAATATTGAAAATTAACACCAAACCAATTAAACAAAGCCCCCAAAATAAAAAAAAATCTCATTCTCTTTTCATTCACCGAATCCATTGTTCCACTCCTTTTTATTGTACATATGCACTTGAATCATAGCTTTCCAAGCTTAAAAAAAAAAAGAAAAAGAAAAAGATGCATCCAAACAGTAAAAATAGCCAAAACCAATAACAACCACCTACATCAACCCCCAATTTAAGAAAATCAGATAACTAAAACCTAATAAATCCAAAACACCATCCCAAGAGATACTAAAGAACAAACAAGAACCTTCAAGTACAGAAGAACATAACACAAAACCGACGAACAACATTTAAAAAAAAAAAAAAAAAAAAAGCCAAACAAATAGCTTAATTACAAATGACAATCTACATATGCAAAAACTATAACACAAGACCCAAAAGTAACAAGAAGAAAAACCCCCCAAATATTAACCAGAATAACAAATGTGGCTAAGTCCCGTGCACCACTCATTTAGGCAACTCATCAAGCACTAAAATTGAGCATGTTATAACCAAAGATACTAATGCTAAAAATTCTCAAAAACACATCCTAAACACCATAGGTATTTAGCAAGAGCATTTTAAAACATGAATTGAAATTCATATCTCAAAAATGTCGGTTAGGCATTTTGCCAAACACAAGGTGTGCATAGCAGGCAAGAGAGTAGAGTTCATTACTAAAACAACGATTTGAGCTAAAAACACACAAAAAATCGACAACCCAAAGATTGTGGGTGTTGTGTGCAGAGAGAAGCAAAGAAACAATTCATCACTAAAACAGAGAACCCACAGAGAAATAATTCATCACCCACAAAGAACCCATAACCCACAAATAACCCAGCAATGATTTGGTGCCATGCCCAAACACAACCCACAAAAATCCCATTTCAAAATTCTACTCACCAAATCAACTGCAAAAAACGGATCTTGACAAACAAGCCTCTAAGCTGGTGCCATGGGTGGCGTTCGACTGGCCAGATCTTAGATGGTGGGCGTTTTCGGTGGTGGTCCACGGCTGGAGTTCTGTGGGTATTGTCGTTGAATTTGATTTCGTGGGTGGGCGTTGCCGATGGTGGTGCACGGGTGGCGCTCGTTGCCAGAAGTAGATAGTGGTGGGCGGAGGCGGAAGGTCGGGGGGAGAGAGAGAGCGGCGTGTGACGAGTGAGGAGGAGAGGGAAAATAGGGAGGGAAAATGAAAATGAAACCCGAAACTCACTCACGCGTGCTTTCAAGGTTCTTTTTTTTTTATAATTCGGGCAAACGTCGCATGTGCCACGTCACTGGTGTTCAAGCACGCCAGTGGTCCCTCTATCACTACTCTTCCCCCTATATTTATTTAATAACAATTGTATGTGTGTGTCAGATCTAGGTTAATACTTTTGATCTAAAGCTTTCATCATACCTTTTGCTATTTCATATTCTTCAAAAGGAGGAATGATATTATCCTTCATGTTGTGAAGAAAGGTTGCTCTTGCCATCAGGTCGTCTTCTAACCATTTTTCTTGTTTCTTAACAACCTCTGCATCATTTTCACCATCTAATTCTGGTTTAACAGAATTTACAGTGCATAATATTTTCTCTTGCGTCAGTACATAAGAAAGTTTCCGTTTTCACATTCTAAAATTGATGCTGTTAAGGTTTTCAACCTTGGAGACATCTATACCGCTTTTTATAGCCATTAAAATGTGGATAGGATAACATAAATGTAATAAAAGTTAAGTATTACAAACTATTATTAATGTATCTGTAGAAAACCTACAACAATAAATAAATATGTGGTTCTAAATAATGCACACTAAATAATAAAATAGGATAGCTGGGAAATCAGTTGTCTAGAGAAGAAATGAGACCGGCCTTGTAATTATTCAAATAATCCCGATAATATGTTCGATCTGGATCTGGTAGATTGACCTGTTCACCCCTTTTAGGAAGAGTGTATCATTGTGTTTCCAAAGGCCAGGGATCCATCGGGTGTTGTGCGACAATTTGAACACTCCTTAAAGGGTGTTGACCCTTTAAACGTCGGTCACTTGTAATCTCCGATTATGCCAAATCAGGAATAGTAAATTCAACTTCCTTGTGCTGTATAGGAGACAACCAACAAGGTCGAATAAATGGTCAATGCACGTCTTGATTGGCTTGATGTGAAGATTCTCCCCTTTCCCAATTTTATTTATTTTTTTTTATTTTTCTGAAAATTGTTGTTATAGAAACCATTGACCTTCTTCCCCTTTTAATTAGCTTTCCACTGGTTTTGGAATCATCTGAAATGGGGTTGAAACGTGCCAGAATGATCAAAAAGAGTGAATGAACCTTGATTTGGGTGGTTCAGATGGACCGAGAGGTTCGAGTGAACTAGGGGTTTGAAGGAATCGGGTTAAACAGGTGAAATTGGCAGTTTGAGCGAACCGGGTATGCTATCACGGAACTGGGCGGGTTGACCCGCAGTTTCATGCACCACGTGGCACGGCCTGGTGGCTGCACAATAGGGCGCGGGTCTTCTTTCGGGTGAGGTCGCAGTTCCAGGTCAACACATGGATTGGTTGTACAATCCGATTTGATAATCTTGATAGGCTCTGGATCCGGGTCGGATGAGATGGAGGTTTGGGCCTTGAGCTTTTGGGCTTGGGCATGGAGAACATATTTACGAGCCATGTGCTTCCATTTTGGTCCGGTTCAAGGTGCAGTTTGGGTTGGGTTTTCTTCAGTAAAAATTGGGTTTTCAGAAGGGCCAAAAGATGCATTTTGTCGGCAAAAGTTGAGTTTTCTTCAACCTCTGTTCCAGAATCCGAATTTACAGATGAAAAATGTGAAGAAAAAACTGAGATTTTCGAGATTTCTTGGTCTAATTCTTGGTCTTTTTCTGAAATTGGCAAAACTTCCTTGCCTTTTGGGGAGGATTGCTCAACATGCTCAAAACCCGATGGAGGAGTTGCTTCCCTCTTATAGAGATATTTTGTCTCAGATTCTGTCAGTGGAGATTCTAGATAAGTATTCCATTAATTCTTCTCCAATAAATAACATCTCTTCAAAACTTCAACACTACTTAAATATTGAAAACCTCCCACTATAACAGTAAAGGGTTTCACGTTTGGATTTGCAAGCATTTGTTGGAGATTGTAGGAAGCGATTGTTGAAGCCAAGCCCAACACTTGTTTGTTGATCGTTTGGATAATCTGTCTCATAAAAGTTTGACGATCTCTAGATTGTTCTTCAATTTGTTGTTTCCTTTTGTCGTCCATTGTTCGTTGGTCTCTGATACCACTGTTGGAAAATATAGTGAGGATCTTACATAGAAGGATTTTGTCTCGTAATGGTAGAAATCCTATAGAGGACCAAAGAGAAGAGAGAAAAACAATTTAGCATAAAATGATAGAATGAAATATTACGTACTTGGTTTTCTCTATATATACTAGTCCAGTACAACTCTTCATGAAGAGTAGTATTGTTCTCTTATACCTTTATGGAAGTTATCACCTTCTATAGAGATGATTAGGTGTAGGGATGACTATACTAATTATGGTGTGTTCACCCCTACATCTATACTAACATGAGTCTCCATGTCTGGACGCCAACTGCACTACTTGTCTTCTTAAAGAGATCTTTACCATCTTCAAATTAGACACAACCACCCTTGTCTCAATAAACATGAACACATTTTAGACACCTAATGAGTTTACCAAGAAATCTAACATATTCGAATTTGGTTTGGTCCAACAAATGCTTTTTGGATAGGTGGGGGACGATGCCGTTATGACTTAAGTGGTAGTTATTAGGAAGAAAAAATCTATACTCCTCGGTAATCTTCCTAAAATATCTTTTACTGGCTTTAAACTAACAAAATTTGGAACTACTTGTATGAATGAGAGACAATAACGACATCTACTAGGCCAAGTGTTTAGACCAAACAAAGATGTGACTTTGCCACATGGACTGGAGTGTGTCGGCCTAGAATTTATGCCTTATAATACAATGTTACCATATACAAACAACTTTCCGTTTAAATACATGTTATTCTTGTGAAAAGTCATATGTCTAAATGTAATCAAGTTTATATATTCTATTATCTTCAAATTACTCTTCATAATCCCAAATACCATTTTCTTTCTATCAAAAGTTACCCTTTGTGAACAATCCATTTGAAAAAACTTTCTTAAGTAAATGTTATACTATAACGCCTCCAAAATTAGCATTGGCTAACTTTGTATGGTTACGGGCAATTATCCCATTAAACCAATTGGTGGCTAAATGGGGAATCGCTCCTCTAAGCATTATCAGAGTTAATGCATAGGAAGGTAAAATAAATCTGAGAAAAACTATAAACAGTACAGTACAAGTCCTCAAATAAAGACATGGAGCAACTAATCAATAATAAAAGGCAAACTTGATAACTGTATGAAGAATCTTAATGTAAACACTATGGTGGCAATCATGCCACTCCTGGATCCTAGTGACAAGCTTTCTAAAAGGGTAATAACAACGTAAGTCTAACGACTTAGTAAGTAAACCTCACAAAAATAAACGTGTAGTTTCAATAAACATTTAAAAGAGGTGTTGTCTTCGTTAATACACTTTTGAAAATATCGTTTCGTTTGATAAATGGTGGTGTACTCCCGACGGCAATTGCCCAAGTATTTTAATGCAGAAAAACTAGTGCTTTATAGGTTATAACTCTCATATATGACCTACCCGAGATATTGCTAATTTTCAACAGGGTTGACACTGTCCCAAAGGACCTGTAATACAATGCCAGTACCCCGACCATTGTACGCTACCGTCCATAACACTAGTGGCACGACGGAGTCTGACCTTGGATGGCCCACACCATTAATGATGTATATCCTGTAGTGACCGCCCGTTAATGCTGCGTCGGTTACGAAACAACTATTGGATCCAAAGCCCATACACAACACACACATTTGACCATAGAATGAAGTCTATATAGTAAGCTCATGGCCATTATTCTACACGTACCGTTGTACCATGTCATACGATGCATCTTATCAACTAGTTATTAAATAATTACCAAGTTAATACAAAAGTAGACATGCCCATATCATACGCGTGGTCAATCAACTACATATCCCACGTTTTTTTTTAAGTGTTCGTGAATGGTTACTTACCTCAAATGCTAGCTCGAGTCCTCCAACATCACGAATCCCTACTATAATGAAACACGACCTATCATTATAAGCGGTACTAGAGAACTCTACAAGGTTCCATCTAACTAAAAAGGGCTGCTAAAACCTTTTGGACCACATTTTGGGCTAAGGGGCGTATGACCCACTCTCTAGGCGAGTGCTCGTTCCCTAGGGTGAGCATTTGGCCAGGGAGCTAGGGTTTGGCGAGAAGCCCTTAAAATGGGTTCTAGGCTTCTATCTAAAGCTATGGGTTGATATTTCTCTTCCTAGACTCTAAAATAAACATGCAACATAGGAAAAACACAACACAGGGAATCAAAGAGGTGTTTATAAGCTTTTGAAAACATTTCTCTTTCTTTTTAAGAAATAGGCACATACAAGTGCAAAACATATTATCAAGCAACTTTAAAAGGAAACAAAAGTGGTTTGAAAAACCCTTTCGAAATCATTCTTTGTTTTCACAAGAAAATGGGTATGAGGACTTGTTATAGCATCTCTAAAGCTTGTAACACTAAGAGAGTAAATAGCAATACTTGGAAAGCTTAACTTCAAGATATTAAAAACCAAGCTAGCATAATCAACTCAACAAAATATAAGGGGATATGGTGGTCACCTCAACAAGCAAGCTATACAAGGTGCCTTCTCCTTCTCCAAAGGCACTCACAACCTTACACATACTCAAGAATCAAGGCAACAGGGTTTCTCCAGGGGTCAGGAGCAAAATGAAGGTTGAGGATCGAATGGGGGGGGGGGGGGGTGGTATTTATAGGAGAAGGAAGCTGAGGGCAAAATGAGAAAACTTCTGAAAATGGGCGAGCGCTCATGTGTACTACAGTGTCGAGCACTCATGTATTGTAACTCAGATGGGTCAGAGTTGCAGGTGGCATATAACATCCCAGTCCCATATTGGGAAGATGGGAAAAAACCCACATAGAGTGGGTAATTTATAGAGATAGTCATAGGTGCTAAGTCTCACATTGCCTAGTTACTAGGTGAAATTGAGCTTTATAATAAATTTTAAAGAATCTCTAAATTGACTAGTCCTTTTGAGGTAATAGCGCAGATGTGGCTAGCGCTTTTTCCTGGGTCATTAACAAATTGTATCAAAGCCACCTAATAACGCCAGGTCATGTGCTACTGCTCCACCCACATAGAGTGGATGGTTTATAAAGATAGTCATGGGTGCTAAGTCCCACATTGCCTAATTACTAAGTAAAACTGAACTTTATAATGAATTCTAGGGAAGCTTCAAATTGACTAGTCCTTTTGGAGTAATAGCACAGATGTGTCTAGCGTTTTTTCCTAGGTTATTACATGGCATGCGCGGGTAAAAACTAGCATCTAAAAATGATCAACGAGCACTTATGTGGCCCCCGGTCGAGCGCTCATGTACCCTTCACAAAAAGCAAAAAGTGTTCGGAGTATGGTCTTCATGAGGTTGGCGTGAGGCTCAGACGAGCGCTCGGTGTGGTCCCCTGAACGAGCGCCCGTCCAGAAGGTGAACTTGGGCTTATCTTGCAAAAAGGCCCCAAGGGCTTAGGCCCATTAAGGAAGGTCTATGGTTTACTATTTGAGCTTTCTTAGAAAGCTAATAACTTGTTGAGTAAGGAGTTAAAACTCTTTTTAAAATGATTTAAAAAGTCGGGGTATTAAACATGCTATATAGCATTTTACTTTGCTTAAGCATTGGATCAATGCATTTATTCCCATATATCTTAACGTGATTAAGTTAATTTATTTATTTACTCAATTGTCGCTTCATAATTTGTAAAAAATACCTTTTGCTATGCTTTTGAAATTGTAGTAATAACATCAATATTCTATTTCCTTGAAGTATAATAAGGTGAGGTATTTATACATTTTTTTAATTAATATTTTCATGAGGATCATCATTTTCGGTTTTTTTTTTTTTTTTTTTCACTCACTTTTGCTAAACATAAAAAAAAATAATAATAAAAAAAAAAAAAAAAAAAAACTAGGGGAAACTTTATTTAACTCTCATGTACTTTCATTAATTTTACAATCACCCCCTAAAGTTCGAAAATTCTCAATTTAGTATCAAATTTGTAATGTTACCCTTCTGTTAAGATTTTTTTGTTAAATCATAATAGCAACCTTTAAATTCCAAAAATAACTGAAAAAAAAAAAGGCAGGAATGGTCCGGTGGATTTGGTGACCCATAGACCAATCTTGTGGGTCACCACTAGACAATGGCGTGGGTCACTGGTCACTAGACTCATGGTGCTTTTTTTTTTTTTTTTTTTTTAGATTAAGTTAATTTTGTAATGGGATAACTTATTTTAAACTCTTGAATTACCACACGAATTGACAAGGCCCCTCAAACTTCAAAATCTCTCAGTTTGAATATCTGAACTTTCAATTGCAGTCAATTTGAACGTTTCCATTAGATTTAGCCGTTAACATCTAACGCCAATACTTAAAAAGACCAAAATATCTTTGATTTTCGTTTTTATTTATTTATTTTAATTTGGAATTAAGGTAAATTTGTAATTTTATAAAAAAGTCAGAGGTATAAATGCTATTGTCTCACTTGTAACGTTTAAAATATAACAGAGGAATTCAAATTTACTGCAATTGAAAGTTCAGGAGTTTAAATTAAGAGGTTTTGAAGTTTGAAGGGGGCTTGTTAAATCGTGTGGTAATTCAGGAGTCTAAAGTGAAGTTACCCCTTTTGTAATTTTATAAATTTTATATAGGTATAAGGGTTATTTCACCTATTTACAGTCTGATTTAACAAAAAATCTTAACGGAGGTATGGCATTACAAATTTTTTTAAGTTTGATATACTAGCTTGAGAGTTTTTGAACTTTAGAAAGATGATTACAAAAGTAATGAAAATTTAAGAGAGTTAATTAAGTGAAGTTCCCCTAAAAAAATAACTATTATGAAACCTTGTAATTAACTTGTTCTTGCATTAATTTTATTTAAATAAGTGTTGTTTAATATTTGGAACTTTTTGAAGTGTGACATTTTTCCAGTTGAATGACTTTTAGTTACCTTTTGGCTATGATCACAAGGTTTCATAATAGTTTTGAAAGTATGATCCTAGCTAAAAAGTGTTACTTCAACTAAAAGCCATTCAACTGGGAAACGTTCATACTTCCAAAAGTCCCAACTATTAAAAAACATTTGTTTGAATAAAATTAATGCAAGAACAAATCAATCCCAAGTGTGTCTAATCATTAATCAATTGCATATAAGGGTTTAAAGGCTTTTTTAAGTCGTCATGTCATCTAATATTGGAAAAAAGAGAAGGCTAGAAAATGTCTTAGAAAACTTATGGCGGTTATGATAGTGTACATTGCACATCCTTATTGTAGTTAAAATACAAGCTAATAATCTAGCATCGACCTCTTTTGCGCCTTCGGTTCCTATCATGCTTTCTAATTTCTCTAACCTTGATAAATATCTGAAGGAGTCCATCAGGAGCTAGAGCTAAAGCCTGGGGATCAGGATTCGAAGCAGCATGAGGAGCAAGAGGCAACAATGGTTACTTGCCTTATAAGATGATATGAACATTGTAAGAAGAAAGGAATCGTAGTAGCACATTGTTATGGTCAGTGTCTATATCATGGCTTTATAGATTGTCTCATACTTCATTCTAAAGAGGAAGTTGTGGGTTTGGGCATTGAAACTTGCGCAAAGAGTTGCCTGATAAATATCAAAGGAACTAAGTTTCCGCTACTTGGACTTTGTTTCGAACAATGTTATGAAACGCATGTCAAGAACCACGATTATAAGAACCGCCCACACAACCCATGAGCTCAGGGTTTGAGATTTGGTAAAGAGTTCTTTTCCTATCTCTCTCGTCATTGAAAGAATGCACATATAATATTGCATGAAAAAAATATTCACGTCGAGTAAATGCTTATCAATTTTCTTAAATGTCAGAAAGAATGTTTTTAAATTGTAATATTATTAATTTTTAAGACTGCAAGAAAAGGTTTATTATGAATATATATTCACAAAACATTGAACGTTATTTCTTTCACATGAACCTCAAAGTGTACCACGCGTTAAAGCACTGCCAAACATCTATTTATCACTATCATAGCCAATAATTGTCAATATATATATATATATATATATATATATATATATATACGGTTAAAGGGTTGTCAAATTTTAGTGAATTTTGACAAATATGTATAGATAGCCAAACAAAAAACCCAATCGAGTGATTTCATTTGAATTGACGAAATAGAGTTCTCATTTTAGTGAATAGCCTTTTAAAAATTTTAATAATGAAAGTGTTACCATAAGTATGGTAAGCTTTTACTTATTTATTATTATTATTATTATTATTATTATTATTATTTTGTAATTTGAACACAATTTTCCTGTAACTGACCTTCTATTTACTTAATTTTTTTTTTTGTAACAAACCACTTTATAGAAAAGAGCCAACAGAACACAAACCCTCACAAAGAGGGACAAGAAGGGGGTGGATCTTTTCCACTACATAAGGGAATAGAGAGGGGAGGGGAGAATAAGGAGGGAATGCAGCCCGAGAAAACTCTTGCCGCGGCCCTATATGCCACATGATGGGCGCAGAAGTTCGCACTTCTGTTAACTTTTCTGGCCTTCCAAATACAGGAGGCTGGAAAAATAGATAAGGTTTCAGAGATTACATGTTCAAGATGCCAATCCAATACATTAGATGGATTCTGTAAAGATAAAATAACAATAGAGGAGTCCCCTTCTAGAATGAACTTATCAAGGTGCATGGAAGCTGCCAGGGAACCAGCCAAGAGGGCTGCTTGAGCTTCTCCATACGAAGGACTACAAGTGGGCCTAATTTGGGAGAGGATTTTGATGATCTGGCCTTTGGAGTCTCTGCAAACAGCTGCTTGAGTAGAGAAGTTATCTCTGATGGCTGTATCAAAATTTATCTTGAAGTAATCTGTAGGAGGAGGAGACCATAGCTCTTTGATTGGATGTGACTTTGAAGTCCAGGCTGCTAAATGTTCCAAGGAGACACGGTTGATGTTTGCAGCCAGCTTGGAGTCTTCAGGGAAAACACCATTATGAACAGCTTGGTTTCTGGAAATCCAAAGCAGATCACAAAAAACAGCAGCATAAATCTGGAACAAATGTGAGTCTGCAAGAGGAATGCCAAAAGATGTATGAGGAGTTAAAATACCTTTGATCCATTCAGAGAGGCTGAGAGAGGACCATTTCAACGAGTCTAGAGGCCAATGAGAGGATCTCCAAGATATTCTAGCAAAAAAGCAACTGAAGAAGAGGTGAGAGAGGGAGTCCTCTTCTACATTGCATAAGGGGCAAACTAAGGTAGTAGGGGGAATGGGGAAAACAGAGTTTAACCTAATCTTGGAGGGGACAATGTCCCAAGCAATTTTCCAAAGGAAAAGTTTCAATCTATCATTAAGATTGAGATTCCAGAGAAGCTTCCATTGAGCTGGAGAAAGAGGGGAGTTTTCAGTAGAAAATCTCTGGCTACTGATGAGATTATATGCAGATTTAGTTGAAAAACAGCCATTAGCAGAGGGGGTCCAGAGAAGCTTATCAGAAGAGGGAGAGGAAAAGTTGATTTTAACAATTTCCTTAATACTAACAGAATCAAAAAGAGAGTGGAGAAGAGGATAGTTCCAAGAATAAGCAGTGGAAGAGGGATCTTGACAGAAAAGATCAGAAACTAGAAGATTGGGAAGGGGCCTAAGCAAAAGAGGAGAGGGGGAAGGAATGAAAGATGGAATGGTTGGAATCCAAGAGGAGCTCCAAATAGGGAGAGAGGAGGAGCTATGGATTCTGTTACAGGCACCTTTGGAGATAAAAGAACGAGTTTTCAGGATGCCTTTCCATAACCATGATGAGGAAGAAATGGATGAGGGGGAGAGAAAAGAGCTAGAGTGAAGATACTTACCTCGCAAGTGAGAAACCCATAAAGAATCTGCATTAGAGTGAAGTTTCCAGCCTAACTTGGAGATAAGAGCCAAGTTAACTTCTCTCATTTTCCTGATGCCTAAACCACCTAAAACCTTTGGAAGGCAAATAGAGTCCCAAGCCTTCAAAGTCAGGTTTTTAGACTTTTTTGCTGGGAATCCCCACCAAAAATTTTTGAAAATCTTATCAAGATCAGAGCAAAAGCTTTTAGGAAGCAAGAAAGTGCTCATGGCATAAGAGGGAAGTGCAGCAGCAACTGACTTAATGAGAACTAATCTGCCAGCTTGAGATAAAGTTTTGGCTCTCCAACCTTCAACTCTTCCAAGAACCTTGTCAATAAAACCTTGAAAGGCTCTTTTCTTTGAGTTCCCCATCAGAATTGGTAAACCAAGATAAAGAGAGCTGGAAGGGTTGGAGGGGTAAGGAATAATATTGGAGATAGCTTCTGAAGTGCAGGGATTGGTGTTCTTACTGAAACGAGTGGAGGATTTTGCAGCATTGATGGACTGACCAGACCATCTACAATACTTATCCAGACAAGATTTGATGCAAGTAGCTTCAGACACAGTAGCTTTCCCAAAAATGAGTAAGTCATCAGCAAATAAAAGATGATGAATAGCAGTGCAGTTCCTTGCTATCCGAAGGCCTTTAAGAAAACCATTCTTTTCCTCTTTGAACATAAGTCTGGAGAAGACTTCAGAACCCAGAATAAAAAGAAAAGGAGAGAGGGGGTCTCCTTGTCTCAACCCTCTCTCAGGGGAGAATAAACCAAAAGGACTACCATTCAGCAAAATAGAGAAGGAGGAAGAGGAGATGCAGATTCTGACCCAGGAGATCCAAATGGGGCTGAACCCCAGTTTTTCCATTATAGACAAGAGAAAAGTCCATTCCATTCTATCAAAAGCCTTCTCCATGTCCATCTTGAGGAACATGTAACCCCCTTTGCCTCTCTTGGATTTGAAAGAATGAAGAAGCTCATGGGCCAGGATCGTGTTGTCTTGAATATTCCTCTTTGGAACAAAAGCTGACTGAAGAGGAGATATTATTCTAGGAAGAAAGATTTTCAATCTGTTAGCCAGGATTTTAGAAATGATCTTGTAGACAATGTTGCAAAGGCTTATAGGTCTGAATTGGTGAGCAGTGTGAGAGCCACTAAGTTTAGGAACCAAAGCTAGAAAAGTATGATTCTGATCCCTCATCAAAAAATTGTTCTTAAAGAAATTCCAAATGCAATTCAGAACATCCACTTTGACATGACACCAGTATTTCTTGTAGAATAGAGCAGTAAAACCATCTGGTCCAGGGGCTTTGGTAGAGCCAAGACTTGCTAAAGCTTCGAAAACCTCTTCCTCAGAAGGAATGGAGCATAAGGTAACATTCTCCTCCTCAGTGATAATAGGAGAGAATAAGTCCAGCATTTCAGCCTCAATGGGAGAGTTTGAAGAAGTGAACAGACTGGAGAAGTGAGCTGTGAAATGTCCACCAATTTCAGCTCTAGAGGAAACCCAATTTCCTGGACCCAACTTGAGAAAGTTCACTGCATTAGATCTTCTTCTGATGAGAGTGGAAGTGTGGAAATACTTGGTGTTAAGGTCCTTACAAGTCAACCAACTTTCTCTGGATTTTGAGCGCCATAGGATCTCTTCCTTGCTTAGGAGATTCTCCAAATCCAACTTCAAACTTATTTCCTTATCAAAAGAGGAGGGAGAGGGAGGGGATTGTTGGACTGTGTCTAAGAGAAGAAGAGTGGCCTTAATCTTCTTATGAATATTACCAAAATGTTGAGAGTTCCATTTTAGCAAGGCAGATTTGGTGTTTTTGAGTTTCTTAGGAAGGCAAGTGGCAGGGATTCCAGGAACAAATTTCTGCCAAGCAGCTTCTATAATTTGACCACAAGAACTGTCTTTGGTCCAAAATTCCTCAAACCTAAAAGGCCTAGGCAAGAAGCAGGAAGAGTAGTTGGTATTAAGAGAAATGGGGTTATGGTCAGAGTTTAGAGCAGGGAGATGTAGTAGGAAGTATTCAGGGTGAAGATGAACCCAATTTGGAGAAGCCAAACCTCTATCCAACCTTTCTTTAATAGTATCCAAGCCTTGTCTATTATTGCACCAAGTAAAAGGATTTCCAGCAAATCCTAAATCAATCATTCCAAAACGATCAATGAAGCTTCTAAAAGGGCAGTGGGAAGAGCTTGCCACAGGTCTCCCACCAAGCTTCTCAGATTGATCCAAAATTGAGTTTAAGTCTCCTATACAAAGCCAAGAGGCTTCAAAAAGATCACCAACAGAGGCAAAAGATTCCCAAAAAGCCAATCTGTCCCTTCTATCAGGAGGACCATACACACAAGAGAGAATCCAAGGAGAATTAGGAGGATCAGAAAAGCACCAAGCTGAAATGTTGTTCTTGTTTGAAACAAAACATTCAAGGTCCACTCCAGGACGCCAAGAGAGAACCAAACCACCACTAGAACCAGAGGGAGCAACTTGAGTCATGTGAAAAAAACCAAGCCTGTTCAAAGTAGCAGAGACTTGGGGAGGAGGAGATTTAGTTTCAGAGAGGAAAAGAACATCAGGAGACTGATCCCGGATCAGCATCCTCAAACTTCGAACTGCAGCAGGCCGAGAGAGGCCCCTGCAGTTCCAGGATATAATTTTCATTGGTGCTGGGGAGGCTTAACAAAGCCCCCCTTTTTCACAGAGTCAACTTCAGCAGCCACAACTACTGAAACAAGTTTGTTTTTCCCTTTTCTAGCAGCTCTAAAAATAGATCGAGCTGGGAGCTTTTCAGAAGAACCTGGGGTGAAAACAGGGGATTGAGAATGGGGTTGGTTAGGATGTTCAACATTAGTAGTGGAAGCACCAGGACGTTTTTTTGAGGGAAAGGCTAAATCTGACAGTCTAGTTCTTTTCTTATTGATCTGATGAGTGGGAGAAGAAGGAGGGCTTGATGGGGGAGAGTGAGGGGGAGTATGAGAATTCTCTAGAGATGGTAAGGTGGGTTTTTTGGGGGGACGAATATTGTAGGGAGATTTCCTACTGTATTGGGTTGAAGTGTGGCTGGATTTGGTGGGAACAGAAGAGGAAGAGGGGATATTGATAGAAGCCGTTGTGTTTAAATTGTCGGGAGAAATGGGCTTGTGTTGAGAAGTTTTAGCTGGGTCTGGTGAGTGGATTGTGTTTAAATATTCAGAAGAAATGGGCTTGAGTTGGGCAGTTTGAGCTGGGTCATGTGAGAGGATATTGGTGGGCCTATATTGGGAGATATCCATCAAGTTAGAGTCCAAAGAGTGGTTGGAGACTAACTTGTTAGTTGAGTGATGAGAAAGTTTAGAAGAAAATAGTTGAGTAGGTTTCTGAGACAAGGATAAGGCATTTAATGTTTTCTCAAGAGGGTTGTCCAATCTTGTGGCAGTAGGAGGGATTAGACTAGGGATATTTTGAGAGGGAGTGTCTTGTGTAAGAGAAGTAACAGATCTAGGGGTATGGGATATGAGAGAGGGTTGTTGAGGTGTCAGGCGGATATCTAGTTGGTTTGCATGGGGTTGAGTGCTTGGCATGCATGGCTGAGTGGGATCAATTCTGAGGGGGGAAGACGAAGTATGGTGTTTTTCTTCATGATGAGTCGTATTTAAAGAAGGCAGGTTAGAAAAAATGTTAACTTTGAGAGAGATTTGGTACCTGGAAGGAACTCTGGCAGCTTGAGGGGATAGGCATGAGAAATGTTTATGGCCAATCTTTCCACATTCGGTGCAATAGACATCCAATCTTTCGTATTTCAGACTGATCCAGGTGGAAGTTCCATCATTCCTGGTGAAGAGAAACCCTGGATTTAGAGGCTTACTTATATCCACATCAACAAGAAGCCTTAGATAGCTGCGAAAAGGGGTATCAACTCCACTAGCATCTTCAACTTTCACAAGGTGACCCAGTCCTTTCCCAATAGCAATGGCATTTTTGATAGACAAGTTGTGTAGAGGGAGACCATGAACTTGGATCCAGAAAGGAACTTCTTTTAAGGAGAGTTCACCTAGAGTAGCTGTGGGGGACCAAGTTTGTAAAGCTAACAAGAACCCATTAACATTCCAGACTTGATTGCGAATTCTGGAAATGTGGTCCTTCTCCGAAAATTTGAACAGATATGTGTTTGGGCCAAGGACAGCAAACGAGAAAGGAATGGCAAAGAACCAGGCTTTGGTCAGGGCTGCATTAACAGATTGATTGTTTTGAGTTTTTTGGGAAATGACTTGTCCTACCAAAGGTAGAAGTTCATCATTAACAAGTTCAGAGGGGAGAGTTTCTAGCTGAGAGGAAGGGTCCTCCCATGTTAGAGCAGCTGTTTGTGTTATAAGGGAGTCTATGTTTTGAGATGAGAAATCCATAACAAAGGAAAGGAGTAGAGATTAGAGAAGGAAAAGGAAAGAAGTAGAGAGGAAAGAACTCAGGTTCTAGAGGAGCTCAGGGAGAGAGCGAGTAATTTTTTTTTTTCCCCCCAACAAAGATTCTATTTACTTAATTAGAAGCATGTATTTCTATGCTTTTTTCTATCTACTTTATTTATTGAGCTGCATTTCATACTTATCGCATTCTATGTTACAGATTCAACTGGAGGCTCTTTAGAGCAATGTGCAAGACACCGACTTGTTACATAGAAGTTCTCAATTTTCTCTTGTTTCAAATGATGTTTGTTTTTTAATAATATGAACCACGGATGCTTTGCTAGTTTGTTTTATACAATATGTATTTGAGTTTTCAAGTTAACATTAATAAAACTAAAATTTGTTTGTGAAAAATAAAACATTTAGAAAAAAAATAAATAAATAAACAAAAATGCGTGTCAACACTAGCACTCATCAAAACTCAGCAATCATCTCCCCCTTGTCCAAATTGACTAATCATTTTGGAGTGATAATGTGAATGTGACTAACGCCTTTACTCGATCGTTACAAATGGTATTAGGGCCAACTAGTAATACCATGTGGTATTGTTAGACCCACATAACGTGGCATTGACAGGGACATGATCAGGAGCTTAAGGGGGAATTTTGTAATACCCCAGTTTTGTATTAGGAAGAAGAGTAGTTTACATAAAGTGTGTGATTTATAAGATATTCATGGGGTGCTAAATCACTTATTGCTTACTTACTAATTCAAATTAGGCTTTATTAGTGATTATATAAAAGCTTCAAATTTACTAGTCATTTTAGAATGATAGTGTAAATGTGACTAACGCTTTTCCTGAGTCATTACACCCATTCTCATCCCACGGTTGCGAGTAGAGTCTATTCGAGCCACTTGATTAACTCATAGGTTCCCATTCTTTTCTTGTCTAATACATGCATCTACAGAGGATTACTGACCACTTTTGACCCAAAAACGTCCAAATTAGAAAGATTTAGAAAAGACGAGGTAATATCTTCAGCCAAAAAGAGAACCTATAAAGTAGGAAATTAAGAGAAAGAAGTCATGTATATTGTGAAGCACGAGGTAAGACTAAGATGTAGATTAATCCAGCTGCTAGTGATTACTGATTAGACTATTCTGAGTGTTTGAATATTGTTAGTATTTAGTCAGTGTTTGATTAAACTCTAATCGTCAAGATTTGGATCGCCAAATCTATCTATGCTCACGCAATCTTATCGCCGGCGCTGCCACGAAGACTCTACAGAAGAGTCCACCCAGATGGTGGTGTGTCATGCACAAACCAAGATGTCATTGTCGGGACATGTCTGGAACATCAACTCCTGGGTGTGTGTTCTTTAATAAAACAACGATGATTAGAGGAGACATTAGTGGTAATTTAATTGTGATGTGAGAGATTATGGTCATCAGTGCAAACAAAATCACTTTTTGATCTTTTTCGGCTTTTGGAAAACAGTGTTTGGAGGCTGCCTTTGCACATATCCATCTATAGTCTCTCCCATGGGCAATGCCAATAGGCATCCATTAATATATAACTTGAAAAAGATTAATTAAGCTGTTAATTTGGTCATCTTATAAAATTTATTTTTAGTTTATGTTGAAAAAGATTAAGCTGTTAATTTGCTTCATATGCATGAAAAAAAAAATATATATTCATATAGAGTAAATGCTTATCAATCTTCTTAAAATGTCACAAAATGAAATTAAAGACTCTTAACTGTTATATTTATATTAATTTCTAAGGCGGGAAGAGATGGTTTATTATGAATATTTATTTTCATTCAACGTTGTTTTACATGAACCTCAACGTGTGCCACATTGTTACAAAAAAAAAACGTGTGCCACATGTTGATTTATTAAACTTTTCTAATTCATGGAGCACCACAAATTGCATTTTAAAAACATCTGGGCTCAAAGAAAAGTAATTGCACTAGGCCCATGGATATGAAAAAAATTATTTTTAGTAATTACATTCGGTTCCAAAGGCCCAAAACATTTTCATAGGTCCAAAATATCCTTTTTTTTTTTTTCTTTTTTTTTATAATCAAGCAAAGGTCCAAAATATCCTTTAAAACTGCAGGAATAAGTTTAAAAAATGTTTGTGTCCATTTATTATTTTTCCTCTAATTTATTTATTAAATAGGGCGATATGTGAAAACTCCTTTTGATTAGCAATAAATTTCATTATTATGAGCTTTATAGCAATATTTCATCCAAAAAAAAAACCCAAAACACTAGATTGACTTCCAAAACACCTCTCCATTTTCTTCTAAAACATCTCTCCATTTTAAGCTGGAATTGTCGGGGGCTTGGGAACCCCCGAACAGTTTGTGACCTTTGCCATCTGGTGAAGGAAAAGAAACACAATATGGTTTTCTTAATGGAAACCAAAATGCGAACTCATCGTTTGGACACCATCAGAGTTCGGACAAGTTTTGACAGTGTTTTTGCAGTTGATTGTGTAGTGAGGAGTGGTGGTTTGGCTCTCCTATGGAAGTTGGAGTTTTCGATAGAAATTCGGAATTACAGTAGACGCCATATAAATGCCGTGGTGAAGTCGGAAATGGGCAGAACTGGAAATTCAAGGGATTCTATGGCCACCCCGACGTGGGTAAAAGAAACGAATCTTGGAATCTTCTTTGTTACCTACGCTCTTTTCAACTAGAAGGGTGGTTATGCATGGGGGATTTCAATGACACCGTAGATGATTATGAAAAATTTGGGGAACACTAGAAACTACAGAGTCAAATGAAGGAATTTCAACTCTCGTTAGAGCATTGTCATTTGGAAGATCTCGGATACATTGGTCCTAAGTATACATGGAATAATGAGAGAGATGGGAACCACTACATTAGAGAGAGGCTAGACTGGGCGTTGGGGAATTTATTTTGGCAGGACTTGTACCAAAACCGTAGGGTGGAGGTACTATCGTTGTGTAGCTCCGACCACAAACTAGTCTGGGTTGTTTTCGAGCACAAGGAAAGGAGGGGTCGGTGATGTTTCAGGTACAAAGGAGAGTGGAAAAATAATAAGAAGCAAAAAGAAATTATTACTAAAGTCTAGAGGGTGAAGAAGAGGAACAATTCCAAGTGGCAAGGGGTTCTACAAAATCTAGATATTAGTCGAAGATCTCTCATACAATGGAATAAAGACCATGCGGATCCATTGGAAGAAACTTTAGCCAAGACCACAAAAAAATTGCATGAGCTCCAGGAAAGAGACGGACATATTGACAAGGTGGAGCTAAGGGACCTTCAACACAAGGCCCAAGAATTAATGGAGCAGGAGAACATTATGTGGAGACAGCGAGCTAAGGAGACATGGTTGAAGTTGGGAGACAAAAATTCCAAATTTTTCCATGCGTGTGCAAATCAAAAAAGGCGGGCTAACCGAATAAGTAACATTATTGATGAACAAGGGGACTTGCGCCAACTTCCAGAGGAGATTGAAGAGGGATTCCTTAACTTTTTTCAGGGTATCTTAACGTCATCTTCTCCAACGGGACTTGCGGAATATTTGGAGGGTATGCCCAGCAAAGTTTCGGCTGCAATGAACCGGGGCTTGCTGTGCATTGTGATAGAGGAAGAAGTATGCATGGCCATGCATCAAATGGACCCACACAAATCTCTGGGACCAGATGGGTTCCCGGCTACTTTTTATCAAGACCATTGGCCGGTGGCGGGGAAAGAGGTATTTTTGTCAATTAAAATTTTTTTCACGCATGGTTCCTTTGACCCAGCTGTTAATTATACTTATATTGCCCTTATCCCTAAAAAGATCAATGTTAATAGGCTGTCGTATTTTAGACCCATTAGTTTATATAATGTCGTTTACAAGATCCTTGCAAAAGTTTTGGCGAATCATTTGAAGGTGGTTCTACTGCACATTATTTCAAGTAATCAATCGACTTTCATTTCAGACCGGTTGATTTCTAACAATATCCTCCCAACTTATGAAACTCTTCACACCATGAATTCTAGAATGTATGGGAGAGTTGGGATATATGGCTTTGAAACTCGACATGAGTAAAGCCTATAATCGAGTTGAGTGGGTATTCCTTTAAGCAGTAATGTGAAGAATGGGTTTTGATGATCATTGGGTCCATTTGATTATGAAGTGTGTAACAATTGTGTCGTACTCCATTATTTTAAATGTAACTCTAGTGGGTAACTTCACTCCATCTAAGGGGATTAGGCAAGGAGACCCTTTATCCCCTTATATTTTTCTCCTATGTGCTGAGGTTCTTAGTAACCACCTACATTTGGCGGAAGCATCTGGATTGCTTAGGGGGAGTTCCAACCTCTTTTAAGGGGTTGCGAATCAACCACTTATTTTTTGCTGATGACAGTTTTTTGTTTTACAAGGCTACTGAACAGGAATGACCAATTTTGTAGGAGGTTTTGGGCAAATATGAATGTGCTTTGGGAGAAAGACTGAATAATGATATAACCTCCATTTTTTTCAGTCCCAATACTACACCGGAGACTCGTAGCTGCATCCTCAATCTAGTGGGTGTCCCAGAGTCCCAACGCTATGATAAGTACCTAGGATCGTGGGTCGTTCACGAGTTAGGGAATTTCAAAGTTTGGTCGAGAGAGTGAGAAGAAGGGTGACCGATTGGAAGACCAAATTTCTTTCCCTAGCTGGTAAGGAGGTTCTATTAAAAGTTGTCATCCAGACGATCCCTACATATAGTATGAGCATTTGCCTTCTCCCAAAGCAATTATGCAAAGAGATGAACAAGTTGATGCCAAAATTCTGGTAGGTGCAAAAGGAGAATGAAAACAAAGTACATTGGATGAGTTGAGAGAGGCTTAGGAGAGCAAAGGCACAAGGGGGAATGGGGTTTTGCGACTTGATTTGTTTTAATAAAGCACTCCTTGCAAAACAGTGCTGGTGACTCTTGCAAAATTCGAACAGCTTGTTGGCAAAAATCTTTAGAGCCAAGTATTACCTAAAGGTGACTTATTGGGTGCGAATTTATGGAGTCGCCCCTCCTATGCTTGGCATAGTCTAATGTCGGGGAGGGACCTTCTTAAGGAGGGCCTTTTGTGGCGAATTGGAAATGGGAAGTCTGTTGCAATGTGGGGTGACAAATGGATACCACGGCCGTCTACATTCATGATCCAATCTCCTTGCCGAAATCTACTGCCAGATGCAAAAGTCGAAGAATTGATCGATACAAACAGAGACGGAGGGAGGGGGGGACCGGGGTGGGCCATGGTCCCCCCCCCCAAATAAGGAAGAAAAAAAAAAAAAAAATTGGCCCTATTTTTAGGTTTTTCGGCCATATCCAATAAAAACTTTTGACCCTATTCGTAATTTTTTTAGGTCATACCCATTATGTTTTTTTATTTTTTGTCCTTACTTTCAAATGTCCATTTTTTGGCTCTTACTTTCAAATGCTCACTTTTTTTGGCCTTACAGTAGTCTTTAGTTCATAAAAAACAACAAAAATAATTTTTTTAATAAAAAAATTTTAAAGAACCGAAAAAAAAAAAAAAAAAATTTGGTTGGCCCCCAACCATAACATTTTCTGGCTCCGTCCCTGGATACAAACCTAGTCAGATGGAAGGAGGCCCTCATACATGAGTTGTTTAGTATGGAGGACGCAAAAGCCATTTGCAACATTCCCCTTAGCCATTTTAATCAGGCTGACAAACTTATTTGGAATGCCTCCCCCACTGGGGTCTTCACTGTGAAGAGCGTTTACCACCTGGAGAAGATGAGAGCTAATGCAGTCAAAGGGGAGGGCTCTAATAGAATTCAAACAGAGGTGACGTGGAAGACAATATAGGGTTTGAAGGTTCCAAACACGACAAAAGTTTTCTTGTGGCGTGCTTGTAGTAACATTTTACCAACAAAAGAAGCACTTCTAAGAAGAGGTATTGTGCAAAAGGATATGTGTATTTTATGTTGCAAGGAGAAGGAGACAGTGCACCACATTCTTTGGGAATGCCCATTTGCCCAGGATGTGCGGTGTGCAAGTGATAGAAAATTACAAAAAAGCTAGTTGACGGAGACTTGTTTTTTGGATATCATGGAATACATGATTGTGAGGCTAGGAAGGGAAGAACTAGAAGATTTTGTACTGATAGCAAAGAGCATATGGAAGAGGAGAAACGACGTATTACACGGGGGAATCTTTACTCATCCCTCCTCGTAGGTGAGAAGATCACGAGAACTAGGTCAGCTCCATCGGCATGCAAACACGAGTACTTCACTGTCCACTGAGGGCCAAAACTTGCAACCAACGAAATGGCAGAGTCCACCCGTAGGAATATTTAAGGTAAATTGGGACGTAGCCATCTCAGTCCAAAACAAACGGATGGGTGTGGGGGTGCTAATTTGAGACAATAAGGGACGAGTAATAGCCACCCAAAGCAAGACTATCTACGCCGTCTATGACCCAACAACTGCAGAGGCCATGGGGGCGTTAATGGTAGTGGAGTTCAGCCGAGACATGGGGGTTTTTGATATCTTGCTAGAGGGAGATTCGTCAAATGTGGTCCAAGCCACAAAGGAGAAGCGCCCAAATGGGAGCCGGTATGGACAGATTATAGAGGATGTTCATACGAACGATGAGGAGCTAGGACATTGGCCACGTGAAGAGAGAGGTGAACGCAACTACACATACCCTTGCAAAAGAGGCATCCAAATCGCCCCATCAAGAAAGTATGGATTGAGGAGACTCCTAGTTGCATTTCTCCTATTGTTATTTTAGAGCTTTTGGCTCTTTCTTTGTAGAGCTTTGGCTCCTGATATAATATTTCAATGAAGAGTTACATCTTTTTCTCCAAAAAAAAAAAAAAAAAAACTAGGACATCGCAAATGCCTAAAAATTGAAAAATTCTAATATATCTCCCAAAGAAACATGTTGTAACACCCTGATTTTTCTGCAAAAATAAAAAAATAAAAAATTGAGACTTTAAAATTTTTGAGATTATGGAAGATTTGTGTTCTATGTAGGAAATATTAATCTTGGCAAAAAAAAATTCCCAAGGTTATGTAGTTAATTGGAATGATTGGTAGAAGATTTTATTCTATGCTTGTAATTGATCAAGAAGGACTTTAAAGGTATTAATAGATTTAGGTATTTTTGACTATGAGATTATGGAATTAATTTATGGTGAAAATGTCGGATGAATGATTTATTATAGGAATTTATAATATTTTGAGAGAATGGAAATTTGATATTATTTTGGTAACATTTATTTGAGTGGTTCAATACTTCATCTTCAATCTATACATAATATTGTCAATGTAAATGATGGAATAACTATGGGCATTTGATAAAAGTTGCTAAAATTCTTTTTCACGGTGTGCAGAAATGGGAGGTTTGCCATGTAAAATCAATAGCTACTAAAGCTGCACATAGGTTGGCTAGAATAGCCTTATCTCTTGGCGACGACCACATTTGGAGAGAGACGATTCCCGATTGTATTTTTGATATTGTAAGTGTTGAGCAAGCTCTATTTTGAGTAATAAAATTAGGGAATTCCAATTTTTTTTTTTCTTTTTTTTTTTATAAAAAAAAAAAAAAAAAAAAAATCATATATGAGAAAATGATATGTTTATCTTGGCTGTTACCTTTCATTTTATGTGTCATAAGCCATTCAACATAAGTTTCTATTCCGCTAAATGTTACACATATAAAATATGGCCAGAGCCCATGGACCCGGTTCGTAACAACCCGAAAGTATAGATGATCTCGGGATCTCGAGATAACATGATCGGGAATGCCTGCCTCTCGGACCCAAAAGGCCAGCTATGTAAAAAGGTGGCTCAAGATAAATTGTCAGCCGAGCTTATTACAATGATCGAATGAAACCCTGGGGACAAACATGGAAAGATATCATATTCACCATTCACGGGATATGCAAGGCACCATTCGTGGGATATGCATTAACTATTGAGGCGAATACGATTCGCCTATAACGGTCACGAGATCGGATCATTAATTTGATTGCCCCTTAATGACTCTTGAATCCCGGATTTCCAACTTGATTATCATCTTTGGCTCAAAACGAAACTCTCTGGTGAATTCTCTTAACTTAAGCATCGGAAGAGGATCCACCAGAACTCTCCGATGAATTCTTTTAACTTTTGTTTGCATTGCAGATTCGCAAAGGAGCGTAGAGAAAGATCGCGAAGTAATCTTTGTATTCACCCTACCGAAAACTATACCAACACTAAATATGATATTTCATTGATCCACTATTCCTTGGCCCATCATTCGCCAATCTCAAACAAAGGCCAAGTAAATGCAATAAAGCTTTTTGTTATCCTAACTTTTATTCAAAATTTGATAGAAATTCACGACAACACTCTTAAAAACATGTCAAAAATTAACATGTGTTCATATACTTAATTAAAAATAAATAAAAATAAAAATAAAAATTTTTAAAACTAAAATAATTAAAAACATTAAAAAAAATTAAATTAAATTAAAAAAAGAAAAACTGAAAACGGAGTGGCTCGATTCAATCTATATGTATGAGAAAATCGTATGTTTATTTTGGCCATAACCTTTCAAATTTTCAATTTATCCTTGTCATAAAAGCCGTTCAACATTAGCTACTACTCCTCTAAATATGATATTTTCATTGACTTACTATTTCTCCACCAATCTTAAATAAGGGTGGATTAGGGTGCGATAGAGGACAATAAGTCAATAACCCTTCCATCAAAAAAATCAACACAAAAACATTTAAATAAAAAAAAATCACTATAAAAGCTATATATATATTATTTTCACTTTTTCATAAAATAAATTCAAAATCTTAATTAACATAAATTATTTTTTTACTAAAATAAAAATACAAAATACAAAATCATATGCCAAACAAGGCGGATAAATTCAGCCAAAAAGTGAAGCTACAAAGTAGGAAAATACAAGAAAAGAAGAAGTCATGTATATTGTGAAACACGAGGTAAGATATACATCGAACAACGCATTACTGCGCACACAATTACTCCAGCTGTACAATTTAGTGATTACTGATTAGACTATTCTGGGTGTTTTGACCACATGTTTGAATAATTGCATCTTACGTCAAACAAAGCACACCAGAATATTCATATTATTTTTGTTTGGTTTTTTTACAAATTTTTTGCTGATTTAAAAATTGATATTTAAACTCTAACAGTCAAGATTTTCCTGATTAGGGGTATTGCCAAATCTATCTAGGCTAATGCAATCCTATCGCCGGCGCCGCTGCCACGAAGACTCTACAGAAGAGTCCACCCAGATGATGGTGTGTCACAAGCCAAGATGTCGGGACATGTCTGGAACATAAACTCCTGGGTGTGTATTCTTTAACAAAACAACGATGATTAGAGGAGACATTAGTGGTAATTAATTGTGAGAGATTATGGTAAGGTGGGAGGGAAGGTGCAAACAAAATCACTTTTTTAATTTTTTTAAATCTTTTGGGCTTTTGGAAAACAGTGTTTGGAGGCTGCCTTTTCCAAGTTTTTCAAAATGACCAAATTATTACAAGGCTACGACTAGGTAAAATGCAGCAAAATGACTCGGAACTCACTCACTCAGAAGGTGTATCATTTAATTTGGTGGATGCAGCCAAATGAATCTGACCTTTTCCTTTATGCATCACTCAAATCTCACCCACTGATATGGGAAAACAACTTTTCACATCCCTCTCTCCCATCACCAATAGCCCCATTTTTGGCTCCTCCTCATGCTCATGAAAAGTCCACCCATTACTAACTCATAAATCAAGGATTAATATTATGATTTGGCTGGAACGATTATAATGTTTCACATGAGTTAAGTCTAATCTTGATTATGTGTATATAAGTTTTTTGACATTCTTCTTTTTGCAAATCAATTTTTAAGGGTAAGTTCTACTCAATATTTGTATCATTTGGTACTAAAGTTAGCCACCACGTCGACTATGGGATCGGACCCAATTCGTCCGGTAAGAGATTGAGTCATGGAGGAGGCGACCTATAGTCCTGATTAAAATGTCTTGGTACTATATATGTGCATAGTATTAAGTCATTGAATACTAATAAATGAGTGGAGCCGCCAAAAAAAAAATGACTATCATCGTGTCTCACATGGGTTAAATCTAATATTGACCATGTGTATATAAACTCTTAAGCACCATTTCTTTGCAAGCTAGTTTTCAAGGATAAGGTTCTACCCTAAGTTTATATCGTTAGCATAATGATTTTGCAGACTAAAATCTCAAAAAATATTTGTGTTTTCAAAAATTGGATGTAATTTTTAAAGTTAAACTGCGATTTTACCTTGCACGTTGGTCATCTTAATCAAAGTTGAAATGATTTTTAGATTCATCTAAGGATTAAATTAGTTGGTTGGTTGGTTGGTTTTGGGTTGATTAGAATATAATTGTATTATTATAGGCATGAATTACTTGGTTGAATTTAGAGATCACTTTATATCCTTTTTTTGGTTTTCTAGGCAACATTGGAACCCATATAATTGTGACATTGTTTCTCTTTCCAATGTTTTTTTTTGTTTCTGCGTGTGAGGAGTGCCGTTGATTAGAGGGAGTTGTTGTTGTTGCACATTGGCATCAGCCATCAGGGGACAAAGGGAACCGAAAGCAGTAGACAAACAATGCCAAAGATAAGGTGGTCTTCCTATTTTCCAATTCCCCATAAAAGACCCCTCCTTCCTTCTTCCTTCAATTATCATTCTCTCACAATTACACCATCATCAACATCTTTTTTTTTTTTTTTTTTGTCTTCTTGTAAGTTACATAGCCCCACTACATTTACATTTCACAAGTTTAAAAGCTCCTTTTCACTTTGAAATCACTTCTACCAAAATTTTTTATTCTTTTTATTTATTCATATAAGATAAAATTTGACAAAAGTTTTAGGGTATGAAAAGCTGGTTGGGCGTATGAGAAAATTTATGCCATCCAATTGTGAATTATTGGTCATAAAATGATTGAATAATGGCAAATCACAAGGTGGTAAATACTAAATAGTCCTCCAGCCAGTTTTAGGCATACAAAGTAACAAATAGATTGTGGCTAGAGACAGAGCGCGGGGGACTGGCATAGGCGATGGCCTCTCCCCTCAACTTCTAAAATATATATATATATATATATATATATAAGGTAAAAAAAAAATTAAAAAGTATTGCTCCTAGCAGCCAAAATTTTTTGCCCTTACCCTTACCCATAATAATTTCTGGCTCCGTCTCTCGTTACTTCAAAATAAGACTTGTTAGGCCTAGAACAATTTTTTTTTTTTTTTTTTACCATGGTGGCAAGTAATAGTCTTGCCCTTGTTTCCCATCTTGAGAAATAGTTTTTTTTTTTTTTTGGTAGTAATATGTTCCATTATTTATAATATATTACACAATTTTTATGGATGAAATACAACCACTAGACTTTTAGAGCAACCAAATGCTCTTAAAAGGCCAAAAAGCAAAACCTTAAGTTGGTTCTTTTTGCCTTGCTGATTTCAACAAGAAAGAAACTCTACAGCCCCATTGATTTATCCTCCCTTTTTTTTTTTTGATTTTTTTTGGTGTGTGTGTGAGAGAGATACAAAAACAATACAAGGCCCAATTTAGAAGAGAGTTCACCAATAACGTTATGGCCCTATTTGCGCTATCTAAAGTCATTGTTAGTCGACGTATTTGATTTGTGCTAACGAATTTTGGGATAAAGATTTCCTACAATTTTAAAGAAATTGGTAGATTCTAAAGTTACAAACTTTGAGGCCGTTCTTTGCATCTAATGGCTTGAAAAATGTCACATATTAAAAAAAAGTGGCATGTCAAATTAAAATTAGAGTGATTTAGAGTTTCAAATTTTCAATTTTGTGGTTGTAGTGTATAAACGAAAATGAGAATACTATAAGAATAAACAAAGTAACATATACGACGAGCTATTTTTTATTTTTTGTTTTTCCGAAAATATCAACTCTCTATCCACTAACCGCAATAGTTTATAGTTGTACCGAACAAAATTAATAAGACTTGAAAACAAACATATATCCCATCACTTGTGTGTCCTCTTGCTTTTTATACTACAAATTACACTAAAGCAAATTGTGAATTGGGTCTCTTTTATCCCTTTTCCTAGGTCCTAATGTAGTAAAAAGAAAAGATTAATTAATCCCACTAGTGATTAATTAATGAGACGTCAATGTTTCTCATTTCCACCTATTAGTGAGCTTTTGATTTCTTAAAACAAGTTGACAAAATATTATAAGTTTTTGGTGGAATACAATTTTTGGCTTTTGAAAATTAGAAAAAAAAGTAGTTCCCAACCGCACTCACATTAATCCCCATCCAAATTCATAAAGTCTATCTAAATGTGGAAGCAAGTTGTCCCATTATTGAACCCATGCCCGTATATATTCTTTGCAAAAACATTGCGTTAATTGGTCCCACCAAACGGGGATTAACAAAGTACACCTTATATATTATATATGCATGTGAATTCAAAAAAAAAAAAAAAAGCTTCCACTAAGGTGCGTTTGGTAATTCCACAAAAGCTCAAAAACTCGTGAAGCACTTTTGGGTTCCTTCCTTGTGCTTTTTAAGGGAAGGGTTCTGGTTGATGACACCATCGCTTTCGATAAAAATAAAGAAAAAGTGTTTTGTCCGACTCAGGATGACGTGGAAGGAGGGTTTATGACCAAGAAAGCCAATAAATTCCCCAATCAATGCCGCGTTTGACCAGCTCGGCAATTGTGTTCAATTCAGATTATTCAGATTAAGGCCCCCCCCTCCCCACGGGTGATGGAAAATGATAACATGTATCACAAGTTTTCACCATGATTTGACAATAAATTGAAGTGATTGTGAGACCTTGACATATTAATAACACAATCAATGAATTTAAGAACTACATGTACTAACATTTTTCTTGTTTAACATAAATTTTCTTATGTTTGGATGAATTGTAAAATTAATCGGATGTCTTAAATTTGAGCTTTAACTCTATTTTATCTATTATTTTAATTAATTTAAAAAATTTAAGATAAATGATGATTTAACATCTTATACAAACCCACTACATATCTTTCTGGGTTAATTACACTTAATTTTCTCTTGGCTACTATTCGTCTATATACTGTTCTCATAAAGTACCAACTGTCTTATTCAATTCCCTTTTGACTATCAAATGTTGGGAAAAAAAAAAAGTCATTTCTTTGCTAGAAAAATGCACATACAATATGCATGTGTTCAATTATTTTCATATCATGAAAATGCCCTAAAAAATTACAAAAAAAAAAAAAAAAAAAAAAAAAAAAAAAACTGTAAACTTAAGAAAAAATGCACATACTCACACACATGCAAGAAGGGTGGTTATCGAACCATTCTTAGGAGGTAGCCGAGCCACCAAAAAAATAATAATTAAAAATTAAAAAGAAAAAGAAGAGATGATTGTTAAGCCACCTCTAGGGGATGACGGAACCATTTGAGAATGGTTGTTGATGAGGTAAATGTAATTAACCTTGTCTTTTCATTTTGACGGTGAAATAAGAAAGAAAAGACATTTTATCTCAATCATTGAAGTGTTAAAAGGGCAAAATTCACATCAAAGGAATCATTTTTTGGAATTTTTCAGTCAAAAAGAAGTTGTAATGCTGCAACCTATAGACAACGAGTTGGCTTAGGTTTTTGGTTGGAACTAGACTCAACTCAAAATTGCCAAATCATAGACAAACAAGCTTATTAGGTGGATCGAGAATGAAATAGGTCATTCAACAAGTGACTCATGAGTACTGATTAATTTTATGTAATCAAGATTAATTAAATAATTAATTGATATTTCACCATTGGAATTTCTAGTGAAGCCAAGTAGGCAGGCAAACATGAAAGCCATCAAAGTAACGGTCATCAATTGATTTGGCGGGAAGTAACTGTTAAGTGTGAACTAGTTCGAGTTACGTGGGCCACTCCATTGGAATTTTGGGTACGCTTGAGACAAGCAATCTCAAACTTTCGGTGTGTGTTTTTGGACTGTTGGTTCCCCCTCACACCCTATATAAAGCGCATCCCATTTGCCACTCCTTTTTACTCTACTCTTCTACCTCCTCCTCCTCCTCCTCTTCTTCTTCTTCTTTGTTTCTTGCTACTCACTGATCTTTTATAAATTGGTAGCAGATTTTAGTCCGAACCCATTTCAAGATACTTTTTTATAAGTTATTTTAAATGGTTCTAGCTTCTGGGTTTTTCAATAGGTTCCAATTTTGCAAGTTCTAACTAGTTCTTTGTTCATTTTGGTTTCAGAACTTTGAATTGAGGGTTTAATTTTGGAATTTAAGCTGTTTCAGCTTCTGGGTTTTGCTTAAAGTTCAAGTTTCTGTTCATTTCAACTTTGTTCTGTGACTAAAATTTCAGGGGAAATTTTTGGGGGGTGATACTTCCATCATAAAAAAATCTTGAATCTTGTAGACAATGATTCCGTTGCCCAACGGATGCATTCTATGGAAGTTGTACTCGGCTGTCGACAAAAAATCAATTGTTGATAAAAGCTTTTATTTTTGGATCTTCCAGATCTTTAATAGGTACAGTGTAGGTACCTGACTGGAAGTTCTGGAATTTTTGTGCCTAAATTTTCTAGCTTTTCTATCAGTTCTATTTCTTCCCCCGGCTGTTTTTAGAGAATTAGATAGTTCTCCTAGGAGCTTAATTATGGGAGGGACCTCACTGCCACCGGGATTTCGGTTCCACCCAACCGATGCAGAATTGGTGGGTTATTACCTGAAAAGAAAAGTGGATGGGCAGGAAATTGAGCTCGAAGTTATTCCCGTGGTGGATTTGTATAAATTCGATCCATGGGAGTTGCCAGGTACTCTTCGAATCAGTCTTTTTGAATTTTTGTTAAAGTTTGTCAGCATCTTCATCTCTACTCAAACTTGCAGCCTTAATGTGTGAGTTTGTAAGCATCTGAAAGTGAATATCAGAACAATCTGTATTGGTTTGAATTAAAACTTAGGCTTGTGTTGGAGATTGTTGAAATGTCATGATCATTACAAAATCACCCCGTACATAACATTGGTGCGCTAGAAATTTGGCAGAGTAGCGAGTGTTTGTAGTTTTATTCTTGAATTTATTGAATTAAAGTTCATGCAAGTGTGAACAGAGAATACTTTAGTGTTGGAAAGTAATTTTTTTGTTCGTTTTGTTTATTTGATTTCTTCTATCATTGTTCTTTATGGCTAATAACTGTCATAAAATTTCTTTTTCCCATGGGGCCTTCAACTTTTATCTTCTAAAAGGCGGTTCAATTGTTGTTCCTTTTATTCCCAAAGATGTTGTGAAAAAGAAACATTACAACAAAAGTTTTCCCTCTAATTGGTTTCATCTTTACTTTCATTTTAAGTTTATTGTTGGGGGACATTTTGGAGAAATCTGATCTCAAAGCTGCGTATTGCAGAGAAATCATTCCTTCCTAAACGAGATATGGAATGGTTCTTCTTCTGTCCCCGGGATCGAAAGTACCCAAATGGCTCACGAACAAATAGAGCCACCAAAGCTGGCTACTGGAAAGCCACTGGAAAAGATAGGAAGGTTGTCTGTCAGACTGCTGTTACTGGGTATCGGAAGACCCTAGTTTTCTATCGTGGACGGGCGCCTTTAGGAGATCGCACGGACTGGGTAATGCATGAGTACCGCCTTTCTGATGATCTTTCGGATGGACCGCCGAGTTTTCAGGTAAATTCGACAGTCTCATATCATGGGTTAGCTTTACATTTTACTCAAAGTTTGTTTGGGAAACTTTAGTGCTTGGCTGCCTTGTATAGTTTGGGAGAATGATATTGTATTTGGTTATTCTCTTTCCAGGGAGCTTTTGCTTTGTGCCGTGTTGTTAAGAAAAATGAGCATGCACAGAAGATGAATGATCATGAAGAGCCAAAAGCTAAGATGGTTGGGAGCAGTTCAAGCAATGGGGATTTCACCTTCGCGAGCGCCTCAAAGGAGCCCGTGAGCATCGCAAATGACATTCCATCTCAAGCAAGTTACCGGTACAATGAGAGTCAGTATTCTAGCCCTATCACTTCTCCATATGAAGTTACTCCTGTTGCAGAGTATGAGCCTTCTTTGATGGAGACCAATCCTCCAAGCTTCTGGGTCTCACCTGATCTAATTCTTGATTCTTCAAAGGTATTGAATTTGAGGAACAAAGGATCTTCCGTGAGCCACTTTTAGATTTTTGAGAGTTCTTGAAACATATTACCTTGGTTGCTGCAGGACTACCCGCAAGTACAAGAAGCTGCATCCGAATACTTTCCACAGTATCAGTTTCCAAGCTCGACAACTCCTTGGCCGCCATATGAACATACAGAAATCTCACCAAGTTCATCATATTCAAATTTTGCTGGGGAAATTGAAGCCTTTGATGATTTGACTCGAATTGGTTGCATGTCACCTTACCCTGGTCATGCAAACTATATGGGGCTTATTGGAAATGAGGATGTGCCATATGAAGGTTATGACCAGACCAGTTCACTAAGATATCAACATCCCTTCTGAAAAGGAAAGAAAGATCACAGTAGCTCTTTTTTAATGCAGGATTGCAATCTTGGGACCAAGCTCCAATTTGCAGGCAAGCAAGTGGAGATGGGAGTTTGGGGGAACTTGGTGGTCTCTGGTTGCAGGAGGACAACTTGTTGATTGTGATGTAGGCGCCTACCTCCATGCATTTGTATCATCTAGTAAAGGCCTCCAAGACAACGCCTTTTAACGTTGATTCTTGGAATGATAAATAATGAGTATAACCCCTTCTATATTAGGCAGAAAGGGGTTGCTGAAGAAGTCTTTCTTATGTTGTTGTATTAATTGGAGTTGGTTTAGTGGCCAAGTCTGTTTTCAGCTTCTTGTTTATGTTGTGAGCTTGTACTCCCGGTGATAATCACTATTATCGATTGCACCAGAATCCGGTTTACTTGCAGTTATCTACATGGTTCTATAAATTTGTCTTATTCTCTGGTATATATTCCAAGTGTTTGAAAACTATATTTTCTTTCCTAGTGCAAAATTGGGGCTGCCATACAGAAACATGAGTATCTATATGGAAGCATCTTTATGCATGAATTTCGTGTAATGTTACTGGAATAGCTACTCATCTATATGCAAGGCATGCATAACGTTGAAGCGAAAATCTCTCTAGTGTGTTGCTTGCGGTTCGATTGTTGAGATATTTCTCCATCGGGCAGCTCCACTATAGTTTTCTCCACCCTAATCTATAAAATTGTCATGTATTCTTTGAGCATTTAAGAAGCATGTGCATTTTTAATAGAATTTTGTCTAACTCTTTTATTGCTATTAAAGAAGTATGGGACTTCTAATGTTTGCTTTATTTAACTTTGTAAAATTGCAAGGTAAAGATGCTTAATTTTGTATTCTACAAGGTAAAGACAAAACAAGTGGAAAAAGTGTTCGGGCATGTGAACTGGAGAGAGATCTTATGTTTCAAATTTTAGCTGCTAAAGCTGCTTTCTTTAATTCCTGTGTTTGTCAAGTTGCTTGACGATTTGGAAATGCAATATTCTCTGTAGGTTTAAGGCTAAGGATAAAGTTTACTTTTATAGCTACATTGATAATCCATTCCATTTGGAAGTTGCTTTTATTGAACTTTTTGTTGGTTAGTCATTGCCTTGCTGGCACTCGAGTACTTGGTGGATTCTAAAAGACTTCCATACCGAGTGGAAGCTGCTGCAAGATAAATCAACTTCCAGTCATCCTTTATTTTTCTGTTTTTTTACTAGGCTCCATCCAATGAGACATTCATTTGAAAATTTCATGTCTTCTATCATCTCAGAAACATGGAAAAAGGGGGTGGGGGGGGGGGGGGGGGGGGGGGGGGGGGTGGTGGTGTGTGGTGATGTTGATGTGGCTTGTGATAGAACAGCATGATCTTGTCTGATCTTCTAAAGATATAGCAAAAGGATTGCATTATTGTTATATAAAAACAAGTTATCTCTTATCTACAAAGAACAGAAAGGTAAAGTGGGCATATCAAAACAAATCTAGAAAAGAGTTTTGCCTATGATTGTATAACCTGTTCGAAGCTAGGATATGGAGTAATCAAGTAGGGATTGTTTGAAAGGAAAAAGATAGCCTGGAATGTTGTTGGCTACCACAACTTGGCATGAAAAAGGGTTGTTGGCTGCAAGAGAACAACAATAAAGACTCTGCAATCGTCATTGGAGATAAGAAAAACAATAGTTGCTAGCTAGCTAGCTAGGATAGGGTTGAAGACTCTGCAATGAATAGAAAGTTGTCTGCAAAATTGGTGGCTTCAATTCTAATATTTTGCTCACATATGTTATAGTCTGATATTCAGGCTGAAAGACAAAGAAAAAGGAAGAAGAAAATTTTGTCTGTTTCAAACTGGTAGTTATCCAGCAGTTTCTTAAACCCCACCTTTATTCCTTGGTTGGGGACTAGAAAAGAAAATCAGAATCTTGAATGTCATTGTTTGTGGTGTAATCTATTTTGATATGTTGTGTCTTGAAGTCCTTCCACACAAAGACCAGGTCATAATTTTCTTGAGAAAGTGCCACTCAGTAGCAAGAATCACCAACGATGTGAATCAATTTTGATTCTTAACATGTAATGAAGGGTGCAATTGTGAAGCAGTAGTGCCTCAACGAAGCCATAAAAAGCTAGCAAGTGTTTGATAAAAATATATTTCTCTTGGCCGAAGTTTGTTTATTGTTCTCCCGGCCATTCTTCACTTTGGCAAGAATCTTGATAAAGGGACTACTCTCAAGTGACTTTAAGAACACTTTCCTAAAAGCCCTACAATCCATCAATTCTTTTCATGCCACACTACCAACTTCCCTAACATATATTCTCCCGCCCCCTACTACTTTGCCCTTGACACCTACTTCTTGGCTTAAAAGCCATGGTGTCGCTTTTCCTTCCTATGCAAACAAAGAAATTTGGTATTTAAGGAAGTTCTTTTATCCATTATGCGCCACTAGTTCTATTTGACAATGAAACAAGGAAAAAGAAGTGCCTTTCATGGAAATTATTTGACAATATTTCACATTATTTTAGATGAATGAGGGATGCCTAAAATGATTTTTGATCACCAAAGATATTATTACAGTAGTTCTGACCCTGCTACAGTGAAAACATTTACACAATGAGAGCCATGAGTATAGGAGCTTTTTCTTTAATTATTTGAGATAGTCAAAGTTACAAATTATCTGTAGTTATCCACTTCAGTATAAGCTTGCAATTTGAGGACTGCAAAAAACTTCCACTTCTTCAAGGGTAGCCTTATTCATATCTCCAAACAAAGACTCTTTCCCATCTTTCCTTTTTGCAAATGACAATCCTAATCTAGATTTAGCTTGCCTCAGATCTCCAATTCCAGAATTGGTGTCTGGCCCTGCAAACCCGCCCATAACTGGTGCCAGAGGAGGCCCGATGAGCAGCCCATCGGCCCCGAATTGGGGCCCGCCCCGAGCATAATCGAAAAGGGCTGCACCACTTCCCCCTATCTTGGGTAGAATGATGGGCTCAATCTTCTCATTGTCTATCCAATAGAATAGGAATGCATCAAATGTATCATAATAATCATCTGTGCTTCTGTAACCTTCAGGGTTAAATGCACCAAACTTGAAGGACTTGTTTGTGCAGCCTATTATCACGCAGGGCCCCTTGAAGTCACAGCAATTGTGGAAGTTTGTTGCACTAAATCCATCAATGGTGGCCTTGTAGCAGCATTTCAGTTCCCTTCCTGTTCATAATCATTCAAAACTTTGACACAGAAAATGATTGCTGCTTATTGTTACACTTCACATTAGCATTCTTTTGCCAACTTTTTTAAATGCTATATCCATCCATTTCTTAAATGCCAGAAAGGTTTTCATAATTCAATATTGCAACAACTAAAATCAATAAACAAATCATGATTTCCATTACCAACAACATGTAGAATTCCATTTCACACGACAACATATATAAATAAAGCAAGGCACAACCTAAGACCATGTGATTATATCATTTTCTTTCTCATGCCACCATCATTTTATCTTATAAAAAATGCTATCCATTTGGTTGAAGTCATGATAGATGAACACTAATATTCATGTGCATTGAGAGAGAGAGAGAGAGAAGAGAGTACCCCTTAAGAATGTTTTATCAACCAAAGACAGTGAGAAAGGAAGATCAATGTTGTCATGGTACTTGGTCTGTTCCCTGTCATCAATTTTTTTCTTGCCAATGTTCCAACCAAATAAGCAATATGGGCTTCTGTTCCACCCAAATGAAATGGTGTTTGAGATGCAACAAGCCATCTGCAGATGACTAATCCATGCCCACCACTCTTTCACCTGTGTCCTCACAAAAATCATCAAAACCATAACTTATCTTTTGAACCTTCTCTACCCATTTAATGACACATGTCACTTTGCTACTGGTCTGATCAAAGCAGTACCCACAGCCCAAAGGTCCCATCATTTCATCTATGTTGTGGAGTGTGGGGTGGTCCATGCTCATCCAGATTTGACAATAATGAAAATCTTGATCCTTAAATAGGATCTACACAACTCATTATCTCAATGAGGTACGTCTTCTCTCTAGAAGAATTATCTTCACCCCATTTTCTCTTCTTGAAACAAAAATATTGACTCGGTTGTCGGAGGCTTTCCCGTTAGCCGCATGACGGCGCCTCTCCGATGATTCAGATCTCTTTCATTCGCAAAGAGGGCAAAATTAGGTCTGCGAAATTTGGTATAAACATTTTTGAAAATGACAATTGATGAGCTATTATTGATTTCGTTCAAGCCTTCCTTTGTTGCATCTTGTATCAAGATTAAATAATTTGACAAAACTCCATCACGTAAGTGATTTAATTTAGTCAATAATGCCATGCTCAGGATTAAACTTAAGCCCACCTTTCGATCATTCTAGAGCAGTAGAGCTGTTTTCCTATGAAGAAGACAAAAAGGGTATGGTTCGACTCTCGAGCGTGGTTGCTTATGTCATATTGTCATGTAGCCTAAAATATGAAATCCTCTTTTTTTTTTTCCTTTTTTTTTTTTGTTTTTGTTTTTTTTTTTTTTTTTAACGAAACTTCACTTTTAAAAGACCTTCCAATTTTAAAAACTCTTAATTTAGTCATTTGAACTTTCCATTTAATTCAATTGACCCCCCCCCCCAATCAGATTCAGCCATAAACCCTTAACGGAAATGATTAAAAAAACCAAATTGCCCTTTGATTTTTTTTAAAAAAATTTGAAATTAAAGGTAAATTTGAAATTTTATAAAAAAGTATGAGGTATAAAAGTTATTTTATCACTTTTAACGTTTAAAATCTAAAATATGAGGGTACATATCATCAAATTGAAAGTTCAAAGGGTGAAATTGAGAGTTTTTTAAATTTGAGAGATTTTCTCAAAATGTGTTAACATTTGTGGAGTCTTAAGTGAAGTTTTTTTTTTTTTTTTTTTTCTTTTTTTCAGAAATATAAAATTGTTCATGACTTTAAAGTAGCTATCCACTTATGTTTTTGATTCAAATCATATAGTTTGGAGTCGAGATATGCTATAGTGCAATAAAAAATATCATTTTTTGCTCATAAAAGTCTTAGATGGCAAGAGCCCACATGCCCCATCAATAGGTGGGGCTACAACAACTACAGATGGGGTTGTGGCCTCATACCACCTAAGACTTTTACGAATAAAAAATGGTCTTTTTATTATATTATAGCATTCATCGTTTGGACTTTCATATGATTTTTTTGTGTTCTTTTTACGTAAATCCAAATTGAGGAGCATACAAAATAGCCAAAATCATGTTCGTTGAATAGGGTGGGAATATAGGTAGGCATTATTTTTCAAGGATCAGGATTTCTTAGAATACTCTTAAGTTATTTTACCTAATCTCGATTATTGTTTTCAAATTAAATCATTGATATTTTGTTATACCTAACATTTATCATTTTTAATAACTTATACTATTTAAAGAAAATCTACACAGTAAAATACCCTAAGAACCATAGGGAATAATATTATAATCATGACCCACTCTTCAATATTCTACTTCTTTTTTTTTTTTTTTTTTTGACTAATATGGCATTGTCAATAGTTTGGAGCATGGATTATTAATTTAAACAGTGAAATAAAAAAAAACTCTTCAATTTTATCATATGACATCTTAAAGGATCTCAATCCAATTAAAAAAAAAAATAGAGAAATTAATAAAATAATCCAATTATGAATTTATGAAGCGATGATATATATATATATATAGTAACTGGGAAAAAGTGCCAAGTATTAAGTTTTATATATTGCTTAAAGAATTTGATGGCTTTGGATTAAGGTTTACAAGTTCATAGCCATCCTCGATCGATCTGATTAACCCAAGCACTTGAATTTAATTAACATTTTTTTTTAAATCGTGCGTGATCTCGCATCAACAGGGTCCATAGCTCAGTGGTAGAGCATTTGACTGCAGATCAAGAGGTCACCGGTTCGAACCCGGTTGGGCCCTTTTTTTCCTCTTTCAAATTTTTTCTTCTTCATAAATTAGCCTATACCGAGCCAGCCAAATTTAGATACCCAAAATGTTGATGTAAGGTTTATTCACTTCAATGCTAAATTTCTTGAAAGCAAAATGGCCAGAAGAAAGTGTTTAATTATAGTAATTCAATATCTACCTAAAACCTTTTCTACTAATTAATCTGCTCCATGGGATGGCAAATTGTTTTGAGCAACATTTCTTTGTGGTCTCTCACAAGTCACAACAATGTGTTCATCATTGTTGTACTCTTTGAAGCATGCTATCCTCCCTAATTCCTCAACTTCCTCTATCACATGATCCAGTTTTGCCACCAACTCCACCAGCAAAGAAGCAAAAGCAGCAAAAGGAAGTGCCTCCGAGAACTCAAGGCTAGTGATTGCAATCTTGCTCAGCTGCGGCCTCAAGAACTTCCGCTCGCCCGCCTCCTTCGGCCGATTCTCGGCAGCCCTTTTCGCCTTCCATTCGAGCAACGCAGAGCTGTCGGTTTTCACGCTCGACAAGGAGACGCCATTGGACTGATCTTTTCGGTGCTTCTCGGCGTGTGCGGCCGCTATGGCAAGCATGTTGGTGGCTTGGCTGTTGTTGGAACCAAGGAAGAGCCTTGGCTGAGAATTTATGGCTTTGTTGAGGTCATGTAAGGCTTCGTGGAGATGATCGGAGAGTATCTCCGGCGAGCAGTGGCACCTATTTGTTATGCTATCAGCAAGTTCAATTAGTACTTTTGATACTTCCCCTGCAAGTCTGATGCAAGGGTCTTTGAATAGGGTTCTCACGGATCTCGGAGTCTAGCCAGAGAAAAAAAAAAAAAAAACACATATATCAAGCAAGAAACCACACTGATTAAGGAGAAAGAAGATCAAATGTACTGATTATATTACAAGTTTATGTTTGACACAATTATGGTGGTAGTATAGAAACTTAAAACAGAAAAATAAGGTGCTCCTAAGGTGTCTTACAACGTCGTTTTCCGTTATTCGTCCTCACCAATTTTGATCAATTGGTGTGCATATGCCTCTAAGAAACAATGGAGTTCAAAAATATTTTAGACATTTGATTGCGTTTTGCACAAAATGAAACCAGAACACTCTCAAATTTACTATTTTGGCAAGAAGATCAGAGTTTTGTTTTTGTGATGAAAAAATAAAAAATAAAAAAATAGAAACCTCTTACTAACTCTGTAGCACGACTAAAGTATAGGGACAAAAATCCTCTCCAGTTCAAATGAACTAGAGAGAATCCAATTGGTTATATTTATAAGGATAAAATTGTTTTTTTTTAAAAAAAAAAACAATTTTACCCTTCAAATACAACTAATTGGATCCCCTCCAATTAATTTGAACCGGAGAGAATCTAAGTTCAAAGTATAGACCCAAATGTATACATCAAAGTGTTGGTTTAAAGCAATACCTTGGTGCATGTGAGTTTGCATTAATAAATGCCTTTCGTTTTCTTTTTACTTTTTTCACATGGGACTCTCTTTTTGAGTAGACTCTTATATGCTTCTATTTTAAAAAGTTCCCAAAACACGCAAAAACATGCATATATACCTGTATTAATTTTGAAAACACTCTAACCACAATGGCTTGTAGAGCTGAATTATAAAAAAAAATCATTTGTATTACCTGAATTTCAGTCTGCAAACATCCATGTAAAGCTACAACCGTGTAGCCAAAATGGCGAAGAACAACTCCCAGTTTCACATATTGCTGCCATGGAAACCTATAACAATATCTTGAGTGCCTTGGCTCCCAACTTGCATGTAAAGCCTACATAAATCACAATACAATCATTTCAAGAACATGGTAGAGCTAGTTATATGCGTTTGAATACAATAAAGGTTTGGAAAACTCATATACCAGGGTCTCATCAATGGATTTTGAGTCCAAAACAGCCTTATAACCATCATAAATAGGATCTTCTGCCGATTTGTTTCCAGTTTCTTCCAAATTAGGATCATTAAAGTATTCATCGACACAAGCTGCACAATTTACATCACATATTACTAGTATTCATAGACATAATCAAGCAAAAGAACATTGTGACATGATTAACACTGAAGTTTCAGTAGTATATATCACTAGCATTCATCTTCAAAGGTTCTATAATTGAAACAATTTGCATATATATATATAGATATACCTTGTATAGATCTTGCTAGGCCTTCAAGCTTGGAAACAGTGGAATGATGGAGGTCTTCCCCTGACCAATTTGGAAATATCAACAAACTCATCAACAAGCATACACCACAGCCAATGGCAATGGTGTAGAACCGCTCATGTGCGATCTTCAAGACATTGTCAACTCGGTAGCTCGACACAGTTATCAGATTAAATGTCAAGAGAAATATCACAACACCGTAGTCATAGTTCTTCTTTATGTAGGGAAAGAACCTCATGTATGTAGCTGCAGCTCCTGGGAAATTGAAGATGAAAAATAGCATAAATTTACATGGTTTTTCTGTAATGCAAAATTTAGCCTCATGAAAAAGTGTAGGAAATTAAGCAAAACTGAAATCAAAAGTTAGCTGAAGCTATACACTAAACTGGAAAGGTTTTGATGAAGACCCTCTACACTCATTTCTTGAATCAACACAATAAACATTGTGATTGAAAATTCTATTTTAGACCCCAATTAAGTTGCATTAATTATATCAAGCAGAACAGAAAAGAAGAGTTTAGTAAACTCAGTTAATCAAAATAAAATTGAGATTAATATACTAATCAAAGGCTTTTTTCATATCTTCATGTAAAAACACTGAAATCAAGACCCCTTTGGAATAGCAAATGTCAATAACTAAAAGTTCTGGGTCTTTAATTGTATACTAAAAGGAGAGAAGATACTTAATTACCAACTAGAAAAACTGCAGCTCCAATGAAAATTGCTCGGCAGACCTTGCCAGATTTATTTGCAATGTACTCTATGAAGAAAGCCAATGATCCTGCCAGCAGTGTCCCAAATCCTCTGTTCAGTCCCTTGCATAAAGTTGCCCCTGTAATCCAATAATGTATGCATATATAACTATTAAAATATAAATCAAATGATTTTTAATTTTTTTTTTTTTTTATTAACTTAAGCTTTTGAGATTAACACTGTACGAGAGCAGAGGTCCCGAATTCGAACCCGTTTCAGTCATTAGACCATTAAGACAAAAACAGTTATGGAAAGAGACAAACCTGCTGTAAACTCAAGCACAACAACAACAGTCATGACAGCCCAAATGGCATTCTGCCCGATCCCATTGAACAATGGTTCCGTAAGATATAACAAGGAAACCACAGAGAGAGACAGACCAACTTTCAAAGAGTGGATCACCCTTCTCGGGTCGTCGTGTCCAACCTTCCACATCGTTTGCCACAGCAAACCAGGACATCCTTTGATTTTCTGCGAAAAGATTTGGAGATGTTTCTCCCAGTTGTTCCCCTCAGGTTTGTTGGAGCCTTCAATTCTGTCGTCCATCTTCATCTCCATGCCTGCATGAACTTTGGGAAACATTTCTTGACAGGAAACAAGAGAACTCTAATCAATAATGGCAATGGCCACTATTATTGTATCCTAATACGCTAAAGTTCAGATGGTTGTCCTCTTTAAAGAAAAAAAGAACATGCAGCCATAATATGGAAAACATTAAAAAAATTTAAATTTCCATATTATATCTTGAACATGCCCCACATTTCTCTAGCCGGTTTGTGTCACTTTAATTTATATCTTGAATATGGAGAGAGAGAGAGAGAAGGAACTGACGATGGTATTCCTACAATTCACATGCATTCCATTTAGGGAAGGCAGATATTGGAGGTGGTTGCTTTCACAGGGGCTAAAAGTCCAACAGGGTAGACATGAGTCATCTGGCAATTAATGTAATTAATTAGAGGTTTCTGTAATGTAGCATTACTTGGCAATGAATCTTTGGTTTAGCAGAAACTGTTTGATTCATTGGGGCGGGGGGGTGGGGATTTTTAGCCTTCCAGCTCAACTAGTCAAATAGGCTGTGGAATCACTCAATGAATTTAAGAATGTTTCACGGAGCTGAAAGACAGGCAAGAAGGTGATAGGAAGCTCGTATAGCAGGATTTGTGATGGTTAATGGTGCCAAGTGAAAAATCAAAAGAGGTTCAAGATTCTCCAACGGTTTATAAAACTCTGATCTCATATTAAGAAGATTAGTTGTCCCCAAGGGATAGCTTAATCGGCTGTGTACCACGCCTCATAAAGCGAAGGTCACTAGTTCGAATCCTCCCCCCTCCTTCCCTTGTGTGGACATGTTAAAAAAAAAAAAATTAATAAAAAAAAAAATGAGTAGTTCACGTAGAGTTAATGATTTATAAAAACATTTATAAATATTAGGGTAAAAGTCCACGTACTCTCGGGGAACATTAACAATTTTTGATAGTTTGGAGGGAACATTGTCACAATTGAAAGTTTGAAGGGACATTGTCAATTGGGTCGTAGTTTGAAGAGGATATGTGAACTTTCTCTTAAATATTAAGTCCCTAATGGGAATTGAATTGAAGGATTTCTAACATCATATTTACAATCCATGCTCACCTCAACTTGTTTTGAATCTTTGGTGAATTTGAAAAAGAACCCACTTAATTAATTTCAGCCTTAAAAACATGAGGTTGGTTTTTAAGGATTATTAAGGATGATTGTTTGGTACAGAACAAGACACGAATAAGAGGTGAAAATCACAAGTCCATTTCACAAACTTTTTACTTCTCACGAACAGAAAAGAAGTCAAAAAGTGAGAAAAAAGAAAAGCTAGTGCCACTTGGAAAAGCCTGAGTTTCATTTAAAGAAGTAGAGTAGGCACGGGAGATTGCACAACAAAAATCAACCCCCCAGCTGTGTGAGAACAACGTACTACAAGAAAAGTGGCTCATATATTTCATGATGTTAGGTTAACAACAAAGGTTCCTTCCTTCCATTTGTGGAAAGTTTGAAATATTGGGGCAACTAGCTGCATGCAACCTGTGACTCTGAGCAGGACCTTTTAGACTTTTAGTGCACCGTCTATGCCACTTGAGTTAGGTCAACCGGCCGTGCACCGTTGAGCCAACCACATAGAATGTCAGCATCCATTTAGAAAACTTGGCTTCATCATCAGTTTGGAGCTTTGTTGAACCATCTTTTGAACGGGTTGAACTGGCAACAAGTCACCTGCAAAATAAGGAAACACTATTGGGATGATGCCGGTGGGAGAAAAAACCAACCAGACGACTCTAATGCCTAAGTCAATAAAGTATCTAAAAAAATTGAATAAAGAGAGTGGGAGAGGAAGAATGTGTGTTCTTCTAATATGGATTACCTTACTTTTATAGAGTAGTTTCTCCTGCCTTCAATTGGCAGGGGAGTTATGTATGGTAAATGCAAGAAATAGGGGGTGGAGAAAAAGTTAACCAGAAGACTCTAATGCCTAAGATAGTAAGTTAGTCTATGGGAATAGTCTTTTGGAGTTCAAGAGTCTACAGGTCGATTGTTCTTGGGAAGTGACGTCTTTCTCCATTTCAAATATCCTCTCCATTTCTATGGGGGAGGTTCCTTGGTCCAATATGTCAATTATTTCCTTGTAGGGCATGATTTTGATTGCATTAATGATCGATTAGGGATTGATGAGAATGAATAGGTTTTTTTGGGTGGAGAAGATTCATCTTAGGAATCTAATTTAATCTAATATATCTAATCTAATCTAATCTAATATATATATATATATATATATATTAGATTAGATTAGATTAGATATATTAGATTAAATTAGATTCATCTATATATATATATATATATATATATATATATATATAATATGGGAGTTTTTAGTAGGAGGGCATAAAATTGCGACATGTGGCGTTTTAAAATGCTGCCAAGTGTCATTTTAAGTTAAAAATAATCAAAAGTTACTATGTTTCACACTTTCACTCAAACACTGCTTCCCCTTCCATGAAACGTGATAAACTAACCGTATTTACATTTTAAAACATCACATACGACAACAAAGAAAAGAAAATCATCTTCGTCAACAAGGTTCTCTTCTCTTTCTTTTTCTTTTTGTGCTTCTTGAGAAAAAAAAAAAAAAAAAAAACGTTCTCTCCAAACGTTTTTCAGTTTGTTTCTAGATCGTCCTCTTGCTCAAAATATTTCAAAAATTAGATTTAATTACGTTTGTACAATTTTTGTTCTCTCCAAATGTTCGTCAACAAGGTTCTCTTCTCTTTCTTTTTCTTTTTGTGCTTCTTGAGGAAAAAAAAATGTTCGTTTAATTTGTACAATTTTTTCTTCTCTCCAAACGTTTTTAAGTTTGTTTCTAGATTGTCCTCATGTTCAAAATATTTCAAAAATCAGATTTAATTACGTTTGTACAATTTTTGTTCTCTCCAAATGTTTTTCTCCTCCTGTTCAAAATATTTCAAAAATCAAATTTAATTACGTTAGTACATTTTTTGTTCTTTTCAAGTGTTTTTCATTTTGTTTTGATTTCAATATTTTGTTTCACTTTCACTCAAACATGGCTTCCCCTTCCATTGAACGTGATAAACTAACCATCTTTATAGTTTAAAACATGGCTTCCCCTTCCATTAAACGTGATAAACTAACCGTCTTTACATTTTAAAACATCACATACGACAACAAAGAAAAGAAAATCATCTTCGTCAACAAGGTTCTCTTCTCTTTATTTTTCTTTTTGTGCTTCTTGAGAAAAAAAATAAATGTTGTTTTAATTTGTACAATTTTGTTTCTCTCCAAACGTTTTTTAGTTTGTTTCTAGATTATCCTCTTGTTCAAAATATTTCAAAAATCAGATTTAATTACGTTTGTACAATTTTTGTTCTCTCCAAATGTTTTTCTCCTCCTGTTCAAAATATTTCAAAAATCAAATTTAATTACCTTAGTACATTTTTTGTTCTCTCCCAAGTGTTTTTCAGTTTGTTTTGATTTCAATATTTTGTTTCACTTTCACTCAAACATGGCTTCCCCTTCCATTGAACGTGATAAACTAACCATCTTTACAATTTAAAACATCACAGATTACAACAAACGAATAGAAAATCATCTTCGTCAACAAGGTTTTCTTCTCTTTCTTTTTCTTTTTGTGCTTCTTGAGAAAAAAAAAAAGGTTCCATTTAATTTGTATAATTTTTTTCTCTCCGAACTTTTTTCAGTTTGTTTCTAGATTGTCTTCCTGTTCAAAATATTTCAAAAATCAAATTTAATTAGGTTTGTAAAATTTTTGTTCTCCCCAAATGTTTTTCAGTTTGTTTTGATTTCAATATTTTGTTTCTAGATCGTCCTCATGTTCAAACTATTTCAAAGTTCAGAATTGATTCTGTTTGTACAATTTTTTTTCACTTCAAACGTTTTACAGTTTGTTTTGAATTCAATATTTTTACAATTTTTTTTAAAAAAAAAATGTATAAACACATACTAATAAGAAATCATATTTGCAATTGCAATTCTTCAAATTATCCTAATTTATGATGTTTGTAGATATAGAATACAGGTGATTGCTTTTTATTTCTTTTGGAAATAATTTACAATACGTCTAGAGGTATAGCCATTATTCTTCTTGAATTTTTATTTAATACCTTTATTTTGTTTTGTAGCATTAATTGCTTAATGTTGTTAGTGTACGTTTTTCTCAATAGATTTTCTTGCTAAATAAATATTACAATTAATAAATTGAATTGTTATATAATTATATTATTTAGTTGAGATATGATTCAAAACAATGTCACTGAAACTATTGTTATATTTATCTTAACTTTAAAAAAATAATAAATAAATAAAATCCTATCTATCATGTTTGTAATTAAATGCAAGTGATTTCTTTTATTTTTTTTTCATTATTCTTCTTAATTTTTATTTAGTTTCTTTACTCTTTTTTTTTCTAGCATTAATTTCTAACAATACATTTTGTTTGTATTGCACTCTTTAGCTAAAATAATTAACATGGCAGATCTATAATTGATATGCGTTAAGGTTGTTTTAAAATGCATCCCTATTTTTCATTTTTGGTTAAATTGAAATTAAGATTGATGCCAATTTTTCACTTTTAAGTAAAAAAACATAGCATTATGATATAATAACTCAAATTGTTCTTATCCAATTTGTAGATTATCTATTATGTTTGACATATATATGCTTTTGTGTGAATATATAATTTGTAAGCTTATAAACACATTTTACAAAAAAACTTTTATAAACTGATGTGGCACAATATGATTGGGTTTAAAAAAAAAAAAAAAACATTTTGTAAAATGTATTTGTAAGCTTAGCATTTTCCGATGGGTATAGCTAAAAGGTTGTTTTTTATGCAAAAATAAAATAAAAATAAAAATAAAAATAAAAAGTTTTTTTTTGAATGATTATATAGTCAAAAAAATATTTATAGTTCCTTTCATTTTATACTATATCTATAAGTACAACTATTTAATAGGTTTCAATTTATAAGGTTACACTTTATAAATTTATAAATTTAATGATAACCATGATTTAATGAACTTTTTTTTATTTTGGATAGCCAATTAGTTAATTCAATGAGGAGAAGGAAATTAGTTAGTGTAATTTCTCAAACTTCTCTCTTTGAAAGTATTTTAAATAAAGTTATTTTAGGAATGCAATTATGCAAGGATAAGGCCTAAGGGCATGGAAAAATGACTTGAGCATTTGTGTTGTTGTAAAATGTAAATGGTCTCTCAATACTTTTCTTTTTCTTTAAAGCTTTATAGAAGGGTTTTTTTTTTTTTTTTTTCATGCTTGAAACTTTTTTTTTTTTTTTCCTTCTGTCATTTATACATCTACTAAGTGTTACTATTATTATTTTTTTCCTGTCCTGTCATTTTTAAAAACGTACAACCCGTGCATTGCACGGGGTACAAGCTCATTTCATATAAAACAAGACCCTCAAATGCCCATTTCATTATAAGGTACACCCTGTTAGCTTGCGGTTAATGATATAGTTTTAAATTTGATATATATATAGCCTAATTTTGAAAAAAAAAAAAAAAAAGAAGCCCAAAATCAATGATTTTAAATACAACATTAATTCTATAAATTTGTTTGAACTAAGAGATAATTATGCAAGATTTGCTTCCAAATATATGATATCCTAATGATAGTGAAGGCAAGCTCTAACTAGAGGAGACGAGACGATACGTGGGATCTCTGATCTCATACATAAAGCAATTTAGCAGCTAGCATTTTAAACAAATGAATTAATAGTTAAAATTTGAACTACACGGATAAAAATCTTCAACAATTTTGTTGCCAAGTTTATTAGCAATTCGGAAAACAAATATAAGAGAGTTCATATGTAGCTCACTTACTCAAACATTCCCTAAGTAACTCACCCTTTTCTCATATAGGTGGACTTTATAAGAACTCTCACATTTACTGTATAAATTACTAGCAAATCAAACAACAAATTGAAAATCCGAAGCTGAACTACATAATATGAACTTGTTCAGAATTTTTAGTTGTAAAATTGACTGTCCATATATAAGTAAGTGTACATTTGTAACCATGTCATCCAAAAACATAATAGAAGAAAAATAAACAAACAAATCAAACACAAACCCCTTTTTGTAATGCTCTTACAATTATTCTCCATGAGTCCCTTCAATCCCCAACTCACAGTAAAAGTAACTATGAACTCGCACCATAAACACGGATTCTTTGTTCAATTGGAACCCTGCAGCATGGACAAGTAGCTTTACCCTTTTTTCCATAGTTCTCACTGCAATTAGCACACATAACTTGGTGAGAACACGGCAAGAAAACAACAGAGACTTCATCTTTCATACAAAGTATGCATTCCCTATCACAATTGACTTCATTCTCTGAGGAATCTTTCAGACCATATAATTCATCAAGCAGCTTGTAAATGGTTTCTCCTCGTGGTTTGGCTCCCTCATTGTCTGCTGTGTATACCATATTTGATGGATTATGCAACTCGGTGGATTGAGCAGACGCTTTTAGACGTGAAAGTTCTTGCTCAAGTCTTTGAAGATCATCCTTATGCCGCTGGAAGTCTATCTCTATTTTTAGGCGTAAAGCCTCGAGCTTTCTTTTGTTACTAGCCTCAGCAGCTTCCTTGGAGCGTCTTTCCTCCTCCACTTGAGCCAAGGCTAGCTCTTTAGCCTTCACCTCCTGCCTCCACTTCAGCTGCAATAAGAAAATTGCGCATGCATAATTGGTTCACTAGTGAATATGGTATGTATTTGATAGAACAAATGGATTAACTTAGATTCACACAAAAGAAAATTCAGAGAAACTTATAAGTTGCTACAAAATTGGGTTAAAAAGCAAGCACCAAACAGAGACAGCTGTACATTCAAAGAAAATAACAGGATTAAACCAGTACAAAGAAAAGGCCTTAAAAATTCAGCTTAAGGCTCCAACAAGACAGCATGCAGATGACTAGAACATCGTGGACATGGTCGGTAAGCTGAAATTCGGGAAGCTTAGCAAAGTTATCAGAGTCAAGTGCTTCAACCCAAGACAATTTCATTGTTAAGGCATTTGATTTATCATCGTATGCAGCACCTTCTTTTTTTTTGAAAAAACAAAAAGGTTATCATCATATATATGTTACAGCATAATTATTGATCTTACTGATGGGGCAAAATTTTGTAATCTAACTTGTCATATTTCTGTGCAACATTTTGCTTCAATTGATTATCTAGTCTAGATTGGTTCCTCATTTGTTATCATCAACCCAGATACATTACATACTTCATCTTTAAATCCTTATCTTATCACTTTTATTAAAAGGTCATAACGAGAGTGTGTGTGAGTGTGAAGATAGATAAATTAAACATAAATTAATATTCTTAACACCTCAACTTCTTTCTGAGCCTGTTTGATCCGATCCAGATGATGTTGCAACTCCTTTATCTTCTCTTTCTCGTCTGCAATCTCGTCCTGTAGCTTACCTTTCTGTTTTTCCCAAGCTAAAAGCTTCTTCTGGCACTTCTTCTCCCTCTTTGCAACCTCCAAACATGTCCTGACCGATTCTGACGCACTTAACTTAGAAGCCTCCATCTCTGCTCGGATTTCTGCATTCTCAATCTCAAGTCGTCTCACAGCCGAATTCGCCTGGTCCACTTGACCACTAGCCTTTCTCAAAGCATTCTCCATCTCCGATAGTCGCTTCATGGTTGACTCCTCAAGAGTTTGTTTCCCTTTCTTCAACCTTTGAGTCTCCTCCTTTTCTATTCTCAACATCTTAAGCTCAGTCAGGTCATGACAAAGCTTTCTTGCAGCTTGCATTGCCTTCTGGTGTGCCCACTCCTTCCGCTCCTTCGCTTGTCTCTCAAGATCCTTAACCTGATGAAGCAGAGTTACTATCATCTCATCCTTCTGATCTTCTGCCACAGACTCCCAACTCTCATCAATTTTCAAATCATGAAATTTACACAAAACCGAATTTACAACCTCTTGGTTCTTCAAACCCAAAGGCTCCTCACTCTGCTCGACTGGAACTTCAGTCCCCAATACAACATTGGCATCCCCATGCGACAAAGCACTCGGGCAAGCTTGGGACCGTGGCTGCAGCTGTTTTGAGTTGGCCCGGAAACCAGCAGCAAACATTGCAACATTCCTTTTCAACAAGGACTTCATAGAAGGAGAAAGATTAAACCTCTTCGGACACTCAATATCTCTCTGCAAAGTCACCTCTGTGCCACACGAGAAAAACCCATTAACTGGGAACTCCGACCCTCCCCCATTCCCAAAACCCCACCCACCATGAAACCTGCAAAGTGCCGGGGCCACAACACCACGATCACTACCGCTCTCAACACCACTAGAAACCGCAGGATTGCTAATAAGACCCTTGTTTCCCATATTTGAAGAAGGAATCACCGGGATTTCAATACTACTTGCCCGACCCACATGAAGATCACTCATAAGCAAACACCACATGGCATCACCCTTACTCAAATGTGGCTTGACCTGCTGCAACAAACACACCATACCCGCAAGCGAATACTCTTCCAACTGCCTCAAATCCGTGAATACGGGCTCCGACTCATCCGAATTTCCATTACCACCACTACTAACATCGCCATCACCATCACCACCAACACTACCCCCACAATTACCACAATTACTACTACCACTACTATTCAAATAAGCCAATGAGTTATGCATAATGTTTGTCAACACATCCATGCCACCATAGCAATGCCCGTTTCGCAATATCGCTTTCAGGGCAACATCCTCATCGTAACCCAATGCAACAAGTTTAGATACAGCTTCATTGTACAAGAATTCCAAGTTTTTCAACAGAATTTCCTCTAACTGTTCCTCGGTGCAGTAACCCCACCCGTTATCTTCGTTATTTGAGTTATCAAGATCATTGTTCTGGGTCGAATCCTTGAGACCCAGATGACCCAGATGGTATTTCAAAGATTTGAGACCCGAATCAAATATGGATTTGGTCATTGATGCTCGGTCCATGTGAGCACAGGGATCGAATTCTGGTTTCACTGATCGGATCCTCCGATTCGCTCGGATGTGCTTCTCTCTTACAGTGCAACCCATGTGCGCGTGTATATGTATAAACAGAGAGAATGATAAAGAAGTGTATTGGAATTACAAAGAGAAATATAGTATTATTGTATGAAAATAAGCATCAAATTTTGATCGGATTTGAGAGACTCACGCTACGTTTTGGTGAGGATCGGCGTATGATTCTGCTGTGTTTGCTGAAAATACCCAGAGACAGAGAGAGGAGCATGCAGATGCAGCCCGATTGGGTTAGGGGTTGTGTTTGCGATGTCCGAACATGGACATGATTCATGATTTGGACCAAGGGATTGAAATCCCTATAATTTTCTTTAAATTTAAGAGTCAATTTTATAAATCTCCGTCGTTTAACTCGCGTCTAAAATAAGTCATATTTTAGTATTTAATGAAAAAATTATTAATTTCTTTGGAATTAGGATTCTCTTCTATTGATGTGAAAAGACAAAATAATCTTCTAATATAATTAACTGTATTCTCCGGTTCTTTTGAACCGAATAAGATCCTGTTCTATTTCTTTGAGAGTAAATTTGAGGAAGATACCCAAACATAGGATTCGTAGCTTCCTCAAATTTATGAATTTAAGATTCTCAAATTCATAAATCGCAGTCATTCATCTCATATAAGTGTTAATAAGCCATATTTTAGTATTTAATGGGGAAGTTACTCTTAAGGAAATGGAAATGAATCATCTCTAGTCTATTTTGGACTGCAGAATATCTCGTTCATGACTATGATTTCTTCTAAGAATAAATTCTTAAGACACTTGTCCCACTAACAAAAAATAAGGGGTGGTTGGCCACCTCATCTTGGCCAAAGGGGTTGGCCGGACCACTCCATTTTAGCTAGGATGGCCGGCCAGGGGTGGCCGAACCACCCCCAAGGCCCTTGGGGGTGGTGCGGTGCGGCCACCCCCTATGGCCAAATTAAAAAAACAAATAGTTTGGCCCACCCCAAGGGCCATGGGGTGGCCGGGGGTGGTCCACCCCAGACCAGTCGAACCACCCCTGGGCCCAATAGGGGTGGTCCGGCCACCTCCAAGGGCCAAACAAATTTTTTTATTTTTTTGTTTGGCCCTTAGGGATGGCCAGACCACCCCCTTTGGGCCTAGGATGACTTCGGCCGGACCATCCCCAAGAGCCATGGCCAGCGACCCCTTAATTTTCTATAATTATTTTTAAAATATATAAAATATTTTATTTTTATTAATAAGACAGATGTCCTATTTATAGCTTCAAGATCTCTCTAAGTCTCTCTAGAGAGATCTTGACCATTAACTAAATATTCTTCACTCCATGGACTAGAGAGGATCATGTTTCCAAAGAAACATAAGTTTAGTAGTTTTCTCATTAAATGCTGAAACATGACTTATTTTAGACGTTTAGATAAGACAAACATGTGAGATTTAAGAATCTCAAATTTAAAGGGAATATTAGGGTATCTCAATCTCCCTCAAGGAAACATAGGTTTATTAGCTTCTCATTAAATGCTGAAACATGAACAGCTGAGATTTATAAATTTGAGAATCTCAAATTTTTTTTAAAAAAAATTATAGAATCTCAAATTTTTTTAAAAAAAAATTATAAGGGATCCCAATGCTCGGTCAAGCACCATAAAGCCTTATGGGCTGGAATTCTCGATGGACCACTATTAAAACTAAATTTTGTTTATCTCAATTTAAGCCAAACTACTTGTTGCAGTAAACATAACCCAATAATAATAATAATAAAAAAAAAAAAAAAAATTAATCCATGAAAATTGAGGGTGCAATTATTAGATTTTATTATATCTAATATAGTTTTTTTTTTTTTCTAATTATTATATCTTATATTACAAGAATAATATTATTAACCACATTTTTATCATATAATGCTAAAAGAAAGGCTAACATCTTCTTTTATGTCCTTCCAAAATTAATGTGGCTTTTAAAATTATCATTTAGTTAAAATTCAATAATAATATATCACAAGTTTAATGGTAATTTTAAGAGTCACATCAATTTTGAGACGATATGTGTCTTCCTTTTAGTATTATTCAATGATGCTGATACACAACAGTTTTAAGTTTTAACCAACTCTTAAATTAGTCTTTATTAAAAATAAGAAAATAATAAAGAAGAAAATTCAAAATTTTAATTTATTTTTGGGTAAAGTCCACATTACCCCCTCAAACTACCACTCAATTGACAATGTCTTCCCTAAACTTTCAATTATGACAATATCCCCCTAAACTACCAAAACATTGTCAATGTCCTCCCCAAGAATAACAAAAAGATCAAATTGCCCTTATATAATTCTTAATAAGACAAAAATACCCTTATAAATTAAAAAAAAATTAAATTTTTTTTTAAAAACAAAAAATTTTAATTTCAAAAGAACAATTTTTTTATAAAAAAAAAAAAACAAAAAAAACAAAACAAATATTTTTTTAAAAAAAAAAAACTGAAATTTTATTTTAAAAAATTTTAAAAACAAAATAAAAAACGAAATTTTTATAACAAAAAAATAATAGAAATTTTTGAATTTTTTTCTTATAAAAAGGATTTTTTAAAAAAAAATTTTAATTTTCTACCCTTTGGATTTTTTTTATAATTAGTTTAGGTTTTTTCTAGAAGTTTTATTATTTTTTGTTTTTATTTTAGTAAGGGTAGTTTCGTTATTGGGGGGAATATTGACAATTTTTTGTAGTTTAAGAGGGACATTGTCACAATTAAAAGTTTGGGAGGACATTGTCAATTGGGTGATAGTTTGAAGGGATTATATGGACTTTTCCCTTTATTTTTTTTTAAAAAGTTCTTAATAGGCAGCCCAACTGGGATCAAACTTTATTCCAAAATTTGAAATTTTGCAAAACCTTAAGACAAGTTTTAAACTTTTGGGCTCAAAATCCATTTAATCCTCCCCCTAGCCCATCTAAACCCAAAGCCTAACTAACTAAGCCATATCACAGGTTCAGCCCAAGCAATTTCTTAACGGAAGAGATAGTACATACCCGGGCCAAAAGTTAACATCCCTTGCTTGCCTTGCAAATAATGAGAACATTAAAATATTTACAATATTTTGATTTAATTATAAAATATTGTGACACCTGTCACTTACAATAAAACAAAAAACAAAAAAAACAAATTGTTTTTTGTTTTTGTTAATTTTGGTGAGTGTGTGTGGTTGCTATTTTTAATTAATTAAATTTAGAGAAATGCTAGAGTCTAATAAAAACTTCACATTTTGCCCATAAAAGTCCAAGCGGTAAGATGCCACATCATATTTTTTATACTTAATTTTTATATTTGGTAATTTTGTTCTTGTTTAGTTCATATTTTTTAGTTGAGGAAAAAAAATAAAACAAAAAGAAGATGATGTGGCATCTTGTCAGTTGTCACATAAAAATTTATGAATAAAATATGAAGTTTTTATTAGATTTTACCATATCTTTTAAATTTAATAGAAAATACCTACTCAGCCGAGGCGTTATTAGGGGTCGTGGGGCGAATTTCACTATTGCAAAAAGATAACCGTCCTCTAAAAGAAAAGATAATTGATCCATGAATTTCGTTTTCAAAGATCATCTTTATTAGTGGTTTAGAACCAGAAGAGAGAGTATAAAATATAAATATGAAGAATTACAAAAGGGTCGTTAGCAGTTATAAAATATGGTTATAATAAATCCAAGAAGCATATATTATATTATATTAGGTATTATTTCGTGATCACCAATGTGGAATGTGGAATGCGAAATGGATAACGGCAACGGGAATCAACGTTGCTTTTGTCATGATGTTATGACAGCATAAAAAGGACATACATTGCACAAATTGGACTCTTTTTTTGTTGCACCATGCTCAATGAGACCTTTTTAGTCAGTAAAATCTCGATTATTAGTAAAACATCTTCTCCATACGGACCGGATAAGACTTTGATTTTGTTAAGTATGATCTCAAAGAATTGTTTGTACCCAAAAATATTCAAACAGTAGACCTGATGAGATGCCACCAAGACTAAGGCCCTTGCCGCTGCTTAAGCGAATCCCTTAGATTTATGAGACATTGTTGCATGAGCAATTCTTAATCATTAGGTATAATTACGGTTAAAATATTGACTAAATGATTAAATTTACTTATTTCTATTAGCTTAAGCTTTTAGGAAAAGTGGTAATTTAATACGATATCATAACTAAAGGTTTTGAGTTCAAAATTTAACTCCTTCATTTATCTCTCATTTCAAGTAGTGATTTAACAATTACGCTATCAACGTGGGAGCTACGAGAGGGCAAAGAGGCGGTGGAAAAAACATGAGATATTGGAATATCATATGTTATATATTGCAATAAACAATAAGATATAAACTGGAAATTGTTGTTTTTCTTGATAAATATAAACTAGCCAGGGTTTCATCATCAACACACATGCAGAACTGACTCAATTGTTCTATTTTTTATCACTGTGTTTTGCATACACCTAAATTTAATATATATATATATATTAGACGATTCAATTAGGCGGATTCAACCATGATCTCACTGAATAATAAATTAAGATGGAGTTTCAAAGAATATCTCAATTCAATCAAATTAATATTGCATAAATTAGTTCATACGTAATATCAACTTTTTAATGAGCCAACTTCATGATATAGAAGATTTTTAAAGAGATATATCTTTCGAGGTTCTGATAAGTTGCAAGAATTTCAAACCAACTATGTTTATTAATTTGTTTTGGGAATATTTCTTATTTTTTTATTTGAAAAAAGTATTTAATATGATATTAAGGTGAAAAACCTCAAGCCACTCCATGCGGAATTCCAGCCAATCCAATGAATGCGTGTAGAAAGGCAGACCACAGCATAAGCTAAAAGACTACGACTACAAGCCAAGCCGAACCCAAACCGTCCGCTAGAGCACCCTATTACATGACACAATCCGAGCTTGCAGAATTGAGTAAGCAATTGAACGAGATGTTGGAGTTAGGCTTCATAAGGCCCTCGAAGGCACCCTTTTGGGCCCCATACTATTTTTATAAGAAGCACGGCGGAAGCCTCCGGGTGCTCGATCAATTTCACTCTCATTTCTAGGTTCAGGCGCGAATAAAAAGACAATATTGTCCTAACTATGGACGAAATGGACATAACTCTTACATTTCTTAACATTTAATAAAAAAGAAATATCTTTACGTCTTCATTCGTATATTTTTTTCATTCAATGATCGAAGATTAAAAAAAAAAAAAAAAAAAAAAAAATCAGATAGAAGATAGAAAAGTAGTATATCTCTAGATAAAAAGTCATATTTTTGGTACTTATAAAAATATTTTATTTTATTTTTTAGTGGGTTTCATTTTATTGGACCAACCATTACCAAGTTAAGGAAATAGTTAGATTTGTCATGTGAAGCTATTGACCTAATAAACATAATTACTCACAAAACAAAAAAAAAGACCTGATAAACATAACGTGTGAAATCTCAACTGCAAAGATATGTTTTCATCACTGATGACATAATGGAACCTCTGTATTCTACCACTAAAATTGAGAAAAGAACTATAGTTACCATTGTTAAAGTATTAATTAAATTTAATTATTTATCATATCGTATTAATTTAAAATTTTAGGATAAATTATGATTTAACATAGTATTAAAATTGAGATTATAGCTTCGAACTTTAACGTTATATTTTGTTTATGGGAAAATTACACTTCACCCTCCCAAAGTTTGGGGCGATTTTTAATTCAACCACCAATGTTTCAATTTTTGCAATGCACCCCCCAAACTTGCAATTTTTTTTTTTTTCAATTCGACTAATTTCATCCAAAAAATTTCATATTGCCCCTAATTTTTTTACTTTTTTATTTTTTATTTAAAAAAAAATTGGGAGTTGCAAAAATGTCCAGATAGCCAAAGGGGGTGGCCGTAATATTTTTTTTTAATTTTTTTTATAAAAAAAAAAATAATAATAAATTAGAGGCAATATGAGAATCTTTGGATGAAATTGGTCGAATTGAAAAAAATTTGCAAGTTTAGGGGGGTGCATTGCAAAAATTGAAACATTGGTGGTCGAATTGAAATTGCCCCAAACTTTGACGGGGTAAAGTGTACTTTTCCCTTTGTTTATTCTTCATTTTCAATAAAAATAGTTCACTTGTTATTTGATCTCAAAAATATTAAAGTTTTAATTGTTTCTTATTCATTTAAACTTTTGAAACGAATGATGACAATCACTAGCTTTTTTTTTTAGCTTTTTTTTTTAAAGGAAAAAAAATATTTTACTCCCTTGGGTGGATAGACCTTTTCACCCCCTTTGGGCCTAGGATGACCTAGGTTAAAAGTATAAATGAGTAGATAGTTTAGGGAGTAAAGTGTATTTTTTTTTCTTTTTTTTACTTTGATTTTACGCTTAGGTAGAGTGCTCACTCTTGCCGTCCCTTCCTATATTTTTAATTATTAAAAAATAAAAAGAGAGAGAGAATAACCACCTTTGACATAAAAGAGAGACAACTTATATATATATATATATATATATATATATAAATCAGAAATGTTATTGAAAATTCAAAACTCATCCTACAAGGCAGGACAAGGACAAACCTGCAACAAGTAAAGATACAGCTAGCGGTATTATCATATACGTATTTTCTTGTGTACTATTATCTAACACTAATTCAAGCCCATATCTTTGAAAGCCAAATGAAGATGTTGAAAAAATTGTTTAAGAAATAATAAGACAACACAAGACTCTTGATAGAAGAAATGAGATGAAGACATTTTGTTTTTCCTTCTCAATACTTGTTTAAATAAAATACATGGTTGATATGAAAAAAATTCATATAATTATTTTTTTCTTCTATTATTATTTTGACATGTCTACACAAGAGGAGGAAGAGGATTCGAACTAGTAATCTCCGCATCCTAAGGCGTGGTTTCTAGCCGATTGAACTACCCCTAAGGACTTGAATAATGTTATTTAGTATGCTACTACACAACACAATTATCACATAATTAAAATGACGCGATAATAAAAATTAATTTTTATTATTTTTATTTACAGTAAAGAATGATTATACTACCGCATTATTAAATTATACGACAATCACATAATAATTTATTAAATAAGATTACCGGTGGTAAACCACCTCAAAATTTGTCTACTCTTTCTCTTTTTATTTATGCTCTTATTTCATCTTTTACATTTTATTATAGAATTATACATGTAATACATTATTAGTTAAGAAAATGAGATAGAAAATAGAAAGTATCCATAATATTTTGGTTCTGAGAATTTCATTAATAAAGGAAGCATGTGATAACTGATAAGTTACCATTAAAATTTATTTATTTCATGCATAACTACTACAAAAAGAGAGCTCTTATATATTATGTGAATAAAAAATAAAAATAAAAAAGAAATACCAACAGCTTTTATGGAGCCATTATATATAAATCTCATTGAGAATGGGAATATCAAGGATATTATTTTCTTTTACAAATTACATTTAAATAGAAATTTTATTCGAACGTTATAAATAGTCTAATCACAAGAACCTGAAGGCAGAAACCACTGCTCAGAGAAGCTTCAAAACCCAAGCCAGTTGTCTACCGGTTTTCCCAACCAACCAGTTTCAAATTGTTCATCAAACCACCATAGCCATGGCTGTAATACCCAAGCAAGACGCGCCATCACCTGCCGTTGTAGAAACGGTTCAAGAAATCACGAGAATCTACGGATCACTGACACCAAGGCCATCCATTGAAGAGCTTGAAGCAGCTATGTCTGTGCTCAAAACTGTGAATACCGAGGAGCAGATGAAGCTCGAGGAAATCTCAAAGCAAGAGGCTCTCCGAGATGTCCCCGAGGAGCTCTTCTCTGTGCTGCAGCAAGTGAGGAGGACCATGGTCTTGTTCCAGAGCTATCAACAGAGGTGGGAGGCTCTCCATCTGGTTGAGCTTGACAAGATGTTTCAGAACTTTGATGATCTCATTCAGAGAGCTTCTGGGTTGGTTTCTGGGGATACCCAGAATCAGGAACATGTTGTTTTGAGTCACCCATTTGAGAAATTTGGGAAAGAAAGTATAACCAGCGATGAGATTTTGGTGAAGAAAAACGAAGGCGTGGAATCAGAGGAAAACAATTTGAAAAGCTTGGCAAGGAGTTCTTCCGCGAAGGCTACTACTTTCTCTTCAGGTTAGCATCTATTTGTCATTTTTTTTTTGAGAATTTAGTAGTTTCAATAAATTATTCCTATGGTAGATAATCATGTTAATAGAAAGAGTTTATGAAAGGCATGCTATAGAACCCATATTAGTTTGAGGTCAATTTCAATCAAAGTTATAATTTGGGTTTTTATTTTAGATTTTAAAGGCTAAACTGCTTAAGATGGCTTCTTTTTTGGAAGTATTTTCTTCCTGCTTGTTTTAAGGAAACTAATGATCTTTACCAGTTTCATGTTGTCATTGAAGTTAAATTAGGTAAAAATATATTAATAGAACTGAAATTATAGTCGAAAAGGGTAATTCTTCTATGAGCCTGACAGTGAACAGAATGTTTAGTTATTCAGAAATCCATATTGGTAATTTGTTCTATAACTGCAAATAACTGGTTTCTTTTGAAATCTAGGCTACTGTGGATTATTAGGATGGTTGAAGTTTCTTCAATATCTTGATCTAGTTCTGGGTGTATTTGTAGGTGGTGCTGAGTTTGAGAAATTAAGTATAATGAAGGTAGCAGCTCTTATTGAAAAATCTGCTAAAGTTGGAGCAGTAGTTGTTGATCTTAAAGGGAAGTTGATGGATCAGATGGAGTGGCTTCCTTTATCAATTGGGAAGTTATCAGATGTCACTGAAATGGACCTATCTGAGAACAGTATCATGGCTCTTCCAGCCACCATTGGTGGCCTCAGGGCCTTAACAAAGCTTGATATTCACTCAAACCAACTCATCAACCTTCCTGAGTCATTTGGGGAACTAATCAATCTCACTGATCTCGACCTCCATGCAAACAGGTTAAGATCACTGCCGGCTTCTTTTGCGAACTTGATAAACCTCATTAATCTTGATTTGAGCTCAAATAACTTCACTCATTTACCAGAGACAATTGGAAATCTGATTTGCTTGAAGAGATTGGATGTAGAAACAAATGAGCTTGAGGACTTACCTTACACAATTGGATCTTGCTCGTCGCTCGAGGAGCTGCGGTTAGATTTCAATCAGCTCAGGGCTCTTCCTGAGGCAATTGGAAATCTTGAATGCTTGAAGATCCTCACTCTGCACTATAACAGAATTAAAGGTTTGCCAACAACAATGGGCAATCTTACCAATTTGATGGAACTTGATGTCAACTTCAATGAACTTGAATCAATACCGGAGAACCTATGTTTCGCAGTAAGTCTCAAGAAATTGAACGTGGGGAAGAACTTTGCAGATCTAAGAGCCTTGCCAAGATCTATTGGAAATCTTGAGCTGCTTGAAGAGTTGGACATAAGTGACAATCAAATAAGAATACTGCCGGATTCTTTCAGGTTTTTGTCAAAATTGAGAGTTTTTCAAGCTGATGAGACTCCTTTGGAAGTGCCACCAAGACAAGTAACCAAATTGGGTGCTCAGGTAATGTTTGATCTTCCAACTTCTGCACATTTTTTTTTTCCTTCTGCTGTATATTTCATGTTGGTTATATAACACTAACTATTTCAGCTTCTTTGTTCACCAGGCAGTTGTTCAGTACATGGCTGATCTTGTTGCTAAGGGGGATGCAAAATCTCCACCATCAAAGAAGAAGGGATTTTGGTTCTGGGTTTGCTCAATCTTTCGCCCTCGTCAGAGTAATTCCATCCAAAGCATGTCATTGTCAAGAGCTTAATTGTTTCATTGAACTCATGTCCATATTTGCAATTTTTTTGTTCTTTTTGTTTTAACAAATTGTTCTATATTTGTGGATTATTATACAAATCACTCAGTGATATCACAAAATTTTCAAAACTTCCTAGTTTTTGTCATCAATTCGTCTGTGTATGAATTATTCAAAACTATACATCCATGTAAAAATTATTACAGAAATATAGCTATGGCCTATGAGCTTCTTTATCCACCATATTTTCTCTTTTAACTATTCTATTTTTACATCAATCTTCCTTCTGTTTATTCCATCCCCCTCTCCCCAGCTTATATTTCTAGTTTTCCATCTTCCATGAACCTTTAATTAATCATTTTTATACATTGAAAGTCAATATATTATTTGTTATTGAAAAAGTCTTTATGTAGAAAAATATCCATATACTATATCTGGAGATAAGGTGGTATTTTCTTCATAGTGATAACGTTCATAACTGGATGGTGACAAAAGTTGACTTAATTAAGCTGCATCCAAAACCATCTCTTTCTTCCATTTATTTTTCTAAAACCGTGGGCTTGTAGCTGTTGTCACCGCTTTGCTGGATTCTACTTCTACACGTTAGTTGTCCAAAGAATCTTATTAATCTTATTTATAATAAGATTAATATATATATATATATATATATATATATATATATATAGACTTAAATATTTTAATCCTCAAAATAAATAAATTGTATTTGAAACAATGAAAAGACAAATGTGCCGGCACGACACTTCTTCTGACCTAGTTTGGTTCAACTCAAAGTCAAACTTTGTTGGGCTTCTTAGAAGTCTAACAAGTGCCACTCCACTTTCGACCTCCCGATGGATCATTTGTGCAACCCTAAGCCCTTTCAAATGTTTTCGGCCCATTGTGTTTTTATTACTGCTCGAATTCTCTCATTTTTCTCTCTCTATGTGAACATGTAAGAAAAACAATTGGAACGGTTAGCACAATGGGCCCATTGTGTTTTCAAAAGGTAAAAAGTTTTTTTATTTTTTATTTTATTTTTTCCTATTTGAAAACAAAGATTTAGAGTATGTTTCGAATTGCTTTTAAGAAATAGAGTTTTTAAGTAAAAAAAAAAACGTTTTTTTTTCGCAAAAGCTCAGTGCGTTTCGACTATTTTTGAGCTTTTTAGACCTTTAAAAGCGCTTTCAATTTTTTTTTTACCAAATAGGTTTTTTTTTCTTCAAATAAACTTTTTGAATGTTAAATGTACTTTTATGTACCTCAAATGCACACCCAATCATGCCCTTAAGCTTATAGACTAACTCCTACTATTGCAATTTCAATCAGTCATGTTTATGATTATTATTAATTTGGAACTTACTAACTTAAAATCACACGTGCATGCCTTAATACAATAAGTGTGATTCATTTCCATGTAATGTTTATAGCTCACAAGAGTAAGAATGAGTGATACTGATTCTATGAGTGACAATGAAGAACACAAGTAAAAAGGTACATCTTGCAATTTTTCATGCCGATCTTTAATTATTCGGGAATAGTATGATACTCTGGTTCAACAAGAACAATCTCAACACATCATTACCAACAACATATAGCATGGGTCACCTTTTGATTAGTCTGTCTCCTTTCTCTTTATGAAATACTGTTACATTTCTTGAGCTCTACCTTTTGCTTGTGTTATTCCCGAGTAATGTTAGAAGTTATTTTTATATTTTTCTTATGTCATTCAAAAAATAATGTGGCTTTTAAAATTATTATTGGCCTTATAATTGATTATTATTGAATTTTGATCAAATGGTGATTTTAAAAGCCATCTCATTCTTAAAGTGACACAAAAGGGATCAAAAAATGACTTCTATAATTACTCTGTTATTCCTCGACACTCACCAATCTTGATGGTTGCGGTGACTGCTAGAGTTATTTGGCAGCTGATCGCAAATTTTATGTAAAAATTCATTTCTCCTAAATTTGACTTCCCATAAAAACTAAAGAATCAATACAAACCAGGTATATTCATGATGCAATTTTTGCACCAAAGTCAAGGCTAAAGGATGACAAAAGCGCTTCGACTTCCTTGGTCAATTGATGAACAAAAATTGGCTGATCCTTGGGTCAAATAGGAACCCCATTTTCCAGCTTCTTTTTTATTTTTTATTTTTAAAGAAATTGTTGGCTACTCAAAGATTATAGCCCTAATACGGAAGTTCTAATACCGATTTGCTTACTTGTGTTCGTATAATTGACCGCATGCTGATCATCTAGTAAAAAATATCTACAAAGATAAGAAACAGATAAAGGTGAGTCGTTGGAAGTATTGGCAGAGAACACTTCGATGTCTAATTCAATTGAGTATTTGACAGAGAACCAATTGAAAATGAGAGTAAAGAGGACAAAGCATACATACCTCATAACAAGGACCATCATATCACATTCACTTATAGAACTATCGTTGGTATGGTAAGTGGGCTTGATATGAGATCGACTGAGAATTAAGGGTCTAATATAAAAGGTGACATATTCTTAAAAAAAATTTCATTCGAGAGATGCTCCAACGACCCATTCCTGTATTGAGGAAAGTTTAAATAGGTAAGACAGTAAATGGGGGATACCTTCCTTATATGGTCTCCTCACCAAGTGTTTGTTGCTTAGGAGACCGTTAATCGACGATTCTTTTAAGGAAGGGCTAACATGTCGGGCTCAGCCCCTCCTAAGGGTGTATGAACCTTTTTGGGCATGTGGGATAATGAGCTTTTATTGGATTTGAGTGGGCTCCAATGGGCCACTAATAAATAGATCACCACCTTGCAATAAAACATAGACAATCATGTGCTACATTACTTTGTAAGAGTTTTTTTTTTTTCAATTTTTTTTTTTGTAAGCCTAACATTTATCTAATAAGAAATCATTATCAAATCTTCTAATCACATAGTCATAATAGTATGGTTATCGATCTACATGGTGTTTACTTGATGAAATAGGAATTATAATCATGGCACAATCCAAATTAATCTATTTGTTGGGCTTAACTATCATAGGATATATATATGGGGAAAATGCATTTTAACTCCCTGAAATTTGACAACTTTTTTCAATTTAAACCCTAATGTTTAAAAATTTACAATATACCCAAATTACAAAATTTTGCAATTCAAGCCATCTATTACTCAATTCTATTTTTTCAGAAGGAAAGTTCAATACATGACATGCACGTGAGATTTTGCCAGCCAATCTTTCCAAATTGCGCCTAAAAAAAGAAGAAGAAAAAAAAAACTAGGGTGACCGTAGCCACTAACCACCCCTTTTGGCCATTTGCGGCCACCCCCAAATGGCTAGATTTGTGTCCTTAGTGTTTTATTTATAATGAAATTTTAAACATAACTTTCACCTTACAATTTAAAATTTTCATTCCTCATAATTTCAATAGAAATAGATAGTTTAAGTTTTATCTTTTCGTTCTTCAACTCACTTCATCCAATCACATAAAACAATTCTTTAGGTAGTCATTTTGAATGTGTTAGAGAAGACCAAATCAAATCAAATTCAATTTAATTTTTTTATTTGAATTTAACTTCTATTTCAATGTCAAGAAACTACAAGAAATAGGCAAAAAAAAAAAAAAAGGCATTTCAAACTGATAAAAAGAGTCTAGTTATATATTTTCCTTTTCCTTTTCCTTTTCCTTGTCTCTTTGTGGCTTATTCTTTTTTAGTCTACTTGTTGTTCTTAGAAGTATATATATGATGGAAAATTTGAAACGACGTCATCTTCATTGTTGGGCCCTTTTAATGGGCTGTAATCTGGGAGACCTCCCTTAATAGCAAAGGTAAAGCTTCAACTAGGCCTAAATAAAAAAAGATCTACACAAAAACAAGGTCGTGTTCTTGTTCTATTTTTTATTTTATTTTATTTTATTTTTTCTAAGCTGTTTTTCATTTTATACTGTTATTGCCTTTTACATTCTGACCTCCTCAGTCGATCGCTCTTCCCAGAAAGTCAGAGAGTTTTGCTTCAATCTTCATTGGCAGCTGCCACTACTCCTCACTCTGCTCTACGTAAGTGTGTGTGTGTATATGTATGTATGTATGTATGTATGTGTCTGTATAAGCATTGATATAAAGCTGTTTGATTGGGTTGGGTGGACTTTGATTTTGATCATGTTGAGAATTTCAAGGAACCCATTTGAGGTTCGGTGGCAAAGTATGTGCCCTTGATGTGTACCTCTTTGGTTGAATCTGATGTTGTTTTGCAGTAGTCGTTTTTCTCATGTTTAAGATTAAATGATGTGTAGTATGCTTAGTGGGCTAGCTGCCCACAAGTTTCTGTTTTTTTCCCATTGCCTAAATTTACAAGTCAATGGTAGTTAAGCGGATGAAGCCACCTTTTTTAGATTGTTGATAAAGAACTATATGTGGTATCTGTGTTCTAATGTATGTATAGATAACATGATTGATAGACTATCCTAAAATCGATTCTTTTGTGCTTCAGGCCGACTATCAGCTGAAATTGATACCAAAATAGACAACTTCATGGGTGAAAATGTGTGTATTCCTTACAAAGAAACAAAAGGGGTTGTCAAAAACATCATGGATCGGAGACTAGATGTATATATATGGGACATGGACGAGACCCTTATACTGCTCAAGTCCTTGTTGAATGGGACATATGCGGAAACTTTTAACGGTTCGAAGGATGTGCAGAAGGGTGTAGAGATCGGGAAGATGTGGGAGAAGCACATTCTTGATTTGTGTGACAATTATTTCTTCTATGAACAGGTATGTGTGCATTTTTCACATAAATATGTTTATTTTTGCACTGTGCTTTGTCAAATTATTATTATTTTATTCTTTTTAAATTTCTGATACGAATCCCATGTGGCTTGTTTTATGGCTGGAAAGTTGATTTGTTGAGTTGGGTATTGTTGACGCAGATTGAAAACTATAATAAGCCGTTTCTTGATGCCTTGATCCAATATGATGATGGGAGGGATCTTTCTGGTTACGATTTTGAGCAGGATGGGTTTGGCCCTCCACATGATGATGGCAACAAAAGAAAACTGGCGTACAGGCATAGAGACATTGCCCAAAAGTATGAAAAGGTACTGATAAGGTTATACTTTTTGCCTCACAATTGGTGTTCATTATTCTATCTAAGAGGATCAAGCTTGGAGAAAAAATAAAAAAGAAAAGGAATGAGAGTTGAGTTGAGCTCACTTGCTTTTCTATCATTGTTGATTCACTTAAGATGATTATAATATTGTTATTACTATTATTATTACCCATGTTGCACATGTAATGGTATGCTAGTATGCTTATGAGTCACCAAGGTTTCTTTGTTCTGAACCATAAGTCTTTTAAATTTAATTCCATCTTTTGCTTATGTGTGTGTTTCTGTATGCTTGTGACATTCGTTTCACCATATCAATAGATTAACTTAGCTGGTATATCTAGAAAAGGTCTAGTAAGATATATGTAGGAAGGTTTTTCTTAGTGTACATATTCTGTTCATGATATTATGGATTAACAGATGGTTCACCATATGTTATAGTTATAATACGGATAGGATGCAATTGTGGACTTAAAGTGATATGTGCATGCGATGCATCTAGAAATGTGTCGGATGCTCAGATGAATGAGTGGCAATAAAAAATGATAAATACAAATCAATATATAACTGAGAGATGTTAGTTGGAAAGAGCTTGATGATACAAATTTGTTTATGATCCTCTGCTGGCGCAACAAAAACCTATGACTTTTACCAGTGTGGTATATTAAATAGAAGGCCACAAAGATGTTGGTTGAGTAAAGTAAATAGACCACAAGACCTATACTATGATGTGCAATTTGGCCATAGACAGAGATAAAAGGTAAAAAATATGAATAATTATGGCAAAACCCACTTTGTGTTCTTTGAAAAACAACAGGAAATGAAGATGCATAAGGTATTAATATTCCTAAAACGTGGAAAATTGCATAAAGATGGAAAACACACATTGGAGCATTCTCTTTGTTAATATACATGTTGTTGTCTACATTTGGTATTACAAGTGCATCACAAGCAAGGTTATTTAGGTTCATCTCACACCTTTGCATAATTTATGGGCTCTAAATAGTAAGAACAGTGTTACACATGATCATCTTCTTCTTCATAATTGGCAATCCTCATTGTACACTCTTGCACATTGTGATATTAACAAATTGTTGATATTAAATTTTGCCAATTAATGCTTTTGATAATTTTTTCTTACCGTTTATTAGATTGTTCTAGCAGGAAGTTATGCTAAGATGGATTTGAGCATTTACTAATAACAAGCCTTTTGTTTTATGGTTATGCTTTCAGTACATATACTAATGCATAATGCTGGAAAGGGAGAAGCCTTTGCTGGTCTTAATGCCCCTGCTAGTGTCTGTCGTGCCCAATAGTATGGTCACTTGGAATTACATCCATCTTGAGCATTTGTGTGCTTCAAGTTCTCTAAGAATTCAAATAAAGGAGAATCTAGCTTAATTATAATATAATTAAGCTAGATTCTCCTTTATTTGAATTCTCAGAGAACAACAGAATATGCCTCTATTTGATATAATCTAGCTTGATTTATCAAAAAAAAATTATAATATGCCTCTCCTAGGTGAACAACAGAATGTTCTTTATTTTCCTCAACTTGTATTATTTTGGTTCAAATTGACTGTTATTTCCAAGGTCTTTAATAATCCTTCTAAGATTGTTATAATTTTGTGGAAGTTTGTCAGATTCGGATCATTGACTAGGGTTATTTTGAACTTCAACCTAAGGTAAACTTTAATAGCGTAAAATTTGGAACTAATATGCTTGTACTTAAAGGAGTAAACAAGATTTCATTTAGTTTTATCAAGTAGAGTTTATTTTTCTCATTCCTTTGTATAGATCCACACTAGCTTCTCCTTAGAAGAGCTAATTTACTTCCTGCGGGTAATCTTAGCCGTAATATGATCTTTTGGAGAAACTCACTCACTCTCTTTCATTTCAGGGTTTGCATAATTTTTTTGATCAAGAGACAATGAAAGTCTGGGATGAGTTATATGATATCACTGATAAATATACGGATAGATGGCTTTCGTCAGGTATGTTATCTAATTATGGTGCTGCTGCAGAGCAATTCTGTCTATTACTTTGATGGTTCTGATGTTTGGTTTAATGCTGGACCCCCTTGCTGAGATCTTTGAAATATATGGCTTTTTTTTTTTTTTTTTTTATAACTTCTCTTTTGCACTACAACTAGGGAAAAATGAATGAATTCTGTTGACCATTAAGTAAAAGCAATCTGCATGTATAGAGATATTTTTATTTGTTATATAATTAGTGAAAAATGTGAACCAGGTTCTTGTATTATTGGTCAAGATTTCTTTTTCCCAGATAACTGATTCAACTTATTTTTCAATTGATTTATTTTTAAGCGAATCAATTGATTCAACTTTATTCACCCTTACAAACAGGGGTTTCCAATATCTGGTTGAAATATGAAAATGGAGATGTATCTTTATCCATAGATCATGAAGAAATTAGGAAATAAAATTTTTAAAACAACCTTCCACACCATAAAAATGTCATGTCAATTATGGACCCAAGTACTATACTTCCTTGCTTGGCAGTTGCTCCGAAAGGCATTAATGATTGGACCTCGTAATAGCAGATTATTCATAGGTTTATGAAGGCAAGTGAAGATAACAGGAGGAAAGGTCAAGCAATCTGAAAGACCTTAATTCTTTGCAAAGGGATGGGGAGATGAGGCCTTGTGTTTTCCCTCTTTTTGTAGACATGCCGTCACTAGTGACTTTGTTAATGTGCTACATTTTTGGTAAGAGCCTCAAATTTAAAAACAAATTGGAGAGCTGACCAAAATTTGGTAGTTAAGGCTTCATTAGGCTTAACAGAGGATGATGATAACTCAGGTGAAGGGTTTACATGTACAGAATCCAGAAGATTGAGAAAAAAAGGGGGGGGGGGGGGGGGGGGGGGGGGTGTGTTAAGTTCATTCGTCAGGAGAAATCTAAAATGTGGACATAATGGCTTATTTTCTTTGTGCCCAAGGGGATTTTTTTTTTTTTTTTTTTTTTTTTTTTTCAATTTGGTTTTATTAAGTATTAGTCAAATTGGGAATCCTAATTTTAGTAGATATGAAAAAAAAAAAAAAAAAAAAAAAAAAAAATCAAAAAAATCAAAAGAGTCTTCTAGATATGCTTCAATTACTCAAAAATTTAAGAAACTTTGATAATGAAATGGAGTGATTTGAGTTTTGTGGCAAGGATTCCTACAGCAGCATTCTCCTCTCATTTTTCTTCTTCCTTTTAAGCGCATATTAGTGTTCACGTCACTGTTTGTACAGCCTGTGGACAGAAACAAAATATCCTCTCTGTTCTTTCTTCTTAATAACCCCAAAATAGATTCCTTCTCTTAATTCTTTTGAAAACCTTATAACCCTGGCCGATAATAATCTTTAGCTAACAAATAATCCTTCAAAGCTAACCCAATACCTTCAAACAGCCACTACCTGTAAATTCCTGCAACCAGTTTGCTCACTTTTCTAAGCCTTCATGCAATTAAATCCTACCTTATTAAACCATAAACATCCCACAAATCCTTGAACCTTTTCCTCACCATAATAAACCCTAGAAACATAATTTCTCCCATCCTAGAACCCACCATAAGCACACGTAGACAGGATGTCCCTAATCTGTTCTGCGTCACATCATGTAACTTGGTTAATGTTAAAGCATGTTTTTTGCGTCCAATTTGTTTAGGTTTATTGAAATAACAAGACTTCATGAAGTCCCATATTTTGCTCTCTTTGTTTGAGTTCATTCTTAGAATGAAGCTTTATTGTCAAATCTGGTAGGGGAAGAAGCCAAACCAGAATGATGAGGGACATGGTCACATGAATGAGGAATCCTCTCACCTTATCCAACTAAAATCTAAGAGAAACATTTGACCTAGTAACGTATACAATGTTTTAAATAAACTGTGCTTTATATGTAAATCTGATCCAGACCCTTGTTACAGCAACAAACTGCATTTGACTCAACAAAAGATTTTTCTTCTCATATTTTCAAACCACTCTACTTGCAGTAGATCTTGGTATTAGGGGCTGATTTTGGTGCATATGATACAATGTTTTAGTGAGTTTAGATCTATTTCCAAGATGACAACCAGTTCCCACTCTTATTACTTAAGGGATTATCTAGTATAGGCATATCAGGTAAGTGACAACCCATCAACCACTCTTACATGTTAGGCAATAGACAATGTTTCAACTTTAGAATCTTCCAAATTGATCCACCTTGAGGGTTTTTCCTGGAGTCACCCCCAACTGTCTAAATTTTTACAATAGATGTAGGAGTGTAATTTGCTATGCTGCAAAAGGAAGGGGTTCTGTCGTCAATGAACTTTTAGTGAAAAACGGGGATACCATTCATACCCTCCACTAGGCTATGGAGAAAGCAACCTGCTTGATCCAATAAACTATCCTACTAAGACGTTCTTTAACTAGAGTAAAGGGAAAACAGACAGGATTGCTCTGTTTCATACCTTTAGATGCATCCTGGCATCCCTATCACTTCATTTCAATCACGTCCTTTTATCAAGGAACATAGGATTGCTCTCTGTGATTTATTCAAGAAAGCCTTCATCATCTGTATATATACTTCCTTAAACTTCTATAATATGTCAAAGCAGTAGTTGTGAAGGAGAATGCCATAAAAAATCTCTACCATGGGAGATTTTCTTTTTTTTTTGAGTGTCTACACCAAGAACTAGTGGTTTCAAGAACCGTCCTTTGTCTGATAGACAGATCTTTTGGCAATGAACTTATAGTGGCTGCTCATAAAAGTAACAGATACATGGGAAAAAGTGTCCTAACATTGGAATTGAGGACAAGGAGGATGGAGCTAGAATTTTTTATTGTCACTTCTACCCTCAATAATACCTATCATGCCACTTAAAAGAAGCATGCCCTCCATCTTGTACTTAAGTAAGACACTTCATCGTTGCAGTTATATAAATCTTCATTATTCATCAAAATAAGTACTTGGCTTTCCTTTGCTTTTGTGCTGATTGAATTTTGACTTGTGTCTGCCAACCCTGCTGATAACATGATCTCTTGTTATAAAATTTGAAATATATTTTGTACTGTGCTTTGCTCTCACATGTCTTAACATTATTGCATGACTTCTTTTGTTAACACTACTTATCCTTATATATATCTATATATATATATATATCAATGTAGCACGAGCCTTCTTGGAGCAGTGTTCAAGTGGGAACAAAGACGCAACTTCTTCTGTTGCCTCTACTTATGGGAACATTGACACTCCTGATTCAAAGGATCAGCATGTTAATATTTTAGTGACTTCAGGATCATTGATACCCAGCCTTGTCAAATGCTTGCTCTTTCGACTTGACAGTGTAATTACACACGGAAATGGTCATTCTTCTTCCCTTTTAGTTCAATTGAAATATACACTCGGTCATCTTTTGCTTGTTTTCTGTCTCATGGATGTCTGAACTACATTAGCTGTTTCTACTTAATTGGCGTTATCACAGTATTTTGTCTGCCTGTGCAATTCCATGCTCTATTGCCTGTTTACATATATATATTGGTCTTATCACAGTTCTCTCTCGCTCTCTCTCTCTCTCTCTCAGCCAAGAAAAAAAAAATAGAAAACTGGCCTTTCAGTGTGGCAATCTCATCTTATCGTTGTGACCACGTGGTGCTCTGCTCTAGGTTGGGTGGCTTCAAATATGTGTTAAATTAGGGTTAACCAGAATATTTCCACTCAGAGTCTTAAACTCTCTTAAATTAGGGTCAGCTCTCTTTGATGCTGGTCATATTTACATGGATTTGAGCTTGAGCATCTTCAAAAAGATTTGAGAAGAAATTTTTTTTTTTTTTTTGATTTTTTTTTTCTTGGGAGAACAGTTAGAAGGCCAACCTGCTGGTTTCCTGGTTTGCATGTAATAGACTATTTCCTGAAGTGGTTAATAATACCTCGGAATTAACATAAACAACATAAATGCCTCCAATGCAGGAAACCTTTTTTGCTTGTGAGATTTATTGGAAACCTTTAGACACATATAATGCAAGAGATAAATTCATGTTTCCTGCCAATTAAAGAATTTATAGAGTTCTAGTTATTAATCATGGCCCCTAATAATATCCCAATATATGAAACTTGATTATGCATAAATACTTTAGGGCTTGTGTCTGTTATTGGTAATGGATCTCTCACTTTTATATTAGCTTAAATTGTAGTAATAAGTAATGATAGATCTGCCATTTCTCCAGTTTACAGCTCATGGGATGTGGGAAAACTCCAATGTTTTCAATGGATTAAGGAGCGTTTCAGCAGTTCAAATGTTCGTTTTTGTGTAATTGGGGATGGATGGGAAGAATGCGAAGCTGCACAAACCATGACATGGCCATTTGTTAAGATTGATCTGCAACCAGGCAGTTCTCACAGGTTTCCAGGCCTTACATCGAGAACAGTAGGTTGCTATTTTTCTGTTATCTATGGAAGTCCTGATGCTGAAAATGACAAAGATTAAGTCTCATCATGTGCCTCTGTAAGTTGTCCTCCCTGGAATTTCTATCTGTACATAGAAACAAAGCAACATTCATGAAAGTCTTATTTCTTAACTAAATTGTAAGAATCAAGCAAGTTAGATGACCATAACCACTTAACATGCCATATACTAATTGTCATGGAAAAATAAAGGGGTGAAATTGTTTTTTCCCTGAACATGTATATGTGAACCAATGGTTAGAGTCACCTGGCCAGACTCTCTGGTAAGAGCTTTCTTAGAGTCCATTAATTTTTGTATGTACTACATCAAATAGTGATTGTTATATTCCAAATATTTCTTTTATATTAACTTGTAATGAATATTCATAATATCTGTCTCAATTATGTAGAAAATTATGTTTAGTTTATGCAGGAAAATAAAGATCCTCTTCTTCTATGCTTACCATGAGCTTTTCCTTAAAAAGTAGAACACTTTTTTTTTTCGCATGTAACTAATAAACATGCCCCAATTTGAACACCGGAAAAAACTTTTGGATGCCTGACTAACGAGTGTATATGATTTATAGCCACTCTAGGAGCCCCACCGGGTGCGTGTGTAACTTACCAATAAAAAGAAAAGAAAGAAAAGAAAACTCCAACTCTCTCCTTTCTTTGTTGAAATCTTATTAGTCTTCAATAGAATCTCACTCACCGCCCTTTTTGTATTTTTTCTTCCCCCTGTTGATAGGAATAGATTGAGATGTGGCTGAGAATGTATAGCTGAAATATTAGGGTGGCAGTATATCTAGAGATGTCAGCATCGGATATGATAGTGCTGCAAGTTCGGACAAGAGGATGAGGATTCTGTCATGATTTCTAATTTGTAGTCGATTTAGAGATCATTTTCTACCCAATTAAGAACTTTGAATTTTTGAAAATGGGTGGATAAAAATGGCCATAATTAAGAAAGTTCATTTAATAAATTGAAAAGCTTAATAGGGTTCAAGTCCAACTTTTCGGCAGCTAAACTGCACACCTTATCTCTTTATCTCATCAATTAGGAGGGGATTTAGCGTGCTGGCAAATCGAGTGGATTGCTCTAGATAAGTCAGCATGAAGTGCATGATGTGGAGCAGTTGAGGGCACATCTTGTAATAATTTAGCTTTCACTACTTCTAATTTGTGAATTGTGTAAACCAAACAATTGACTTCTACTCAAAATACAGCTATTAATTTTGCCTCTACTAGTACTATATTGTGGGAAAAAAAAGAAGGTAAAAAACCAGTTACTCTTTCCCTAGAGTAATGATATAAGGAGGACCAGAGTTCTCCCAAATGTGACGTGGCATTTAAAATCACCAATAGATTAAAATTCAATAATGATTATTTTGAATTTAATGGTGATTTTAAAAGCCACGTCACATTCGGGAGGACTCTAGTTTTAATCATATCATTACTCATTCCCGTGTCTTTCTTTTGAGAGACCTCTTTGTCTCACAGCTCTCTCCCACAAGAGTCTTGTGTTGTGGACATGATCCTCCTCTCTCTCTCTCTCTCTCTCTCCACTGCCCCACTAGCAGCTCTACTCCCATCTCACATATGCCTTACCCCTGGCCTAACCTACATATGCCTTACTCCCCGGCCTCACCTACCTAATTACCTAATTACTTTTCATGTGTGCAATATATCCCCCAAGACCTTATAGCCCGCCGCCCCCCCTCCCCCACACACATAATGCCCTTATTTTTATTTTTTTATTTATTCCCTCTCTGTCCTTGTAATACCCTCGTCATTCTCCATCTTGACCCTCCCTCCATGTGTCTACTCTTTTTGCCTTGTCCTTTCCTCCACCACCCCTTCCACCGTCGGGTGAGTAATAAATGTACTTTTTCCCATATTTTTTTCTTCTTCTTCTTCTTTTTTTTTTTTTTTTTTTTTTTTTAAAAAAAAAAAAAAAACTAGTGAATTATGCTGCTACAAAATGATTTGATGGCCAGCAATTGCAAAACTATCAACATGGTCCTTATCCTATTGGTTCCTCCTAAATGCTAGCCAACGGCATAAGCAAATATTTTCTTCGATCCACACTGAAAGATTGCAGTTGGTGGTTACTCTCAAAGTTCATCTAAAGTTGTAAACATGTCAAAGTTGTGTAGGCTCTGTGTTTTTAGCAAGAGAACAAATTGGATCAACCCCAACTGCCCATGCTACACTTTGGCGTTGGAAAAGTGAATGACACGGTTTTCCATCCAAAAACAGAATTACTGATATGTTTAAGTAAAAGATCTCTTGGGACAAAAAGGATTAGCAAAAGCTTCCAAACCGAAAATTGTAGTCTTTTTTCTGATTTTTTCAATAAACGTTTTATATGGCACAGGACATAAAACTAAGGGCTGCAATTTATGGTCGCGTGTCGGGATTATATAGGTTAACAGTAACTCGATCTATTTAATTAAAAGGGTTAAGCTCTTAAACCATAAATTCTAACCCGCTAATTTTATATTTGGTTCGTGTTGCGTTTGGGTAATGTTGAATCATTGATATAAGATTATATAAGTCGACCCATTTTTGGATAAAAGGGTATGACTAAATAATTGATGGAGATTTTGAGAAAAATAATGGGGGAATATCCAGTTGGGATCAAAGTTAGAAATGCGGAGAAAGAAAAGCGAAGAAAAGTACAATATGTATGGTGGTCCACTCAGCTCTGTGGATGCTTTATCTATGAATCCTTTTGTAATCTTCTCAAACTTGAGAGGATTGAAGGTAAACACTAAACACTAAACAAGAAGCTATAAAAAGTTATTGCCCACGTTCCGTAGACTGAATGCTGGGTCCTTGCCTCTCTCACTTGGCCTTTTCCTTTAATATGTCCTGTCCCTTTAGCTTCATAAATTCTTTTTCGTTTTTGTTTTGTTTTGTTTTTTTTTTTTTTCAAGTTCAAAAGCTTTCCATAGAAAAGAATATGACAATTTACGCATGGGATCGACTGCAAATATAATTGCTTATATATTGAGCTCCTCGCAAGATCAAAGAAATGAGCATTTAGGTGTAGGGGTGTGCTTATATACATCATAATGACGCAGTTGATCGTACGCTTGAGTTCAGACCATGGATACCAGCAAAAGAGGCGAAGAGTAAAGTAAGAGACTTGTCGGGGGTGTCAGCGGAGGCTATCACGGGTGTTCTTCAACTCGGACTAAACCATGCATATTTCAGCACCATCAGATTCCTTTCACGCACTAGAGCATATACATATTATTATGAATCATGCTCAAAAGCAAGCCAAATTGATGCCAAAAAAAAAAAAAAAAACTCTTATGACACACCTCTGCAAAATGTGTGACTTTTATCTGAAATTATCATAGCTTGCCGTACTGCACAATCCCAAAATTTCTGATCGTATACCTGACTACAAAATCCAAATAGATTTCATTTACAGTAGATTGTGAAAATACTTTCTGAGCAGTCATGAAAGCAACTTGAAAATCCATATCAATTACATAACCTTAGCCTTATCTTGAACAAGCAGTCACTATTTTAGCTCATGTTTGTAATGTGGTTAATCTGAGCAAGAACATGAGCCTGAAATTGAATCCCTGGCTGTTGTATTCTCAGGGAGTGGAACTGCTCAGAGAAATAATTGAACCATTGAGCCATTGAGCCCTGCCCATTGGCCCAATACTAGAACCAAAGTGTCTGAGAGGCCATTATTGCTGTACTATTTTACATGCATGCATATATTTTTTCCAGGGTGGGAATTGATTGCGAATAACTCAATCCAAATCTCTCTCAAAAACAAAAACAAAAACAAAAATTCAATCCAAATCATAGTTTGGTCATCAAACTGTGTCAGGGTTGGCTCAAAAATAATGCAGAGGGCACAGGACCACCACCAGCTACAGAGTCACTGGCCTCACAATCCATGTTTCTGTCAAAAAGTTTTCAAAACTAATATAATTATGCACGTCTCTTTTACAATGGAAGGTCTTTAAAGAGTTGGAAAAGAAAGAAAAAATAATAGAGCCATCTATAATGCTAACTCACAGCAACCTATTGCTTTTAAGCAATACTTGAGTCGATGTTCTTCTAGTATAGTGCTTTTGTAGCACCTTGATGGCACAATTGGACCAAAGCATCACAGCAATCAGATCATCATGACCGTTTACTAGTTACAGTTAAATAATGTTAATTATAAATTTAATCTAATGGTCAAGATTAAGTGTCTTTCATGAGTGTTGGATTTGTATATACAAATGAACCGACATTAAAATTGCTAAATTGACACTATATATAGCCCACTTCAATTTTTTTTTTTTTTAATTTAATTTAATTTAATTTTTTTTTATTCTCTCAAAATTCTTTTCCAATTTTAAAATTAGTATTTCTGTCTTTGGCAAATTTATGCAAAACGCAACCAAATTTCAAAGGTTTTTTTGGTTTCATATTATTTTGAAAAAGTGTTTGCTATAATCCAGTATACACCAATTAATCAGAATTGATTAAGACAAATAACTACTTAAAAGAAAGTGACTTTTTTCTGGACTTTTTTTAAAAATAAAAATAAAAATAAAAAAATTGTCCAAACATTTTCGGAGCAAGTATAGTGAGAGTTGTTAAATTAATGATTAAGTAATTAAATTTATCTCTTTCTATCAGCTTAAGCTTTTAAGATAACCGGTGATTTAATATGGTATCAGAGCCAAAAGTCTTAGGATTGAACCTTGACTCCGTCAATTCACCTCCTATTTAAATTAAATATTTCACGTGTTGGGTATCACCTATTAAAAGAGAATTTGAGCCCATACGTGAAGGAGAGTGTTAAATTGATGATTAAGTAATTAAATTTACCAGACGGCCCTAATTGCTGTCTGCTGTGTAACGTGGCTTACTGTGAGCCGTCCAGTTCCCGTGAGAAAGAAGCGTGTGGCTGGTTGCGTCACTCACGTGCAACCATTGTATTACCACCAATGGCGAAGCACGAGGGAGAAAGAGAGAGAGAGAGAGAGGCGGGCCCCCAGAGTTTCAGACAAAGTTGATCTTGATATGCCACCAACAGAAATGGAAGTTAATCATCCATATCTATCTGTAGGGGGAAAAAAAGGAGACAATGAAAGTTTCATTGCACCTCTGGAATGAGGTAAGAGAAGGAAAAAATATGGTAAAAAATATCTTTTTAACACCCACCTTCTGCTCACTGAAGTCCTATGCCCACTTATATCCTCCGTTTCTCTCTCTCTGTCTCTCTGTCTCTGTCTCTCTGTCTCTCTCTCCACTTCATCTGCTACAACTTGCAGAGGTATGTGTCTTCCCCACTTCCACAATGTTAAACTTAGTGAAGTGTCTTTCTTCCTTTCTGGCATTTTCAATGATAGCTTCATGGATTGCTTTTACTGGAAAAATACTCAATTGGGTTTGGTCATTCTGTTAGTTATATAATCATCTAACACCATCTTTTTCATTGTCTTTAACTCTGTTTCTTATTTTTCTCTTGACAATCTAAGCTGTTTTGGGCAGGCCCTTTGTAGTTTCAACATTTGTGGTACTCTTTCATATGTGTGTGTGTGTTCTTTCTCTGTATCCAGGAATGGTAAGATAGGAGGATGAGAATGTTCTGCGTGTCTGAGGCAGAAAACTAGAGCTTGGAAGAGAAAGAGTAACTCTGAATTTATAATGCCAGTTCCACTTGCCCCATATCCGACACCTCCAGCACCATATACACCACCTGCTGTAAATGGTATCTCACTCCGTTCTGTACTAGATTGAGCTTTTAAGATGTCAATCTCTGTCTTTTTGTTTGCTGAGAAATAATTGGATTTGTTAACAAAAATCTACGCATCTTGCAACCACCTAGTGATGAATTAGTTGTGGTCATACTGTATTTTTCCTTCTCTTTTTGCTTGCTTGTTGGTCCCCTTCTCTGTTTTCTCAACATATTGATAAGAGTCTAAATATACACTTAGTTTTGAACATAGGTTTTAAGGAGAAAAAACCCAATGAGGTCATTGAGAAGAATGCATACTTTGATGGGTCAGTTAAATAAAAAAGCTAGAACATTTAGAACTGAAAACATTGGATGGGGAGTTCTTCATTTAACAATAGTTGCTACGTTTATTCTTTAAGTCTCTTTAGGGAATACAGGAATAACTAGCAAAAAAGAGTTCCAAGTCAGTTTCCTAATCTTAGTCCAGTTTCTTTCCCGGCTTGGCTCATCATCCGAGCAATATGGTTGAACGCAAATATGGTTAGCACTTTTTCTAGATCGGTACAGCGTCAATGCTGAAATTTTATGGCTTTGCATTAGTACAAAGTTGTGCTTCTATGCTTCTATTAGTTATAGCTGCTGAAATAGTTTATATCTGTGTTGGTCATCAGGTGCACAGAGCCAGCTTGTGTGCTCTGGATGTCGAAACCTTTTAATGTATCCAGTTGGGGCAACTTCTGTATGCTGTGCTGTTTGTAATGCAGTCACAGCTGTGCCACCTCCTGGTATGTTTCTCTCTATTTATCCTTAATTTATATAACCCTGTTATATATGTGTGTATATCTATATCTATTGAAAGTTCAATTTAGTTTTGAGACTCTTCATTCTCTTTTTGGACTAAGCAAGCAGACAAGGCTAAAGAACACCATGTTAAATCACCACTTCAATCATTTAATCAATATTCTAACACGCTAACTTTCTGTTTGTATTAACTCTTTGACAGGCACGGAAATGGCCCAGTTGGTTTGTGGTGGCTGCCACACTTTACTTATGTACATCCGTGGAGCAACAAGTGTACAATGTTCTTGTTGTCACACTGTCAATCTAGCCCTGGAAGGTATATATACAACTATTGACTTCACAAACAGTTTTACAAGATTCAATCTTCCTTCATCCTCACCATATAATCTCTTAAAACCTCAAAATATGTTCATATAATCTCTTAAAATTGAGTAACTACTGATGGGAGGAAACATCAAATGCACATTGTTTGTGACAGCAAACCAGGTGGCACACGTCAGTTGTGGCAATTGCAGGATGCTATTGATGTACCAATATGGAGCACGATCCGTGAAATGTGCAGTCTGTAATTTTGTGACATCAGTTGGGGTCAGTATATATATCTTTTCCACTCACTTGAAGCAGCTTAGTGGCCTGCAGGGACGGACAAGAGGGGCTGGGAGGGCCATGGCCCCTTCCAACCACCGCCTCCCACAGAATTTTTTTTTTTTTTTGAAAAGAAAAAAAAAAAAAAAAACTTTTAGTGTATTTAGGGTCTTTTTGATGGATCCCTTAAAAAAAATTCAATGCAGTCCAACCCTCTGGAGTTAAATTCCTAGTTTCATCCCTGTTAGTAGCACTAATGATCTGACTCTGAACATGTAAATTGAAGAAAAGAAAATGACTTCTAATAAGGAAATTGGAATTTAACTGCATTTTAAGGTGGATATAACTTCCATAGGATTCATGGATAAATAGAGCTTCAAGGCATGCTGACCATAACTTTTCATGCTCTGGGATATGAAGACACAATCATATGCATGACCAATGGCACCCCACCTGTTTCTAGTGATTCATTCTTCAAAGAAAAGTAGTAAAAACACTGGCTCTTTCTGTGCATTCTTGTTGTGATGATTTTGAATGTAGTGTCATTGGATGATGCAGGCCTTGGCAAGCACTACTGAACAGAAGTTCAACAGTTAAAAACTTTGATACAACAAAGTGGTTTTGGATATATTGTTATATATATTCCCCATCATCATCAGTGCATCTTTCAGCAAGCAGAGCAGAGGATATTTTTTATTCCGATCCTTTTGTATAGAGTTATTTTTCCCTTGCGTGACGTCTTTCATGAATAAGTATTTGGCAGGCTGTAATATGTATGAAAACCATTCTATGAGAAGACTTTTGGAGTGCTTTTGGAAATTTCATGTTTAGATAAGATGAACTTCGTTTTCTTTCACTTTGACATGTGTGTATTTTATGTGTGGCATCAAGTACACAGAAAATTTTACATCAGATACTTTTTATGCTTTTTGGTTTGTCACCTGTCCACGTACAGACAATTGAGACACCCAATATTATAAACTGTGTTGGAAGCCAAAGAGATATTTCAGATAAAGTGTTGAGATCAGCAAATGGGTGGTGATTGATGGCCATGACTTTGATCAGTAACCTCCCAAGGATTCTAGATTGGAGAACCCAGAAAAAGAATCTTCAAATAAAGACAGCATAGCCGTTTAATTCAGGATTGGATTAACTTTTCCTGTGGAGGATTTTCAAAACTAGATTTGCTAGAAATCATTTGATAGCGTAGCTTTTTACCAAGACATGATGTTTAAATATCTAACGTCAGAATCACGTCATACATATGTAACAAGGAAATCAAAGGGGAAAAAAAAATATCAAACATAGTGCATTCAAAACAGCTGCAAAGGGCCATCTCTCTCCTGTTATTCACATGCCAGAAAAAAGTTTCCCATTCTTTGTAGCGCATGATGAGAACATCTTAACTGATTTCCTCCCATCTTGTCGATAAATATGCAATTTCCAATGTCTCTCAAAGGTTTTCGATTGATAGTTTGATCGTAGCTCATTCAACTAAAATGATGAGATCTACTAGTACGAATTTCCGAGAGCTTTAGTCGATATTCCGATCGAGTTTCGTTCAATCGAGAATGTGATGTTTTTGCAGCAGGATAGTTTAATAATTCTTCAGTTAATTTCCTGCAGTTTTCTTGAATTTGTGAAAGAGTTACAAGTTATAGTCCTTGTAGATTCAGCCACACTGCATCAAAAACCTACTCTAGAGTTATGGCATATCTGATTTCAGCCATTGATTCTATATCCATATCCATATAGGTTCAGATTTCTCCATATTCTAATGTAAAAGTAGAAACAATTAATTAAGTTTGATTTCCATTATCTCACGTCATTTTCTGAGCCCGAGGTCTTCAATTGCAACATAATATCAAGGAGGTATATTCTCCTATGCCTATAGTCCTATCATCAATGTCATACAGTCAACAATCTATTTAATCTGCTGGTCCAGGGGCACATGAATTCCTGTAATGGACCCCAATTCTGTCCTAGGAACATCATGCAATATTCAGACACAGTTTCATCTAGTCAGTGCCAGTTAAGCCTACTTAGGCCTATCTTCATTAATCTTCCACTATGTTGCTATGTTTGTTTCGGCGTAAAATAATTTTTGACGGAAAACGTTTTACGTCGAAACGGAGCTTAAATATCATCCATGCAACTAAGCTTTAGGCTAGAAAGATATAACAGCAAACGGGAAACTGAGCTAAATTTGTGTGGCCTATCAAGTGTGGTGTTGACAGTTGGATTATTATATATTGTTTTGGGCCGAGCAGTCAATTCATATTTCACGTTTTGTTTGCATTTTATTGCCCCACAAGGTTGAGATGAAGATAACTTCAATTGCGCAGAAATAATCTGTACATGACAAATATACATCATTCTGAAGTTGACAATAACCAATTAGCATATAGATTTAACAAACTGTCAACTTAACACGGTACCCTCTCATATGGCAGCTAAATGGGCTACTTCCCACAACTATTTTGATTATGTTCCGGGCTCTTCTATTTTCTTTTTATTCTCTTTTAAACCCTAGTTTGTAATCCTTTTGCCTTTTCCCTGTATTGCTTAGAGAGAGGAAAAAACAAAAGAAAAAAAGAAAAAGAAAAAGAAAAAAATGGCTACCCCCTTGGGAAAAAGCAGGGCCTTGTTTTACACAACTTCACCATCCAATAACAGTAGCACACTAAAGTTCATTTGGCCCTGCAAATTTGTATGCCAAAAATACGTCTTCTTTAAAAAAAAAAAAAAAAAAATGTTTCAAATTGCAGATAAGGGAATGCACTTTAAAAAATACTGATTTTAGAGGTTAAACTGTGATTATTAAGGTTGAATCGCAATTATCAAATGCTTAACTGTATTTTTAAAAATTATAGTTTTGTTGACTACGATTTAAAATTACTAAACCAAATGAAACTACTAAATGGACCCTCCATCCGAGATAACCACTCAATAAAATACTATCTAAAGAGCCTCTTTGAATCACAACTTATACAATGAACTTTAAATTAACTGTTGGAGTTATCCCACATCAGTTATAAAATGAGCTAGGCTTTCAACTCTTGATATTTTTAAATATGTAGAGGCCATTGGCTATAACAATGTCCAATCTTGGGGCCGACGACAATGGGACAAGCTTTTGAGGTCAACAGTGAAAGTTCAGCCTTGAACCTTGTTGTTTTTCTAGTGACATTACCCCATCTTTGGAAAGCAGTGTGCAGCAGTAATGGACAAGTTATCCAAAATAGACCTGAAAGTGAAAAGCAATAATTGTAATATGATGCAAAAAAGGGGAAGTTTCGCTTACACCTTGAATTGACGCGCTTTTTCTAATGTTAGCTCAAAACTCTCAAAATTTGCAATATAGGTGTCTGATGTATCAACCCCTTTCCATCAGGCCCTTCATTAAGATTTATCATTAACTCGTAAGGGAATGAACAAAAATGACCAAAATACTCCTGTTTAGATTCCAATCATATATATATATATATATAAAAGTCGAATCACTCTTAAAAGTGCCTTAATATTGCGACATGTAGTGTGAACCGATTTTTTAATGCATAATTTTTTAACCGATTTTTTAAGAGTAAATCAATTTTTCAATAGTAAACTGGTCATTAAATTAGCTTAATTAAAGACATTTAATTATATTTCAATAATTTTCCTTATATGTAATTTCATTAAATTCAAACATTTAATGCACAATATTAAGTATTATTAATGTCCAAATCAAATAAGGAAACAAATAATACAAATCAAATTATTATGTATCAATACTTTTAGTCACTTTAATATTTTTAATTCAAATTTAGAAAAGGTTCTAGAAGACGATTTTTTTTACATATACTTTGTGCATGTAATAATAGATAATTTATAAAATAAGAATTGTTTGTTTCTAAATAATAAGCCATTGAAAAACAATTTGATTAATAATGGATTGCCTACAAAATAAAGATCTTCCAATTATTTCGGATTTTTTTTTCTCTCTCTCTCACCGATTTAACTTCTTCTTCTTCTTCATCATCTTCTCTCTCTCTCTCTCTCTCTTCCCACCTCTCCCTCTCAACTCTTCAAATATAACAACCTAAAAAATCAACCTGAAGTAATTCTTCTTTTCAATCTTCTATGTGTATATTTTTTATTTGAGAAAAACTAAAACTTCAAGAATTAACTTTGTTTTTTTTTTCCCTCTCTCCACTCTTCAACAATAATAACCTAAAAATTCAATCCCGAAGTAATTCTTATTCTTAACCTTTCAAAAATGCAATTTTAAAAAAAATCAATTTTTAAAATCGTACTTATTAAAACTGCAATCTCAAACGAACCCTTTATAAAAATAACACAATCCTCTCCAAACAATTGTAATTGAGTATTAACTGTATTTGTAAGTTGTTTATTTTTTTTAGTTTGTTCTTTAATGAAAATTGCAACTTCTTAATTAAGATAATAAATTGTTTGGATTTTTAGTGGGCTAATGGAAGATTATAGTGTGTTTATTTGATTTTTGTGCACAAAAAAAAAACAACAAAAAGAATAGATAATTAAACATTGAACCTAAGAGGATTTATTGCGTTAAATGCTGAGTGCAATATTTTGTTTTATTAGATACTTATAAAATAAAAAGATTTTGCGTATTTTTGCATTGTATTTGATTCCGTCTTGGGTTTCTATTTAATTGAAAATTTTGTTGCTTGAATTTATCTTTGTGTATCTATGTATAAATTTTTCACAATAGTAAATTGATTATTTTTATGTTTGTTTCTCTAGAAAGTTTCTTTGTATTGAAATATAATAGGTATCACAACAATTAGATTTTATGTTTTAATTCATTTGAATATTTTATTGATTTTTTTTTTTCATTTTTGTGATTTACTCGGATTTCTAGTATTTTTTTGAAACTATTGAAGAGATTTATTTGATTGCATTAAATATTGAGTGAAATATGTGTTTTATTTTGTATTCAAAAGAAGAGAGAAAAATTTGTTTATTTTACTTTATATTTTTCTGAAATGATTAGAACTTTATGGGTTTTATTTGTATTGAAATATAATAAGTATTACATCAACAATATCAGAGTTTCCTACTAATTTTCTATTAATATTTTGATAATCAAAATTCAAGTTTTCTTCTTGCTATTTTTTTTTTCTTTTATACTTTTCATTAAGTACATGTTTGGTACACTTTAAAAAAGAAAAAGTACATGTTTAGCAATGTACTAGTATATAATATTTAGTATGTATTTTGATTAAAGGAGGCGTGATAGATTTTTGCACACACCTATTTTAACTTATAATGAAAACTAAGATAAGATGCGTTTAAGTTTTTTAAATTAAATTATAATGAAAAATCTCGCGCATAGCGCGGGTTATGTGTTATATATATATATATATATAAGAGCCGAGTTTTGATGTAGAGAGTGCTTAGAATTACAACACGTGTCTATATTTTTTAATATTTGAGAGTGCTAAGAATTGCAACACTTGTCCATGTTTTTAATATCTCATCCGTTTTTTTATTTTTATCTCTGGTCATTAATTAGCGTAATTAATTGTCTTGATTATATTTCAAGAGTTTTTCATATATAAATTATTCAATAAATTAAGTATTATTAATGTCCGAATCAAATAAGGAAACAAATAATATAAAGGGAAAATTACAGTTTACCCTCCTAAAGTTGACAGTGTTTTTCAATTCGAACACTAAAGTTTCAATTTTTGCAATCCACCACCATAAAGTTTCAATTTTTTTCAATTCGACCAATATTATCCCAAAATTCCCATATTGCCCCTAATTTTAATATTTTTATTTTTATTTTTATGAAGAAGAAAAAAAACAAATTTGGGGGTACAAAAATCCGAATTTTTTTAAAATTTTTTTATAAAAATAAAAAAAATAAAAATTAGGGGCAATATGGGAAGCTTTGGATATAATTGGTCAAATTGCAAAAATTTGAAACTTTAAGGGGTTGGATTGCAAAAATTGAAACTTTAGTGTTTGAATTGAAAAACGGTGTCAACTTTAGGAGAGTAAAGTGTAATTTTTCCTAATATAAATGAAATTATATTATGAATGTATCTTTGTGCTTTTATGAATAAATTTTTAGCAATTGTGAATTTATTATCTTTATTTTGTTTCTTTAGAATTTTTTTTGTACCAAACACCGTTTTAAATTAGAGATTAGGTAGAAATTGTATCTCTCCCTTTATTAAAACACAATTTTTCCTTAATGAATTTATTTTGACCTTTCGTTTTATTAACACACATTTATCTCTCTTACCTTAAATCACGTCAATCTCTCTCACTCTAAACTCATGTCTCTCCTTATATGGCAACAACGTTTCAAAACTCTTTCCTATAGAAGTTGACGGTTGCACAAAGTTTATTTGATCAGTTTCATAGAAATATATGTGACTTCGAACTATGATTTAAGGTATGAGATATTCGAGATCAATGTATCTTTATGCTTTTATGTATAAATTTTTAGAAATTATGAATTGATGATCTTTAGTTTGTTTCTTGATAATTTTTTTTGTACCAAATACCGTTTTAAATTAGAGATTAGGTAGAAATGAATATGTTTCCATTTTGTTTTGTGAAATTTTTTGTTCAACTTTTTTTTTTTTTTTTTGTGGATATTCAACTATTCTTCATTTGAATGTTTTCTAGTTTTTTTTTTTTTTTTTTTTTTTTTTTTTTTTTTTTCATTTGCTTTTTTGAATGTTCAGAATTATGAGTTTTATTTGTATTAAAATATAATAGGTATTACACAAAAAATATTAAAATTTTATGCTAATTTTATATTAATACTTTGATAATCAAAATTCATGTTTTTTTTATTTCTTTTTTCTTTTCTAATTTTCTATTAGTTTTTTTATTTTATTTTTTTTGTTTTTTTTTTTTTCTTTATGCTTTTCATTTTAAACTACACATATGGGGACGAATTTAGGTTGTTTTAATTTATTTTTTAGATTAAGGGAAGATTGAAATGATTTTATTTGATTGCATTAAATATTGAGTGAAAGATTTTGCTATTTTTGTATCCATAAAAAAAAAAAAAAAAAAAGATTTGTTATTTTTCTTTGTATTATTTTTTAAATGTTCAGAATTTTATGAGTTTTATTTGTATTGAAATAAAATAGGTATTACACAAAAACCTATTGGGCTTAGGGTTACTCTCAATTTTGCTATCATTCTCAATATATTGTTATAGGGTTTAGAGTTACTCTTTCCTTATTTTCTGTTCTAAGTTATATATTATTTTTCATTCAAATTTCTTATTGTTCTTTTGTAAATTAAATTCACTTTGTTGTTCATTATTTTTTTTGTGTTCAAATATTCCTTCTATGATTTTTTATCTCTTTCTTTGATGAAAGAAATAAAACTACTTCTATGAGAATAAATATTTTAATATGTTTTATGGGTCTTATAATTTAAGGGTCTTATGTTTTAAGTCATTTCAACTGGTTTTAAATTACACATATGGGAATTTTTTAATATATTTTAATTTATATGAATTAAAACTAAAATTATATATGGTTCTTATGATAGTATATTTTTATGTGATTTATATATTCATGCAAACTTATGTGTAATTGTGTCACTATGTTCAACAATATACTGTTGAATAACCTTTTGTATTTTTTTTTATTTTTTTATTTTATTGAAATAGGCATGATAGATTTTTTTACACAATTTTTTTGACCTATAATAAAAAATACAATGGAAATGATGTGTTTTAAATTTTAAAATCAAATTATAATGAATAATCTCAAGCATAGTGCGGGTTCTAAGTTAGTATATATATAAAAGCCGAATCACTCTCAAAAGTGCCTTAATATTGTAACATGTGGCGTGAACCCTTTTTATTTTATTGCTAAACCGATTTTTTGAGGCATAATTTGTGAACCAGTCTTTTAAGAGTAAACCGGTTTTTGCTTTAAAACCAATTCATTAAATTAGTGTAATTAATGATGTTTAATTATATTTAAAGAGTTTTCCATATATAAATTATCCAATAAATTAAATATTATTAATGTCAAAATCAAATAAGGAAACAAATAATACAAATCAAATTATGTATTATTATGTTTAATCACTTTAATATGTATATAACATAATATTATAAGGCGTCTGGGTTTTGAACAACGGTGGGTTAATCTCATTATGATGTGTGTAACATCGGTTCAATACGCTGTTGTCGTTAATGGGAAGCCATGTGGAAATATCAAGCCGCAAAGGGGGTTGAGGCAAGGGGACCCTATTTCCCCATATCTATTTCTTTTATGTGCGGAGGCTTTGGGAGCATTGTTGACAAAAGCAAATGAGGATGGGGCTTTGACGGGAGTGCCTACTTCAAAAAGGGGCCCTCGTATAAGCCATCTATTCTTTGCGGACGATAGCCTTCTCTTTTGTAGGGCTAATCGTGCCCAATGGGAGAGTCTTACGGAGGTACTACGGACTTACGAAAGTGTGTCGGGCCAGCGCCTAAACGCAAACAAGACTTCTATCTTCTTTAGTAATAATACTTCTATGGAGGATAAAGGTGAAGTTTTAGAGGTTTCGGGCATCCCTTCGACCCATCGATATGACACCTATTTGGGGCTTCCAGCACTTGTTGGAAAATCCCGAACGGCAGCTTTCAAAGGAATCATTGACAGAGTATGGAAGAGACTCCAAGACTGAAAGTTGAAATTCCTATCCCAGGCAGGCAAGGAAATACTCCTCAAGGCTGTAATTCAGGCGATACCTACATACTGCATGAGTGTTTTTCTTCTCCCACGTGCTCTCTGTGTGGAGATAAATGCACAAATGCGCAAGTTTTGGTGGGGTCAACCTGGAAAAACATCTCAGGTGAATTGGATGAGTTGGGAGCGTATGGGGCTATCCAAAGAGTCCGGAGGAATGGGTTTTCGTGACTTCACGTGCTTCAATAAGGCTCTCTTGGCAAAACAAAGCTGGAGGCTTTGGCAACAACCGGATAGCCTAATTGCTCAAATTATGAAGGCCAAGTACTATCCCGATTGCTCTATTTTGGAGGCAAGTGTGGGTAGGCGGCCCTCTTTTGCATGGCGAAGTATTCATACTTCATGTGATCTTCTTCGAGAAGGATTGATATGGAGGGTGGGGAATGGTTGCAAAATTCGGATTTGGAAAGATAGATGGTTCCCAAACCCGTCCACTTTCCAAATTATTTCACCACCAACTCATCTCGATTCAGAGGCAACTGTAAATTCTCTTGTTGATATGGACTCGAAGTGGTGGAATATCCCTCTTTTAGACTCTTTATTCACAAAGGAGGAGGTTAAAAAAATCAAGGAGATTCCTTTGAGTTGCACAAATCAAGAAGACTCTCTCATTTGGCGGGGAACAAAGAATGGAATTTTTTCGGTGAAAAGTGCATACCACATGCAAAAGGACTTAGAAAGTCGGAAGAAGGCCACTAGTTCTTCTGCCATGGGGAGCAGCACCTTCTGGAAAAAATTATGGGCTCTACAGGTGCCTAATGTGGAGAAAAATTTTTTATGGAGGGCATGCAACAATATTCTTCCGACCCGGGTAAATTTACATAAACGTAAAATAACTCCAGATTGTCTTTGCCCGGTCTGTGGATTGGAGGAGGAGACGGAATTACATATTTTGTGGCAATGCCCATCTGCCATGGATGTATGGTCTATGGGTAATGCAAGTTTTCAAAAGTGTTGCTTCTCTGGCAGCACCTTTTTGCAATTGTTGGAGTTTATGTTTGGCAGGTGTGACTTGGAAGACTTGCGGCAATTCTCAGGAATGTCCCGGAGAATTTGGTTGAGAAGAAACGATATGCTGCATGGTGGGACCTTTGCTCATCCAAAGATAATTTTAGCACAAACAACCCAGGCCATTGTGGATCACGATCTGGCCCATCAGCGTGAAACAGCAGTGCCATTCTCTCGGGAAGCACAAGCCACGCCCAGTACTCGCATTTGCTGGCAAGTTCCGGTGAGGGAGTGGGTCAAGGCGAACTGTGATGCGGCTACTGCAAGGCAAAAGGAGTGTATGGGGCTCGGAGTGGTTGTAAGGGATTCCTGGGGGAACATGCTGGTAGCAAAATGCGTGAACCAAGCTGGATGTTTGGCACCGATTGCAGCGGAGTCGATGGCGCTTCTCTTGGCTATACGCCTGTGCAAGGAATTATGTCTCCCTCAAGTGCATTTTGAAGGGGACGCAAAGGCCATGATCGATGCTGTCAACTCGAAGGAGAAGGATAGTAGCTGGTTGGGGCATATTATAGAGGACATAAAACTAGAACTCCAGGGATTCCAAAGGTGGCAACTCACTTTTATTGGGAGGGAAGGTAATCATGTGGCTCATTTACTAGCAAAACATGCTATAGAACATCCCCGTGAAGGTTGTTGGAAAGATGTACCCCCTGATTGTATACGTGAGGCTGTGCTATCAGAGCAAGTTGCTCTAGATGCTTGATTTTTAATGAGAAGTCTGCAGTTTATCAAAAAAAAAAAAAAAAAAAAAAACATAATATTATATGTTATAGTTGAATTAGATGAACTAAATGATTGGATGTAGAAACAAAAGAGAAAAAAATTTCATTGCATTATTTTTATTTTTAAAAAAATATATAATTGTATATTAATTATTAATTGTATAGATTGCCGGAATTTTGCTCAAAATAATGATTAGGTATTTATTTTTTATTTCATTAACAAAAATAATCTTTATTAATAATATATATATACACACACACACATACATATGATTAGAATTTTACAAGCAAGTATATATTTGATGTCCAAACCAAAGTGTGAATTTACAACGGTCATCTTAGGGCTTATTTTTGCTTAGTATCCATTAGTTTATAAAATCGTTCATTATTCGATATAACATGCTTCTTATTTGATATTTTCCCGATGCCTTTTTGCCTATGAGATATTTTGTTTATTTGTATAATTTACCCGGATTTTCAGATATTTTTTTTAAGTGCATTTTATGCTTTTTTTTTTAAAAAAAAAAAATTTAATGCTTTTGAAAGCAAAAAAAAAGGCAAAAATTTATTTGATTATAATACAAAAAAGGAACTTTGAAACTCCTAAGAGTTAATTAAGATTGAATATAATGTGGGATGATTATTTGATTGCATTGTTGATTGAAATATTTTTTATTATTTTGCCGTGTACTTTTTTTAAGGCTCATAATTATATGGGTTTTATAATTTGTATGAAATATAATAAGTATAACATTAATAATATTAATGATTGTTACTAACTTTCTATTAATGCTTTGATAATCACAATCCAAGTTTTCTTTTCGCTATTTTTTTTCTTTATATTTTTCATTTAAAACTATACATATGGGAACAAAGATTTTAACACGTTTTAATTTATGTGGATTAAAGTTAAATGTCATATGATATATAGTAAAATTTTATGCAACTTATACATTTATACAATGTTCTGTGTATGCATGTGTGTCATTATGTTGAGTAATATATTGGTATATAACCTTTAGTATGTCTTTTTATTTAAAAGGGAGTGAAAGTGTTTTTTTTTTTTTTTTTGGCAACCTGTAATGAAAAGTTCGATAGAAATGTATTTAAATTTTGAAATTAAACTATAACAAAGAATCTCACGCATATTTTTTTCTACAACCAAAGTACTTTTTTGAATGTTCATAATTGAGTTTTATTTGTGTTGAAAGCTAATAAGTATTACACCAACAATATGTCAATATTATAGACTATTTCTAATTTTATATTAATGTTTTGATTAAGCAAAATTTAGGCCTTCCTCTTGCAATTATGAAAAAGTAAATTTCATAATACTTATGAAAAGTACGATTATAATATTTTTAAATTTTATAATTAAATTGAAATAAATAATCTCCCACATTGCGCGGGTTGTAAGCTAGTTTCATGTAATAGGACAACCTATATGAAAGCCTGCTCGGGCCCCATCCACTAGGGCTACTCATGTACCTACCCGAGTTAGTAAGACCAACAAACTATAACATGAGGCTACCCTATTGCAGAAGATCCCCATCCTCAGTTTTGACTCTCAAAGAGTTTTTCTTAGAAAGCTGAGGAGATCATTGCCTGAGATGCTTTAGTGCTTTGGTAGTGCATTCTTTCATATTCAATAAAAGCTTCCCTCAAATCTTACAGCCAAAAGTGATAAGAGTCCCTTGCATTTTACCATTAAACGTCAGAAAAGTGCTTGCAAGTCTGTAATGAGTAAATCAAGATAATTGCCATAAGTCAAATGGACAGCCCACATTTCTTCTTCATGAACAAAAGCAGCACTTTTTCTAATTGATGAACAAAACCAAAATCAATATATCTTGTGGGTCTTAGGTCACTTTTTCTAGTTGATGAACAAAACCAAAGTCAATATATCTTGTGGGCATTAGGTCACTTGGCAAAAGGAAATGTGTATCAGTGTATGCACAGGTCATGATCTTCTGATTAACATCCTTGATAGACTACCATGAAAATGCCACACATAGCGTGGAATGTTTACTCATTAATATATCAAAGGGCTGAAAAATACAGGGATATGGGTAAAAAAAAAAAGAAGGAAAAAAAGGGAGGGAATCTACATGTTTCACTCCATCGATGCTCACACCTAAACAGATATTGTACATTGCTTATTCATCGCCCATGGCCAACTCCAATGCATAGTCATCCCTCTCCTGCAATAACGAACACATTAAAGAAATAAGTTTATCTGAGCTTTCTTTTTTTCCTTTTTTCTTTTATTAGCATCTGTCTTCCTCCACTTTTTCTCATTAGATTGTCGTAGTTGTGGTGAGTTTTAGAGGAATGGGAACTTACTACCGGCCCTCGGGCAAAATATCTTCCAAACTGAAGCCAATATACCTGTACATACCAATGTTTCAAATTAAATAACAAAAATAAATATCAGAATAGTTCCTAGACACTTTTTTTTTCTCTTTTGGGGGGGGGGGGGGGGGTGGGTGGGGGGTGGTGGTGTTTGTTGGGGTATAATCAGAATAACTGAACCAACATCACTTCATTTAATTATAGAACCAAATGCCAACGTTTATACAAAATAAAATCACACTCACCAAGGACTTATTTCACATATTTTAAATATCTCAGCAACAACTTCATTTATATTTGATCTCCAAACATGCTGTTAGTATTCTATCTAATCAAACAGCTGCAACTACTTATCTTACCTCATCCTCGTCTTGTGTTTCTACTTCGAGGTCAGATGATGGGAAACCCACACAAAGTAGTGCATAGCCCTGCATTGCAGAGAAGACAACATAATTTTAATACAACTTTTTCAAAAAAAAAAAAATAACAAAAAGATGTATGAAGCATAAAACTGCAATTTAACATCTAGTGAATTCACAGGAACGCAGTAAACTGCACGTGTTTCTGCAGTTATAGTTTCATGCACGAGGTCTTCCAAAAGGGTTAAAAAAAAGTTACCTCACATCTAATGCAGGACATGGAATGGCATCAAAAGAGTTATGACCTTGGTTGAATTGGTCTCATTAAACACGCGTTTTTCAGTATATCAGGCCAGTATAGAAGGATCATTTAAAAACAATCATATGCATCCTTTGTCAAAGTGTCCATTTGTTTGATTAACTTACATGGATTCACTTCTTGATTGATACAGTTAGACTGAGTCTAATGCATATAGTTTTCTTCGCTATGCTTACTCCTCTAGTGTGCATGAGCAAAATAAATGGTGGGAGAATAGCTAGAAGGGTGAAGGAAGCCAAAATCTTTGTCAAGAGAAATGTAAATGAGCGCCCTATCAGTTAAGTAACCAGCATTTGCATAGTATACCCAACTTAATATGCCAATTACATGTGTGAGATTGACCAAAATGATAAATATAGAAAGACCCTTGACCTCCTTTTTTTCACTGAGAAAATGATTGAGATAGAAGGGGAAAAGTTATTCTTATGTTTTGTTTTGTCTTTTTGTTTTCTTCTTCAGCTTTTTTTTCTTTTCTTTTTGCGAAGCAAAAGCTTAAATCATCAAAACTGAATAGTTCTGTCATGCTCGATTTAGTGGAATTTTCAGTTAATCGGGGTCTCACTAATGAAATTTCTAAGAAACAAAATTTTGATTTATTTTTTAGTTTCCTAAGGATGAAGTTCTTTGTCAAATTGATCAATCTTTCACTACTAGCCCCAAATCATAATTTACGAGTTACCATTTGATTTACCAACCACAAGCAAACAAGATATGCATTTTAAGAGAAAACATTTTCGGAGCTGAGCCCCTTGTTCATTTGTCACTTAATGAAACCTGCAAGAAAATACTAAATTGTTATCCATATTAGAATGAAGGTAATTATGCATACCTTTGATTTCAATTCTGCAGAAATTCCTAGCGCTTCAGGCTGTCTAAGTTGTCCAGATTTTACACGTACAGCACAGCTAGTACAACAACCTGCCACATAATGAAAGCTTTTCTGAAACGGCAAGTTTAACCAGTTATGAGACAATGCCTAATGCCTATGTTAATATTCTTTTTTCTGTTCTTTGGCAACTGTTGGAATAGCAAATACACTTCACTATTATAAAGCATCAAAGTAAAAATGCAGGCAAAAAGTATAAATAGCGGACTGGCATCACTAGTCTAGGGCTGGTATAGATATTCAAAGCTCAAACCACAACTAAATGTATCCCACAACTAATCTATATTAGTATGTACCCTTATTAGGCATACCCTTTTTATCTGTTTCAAATGCATACTTAAGCCCTAAAGCCACATTCTCATCACTGACAAAAAAGTGTAGGTTACACGCCCAACACATGAACTCGGTGCATATTTCTTTTTAATCCATTGCCCTGGTGGCTTCCCTGCCCAAGGAGAAGCAATAAGGTGTCACAAGTTTTTTGACCCTGCCAAAACTTAAACAGCTGCAGCCAATATATCAACACTACGCTAAAAATGGCATACAATGAACATCTGCTCTGAATCTCTGAAATCATGATAAATAATAGAAGGCACATATATGCGCATTCTTCGCTTTGATATCACGATAAATTATCACTTATCCAAAGCAAGAAATCTAGACTCCGCTTGTTAACATTCTTGTTTTTTGTCTTTTGTTTTTTCTTCTTAAAATAAAAACATTAACAAACAACTCAAACACAAAACCCTCTTAAAAATACAAACTATTTTCGTCTTTATATCACATCATAACATATTTTCAAACCAAAAATAAAAAACACCATCCAAAACACATTAATTAACGAACACAATCCTAACATCTGCAGCCAATAATCAATACTATGCCAAAAATGGCATAAAGATTGACGCTTGCTCTAATATCATAAATATCATAATTAATAAATCCAGAGATGGGCGCCCTCTGCTCTAATCTCATGATAAATTATCTCTTGTCTCAAGAGCGACAAATTTAATTCTATAATTATCATCTAACAACATCATTATCGAGAGAAATCATGAATGAATTAGAGAGCAGTACCATGCCTGCAAGCGAAAGGAAGGGAGATGTTCTGAGATTCAGCAGTGTGCAATATATACTGGTCCTGCATTTTCAAATTTCACAATCCAATCACCCAAACTGCAACTCAAAATTACTCATAAAAATTAAGAATATATATATAAGAGTATCATCAAAATTTTACTTCATGCTTCAAACTCAAAATTGAACAAAAAAAAAATCGCGGTACCTCGGGAACGAGGAACTGGTGAACCACTCCGCGCTGTCGGTCGTGAACGGTGACTCTATGCGTAGGGATCGATGGAGAGTGGCTGTTACCAGCTGGAACGGTGACTCCCACCGGCGCTTGCAGCTCTGACGTTGTTTGGCGGCGACATTTCAAGGAGCTGAAGCGGTAAGTGTTGTAGCTCTTCGGCGAAGAAAGTTTCCGGTTAGGTACCGGTCTCCGGTACACCGACGTGCAGGTATTGCAAGGAACTCTAAGGTCCATGAAGGCTCTCTCTCACTCTCACTCTCACTCTCTCTCTCTCTCTCTATCGGAAATAAGAAATTAAGCTGAAAGGGGATAACGGGAAGGGGTGGTGATCCAAAGGTCATTTCTGTGTAGAGCGATTCGCAGGAACGGTCTGCGGACCGTTGGATTATAACTTTGTAAGTAGTTGCTTCCGTGCGGGTCCATTGTAGTTGGGATAATTACTATCATTTTAATCAATATAACATTGTATTTATTATATTCTATTACAAATTTTAATAATTTAATCTAAAAAAATAGTAGACATTTTACATTATCTTATTTTCATATATTCAATTCACATTGTCGAGATAAATTAAATGTAAATAGCCACATCTAATATTGAATTAATGTTTTAATAAGATAAATGGTTAAATACCTTATTTATCCCTGTAATTTAATTACTTCATAATTAGACAAAGGTATTATGGCAAACCAGAGGGATTTTTTGTGATAAAAAATAAATTATAGAAGTCAAAAAATAAAGAAACTAAACCACTGACATGAATAAGGTATTTAACCCTAAGATTTATAAATGCACTATAAATAGGTTTAATATATATATATATATATATATATATATATATATATGGTAGCCTATAATTTATGTGAACTTTAGAATAGCAAATATATCTAGAACTTTAGAATTATTATATATATAGTTTGTCCATTCTGATTTCTCATCCAACATTGCAGAAATTATTTATAAATAAAATAAAAATAAAAAATTGCAGCAATTGCAAGAGAATTTGCTTTTTCATTTGTGATAGCTCCAAACTTCTACTTCCATTAATGTGGCAGCATATCAAACACACCCAACCTGCATGTTCGCCACGTGGCAATCAACGTGTCTAGACCCTTGATTGTTGGCAATTTACTTCCGCGTCTTCTTCTTCTTCTTCTTCCAATTATAAGATTGGAAAGATTGAATTTATAGTGCATGCATGCGTTACTAGAGCTTAGTGATTCATATCAAATATTCAAAGCCTTTTTCTGTTTGTAAGAGAGAGAGAGATTGAGAGAGAGATGCAGTCTGCAAAGGAGAAACTCAGCAACATGGCAAGTTCTGCCAAGGAGCACGTAAACATCTATAAAGCCAAAGTTGAAGAAAAGGTGTATACATATATCTTCCTCTATATCTATATATAGTAAAATGCTTGATATGAAAAGCGAGTTATAATGGGGTTGAGAATTGCAGGCGGAGAAAGCCGCAGCGAGGACTGAGGAGGAGAAAAAGGTGGCGGAGGAACGTAGAAAAGCTAAGGAGGCTGAAGCCAAAATGGAGCTGCACGCGGCGGAGAAGCTGAGCCGCAACAAGTATGATCACCACGGCCACCACGAGCCATCGCTTGTTGGCACGCATGGTGTGCAGATCAACGAGCCTGTGGTTGGAACACATGGGCACCAGCCTGTTGGAACCGCAGCTCCCATGGCTGGGGCAGCTATTCCGACATACCCGCTTGGAGGGCACCGTCCAGGGCACAAGTTCTAATTAAGTACTAGATTTGTTTGGCTGTAATAGTCTTTGTAGTTGTGGGGTTTTCCTCCTCTTCTTTTATTTTTTATTATTTATTTATTTTTTTTGGTTTTGAGTTCTGTATGATCTGAAGCTTGTTTCAGTTGTAACTTTTAAGATCATAAAGGAGTACCTTTACTGCTTTACATGCTTTCCGTTTGAAATAGTGATCATTTGTGCTGAATCTTAATTAAAAGAGTTGATCAACATACTCTTTGGGAGATCATTAAGATTTAAAATTGATATCTTTAACAATTAACATAATTTTACATTATTTAAAAATCTTTTTTAAAAAAATATTACTTCATATACACCATTAGAATTCAACAATTTGGCAGGGATGAGAAGCATCCAAGAAAATCCTTTAAGAATAACACATCTACATTGATACGAAGGGTTGCTGGGTCCACAATCCATAAAGAACAAACAACTAGTGTTCTTTCCGAATCAACAAACTGACAACATACTTGTGCTGAGACCTAAACAAACCCTACCACCCAAGACGCCTGAATATTAATCTCTTTTAAAGATACTTCATGCCCACAGCAATCTGTCGTGGTGCTGCACACACTGTTCAATTTTCCCATCAAGCGTCAGAGCCAGTTTCTTCACTTCCGCCGGCATCGTACTGTGCTTAACGGCAAACCTCGGGAACGGTGTTCGACAGTGATTTTCTTCGGGCAGGACCTCTTCCAGAAACTCATCTGCTACATCTCCATCTTCATCTATCTTCAGCTGCTTAGCATACCATCTCAAACCCTGAATGCAGAATACACAAGAAACCGAAAAATTTAACTAATCGACGCAAACATGAAGAAAATATGACTTCAACATGCAAGAGTTGTAAGAATGTTTGATAACCATTTCTTCTCATTTCTCAACCTCATTTCTTCACTTTCTCTCACAAAAATTTCAACAATCAATTCCTTCGTCCTTTCTCATCTTAAAGGACTCTTAGAACTCTTTGCCAAACACACTCGCATTTCTGACAATATGCTGGCAGGAAGAGGAGGCAACTAGACTTGCCAGTTAACAAGAAGCAGCAGCTACTAGCATGACAAAGCATGTCTCATCTTCCTATCATTACTAATCGCAGCCTGATCATCAATGAAAGCAGTTTCTTTCCACTAGGAGTTTCTTCTCACAATGAAATTTTCAAGCTTGGAACAGTAAGAAGGGCAACTGCATCTCTATATACGAACATCATAGTGTCGGGCACAACCAATGCCAACTAGAGAAATCAGGCCATAACTTGTGTCCCTTTCCTAGACCAATAAATTTTTTTTTTTTTTTTTTTCTTTTTCTTTTGATGACGAGGAATCCCTTCAATGCACGGCCCCTTTGGGACCCATTCATGTCAAGTAAACTGTCGATACACAACTCCACCGCAAAAACCAGTATCAAGTAATTGAGGACCAATAATAAAACCAAGTTTTGCAACCAGACTAATAAAATCAACCCCAGCCAGAAGGGAATGGTTAGTTCTACTCAGAAACAATAAACTGCGCTTTCACTACATTGCTAAAGGCAGCTGATTTGGCATTTTCTATGAAGACTAAAACAACTTTGGGCCTTTGTCACTTAAAGTAGTACGATTTAATGTATACGAAAGCAAAGGAGCTTGCATTAGGAGAACGTTTTTTTTTTTATTTGGCACCGAGTATCCAGAGCTTCACTCTGACTAATCCCGAGAGTGCACAGGCCTTCGGCAAGGAGTTTCCCGCAAGTGTTTAATTCAAGGGGCGAACCCCAATCTGATGGCCCCAAGAAGCAGTTTGCACTCAGTGAATTTCGAACCTAAGACTTTGAAGAGCATACTCAAAGTCTTAGGCTGTCTAACCACTGAGCCAATCCCATGGGGTTCATTAGAAGAACTTATCGCTTGGTGAATTTTCCAAGCCTTAGGTCACCACAAGCACAACTGATATTCACGGTATGGCTCGGGAACAATAAGCATAAGGTTACTAATGAAACACATATCCAAGAAGTTGGGATAAGATTGAACGTTACATTATTGACAACTGGTACCGACAAGAAAATATCATCCGTGTAAAAAGATATATGAGATCTTTCCACTCAAAACAGAAACTATAATTTTCCTTTCCAAATTTGTTTTTTTTCAACTATTTTATTTGATGGATGGTACATAAAAAATGTTATCAGTATCAACAGTCCAACCTCATCAAACTCCTATTCTTTCGGCCATGTTAGACATATGTCTGAAAGCAGAAGCAAAACTCCTATAACCACAAAGCCTTTATTACAAAATCTCGAGTAAAGAACATCTAGGACGAAGCTGAACCAAAAATTCAAAAGACACCTATGTCTCATAGTGCTTGAAAACTCACAACTACTTTAGTTATTTACAACCAACCGACGTCTCTGTTTAATTTCCCACCTCTACTACTCTTAGTGAACTTTTCTTTCGGGTGAATAAAACCACCTTGGACAACTTTGAATTTAGCCTCAGAAGTTTGATGCAGAAACTCATCAAATAAAGTATCCAAAAACAAGACCCACTAGATACATTGCCACAGTCTAGATGCTGCATCAATAAAACTGAAGAATATGAGGTCCCAATTACGTGGTAAGACATCCCTTCGTTAATGTTTTCAATAAATGCACGTTTCAACCCACTGAGTTGCAGTACAACCATTTAAGCTCTCATAAAAAATAGAAAGCATTTTTTTCTTTTTTTAATAAGAATTGATACTAGATTTTATGTGGTAATATTGAGAACAAAAGATGTTCATCTGGAGCAGAGCAAACAATTAATCATAGTGTAATAAGTTGGATTTTTCACCTTCAAAACCAGCCACAGGGATGGCCCTAGACCAAAGCACCGAGCAGTGTCTACGCAGCCTCAACTCCCCAGACAAAGCACACAGCACTGCCTAGGAAGCCTTCACACCAACAAAGGTTGGGGTAATCACCAAGCACAAAACAAACACAACGACACAACAGCTAGTTTACAGCAGCAACACCTCTTAACCTTTACACTCAACTCCAACAAATGTACAAGGGGCGACTAGGGTCCTTACAACTCCATGAAGCCCTTAGTCTAAAGACACTCAAAGCCACCAAGGCTTTACAAGAGACACTCGAATGACCCAGCCACCAAGGCTTTACAAGAGACAACAAGTGAATACAACACTCACAGAGCATTCAAATGTTGCTCACAAGTCACTCACAGCAAAACTCTTGGGCTCCCACAGCAACCAGGAACTATCTTCTGAAAGCACTCTCGGCACTCTCAACAACCAGCAACTGAATCCCCAAGCAGTTATTTATACGCCCCAACAGGGTCTTCAACTCCTAGCAGTGGGCTGCCACCTGGCACACGCCCAGTTAGGCAACCAACAGGGCATGTTAGACACACAACAGCACGCCTTTATCCACTGCAGCAAGCCATCCCATGCAGGCCTTCTAGCAGCTTCGTGCAACACACCCACACAGGGCAGCAGCAACTTCACCAATGACCAACCAGCCCACTGACACATGTCAACACCTTGCAGGCATGTCATAGCAACCTAGTTTGTCTACTGCAACACGCAAGCCCCATGCAGGCAGCTTGGGCAGCGCCCATGACAGGGTCACAGCCACACTCAAGAACCATTCTGCACTCCCCCAGCATGTGCAGCAGTCTGACAGCACTGCACGCAACCTTCATGCAGGAGCTTGGGACAAAGCCCATGGTAGGGCCACTACCTCACTCAAGGCCCCTAGCCTCTGCATGCCCAACTCATGCAGAAGGCATCTCGGACAATCATCGCACCATAGCACAGCAGCTTCACTTGGGCAGGACAGCGCCACCCCCTGGTCACTGCCTGCAGGCAACCCAACAGCATCACTCAGAATAGTGCCACCACGTGGCCCTCTCTCAGCAGGTGCACCCAAGCTGCCACCATGACAGCCATGTCATAGCCGTGACACATAGCGTGTTCTCCACAAAGTTGGAAATGGGGCAGGTTTGGCATAGGGCTCACCCCATCCATGCTCCATCTAGAAATGTAGTCTCCATGTCCCCTAGTTTGTCCCCGCCCCACCACTTGTTGATATAGTCTCAAAGATCCCTACTTGTCTTACCACGATCTGGCCATTGACAACGAATCCTGAAAATGTATGATAAATTTTTGACCAATTTAGAGAAAATATATAAGGATGGGGAAACCTTGGGGGGCTGGATGTGAGCTCAGCAAGGGGGAGTAATTGTGGAGAACACAAGGGCAAGCATTATGGAGGTGAACAAACTGTGAGTTTAGGAGTTTCCAATGACTACAAGGGGTTTGAGGAAGATGAGATCACTGGCAGCCGTGGGTGGAATGGGGTGGGTGTGGGGGGTAGGGGCGGGGGGAAAGTTCAGTGGAAAAGAGAGAGAGTACCTGAGATCCAACTACTAGGGATGAGGAGCTGGCTTTGTGGGGAACCAAAACAACTGGCTGACACAGAAAGAATGAAGAACAAAAGCTGCCTCTACCGCGAAGAACCCATCCCATTATGGGTGGATCAGATCAGGTACCTGGCGGAGCAGGGAAAATTGCTATCCCTGGTTCTTCAGTTTCACAAAGTCACACAAACATTAAAATATTATTTCCCCACTCATTTTCTTTCAGTATGGGGCTAATTCTAACGTCAATGAACCATTCCCACAGCTGTTCATTAGTTCTGAAAGCTAAAAGTTCCATATACTCTACTAATGGAATTACTGACTCTAGGTGAAATGTTAAAACATCCACTGTTTGAAGAGTGGTAGGACCACCAATTGAGGCCAAAAATCCAACATAAAGTAATCATGTTGACAGACTAGAAGCTTTTGATTCCAGACATAACTAAGGAACAGATGACAACATTTCCTTGCATTTTATAATTTTGAATCTTTGAACAATGGCATTTCCATGCAACACCTACCTCATGCATGTCTGGCACTAGTTTGTCCAATGGCATGTCATTCCCTTTTTAAAGTACACATGTCCACACACACTATTCAATTGGAGCACCCACATCATCTTCAACCACTCGGGATATGAAATTAGAAAGGACCAAGAATGTCTAGCAGAAATTATGGTCATGTTGCTTGTAATTTAACTCAATGTAACGACCCAATGAAAGCACTAGCCACATCTGCACTATCACTCCAAAAAAATTAGTCAAGTTGCAATTGAAACTCCTTAGAATCATTTATAAAATTCAATCTCACCTAGTAGGAACCAATGTGGGACTATGAGCACCTTTATAATCCACCAACTTAATGAGGACAATTCATCTTCCCAACGTACGACTAACTTTCTAAGATGTCATAATCTCCCTCACTTAAATCCATGACGTCCTCATTAGGTCCAACGACATGCAGTGCCTCAGGGTCACATTGTGTTGCTCTGATCCTATTTGCAACGACTCAAGTATAGTGCTAGCTACATTTGTACTATCACTTCAAAATGACTAGTCAAGTTGCAATTTGAGCTTCCTACAATCAACTATAAAGCCCAGTCTTACCTAATAAAGAACCAATGAGTGACTTAGCATTCATAAACCCCTTTAAAATCTACTTACTCAATGTGAGAAACTCATCCTCCCAATATGAGACTAACTTTTTGGGGTGTCACAATCTCTTTAGAATCACTTATAAAGCTAAGGAACCTATGAGCACCTTTATAACCTATTCACTCAATGTGGACAATTCCTCTTCCCAATTTGAGACCAACTTTCTGGGATGTCACACTCAATTTGAGTTTCATTGACAAAACTTTGTGAGGCACTCAATTTCAGTTTCATTGACAATTCATCCGTTTAATTCAGTGCACCAATAACTCAATCATTCAATGAGGCACTCATTCAAAAGTTTGTCAATAACATACCAATTTAAGTGCAACAATAACTCAATCAACCTTCAGTCCCTTTAATTGCCAAATGTTGGACAGTTAGCAAAAACCTGATCCAAAGACAACCAAGAGAGCAAGACACAGTAACTAAACAGTCATAACCACTAAATCTTCCAGCTTTGAGTTACCCACAAGGAAAAAAAAAATACCAGATTTACAATTAAACTAAGATGTAGACTTGCTGAACAAAACCAGAATTAGCAAATAAGATAAATTAGAGAACTAAGCAATTGATCCAATAACTAAACAGTCATAAAACTACAAAATATTCCTGCTTTGAATTATCCACAGGAAAAAAAATACAAACTTTACAATTCTAAATTGTAGACTAACTAAATTAAACCAGAATTAGCAAATAAAATTAATCAGAGAACTATGAATCCAATATTGAAATGGGGAGAGGAGTGAAAGATCGACCTGGACGCCGCCCTCTCCGGGTTTACAGGGACCGATGACCGGACCGAGCTGGGGCCGGTCAACGACGACCTGGACCGGCACACCGAAGCCTCTACGAGGGAGGCCGGTACCTTGTAAATGGGGCCGATTATGGGTCTGAGAATCAGAATTCTCGTCGTCGTTGCTGTTGTTGTTGTTGTTCTCGTCGTCTTCCCCTTTGGGTTCGTGATCGCCCTTCGAAAATCCTAGAAGATCCCCTAGGCGCCTAAAAAACCCCATCGGAAGGAATCGATCGAGGGTCAGAGAAAAAACTGGTTGACTCCAGTATTATGAGTTCAACAAAATTGAATAAAAGACGATAAGATTGTGGGAGATGGAGATGATCTTGCAGGAGTGCGAGAAAGAGAGAGTGGGGGTTTGGGAAGTGGACATAAATGGTCGTGGCCGGGGTGGACTTTTTTGTATTTTGCTGTTTTTTTTTTTTTTTTTAATTACTCCACAAATTTTCGTTACTTCAGAAATTATTTTCGTTATTTTTTTTGTCCAAATTATCACTCAGTCATCAAATAAAGATTAATACTATAAATGACATTTTTAATCTACATCTAATCTATTTTACAATACTAACAGTACAATTTTAGTTAATTTTTTAATAAGACGGATTATAAGATTGGTTAAAACAAACATATCAGCATTATGGGATAATTTTCTTAAATAGCCATCCATTTATTTTCGGAAGTTTTGGACATATTTTAAATTGCATAATGTCTCTCACCCACATGGAGTATTAATCAATGACTAGAGTTTTCAATTTAATCGGACATGACTTCGCACCACATTGATCTATCATTTACTTTTACCAATTGATCATTAGGGCTTTTGATGTGTCTCATGCCACATTGATCGATCATTTACTTTAGAGTGATTGACTAGTTACTTTTTCTCTGAAATTTACACTATATGATCACCTAAATGATCGTTCATCTTAGTTAATGATAGATCAATAGGGTTTGCTGAGTCCTACTCATTGATCGAGCCTACTCATCGTCGATATGAGTTTTCTTAACCCTAGTTTTTAATAAGGTACTGCATCAACAACTGAACAATGAGAGATGAGACTATCTTTGGTAAAGTTTTTTATGGTAGTTTTGAATAAGTGACAATTGAAAGAATGTTTTTTTATAGTGTTTTCAGTGAATGTTACATTCGAAAAGTGTTGTTTGTGGGATCCACATTAAGAAAAAAAAAACACACACACACACACAAATAAAAATACAATATCATGTTGGGATGGTTGCGTGATCACCCCCCTCTGTTTTGTTGGGGGTGGCTGCAAAACCATCTTTATCTTGTTAGGGTGGCACGTAAGCATCCTCTTTCCCTCTTTGGTTTAACTACGCTTCTCTCTCTAAATTTGTTTAATTTTTTAAGTAATGATTAGTCTCTACATCTAACAAAATATGCTCATGATTTTTCAAAATATTTATATAGGAACGTGTAGAAAATGTCTTAGAAAATATTGTGTGTTTTGTTTTTTCTGAATTTTTTTTTTTTTTTTTTTGTATTTTGTTTATCGAAAAAATATTTGAAAGGAGAAAAAGAGGTATTTATTAGCTATATTCTGGTAAAATGGGAAAGAGCTCTACAAGTCCCAACTTTTTGTTTTCTCAATCCCTTCTATTTGCAAGTTTTCTGCAAAATGCCCCTCAGACTCTCAGAGCATAGAGTCTCGTTATTGCAGTCTGCCCCTTATAGTCTAGTATGGGCGTGTTTGGTGAACTTTTCAAAAACACTTTCTCACTTTACAAATGTTGCAAACACTTATCAAAATATGGTTACTAAACATATTTTAGATGTCTCTTCCGCTAACAAATTATTATTATTATTTTTTATTAAAAAAAAACCACAAATTGCAAAATATACAAAATTAGAGCCTAGTCCTCACGACTAGAAGTTGCCTAATCAGCTACTTTAATGTTGCCAAATGATAGTGATCACGTAGCGGCCTTGCAATGGCCATCATATATGCGTAGCAACCTCTATAACGGTCATTGATCTTTCTCACATTCCCTTGATGGCCATCAAATTTGCATGGTGACAATCACGATGGTTGCCATTCTCTTTAAGGACCTTGCATAGTCACTACATTTATTTGACAGCCTGATAATAACCATTAGATTTATAAGGTAGCTATCGTGGCCGCCGCTACAATGACTGTCAATTTGTTTTGCAGCTTTTTTTTTTTCTTTTTCTTTTTTAATATGCCCGTGTAAGAAGAGAAAAATTAAAAAAAAAAAAAAAAATCAAATTAGTGACATCCGTTTTATGATGCGTGGTCTTATTGGAATGATTGTCTCCACCTATATAATAGATGTTAACTTTAGTAGATCTCGTTTTTTATTTTAAAAAAAATACTTTTATTTTTTGAGAAAAATTTATTAATTCACGAAGCAAATTTCCTTTTATGGACCCTATAAATAATATTTTTTTCAAATATAACCCCATCAAAATACTTTCTTAATTTTCATTTTTCCCCCAAAAGTATTTTAAAAATAAAAAAGACGAGACACAAATTTTGCGACCCGGGCCCCAAGCCCCCAACTCTTTTGCACTGATTTTCATTTGAACGGCACGTGCCGCTAGCCTCGCCTCGCGTGAGATACAAACTAAGACCGAATGCGCTGACTGCAGCTCTGCGACCTGAAACTTTTCGTTCTTCGTTGTCCCTCACATCCAAGAGCACGACCAATTCCGACGCTGTATTCGCGCACGCATCCGTTCTCCAGATCTGACTTCCCACCCACCCCTCATTCACCGTCCATCTGATCGGTGTTTTTGTATTTTGGTTTCTTACGCGATCCACTGGATCAGACATGCCGGTGGCGGCTTCGGCTATATACTTCCTGAACCTCCGAGGTGATGTCCTCATTAATCGCCTCTATCGCGACGATGTCGGGTGATTACTCTCTATCTTTATCGTTAATTTTTGGTGTTATGGATGTAGAATTTGATGGGTTATGTGTAAAATGATGCTTAAATTCAAGTATGTGATGCATTGATGTGAGACAGGATTTTGTTGTTAATAGCTGGTTTTATGTGTTCAAAGAAGGTTTTTGGATAATGGGTTAGCTGTTTTTGTGGGTAAAAGTATCTGTGTAATGGGTATGTTGTGCTTTCATTTAGGTTACAAAACGCAATGAAAGTGTACTGAATATAGATCACATATTGGACATGGGTGCATAGTTTGTTCTACATACTATAGAAGTGTATGTGCAATTGTGATCCTATTGTTCATGCAGCTAAGATTGATGGCAGTGATTACCAAATTAATTTTTTGGGATGAAATTAAATGGTATATAGTTTTGTAGTTTGTTCTCAATCTACGGATTATGAGAAGGCCTTATTGGTGCAGGCACTGGTATATACCTTTTCCAGTCTCTTCCTATGTGGTTGAGCCTCTTAAGAAAATTTGAAGTTGTTTCTTGTGGAGTAGGAGTGATGGTCTTCGAATAGCAGGTCTAGTTTATGGCGTTAGTGCATTAAGTTTTGTTCTGTCATAGTACATGCTTTGCTGCTTTGGCTTAGGTGGCCTGTTTACCTTGCTGTTGCATCAAGTTTTTAATTGGTTTGGGCACGAAGTCTTGTTCAAATAATGCTTTGAGGATATGTTGCAACTGCTAATTTCATATGCAAGTGCATTTATTTTAGATACCAGTTATAGACTGTTAATCATGTGATCAAAACTTTCTGTGAAAACTGTCACATTGTTACTCTGGTTTAATTTTGTATAGAAGTGTATCTGTTTCAAAAAATGGCAAATTAGTTGAAGCTCTCTGCTGCCTAGTTGACCTGTTGAAGCTTCATGTGGAAACTTTCTGCTAGCATTTTTTTTTGGGTTTTATGTAAAATAATTTTATTTATGCTCGTCAATTTCTTTGTAGCCCAGCTTCTATATACCAACTCTTATACTTTATGGACTTCTAAAATAAGAACTCTTATACTTTATGTCAGGGGAAATATGGTTGATGCTTTCCGGATGCATATAATGCAAACCAAAGAACTTGGTACATGTCCTGTGCGGCAGATTGGTGGTTGCTCTTTCTTTTATATGAGAATCAGCAATGTCTACATTGTGATTGTTGTCAGCAGCAATGCAAATGTAGCTTGTGCTTTCAAGTTTGTTGTTGAGGTAGTCAGCTTCTCCTTGTGATTTACATTCTTCTGTGGTTGTGTCTTTAACCTTTTTCAAAATAGATTTCAAGATTTTTTTTTTTCCAGTAAGTTTTTCTATATTTATTCAGCCAGGTTAGTGCTAGATGAGCTTCTAAAATTTCCTTAATGGAGAAGTAGATGAATCTGGAGTTAAAGGTTATATGCTTTAGTTTGCACATAGATGCAGTTGATATGTCAAAAGGCATATTGAGTCTTATTAATTATCTGGTGCTAATGAGCTATAGCTCAAAAGACACATCGTCCCCCAGTAAGAAGAGGGTGGAGAATGAGGTCATAAGTAGAGACCTATTGGGTGCGTGAGTAATTTACAAAAAAAAATAAAATAAAATAAAATCTGCTGGCATTCATATTTCAGTATCTATAGTTGTGTTTGTATTTAAATCATAGTCCAAATTAATTTCTCTACATCCACAGGCATGCTATTCATCAAAAAAAAAAAAACATCCATAGGCATACTGGAAACATGATCTTATTATGCATAATTTATTGTTAGGTGATGGTTGATGTCTTTAGCTTATATGCTTTGAGTGGTTAATAGAGTTCTCAAAATATTCCCAATTTTTGGAAGAAATTTGGTAGATGATGCTAATGCTTCTCCTGTTACCTTTGCAGGCTGTTGCACTTTTTAAATCTTATTTTGGGGGGGCTTTTGATGAAGATGCAATCCGTAATAATTTTGTTCTCATTTATGAGTTACTGGATGGTATGTAAATTTCAGAGGCAAATGCGCTCAACTATTTCCATGTGTAATTTTACCCATAGCTCTTAGACTTGGATTAACCTGGATGGATCGGGCTGTTGAACTGGTGACTGGGAACTTTGAATAATAATTTATTTATAGAAAAAGGCAAAGCCCTCATACACAAAAAAGTATACAAGAGAGGCAAACATTCTATTGCATCAGATGTGGCCAAAACTTGGTCAAAGCCATTTGGTTGGGCTGGTTTGTCAGTGACCCATGTGACCTGGAAAAACATAACTGGCTAGTTTAATTTTGCCCTATAAAACCTTTTTTTTTTTTTTTTTTTTTTTTTTTTTTTGTGTCATTGGGAAAACATAATTGGCATGAATTTCACTGAAGACCTCTTCGAAAATAGTATAACCAATTTCTTTTAGGCTACAATGATGCTTGTGTTTATACTTATTTAATTACTTTCATACAATTTGGGTAGCAAATTATAATTTATTTGAAAACGTTAATGGCTTAAACAACTCAACAAATAATTGCAAAGTCTAGTATAAATTCCAGCAGTAAAAGCCAATGTTGTTAGCATAAATGACTATCACTAATGTATCATTATTCTACTTGTTAGTTGGCATATGCAAGCAATTGCTTTTTGCATGCTTGTGTGTATGCCTGAATCTTTTATATAGCTTGTGAACTATGAGATGTGCCTGTATTTGTCATGCTTGCATGCTCCTGTTATTTTCTTGTTAAATATGATTTGTGTGTGTGTCAATGGCACATCTATTCTGTTGCTTGTTAAAAGTTTACCTCTTAAGCCAATCATTATTTGGCAAATGAAAAGTCACATGCTTTATTTTCAATCAGAATCAAGATCATAATGTGAATGTGTTAATGATTGGTATCTACCTTTAATTACAGAAATTATGGATTTTGGTTACCCACAAAATCTATCTCCAGAGATTTTAAAGCTTTACATTACTCAGGAAGGAGTGCGCTCACCATTCTCATCCAAGGTTAGTTGTTAGTTATATATTTCAGGATTTGGTTATCTGATCGATGAATGCCTATTAGCAGTCTTCTAGAACCTTTTCCTTTGTGAATTTTATGTTTTCAGAAGTATGTTACATTGTATGTCTGATATCCTTGCATCAGATGAAGATTTGATTTATTCTTCCTGGTGTTTATCATTTCAATAGGCTTTGATAATTTATTTCTGCCATATGAAAAAAAAAAAAATAGCCTACAGATAAACCTGTTCCAAATGCAACCTTGCAAGTTACGGGTGCTGTTGGTTGGCGGAGAGAAGGCCTAGTTTATAAAAAGAATGAGGTGATTTTAATTTTCCATCTCTTTTCTGTATTGGATATGGTCATTCTGTCATGTTCTTTTAACATTTATACTGTACAGGTCTTTCTGGATATTGTGGAAAGTGTAAATCTTCTTATGTCTTCAAAAGGTGGGTAGTGCTTTTTGGAGGTATTTTGCACCTGGTCATTCCTAGTTTTGTCACGTATAATCTGTTTTCTAAATATAGGTAGTGTTCTGCGCTGTGATGTAACGGGAAAAATTCTTATGAAGTGCTTCCTGTCTGGAATGCCTGATTTAAAGTTGGGTTTGAATGATAAAATTGGCCTCGAGAAAGAGTCACAGCTTAAATCCCGTCCTACTAAAAGGTAATTTACCTTTCTAATTCTTCACTACTCTGCCTTCTACGTCTTTTATTTTTCTATCAACCACTTTTTCTTTTTCTTTTTGACGAATTTCATTGAAAAACCAAAGGGGGCCTAAGAACAAAAGAAGTACACGGAAAAAACACCTAACTTAGTGTTTCCTTGATAAAAGTTGATTTTTTTCTTTGCAATTTTTCCACTTGGTGTTCATCTTGAACTTTTATCTTTTGATATTGTTGTAACTAGCTCGTTATGTTTGTGTAGCACACAAAGAAACAAGCCATAAAAAGCCAAAGGAATACTTGAGTCGACCTTTGCTCATTGCCTCATCCATTTGTTATCTCGATTGCTGCAATGTGTTATTCTCATTAAGAAATCAGATTACTTATTATATTATTTGTTACTTTCCTTACTACCTTTATTTTTCTCTTTCCTTGTGTTGGGGGGTTGGGGGTGGAGGGGTGGCCGGGGGGGAGGAGGGAGTGTTCCATTTTCAAAATAGATCCTAAACTTTTTTATTTTGAACTGCATCAGCAATCAAAATTTTAAGAGGTTTAAATTCAATGGTTTGTAACAAAGAACATTTTTTTTTTTGTTTTTTGTATATGAGGTGCCAATTAATGTTATCCATCTCTTAGTATTTGTAGTTTTAGAAAATTGTTTCTGCCACCTTTTCTTTTGTTGTTTTCCAATTAATTTCTATTTTGTTGCTAATATTTTTGTGATAGAGTATACCTTTTATTTTTGTATTTTTACAACGTACATAAAGAATGCTTTGCTTATGTTTATGTTATTATCATAACATTATCTTTTTAAGGAAAAACTAGATCTGTTGGTTCAAGACATTGAGCATGCATTTTTGCCTTGCACAAATTTACTTCAAATTACTCAAGAACTTATGCAATGCTGGATTGTGCAAGACACTATCTTTAGATTTTTGTTTGACTACTTTCTTTTTGGCAATGCTACTTTTTGCAGCGGCAAAACAATTGAGCTCGATGACGTTACTTTCCATCAATGCGTGAATTTGACGAGGTTTAACTCAGAGAAGACTGTGAGTTTTGTGCCACCAGATGGTGAATTTGAATTGATGAAGTACGCTCACAAATTTCTCACATAGTATTATGTTTTATATACCTGTGTACCATATTTTTAATTGGCAGTAATGTATGCACTCCCACCCCTCCTCTTTCCCCTTGGAATTTTCAATTTTGTAAACTTTTTTCTGTTGTGTTTATCCCATTTTGAAGTTATCTGCCATACATAGAAATTTCGAAGGAGAACAATTTGAAATTTGTTAATGTTGTTTGTTTGCCTCTTGTGATGATAAGATAGTAAAATTTTATTTCAAATATCTTTGGATCTGGTAGCCAGAGAGATTTACGAACTTGGTGTTTCTATTGGCATTCAATTTATCAGTGATATTATCAAATGAGAACATGACCTGTCATAATCAAGCATGATATCACATGAATCTCGCCCTAACTTTTGGAGATGATAAATGAGAGGCCAATATTCTGCCATATATCTGGCACATCCTTGAGGGGGATATATTATTTTGATGTATGAATCACCAAATGATATCTGTGACTATGGGTGTTTACTTTGTGTCAGCAATTGTTTGCTTTTCTTCCACTTAAAGATTCATTTTTGCCTTTATTCTATGGTTCTGTTATTTTTATCTTACTTGGCCTTTGGAATCTCCTTTTCGATAAATCATAGATGTGAGATACTTTTTTTTTAAAAAAATTTTTTTAAATTTTTTTAATTTTTTAATTTTTAATTTTAATAAGTAAATATAGATACTTGTTAATGGGAGACTTAGCACTGGCGGCTCATATATTTGTATACATTGAAATTTGTATTTTGAACTGCTTCTATCACTTGGTGTTGCACAAATTTTATGTGATTAGCTTCTTATAAGCTAACTGTTTGTTCTTATCTTGTTAGTAATATGGACATTTTTCAATAACATCAGAGATGTGCCGTGCATGTTTAGTGGTGCCAGACATTCCATCTTTTTTTTTTTTAAAATCAATTTATTATTATTATTATTATTTAATTTTTTGGTTATAACTAAGCCCACTATCATTATATCTACCATAGGTATCGTATTACTGAGGGTGTTAATCTTCCATTCCGGGTATTGCCAACAATTAAGGAACTTGGTCGAACACGCATGGAAGTAAATGTTAAGGTTTGTAATTTAACATTTTGAATTTGTCAAACTTCTAATGTGAACAGCTTTCCCATTAACTTATGTATGTTTATGTTCAGGTAAAGAGTGTCTTTGGTGCAAAAATGTTTGCGCTTGGTGTTGTCATCAAAATTCCAGTACCAAAACAAACAGCAAAAACAAGTTTCCAAGTGACATCAGGTCGAGCAAAGTACAATGCGGCTATTGATTGCTTGGTTTGGAAGTGAGTGTCTTAGTTTGCTAACTTCTGTTTGTTCCTATTCAACTTCATTTCTTGTTTTCTTATAGAAGTATTTTAAAAACTACTCTAAAGATAAGCCCAGAGAGCTAAAAGGATTAATATATATTCCACGATTGATCTAGCTGGGATTGTAGAAATTGTAGTTATAAAATATTTTTTTCCAATACGTTCTATTAGTTGTTTATTTTTATACGTTGAATTAGCTTTGTTCTCAATTAGTGGTTTCGAAATATTGTAGGATAAGAAAATTTCCGGGGCAAACTGAACCAACAATGAGTGCAGAAGTTGAGCTGATTTCCACGATGGCAGAAAAGAAATCTTGGACAAGGCCACCAATTCAGATGGAGTTCCAGGTGATTAATTAATTACTGTTTGCCACTTCCACATTCCCATGAAAATGGACATGCATTTATGATTGTTTTGTATTTCATAGTCTTTATAGCATGTTATATAAGCATATGATTGGGAAGAACAATTTTTATAGATTTGACTAGGATAGAATGTTGCCGAAGTCAGTATAAATGAGGGATGGATCATCAGTCAATTGGTTCATAAACTGCTAAACTGAACTTCGAATGTTTTTGTATGCTTATTGCTATCGTTTATAAATCCACCAGTGACAACAATCCTTTTCTCCACTGCACTTAAGATGTTTTCTGAAATTTTTGATAATGACAATAACAAAAATGATGAGGATATATATTTTTAGTTCACAAATGTAATGCATTGGAAAATGCCAAGGGGGTGTCACCCAAGTGGACAAGTAGGATACAAGAGACCTTCTTGACGAGAATAGAAGAAATAAGTGCAATGAATCACTCCCCCCGGATTGCTCTAAGGAGTTGCCGCGGATGCAGGAGCTGTTAGTGGCGATGTCTAAGGGCGAGAGTGAGCTGTTGAGCTTAGACAGCTCCATCAACCTTGTCTATTGTGTTGGCCGTCGTGTAGGGTGTGTATTGTAGGTTTTTGTTTGGGTCTTGGGTTGTAGTCCTTTGTGTAGGGTGCTTCCTGTGGGTGTCTGCTTTGAGGGTTCTAGGGTGGGGGCTCCTTGTGAGCTCAGGGTTTTTCTCGGGTGCTTCTAGGCGCCCTCTTCTTATACTCCGTGTGTAATTGTCCTGTGGGTGTCTGCTTTGAGGGTTCTAGGGTGGGGGCTCCTTGTGAGCTCAAGGTTTTTCTCGGGCGCTTCTAGGCGCTCTCTTCTTATACTCCGTGTGTAATTGTGTTGAGCCCCTTCGGGTTTTTGATATATACATTTTTACCTATCAAAAAAAAAAAAAAAAAAAAAAGAGAGAAAAAAAAAAGATCCAGATTCAGCTATCTGTGCAACTAAGGACCGTAAATTAAGTCTTAAGCTGCAATAATGTCTTGTTCACCCTTCTACAGTTTGTTGATATGTAAATATTGAGTTTCAGAGAAAATAACTTGTGGTAACCTGCTAGTCTTGCATCAAATGCATGCATACCGATGGTGTTGTGTGATATGCCATGAGCTGACAATTTAGCTGCTATATGTTTGTAGAAGTATTTCTTTTAATAAGCATATACAATTCACGCCCATTTGGAATTGTACTGTTGGCTGTCTGTCTACCCCTTCATTTATGGGGAAAGGAGATCCAAAGATCATTGCCAGTTTGTAAAAGCAATTCTGTAAAACTTTTTGTACATTAACATTTTCATTTTGTGAAAGTCTTTCTATGTATCATTTATCGTTCTTGAGTTACTTGGCTTAACCTCTGTTTTTCTTGCTTTCTGCGAACAAGATTTAATTCGCTATTGAGTTAGGACATGTCTTTTGCATGTCATTCTCCTTACCTGATAAGTGGTGCCTGGTTTTTTGCCAACTGTTTGCAGCATGTTCATAGTACTCAAGTTGCTTGAGTATACTCAAACATGTTCTCTTATGTTAATTTGTGTACCATTATGTGGTTTGGAAGACATAGATAAAATGGAAGTCAAAAGGGTGTGGGTGCCAGACGTGCACCATTAAAGTCATTGATTTGGCTTTCTTGACATCCCAAATGAGGTTAGAGAAAAGAAGAAATGTAGGACTTGGCATCTGATTAATTTAATAAATTTTTTGGAGTAATTATGGAAACCGATGCTCCATGTCATTCTCAAAACTTTTTCCCCATAACATCAGACGTATTGTGCATGCATGTACATGTTTCTAGACCCTTACATGTACATGTTGAGTAGGATATGTTATGAGGTTTCTAGTGCTTAAATCTGTTTAGTTTTCTGGATTATTAATTATTTGGTCCTTTGATATGGCCAAAAGTTATGGCACAAGGAGAGTATGGGGGAGCTAACTAGAAATACACCACCATTTTTCAACCTTCAGTTTTTAGTATTTAACATGATCTGCTGCGTGTGCATGTAGATAACCATGTCATTGCAGGTCTACACAAAAGGTGGACAACTGACTTCTTGAAACATTGTTTCTGCAGGTTCCCATGTTCACAGCATCCGGTTTACGTGTCCGTTTCCTCAAGGTAATTGTTTTTTTTTGGCTTTAGCAGTATGCCCAAATTTTATTTGAAAATGTGGCATTTAGCTCATTGGTTTTACTAACAAATTTTCTACAGGTATGGGAGAAGAGTGGCTACAACACTGTTGAGTGGGTTCGCTATATTACCAAAGCTGGTTCTTATGAGATTAGGTGCTAGAAACTGGAAATGGTGCTGAGACCTCTGATGAGTTGTGGAGATTGAAATATTTGTGTTTAGTATCTGAAGGATTTGATTGGTGGCTCGTAATAATATTTTTGCTTTTATCCAGCACATCATTTTTTCCTGTAATATATAACTATATAGTAAGAAAATGGCTTTTGTGTTGTGTGCATTAAATGATACATACTATCACAAATCGATTTTGTTTTAGATAATTCCTTTTGAGCAATGGATTATGATTATTTACTTGTGGATGCATTGATTATGATGTCTCAATATAAGGGATCTGGCTTCTATGCGGTAGTTTTCGCTGCTGCTAAACTTTGGTATGGTTCAAATCTAACCAAATTGCTTTGAGAACTTTGTGTGGCCTAGAGGTAACCAAACATTTTTTTTAACTTAAAACAATAAAATAAAATAAAATATAATGTGTTTTGAGAAAAGAATTACGGGCCAATAGATGATAAAACAAAGCTTCTCCCCCATCTTCTCCTTTTCCCTCATGGTCTCTCTTTCTCATGCACCAATGGCAAAGAAAAAAAGCTTCAGAGGAAAAAGCTTCTTCTCCCCCATCTTTCCCTTTTACCTAATGGTCTCTCACCGTTGAAGGGTAAAGTTTTTGGCCATACAAGCGCGTATGGGTTGTTGCAGTCGTTGGCGGTGGTGGTGTTGATGACTCTTCCATTGGCTCTCATAGATGGTGGTGGTGTTGATGACTCTCCCATTGGCTCTCATAGATGGTGGGGGAGAAGCTTCAATTATTGGCCCGTAATTTTATTTTTTTCCCAAAATTCATTTTATTTTCTTTTGTTGGTTTGAGTTAAAAAAAATGTATGGTTGCATCTAGGTCACACAAAGTTTACACTGCAACTTGGTTAGATCTAGGCCACACAAAAGTTTAACAGCAGCTATGCGGTAGTTTTTACTACCGCATAGAAGTCGGATCCATAAGAAATGTGTATAAAACAAATATAGGTCATTTGGGGGTGGCTGGACCACTTCTAAGGGCCAGGGGGTTGCTCGCTTACCCCATACCAGCCGTAGGGGGTGACCGAAACAACCTCTTGGCCAAACGGGAGTGGCCGAGCCACCCCGTCTCTCTTTGGGGGTGGTTTTGGCTCGAAACCTTTCCCAAAGGCCTTGGTTAATTTCTAGACTAAATGATATACCTTCTGTAAAGTCTAAAGTACCTATAAAAATTGCTAAACCTTCGGACTGAATTAATTAATGGTTAGATGAGGAAGGTTATGGATGTTGTTGTGAAGAAACTAATGAGTTATGTTTCAAGGGTGTGGTGGCTGATCCATTTAGGCATTACCGTTGATCAATTAAATGTCAAAACTCAAAAGTATCCTCATTCTTTTAGATGGGGTTATTGATAGGGATATGTATGGCATTATATAAGAAGTGAGGGGTAATTAGGAACATTAAGATAATTTGATGGTCATAAAGGGGGGAGGATTTTGAAAATAAGCTTACTATCATAATATGTACATTATGAGAAATGGAACCACTTCCAAAATCAGCTTTTAATGGTGGTCGGTGGTGAACCACCCCATAATATGAGCAGGAGTAGTTTGACTTTTATTAAACTTGATTAATTGGTTGAGTGAATAAAGTAGGGTGGACAGAGTCAAATTCGAAAAAACATGTCCAATTCATCAAATTACTTAGAGCACGAATATGAATAATTAACAAAAGAAACCATTTCAAGAAAATACTTAATAAAACCCTCACCAAAGCCAAAAAGCAACCAATTAATCATCCACTTAAATATAAATTTAAAAGAATAATACATGTAGATAACTTCATCTTAATTATTATTGAACCACCCATCCTACATTGACGAGATTATTGAAAGACAAAAAAAAGACAAAAAAAAAAAGAAAGAAAGAAGAAAGTGATATGATCCTCCAGCACCTCCAAAGTTGAAGGATTTCCCCATATCATCACTAACATCTACCAAGCCATAACATTGTGCACCAATCTCATGAAAACTAGGAATCATTTCGGAATCAATGTCAACCAAATGGTTATCGCTTTCACTATTTGAACATGTACAAAAAGACTTGCTTTCAACGGGAGCGAAGCCAATAGGAAGAAAACCATTTCCCATTGGTACCGGAGTAAGTATGTTGGGTGGAGAAAAAGTTGCTCCGTGTATTGAATAGAGGACGCTCCGGTAGCTAAATGATTGAATATCACATTTGGCCAATATCCTAATGAGTAATTATCAAGTTTCAACCACCAATTTCCAGTTAATTTATCATAACGATCGAAGATAAACAAATATAAATTGGTTCCATAATTAATTAATTGTTGTTAACATTAACAAAAGTAGGAGGATTGGAGATGGTCATTGACGCATTAATGACCTGAGAAATGGTAAGATTAACACCGAATTGTTCTCCATCATAAACAGAAATAGAAGTAAAAGCTTCACCAGGGTAATATCGAGGATGCACTTGTATATAACCCCAATTCTCCTGGCTCAAGCCAATTCCCCCCACTATTGTCAACGTACGTGTCCCCTACCCATTCCCCCACGTGGCAAACCCTCGTTAGCCGGTAAGCAAATTCCAAACATATTCTCACATTTGTTTTCTTCCTTTGATCTTTCTGTGGCACCAGATATATATTCTGGTAAGTGTAATAATGAGAGGAGATTTCTGGTATTGCTGATGAAAGGAAATATTCGCAACCTCTTTATTGATCGTAGTGGGGGAATGGGCAGGTACGTTGACAGTAGTGGGGGGGTTGGCATGTGCAGGAGAGTTTGGCAATGAACGATCCACACTCTGACTTCATTCCATATATGGAATGTACTATGAGAATAATATTGCAAATATGGTAAGAAATATATATACACAGAATAAAAGGTTTGGCCGGTGAAAAAATTACATATCTCTAGTGATTTTTTCCATGCCGAGCTGTATGTCATATTATAGTGAATGAATTTTGAAGATTCTTAATATTTTTCTTTATTGATTCTATTTCATTTAATTTTCAAAAAAAGGTCAGAATTTTAATAACTTTACCATAAGATCATCCTAAGAAATCAAAAGGATTTATTTCAAAAAAAAAAAAAAAAAAAAATCAAAAGGATCCTAATCATATCATATAAAGAATATCACTGGAAATATTAAATTCTCTGAGATTTATTTTCTATTTATATTTGAAAAGAATTTTGTTACATAAATTTATGAACGTGCTCCATTCCGGTCCATATGAAATTTCTTAACAACCGTTTTAAAATTGAACATTTAATTGGTAACGAAATCTAAGTAAAGAAACTAAATCCTTTTAATTCAAGGATAATTAGGATCCCGTCAAATTTCTTTCAAATTTGAGATTTTCTTATTATTAAATCTTTGTTATGCTTTACATCTAACAATCAATAACTTGCCAAATTTTTGGTTTTCTCTCTAGACTAAACCTAGTAGAGAAGGAAAAGTTTTCCATGACTCTGTGAGTTGGTGGAAGTATAAGCTTGAAAACAATGAATTTTCATTGTCATGGCGGACGATCTGTCAAAGATTTGGGAGAAACTATCTTTGAAGGATGACAAGATAGTGGAATGGGAGGCACCAGTTGGGGAATGGGAGGAAGTCTCATCACGGGGTAAATCCTGTGTGGTGGGAAAGCTGATTGGGGACCGATTTGTGAGCAAAGAAACGATTAAGACAACCCTTCTGAAGTGGTGGAAACCAAGGGGAACTTTATCGTTTAAAGTACTGGGAGAAAACATTTTCCTGGTGGAATTCACTGATGCAGGGGATAAGAAGCGGATCCTTGATGACAGGCCATGGGTCTTTGGGGGAAGCCTATTCCTGATTGAAGATTTTGATGGGCAGTCCTCAATAGCAAATTTCTCTTTTGACAGTGCATCATTTTGGGTGAGAATGGTGAATTTGCCTTTAGCATGCATGGGACAAGCAATAGGGAGAATGTTGGGATCCTCTGTCGGAGTGGTAGAAGCAGTGGATACGGATAGTCAGGGAGTTGGCTGGGACGAATCTTTCCGTGTTAAAATTCGAATTGACCTGTCAAAGCCTCTGGCCAGGGGTAGAATGCTGAAATTACAAGGAAAAACACACAAGATTGTTTTCCAGTATGAGAGGCTACCAAAATTTTGTTTTCATTATGGAGTTATTACTCACGGGGGAGTGGGATGTCCTGGTAGAACTGATCTGCGCTAACAGGAGAATTCATTCGAATTTGGGCTTTGGTTGAGAGCCCCTTCCCCACCTCGCAGACATGATCGTGGTCAGGATAGAGGGACGATAAAAAAAGGGGCGAACCACCATGAACGTGAAGGGAACGAGGGCGAAAAAAATTACTATGGGAATGGCGCCGGGCAAAATCAGGAGGTGAGGGGCGGCGCCAGTGAGGGTTCCCACAACCTCAAACGGTCAAAAGCACCAAAGGAAAGAAGAGAAGATTCGGGCGTTGATCATGGAGATATGCAAGGATCTTTTCATTTCAAATCCCAACCTGTAGCGGAAGGTTTCCATTATGGTGGTCGCAAGGAAAGGAGAGGAATTAATGGTAGTAATGGAAGGCAAATACATAAGGAGAGTTCCTCAATGTTTAGGGATGATTTCAAATATTCAAGCTTTTCAAATGGGCAGATTTCTTCAGTATTAAATGAGAAGTTAAAGCAGGTGGAGGAAGGAAAGAAGATGGGTTTGGAAAAATGTGGAAGTGACGTAGCTGGTGGGTCTCCACTTGGGTTCTCTAGCCCAGTTCCACGTAATGAGAAGAGTGTATTTTCGGGACCAATGTTGGCAGAGGTGGAAAAGACGTTGCTGGTTGAGCAGGGGCTCTCGACGGAAAGAGGGAAATTAATAATGGTATTTGTGGGGGAGCAGTCACAAAATGGAAAAGAAAGGCAAGAGAGGAACATGAGGCACTGGGCGGATCAGTAGCACCTGGACAAAAAGCACGAAAAAAACAGGAAATAAGTAGAGAAAATAATGAGCTAGCAGAGGTAACAGAGAATACCCCTGCAGAGAACCAGTTGATTATTCGAAATGGATAAGGATTGGCGGTGGCTGTTGAACAGCCCCACCGACTGCAATGAGGATCATAAGTTGGAATTGCCAAGGTTTAGGAACCTTCGGACAGTTCGAGAACTTTGCCGGTTGGTAAAGAAGAAGCGTCCCATGATGGTTTTCTTAATGGAAACCAAACTAAGGAAGACAAAGATGGAGTTGGTTCGTCACAAGTTGGGGTTTCCCAATTTATTTGTGGTGGATTGTATTGGCAAGAGTGGCGGATTGGCTTTATTATGGGGAGAAGATGTGGACGTTGATATTGAAAATTTCAGTCAACGCCACGTCAATGGTATTATTACAACCCAAGATTCGGTCCCTTGGAAGTTTAAGGGTTTTTATGGTCACCCGGATGTTAACAAACGAAAAGAAGCATGGAACCTTTTACAATTTCTAGCTCGGCTTACACCTGACCCATGGCTCTGTATAGGGGATTTTAACGAAGTTTTGACGCAGTCAGAGAAATAGGGAGGAAGGGGCAGGCCTAGCAGACAGATGCGGGACTTCCAATTGACGTTGGAAAATTGTGAGTTGACAGATATGGGGTATAGGGGTCCCAAGTTTTCGTGGAGCAATTGTCGGGAGAGCCACGCTTTTATAAAGGAGAGGATTGATAGGGGTGTCACGAATTTGGGGTGGCGTGATATTTTCCCGGAAGCAGAACTGGCTGTGGAAGCCTCAACTGTATCTGATCATGCGGTTTTAGAGGTGTTTTTGAGGGGCACTAAGCAGTTCCACAGAAAGGAATTTCAGTTTCGGTATGAAACAAGTTGGAGTGCTGAACAACAATATCAAGACATTTTTCTAAATGCATGGAATCAGACAAATATAAGTGCTAACAAATGGGCCCATTTGAACCATAAATTGTCTTGTTGCCGCATGGGATTTATGGAATGGAGGAAAGGTGAGCACGGGTCTCCAGAAAAAACCATCCACCATTTGAAGCAAAAATTAAATTCTGTCCAGGGAAGTTGTGATGTGCGGGCGGGAGAGGAAGCAGCCTTTTTGTAGAAAAAGATAAATTCTTTGCTGGATCAAGAAGATATGAAATGGAAACAGAGAGCAAAGGCGGATTGGTTGAGGATGGGGGACCGAAATACAAAATTTTTTCATGCTTGTACCAATCAGAGGAAAAAGAAAAACCAGATTTTTAAGATTCAAGATGCGCAGGGAGCAACCTGGGAGTCTCTAGAAGAAATAAAGGTAGCTTTTGTTGACTATTTTGCTAATTTATTTACTGCTGGGGGTGGTAGTAATATGGACCAGGTTTTGCAAAATATTAATACAAAAGTAACGGAGGAAATGAATAATGAATTGTTGAAAGATTTTTCCTGTGAAAAAGTTACTTTTGCTCTCAAACAAATGGGTCCCTTTAAAGCCCCTGGGGCCGGATGGATTTCCTACGGGATTTTTCCAGAACCTTTGGGAGACTACTGAGGGAGAGATTGGCATGTTTGTTGTTGATGTTTTAAATTCTAGAAGGATGCCGGAGAACTTAAATCTTACGCATATAGCCTTGATACCCAAAGTAAAGAGCCCGAAGTGCGTAACAGAATTTAGACCCATTAGTCTGTGTAACGTGTTATACAAACTTATCTCCAAGGTCCTTGCAAATCGGTTGAAGAAAGTGTTACCTCATATTATAGCCCATACTTAAAGTGCTTTTGTCCCTGGTAGACTCATTTCTGACAATATATTGGCAGCTTATGAAACTTTGCATACCATGCATACTGGTATGAAGGGTAAGAAGGGTTTTATGGCTATAAAACTGGACATGAGTAAAGCGTATGATAGGGTGGAGTGGGGCTTTCTGGAGGAAACAATGAGGCGGATGGGATTTGCCCCTAGGTGGAGACAATTGATGATGATGTGTGTAACTACGGTAAATTATTCCATTTTGGTGAATGGGGAACCATGTGGGCATATCCAACCCTCAAGAGGTCTCAGACAAGGGGATCCGATTTCGCCATATTTATTCCTCCTATGTGCAGAAGTCCTTTAGTTCCATGGTGATACAGGCAAACAGGGATGGATTACTGGCAGGGGTTCCTACATCCAAATATGGACCCCGGGTAAGCCATCTATTTTTTGCTGACGATAGTTTGCTATTTTGCAGGTCGAGTATTGCACAATGGAACCAATTGTCAAACATTCTAAAATTATATGAGGAAGCTTCGAGCCAAAGATTAAATAATGCAAAAATTGCCATCTTTTTTAGTCATAACACGACTCAATCGATCAAGGAGGAAATTGTGAAGGAGGCAGGAATACCGGTTACACAACGTTACGATACCTATTTGGGGTTGCCGGTGTTGGTGGGCAAGTCGAGAATTGTGGCTTTTCGGAGTATAAAAGATCGGGTATGGAAACGTTTACAAGATTGGAAGATTCATTTTCTTTCACAAGCCGGTAAGGAAATTCTACTTAAAACGGTGATTCAAGCAATCCCTACGTATAGTATGAGTGTGTTTCTTTTCCCAAAAGCCCTATATGTGGAACTAAATTCTTTAATGCAACAATTTTGGTCGGGTCACCAAAATAAATCCAAGGTGCATTGGATGAGTTGGAGTCGTATGGGCTTAGCCAAAGCTGATGCAGGCTTGGGTTATAGAGATTTTGGGAGCTTTAATAAGGCTTTGTTGGCAAAACAGGGATGGAGACTTTTGCAAAAACCCGATAGTTTTCTCTCAAAAATTATGGAAGCAAAGTACTATCGAGGTGGTAATTTTCTAGATTCCGATCTAGGGGATAGACCGTCCTTTGCTTGGCGTAGTATCCATAGTTCTTGTGAGTTGCTAAAGGAAGGATTAATATGGAGAATTGGGAATGGTCAGCATGTACGAATTTGGAAGGATAAATGGCTTCCTCAGCCGACTACTTACATGGTACAATCTCCGCCCGTTTTATTGGACCCGAATGCTTCGGTTAGTGAGCTAATTGATCAAGATACGAAGTTGTGGAATATCAATATTTTGGAGAACCTGTTTCTCAAGGAGGAGATCCAACTAATTTTGTCTTTACCAATAACTACAGCTAACCAGGGGGATAAGCAAATCTGGAGGGGAACAAAAAATGGGCTTTTTTCTGTTAAAAGTGCCTATTTCCTACAGAGAGAGATGGAACAACGAGGAGTGGCTGAGACTTCTTTTAGGAGAGGAGTTAGCAAAGTATGGCAGGAAATCTGGAAACTTCGCCTCCCAAATGTGGAAAAAAATTTCTTATGGCGTGCTTGTCATGAAATTTTGCCAACTCAATTCAATTTACACCGAAGAAAGATTGAAGAAGATGCTTTGTGCCCACAGTGCGGAAGTGAAGCAGAATTAGTGATCCATGCCCTTTGGCAGTGCCCGGCAGTAGTGGATGTGTGGAGTGTGGGGGGTAAAAAATTGCAGAAGTGGTCATTTGAAGGAAGCGACTTCTTACAGTTAGCTGAAAAGGTGTTTTCCAGGTGTGATTTAGAGGAAACCCAACTGTTTGTGGGAATTGCAAGACGCATTTGGCTTAGAAGAAACGACATTGTTTTGGTAAGCCGTTTCAACACCCTACTTCTTTGGTTAATGGAGTGAAAGACTATGTGGCAGAATTTATGAAGGTGACTGAACGAAGGAGTAAGGAAAGCCCACCTACTGCTGTGTTGAGGAATATGAAATGGAAAGCACCGGCACACGGATGGCTGAAGGCAAATTGGGATGCATCCAATGGCAAGACCAAAGGTTGGATGAGATTTGGTGTGGTGGTGAGGGACGAAAAAGGAGCAGTCATAGCAGCTCAATGCAAATCAGTCGTGGGAGCTCTTGATCCTACGGTAGCGGAGGCTCGTGCAGCTTTGATGGCGATCCAAATGTGTGGCGAATGTGGGTTTACGAATGTTCAGTTTGAAGGGGATGCTCAGATTGTAGTAAATGCAGTGAATGGATAGAACGTGGAATGGAGCAGAGTTGGCTTGCTGGTGGATGATTTTCACTGTAAGACACAAGCTCTTCAGTGTTGGAGGATGTCTTTTGTCAGTAAGGAAGGAAATAACGCAGCACACCTTTTATCAAAATTTGCAACTAGCAACTTTGTGGACAAACTGTGGCTTCTTGAGCCACCCGAATGTATTTTGGACGTTATTAAGATGGAGCAAACTGCTCTATCGTGTTGAGAGTTAATGAGAATGCCATGATTTTTGAGTCAAAAAAAAAAAAAAAAAAAATCTTGCCCATTGTCACATAAAATAAATGCTGAAGTTAATGAAATATGAAACTTTAATGCCTCAATGAACTAGAAAGAGAAAATAAATTTTCAATAACTTTAGCATTTATTTTGTGTGACACTTGGCACGTTGTGGATTGTTAGATGTAAAGCATGTCTAGGATTTAATAATAAGAGAATCTCAAATTTTGAAGAAATTTGAAATGATTATGACCTTTAATTCAGTATCGTTATTTAAGGAAAGTAACAAACAAATTAAGGGAAATGCATTTTAGTCTTTGTGGTTTGGAGATGTGACAAATAGCTTCATGATATTTAAAAATGACAAAACACTGCTGGAGGTAAGCCAAAAAAAAAAAAGCAAAAACAAAACAAAGAGGATACTATCATTACAAAATTTGACAGAACAACGTTTTTTAGGGAGTTGATGAGAATTTTGAATTTTTAGCCTAATTTTTTAAGTTTTGTGCTTTTTGAGGTTTGTTTTGTTGGGGGAAAATAAAAGGAAATGGAAGGGAATAAGGGAAAGAAAATATTTATCTTTTTGGTTAATGGGTTTGATCAGAAATTGAAAATTTTAAGCCATTTGGGTTCAAGGGTTTGTGTTTTGGTAAGGTTCTTTGTTTTGACTACATTAAAGATCATCTCATATCTAACGATAGTTTTAAAAATCAGGTATGAGTATGAAAAAATAATATAAAAAAGTGAGGGTAAGTGTAGCATTATTCCAGTATTTTAATGAAGTACTAGTCTTAAGTGGTGGGTCCCATGTTGAATGCACCAATTTTCTTCCCTATGTGGCTTTTCTTCTTAATTTCAAATTTGTGGGCCCACTAATCTTTCATTTATCCCTATGTCTTTTGATGTTTACAATTCTATCCTTTCTTACAAAAAAAGACAATTACTTGATATCTTTTTAAGTTCAAGATTAATAATTAAATATTATTCCACAATTAAATATAAAATGTAAGAATTATAATAAAATAAAGTATGATATCAATTATTTTAACAGAGAAAATAGGCAATTTTAAACTATTATCAATCATAAGCATGTTCTGTTGAAGTTTTGTGTTGTTTAACATTATCCGATTTAATATGTATTTCCATCAAGATCCAAGGAGAGAAGTTGAGACCCCCGAGTCTCCATGTTTTAGGTAAAAAAAAAACTAGTCTTCAGTACAAAATGCCTTCCAAATGCACCGTTAATTATTTCCTTTTATTGGGTTTGTCAGGAACATATTTCTTAATGTTAGTACGTTAAAGTTTGTATTCGTGTGACTCTCACTTTTGTTGTATTTTGTTCTTTAAATATCACATTACCGTGGAACAAAAGAATTAAAATCGGTCAAGGAATTTTTCAAACTGTATTTATAACAGTTGTGAGCACCTTTAATTACTCATAAATTCTTAAAAAAATCTATTGAAATTATCGTTCTTTTTTTTTTTTTTTTTTTTTGACATGAATTATCATTCTTATTAGTTTCTCATACCACTTTAGCTAGGTCCGTTCATAACACAATAATCACATAAAATTTGTGAAACACCAAGCTGTTTAAAATAGAAAATTCAATGTATAGTAGTAATATACGAGCCTCTAGTGTCTCTCTGAGGTCTATCAAACCCTAGAGGAGAAGGTATCTATTTCCAAGTCCAGGCGGCTGTGGAAGGTGGTGGTTTCAGTCTAAGTTTATGTCGGCTTACGATTCGATGGCAGAAGATCTCTCTCACTTGTGGAGAAATCTTTCATTGACGGAAGAAGAGGAAGTGGAGGTGGAAATTAAGAGTGAAGCTTTGGCTAGGATTGTATCCAGAGGGCAATCTTGTTTGGTAGGGAAGCTGCTCACTGAGAGGTTTATTGGCAAGGACATTATCAGATCACAATTGATCCGATGGTGGAAGCCAACGGGAAGGCTAACTCTCAAAGTTGTGGGGGAGAATTTGTTCTTAATAGATTTTGAACACTTCTAGGACAAAACAAGGATACTAGAGGGAAGCCCTTGGGTGATTGAGGGGAATGTCTTTTCGGTGGCAGATTTTGATGGGGTCACTCCAGTGGAAACAATTGATTTCGAAAAAGTGGCGTTTTGGGTGTGAATGCACAAACTTCCTCTTGCATGTATGGGGACTGAAGTTGGGAGACAGATTGGGTCTACTGTGGGATTTGTTGAGGATGTAGACACTGATGAGAATGGCATTGGATGGGGAAAATTCTTACGGGTAAAAATAAGGATTGATCTTACTAAACTGTTGGCGCGGGGTCGAAGGCTCAAAGTTGAAGGTTCACCGATCTGGATTAATTTTCAATATGAACGAATCTCGTGGTTCTGTTTTCACTGTGGTGTAGTAATCCACGGCAGGGTTGGATGTCTGAAGAGACCTGGCCAAGGAATTCCGGGAGGGGTGTTAGAATATGGTCCATGGTTGAGGGTTCCGCCACCTGGTAGGGGGAATCGAGAGGGACATGAGACGATTACCAGACGGATGGATTCGGATCAGTCTCAAAATGGAGATCAATACATGAAGGGTATGGACAAGGTGGCAGAGGAAGGTACAAAGACAGATTCCAGTGAGGATAGTGGAGGTTTCTATGGAACGCCGGCGGGACTGAATGAAACTTTCTGGGCAACAAATCCAACGGTGGAAACTGCTCAAGATGAAACAGATCCAAGGGTGATGGGGATGGCAAGCAGTAAGGAACACATTGATGATGACTTCGGAAATCATGGGGGTCAGTTTTTCTTAGGGAAAGGATCCGTTGATGCTAAAACAGGAAAGGCCCAAGCTAATAATGAGGATGATACGTTGAAATCGCCGAACATGGGAAGCGACAGTGGGGGAACGGTTTCATATGGAAAGGAATCAAAGCTGGAGAACGATTTTATAGGGAGTATCTTTGCTGATGTGGCTCGATGCAATTATGTAGGAGATGGGCTAGAGAGTAACGTGGGGCTGGGAGGTAAGGGTTTTGCTTGCCCGGGGCCCACCATAGCAGATGTAGAAAAAAAATGGCAAACACGTCATTAGGAGAAAAAACTGGCCCAGGTAAAGAGCAAACGACAATCACGTGGAAGAGGAGAGCCCGAGGTGCTTCTCAGGTAAAGCTGTCCCCCCGTTCGGAAAATTTGGGTAAACGGAAGACGGTTGGAGAAGCGGTGGTAGGAGATGGTTCGAGAAAGAAGGGTCGGAATTGTGATATTCAAACAGCGACACAAAAGGAGGGGGTAGATGTTTCAAGGAAGAAGGTGCTTGGATCGGGGGTGGCGGTGGCTGGTGTTCAGCCCCGCCGACCGCAATGAGCATCATGAGCTGGAACTGCCGGGGGCTTGGGAACCCTCGGACAGTTCGAGAGCTTTGCCAGTTGGTGAAGATGAAGAAACCCAAAATGGTTTTCCTTATGGAAACCATTCTTAGGAGACCTAAAATGGAGCGGATTCGTAACAGGTTGGGCTTTCCAAATATGCTGGCCGTTGATTGTGTAGGGAAGAGTGGTGGTGTGGCATTGCTTTGGAATGACGACGTATTTGTGGATATTCAAAACTATAGCAGCCGCCATATTAACGCGAAAGTTTGCATGAAACCAAATTCGGTTTCGTGGAAATTTACGGGTTTCTATGGTCATCCGGAGGCAAGCAAACGAAAAGAAGTATGGGGTCTTCTTCGATTTCTCGCAGCGATGGAGCCCAATCCATGGCTTTGTGTGGGGGATTTCAACGAGATCTTATTATTGTCCGAAAAACGGGTGGGAATGGAAGACAAAGGAGTTTAATGGAGGATTTTCACGCAACATTGGCAGATTGTGAATTAGTGGACTTGAGCTATAGGGGGCCTAAATTCACTTGGAATAATGGTAGAGAGGGAGGTGCTTTTATTCAAGAAAGATTAGATCAAGTGGTGGCAAATGAAGGGTGGAGGTCTTTATTCCCGCAAGTTGATATTTTGGTGGAGAGTGCTTCTTGTTCCGATCACCTCCCTGTGTTCATAATGTTATATGAAACTAAGCGGCAAGGAAGGCCATATCGTAAATTCAAACATGAAGCCTCATGGGCTTTGGAGGGAACGTATACCGAGATTATAAAGTCTGCTTGGAAGGCCAGGCGTATACAGACTGATCATTGGGGGGGGCAATATACGTCAAAAACTCGGGAATTGTCAAGGGGAGCTGATGCGGTGGCAGAAAAAGAAAAAAGAACCTGAAACAGAATTAAAAAATTCATGCACCCACTTGGCTGCTTTACAAGCTAAGGAGGGACCAGAATGGATGGAGGAAATTACCAAAATCAAGCTGCACGTGCAGACTCTCATGGAGCAAGAGGAAATACAATGGAAACAAAGAGCGAAGGTGGAATGGCTTAGGAATGGCGACAAAAACACTAAGTTTTTCCATGCTTGTGCAAATCAGCGAAGAAAGTCCAATGTAATCTACTCGGTCTGTGATATGGCAGGGAACCAAATGGAGACTCATGAAGACATTGGGGGTGCATTTGTGGGGTACTTTAATATTTTGTTCACATCAGGCAAGCCAGATCATATGGATGAATGCTTGGAGGCTCTCGACAAACGCATCACGGATGATATGAACGGATGACTGCTAAGACCATTCACGGCTGCAGATGTGGTTACCGCCCTGCAGCAAATGGCGCCTCTTAAGGCCCCTGGACCGGATGGTTTTAATGCATTTTTTTTCCAAAAGAATTGGGACTTGATGGAGCGGAGGTTTGCAATGCTGTGCTTTACTCTTTAAATTCAGGTGTTATGAATAAAGAATTAAATTTTACGTATATTGCTCTGATACCTAAGTCCAAAAATCCTATTAGTGTGTCTGATTATCGCCCTATTAGCCTTTGTAATGTCTTATATAAATTAATTTCAAAGGTACTAGCTAATAGGCTGAAGGAGGTTTTGCCTGCAATCATATCACCGTTTCAAAGTGCATTTATCCCTGGGCGCCTTATTACGGATAATATACTTGCTGCATTTGAAACCCTTCATACTATGCATTCCAGGATGTATGGGAGGACAAGTTTCATGGCAGTTAAGCTGGATATGAGCAAAGCCTATGACAGGGTGGAGTGGATTTTTTTGGAGGCCGTGATGCGGAAAATGGGTTTTGACAATAAGTGTTGTCACCTGATCATGATGTGTGTTTGTACAGCTCAATTTGAAGTGTTGATTAATGGAACCCTTGTAGGGCCGATTACTCCTACAAGGGGTATACGCCAAGGAGACCCCATCTCGCCCTATTTGTTTATCATTTATGCTGAAGCCCTCAGCTCCATGCTAACTCGAGCCGATTGTGAAGGTCCCCTAAGAGGTGTCCCCACCTCCAGGCAGGGCCCCGGCCTAAACCATCTTTTTTTCGTTGAAGATAGTTTATTGTTTTGCAGAGCAAATGTTGCACATTTGCAGTGGTTGACTCATATTTTGACCCTCTATGAACGAGCCTCGGGCCAAAAGTTGAATGTGAATAAAACTGCAATATTTTTCAGTAGAAATACGACGGTCACAGATCGGGAAGCCGTCTTAGAAATTGCAACTATTCCGGTGACGCAAAGATACGACACATACCTGGGACTTCCGGCATTGGTTGGAAAGTCACGGACTAAGGAGTTTAGGTCCATTATTGACCGGATTGAAAAACGTCTAAATGACTGGAAGCTGAAATTTCTATCGCAGGCCGAGAAAGAGATTTTGTTGAAGGCGGTGGTGCAAGCCATTCCGACGTACAACATGAGTGTGTTTCATCTCCCAAAAGCATTATGTGCCAATATTAACTCATTGATGCAGAAGTTCTGGTGGGGGCACCAATCAAATGAATCTCGTATCCATTGGATGAGTTGGGGGCAGATGGGGCTCGTTAAGGAGAAGGGAGGGATGGGTTTCCGAGAATTTGCCTGCTTTAACAAGGCACTTTTGGCAAAACAGATCTGGCGACTATGGAGAACTCCGGATAGCTTGGTAGTGAGGATTTTGAAGGCTAAATATTTTCCAACATGTGAGGTGATGGATGCCTCTATTGGCTCTAAACCCTCATATGCTTGGAGAAGTATTATTAGCTCGAAAAACCTCATAGAGGAGGGGTTAGTGTGGCGGATTGGCAATGGGGAGAAGACTCGGATTTGGGATGATAGGTGGGTGCCATTACCGAATAGCTTTTTGATACATTCCCCTCCAGAACCAGGTCTTCATGAGGAAATGGTTTGTAAATTAATTGATAAGGATCTGGGTTGGTGGGACTTAAATCTTCTGAAAGCTTCATTTAGCAAAGAAGAAGTGGCAACTATTCAATCCATCCCACTCAGCAGCGCGAGCCAAGAAGACGTGTTGATATGGCGAGGTACGGAAAATGGTGTTTTTTCCGTAAGAAGTGCTTATCATTTGGCAAGAGAAAGGGAAGATAGATACAAGGCTGAGAGCTCAACGAACATGCACAGTAGTGATGTATGGAAACTGATTTGGAAACTGAAAGTCTCAAATGTGGAGAAGAATTTCTTATGGCGTGCTTGCCAAGACATTTTACCAACTCGGACAATCTATTGAGACGAAAAATTGTGAAGGACCCACTTTGTCTGATATGTGGGCTGGAAGCTGAAACACCCATCCATATTTTATGGACTTGCCCTTCAGCCAAGGATGTATGGGGTAATAGCAGGAAGAAATTCCAGAAAAGTGCACTGCAGGGGCCAGCTTTTATTAACATAGTGGAGGAGATGTTGAAGCAAGGGGATGAGGATGAAGTCAGAATTTTTGTGGGTCTATCAAGGCAATTATGGCTCCGTAGGAATGAGGTGCTTCATGGGGGGCAGTTTTGGCATCCAAATACGTTAATAATGAGAGTCAATAATGCAGTGGGGGAGTATAGCCAAGCTGTACAGGGAGCACGCAATGAACAGCAGCAACAAGGAAGACGTGAGGATGAAAAGTGGAAAGCGCCTCCTGTGGGCCGGCTCAAGGTGAATTGGGACGCAGCTCTCAACCTCAAGCAGGGAAGATTTGGCATGGGAGTCGTGGTTCGTGACCATGCGGGCTGTGTTATGGCTGCCCAATGTAGTGTTGGTCATGGCATAACAGACCCTACAATTGCGGAGTCACTTGCCCTTGTCAATGTTGTGCGGTTTTGCTTGGACCTGGATGTGCCGCATATAAGTTTAGAAGGAGATGCCAAAAATGTGGTGGATGCAGTGAACTCAGGGGAAGAAAACTGGAGCAGATTTGGCTATATAATCTAGGATGTTAAATGTCTGCTTGATACTTTTAATTATTGGGAGAGTCTGTTTGTGGGTCGTGAAGCTAATTTTGCTGCTCATCACCTAGCAAAATTAGCAGCAGATATGGGAATCAAACGGCAGTGGTTGGGAGAAATCTCTGATTGTATCTCGGAGACTATCCATAGAGAGCAATCTGTAATCTCTTGTTGATTATTAATGAAGTAGTGAATGTTTCCTCTCAAAAAAAAAAAAAAAAACAATATACGAGCCTCTAGTGCTAAGTCTTCCATTAAAAGTATTAATATTAACTTTTATATATATCTCATATCTGTGAAGACTGTGATTCATGGAAAAAGATGTTGCAATATTGTAAAAGCAACGTAATTAACCAGCATAGCCTGCAAAGGCCAAGTAAGTTGAAAACTTATTAGATAAAAAATTAAAAAAAAAAAAATTGAAAATTTATATATGGAGAAGGAATTGAACATGCAAGAGAAAAAAAAGTGACATCAAAATTACTAATATAACCTATGTTAGAACCTGATAGGAAATAAATTAATTGGGCTTGTCCAAGATGTTCTGGAAATCATTAGTGTTAAAAAAAAAAAAAAAAAAAAAAAACGGAATAATAGAATATAGGCAAAAATGAATATCCAAGTTACTTTTTCACCCCTTGAAAAGCAAAGTTGAAGTCTATTAAGCGGAGACCCACGTACAAGGCCTCCCAAGAATTTTTAGAAATCCTTCAAAAACACTATTAATTTCACTTTTTGTTTTCCAAATTACTTTTTTACCCCTCAACTGACAAGTTAAAGTCTACTCTTAAATAAAATCGTTTCTTAATTTATGATCAACTTGCTTTTTCCCACTGCACAAGGAAATTAAAGTATTTTATATATATATATATAGTAAAAAAGTAATTTGAGAAACAAAAAGTTAAATTAATACTATATATATTAAAAAGTATAACTAACGAAATTATCTATTTCATACAATTAAAATATATAACAAAAATAATATATATTCACAAATAATTAATTTAAAAGAGCAACTTTTGTTTGAGTTGCTCACCATTTCTTTTTTTTGGTCGGTTGTAATTTCTCCTCTTCCATGTTGAATAGAAAAATAAAATAAAAGTAATCTAAGTACAAAATCTTACATTTTTATTATTTTAATACAAATTAAACATAAATTAGTATAAAAGTTTTGATTACATGTCGGAGTTTTTCCAAAAAAGAGAAAATTGTCAAAGAAAATGATGGGCTTTTTTGCTTCTAATTAAATAGTCTAATTTTTAGGCAGTATTTTCACTGTACACCTTTTAAAATAAATTAACTAAGTATTTGATTTGAATTGTTGAACCGCTTTAAGAAGAAAAATTTGGCTAACTCGAAACCTTTTCTAAATCGTTATGGAGCGGATTATAATATTGTTGAACTTATTTCAAACTTTAACAAATATGAAAAATAAAATTGCAACTTAATTTTTATTTAAAAAAAAAAAAAAAAAAACTTAAAGCCAAGTTGAAGCTGACACGCAGTATTTTTAATTGGATTTTTTTTTTTTTTTTGGAAGTTTGAAGCTTATAGGGTTTTCCACTAAACTAAAAATGGGGTCACCCCCCTTTTTTTTTTTTTTTTCTTTTTTTTTTTTTTTTTTTTAAATGTTATTATTATTATTTTTTTAATTTTTAATGAATTGTTTAATATTTTTTAAAAAAACTTTACCTTTTCACTGGTACCGTTTTGGGCAACTGCATCTATGCCTTACTGCGAGATCCGGAAGTTTAAAGTTTTTACTTTTTGTGTCCATCAACGTTAAAAGTAAGAGAAATGCTAGCTAATGAGCTAAACAAATGAATTCAGAAAATTTTTTAAACCAACATAGCAAGGGTTTTTAAATTAAAAAAAATGTAATTATCTTTTCTTTGTCTGCCACATTAATTTAAATTTTTTTTAAAGTTCATTTATTTGGCTTCTTACCACTTCCTTAAAGGTCAACTAACAAATGGACTAAATTGGTCCTTTATCAAACCCCGGAGGGGTCCTGTGATAAAAGTGAAACCCCAGGAAGAAAAAAAATAAAGTTAGTAAACCCTAGGGAGGTTTGAGGTATTTAACCCTTAATTTTATTTATTTTAATTTTGATTTATTTTTTAAATATAAATAATTTTTTAATAATTATTTGTTGTAGACTAATTTGGAGCGTTGGATGAAAATCAACGGTCCAGATCTCCAATTGGAGAAAATTTAAGATCCCCTCTAATACGAGGGAATCCTGATCCCTCTCCTCGTCTGCCGCCGGTTCTCTTTCTCTCTCTCTCTCTCGTCTGCTTTCTCCCTCTCTCTCATCTCTTTCTCTCTGGTCTGCTCTCTCTCGTCTCTTTCTCTCTGGTCTGCTCTCTCTCGTCTCTTTCTCTCTGGTCTGCTCTCTCTCGCGTCGGCTCTCGTTTCGAAACTGCAAAAGAGCAAACGATCCACTCACTCTCCTCTTTTGCGACTTTACTACCAGCGTCATGAGAATTCTAGGGCAAGAAATTCCACTTCCCTTTTCCCCTCCCCCTCCACCTATCCCTCTCCCTCTCCCTCTCCCTCCCCCTCCACTGCTCCTGTCACAATTCCAGCTCCAACTCTAATACCGAGGACATTTTGCTCTTATTTATCATCATATCCCTTATTCTATTTTTATTATATCTCTTTTACCGACACATTAAGCACAATGGCGGCACTGAAGCCGCCCCTCCTGTCGCTGATCCTCCAGTTGCTGATCCTCCCGTGTTGAGCATCACCAACGGTGCTGGTGCTGTTATTCCGTTCGACCAAATTGAGTGTCCGATTTGTTTCAGCGACTTTGAGAACCTAGAGGAGCTAATTCAAATCTCTTCTTGCAGGCATGTGTTCCACCGTGATTGCATGGACGCCTATTTGGTAAACGGTCCATTGATTTGCCGTTGTTGTAGTGCGTCGATCTTTGAGTAGAACGAACGGGTATATATATGCATGGTATGTTTTTTTTTTTTGGTTTAACTTAGGCTTTAGATCTTTGTAAACACGGCTGAAAGCTGTAATTAATGTCTTTCATTTTTTTTAAAGCTGTAATTAAAAAAAAAAAAAACCAATAATCTGAATATATATGTGAATATAATTTTTTCACATTTATTTCAATTGTAATTCTCCTCTTGTGTTGTGTTGCAATTCTCTCATTTAAATTGTAAACTATGGATATTTATTTAAAGTAGAGAAATGTTTAGAAAGTTTGATGTTTGATGCTTTTGGAAAGGGGTAGTAAAATAACAAAAGTGAATGTTCTTAACCAAAATTTAGCTAAACTTTGACTAGCTAGCTCACTAAGAATGCTCTTATAAGCTCAAATTTTTCGAGAACAATTCAAGCCGCCTGCCAAAGTGGTGCAACGATGGGGACAATGTGACACTACAAGAAATTGATTTTTTTCTGACGTACGTTTTCTGACGTGTCAGGCAGTCTGACACGTCAGAAAACGTCTCTGACGTGGTGTTCCTGACGTGTCTCGCGCGTGAATATTATAAGTGTCAGAAATGGAAAATTTCTGACGTGTCAAATTCAACACGTCAGAAATTTCTGACGTGTTGAAACTAGACACGTCAGAAAAATTTTCTGACGTGTTAAATTGTGACACGTCAGAAATTTTCTGACGTGTTAAAATTTTCTGACGTGTTAAATTGTGACACGTCAGAAATTTTCTGACGTGCCACAAATTAACACGTCAGAAAATTTCTGACGTGTTAATAGGTAACACGTCAGAAATTTTCTGACGTGTCAAATTGTGACACGTCAGAAAATTTCTGACGTGTTCCAATTTAACACGTCAGAAAATTTCTGACGTGTTAATTTGTGGCACGTCAGAAAATTTCTGACGTGTCACAATTTGACACGTCAGAAAATTTGGTTAATTTTTTTAAATTCTTTTCCACCCCCCAATATATTTTTCTTTAGTTTTTTTGAGACTATACCCGAATTTTGGATTACAATTAACCTGATATACAATTTATCCATCAATCATTGCAAATAATTCTAGCAATTTTTCCGTCAATCTATACAAATAACATAAGTCATGTTATTTTTCCATCAATAACAAATAACATAAGTCATAACCTAATAAGTTAACACATCAGACTATTTTTCCATCAATCTTAACACACACAAAATAACATATATATACCAGTGTCAATAACCAACCACAATTATCAAAAAACTATCTCTGTTGTTATAAAAAGGGATATCATAAATACAATTACATCAACAAAGTAACTTTTATACAAGTATGAATGGCAAACCAGACGGTCAATGCTGATTATTGACATTCATAGCATCCTCTCCATCACCTGCAAACGATAAAAACAAACAATCACCAAACAATATTGACTATGTAAGGGCAATTCATTTATGTCCAAATATTCACCCAACTCAGTTGTTGAGTCTAACACAGTAAATGATATAACAACAAGAGGTAAAACGATGATGAAGTTAATTAGCCAAAAATGCATATAAAAAAAAAAAACTAAAATTCTCCGCCTCAAGAGCAATCAATGTTGACGTTAAATTTATAGACTCATGCGCTTCATTTTTGCCATGGCAATTATGTGAGATATTTATTAACATTTTAATTTGTTGAGGATATTAACACATAGGACTTTACATATATTCAAATCATGTTATATTATTTCCAAAAAATTATGATATTCATCTAGTTAATACTTGATCGTTTCATACTCTCAAACAATCACATACACTAGATTGTTAATATTCTACAAGGACCATAGTTGTATATTGATCTCATAATATCAATAAAACAGTTCAAAAGCAACGCTCGTACGTACCCACATCCACCACCAAACCAACAATGATATATAAACCAAATTCAACAGGAATTACACAACATTAATTAATTAAGAGAATGACTACAACATATATATCCATACTCTAAATTTATAAGTTGACATATATATAGGTTTTAGAAGTTCACATGATATAGCTAAAGTTCTAGAAACACATTTGACCATTAAAAATAGAAGCAAGCAAGTTAATTCAAGAAAAGGTGGCCACTATTTTCTATCTCCTAAGGCAGCCGAATTGGAATGCTGTATGTGACAAGTCACGCAAGAATTAGTATATGGGTAACAATGCTTTCTGATTTAATACACATGAGGGATTTCTTCTTCAAAAATAATACATGAGGGAGGGATCCTCGGCCCCGCTACTCTAATCTAGGAAACAGTAGGCCCCTCCATAAAACTGAAAAGGTCATAAGATAACACAATTCCATATATATAGGTCATAAGTTATAAGTTATAAGTTATAAGGTCATAAGTTATAACTGAAAATGTCATAAGTTATACGTTAACATATATATAGGTTATAGAAGTTCACATATATATATGTAAAGGTCTAAAAACACATTTGACCATTAAAAAATGTCAGTACCTGCTTCGCCGTCGATCGACGATGGCACCACCGCAATATGTGGGGAAGCTCCATCTGGTGCAGAGCTGAACCGCATCATTGCCTCGATCTGGCGCAATCGGGCGTCAAACGCTGCCTGACGTGCATTGTTCTCGGCCACCAATGCATCTATCTCTTCCTTGTGCTTCGCCCTCTCCGCCTCAAGAGCTCTGTCAAGCGTTTCTTGTGATATCATGGAGTACTGGCTGGTGTTTTCTGACCTTGCTTGTGAAGGTGTATAGTATGAACGTATGGAGCCCCGCACGGGCAAAATACCCGATCCAAGCTGCCGAACCCTACCGGCGTATTCAGGCTTATTTCCAAGGGCCTGTGCATACGCGTCGTTTGGCGCCCACTTGACCGTTCCCTCTGTGATGCTAGACGACGCTGCAGGGTCGGTGGGTATCAGCTCCTTCATCCTTTTCTGTATGTTACATTCATTATTGGGTCAGTGGGTCATACAACTGTTAATTGCAGATAATTTTAAAGTATATAAACAAAGAATTAAATTGTAGCATACACATCTTTCTTCCACTATCTCATTCGGATAGCTTTTGTCCGCCTTCGTGTGCGTGCTGATGTAACTCTCTGCACGAGTAGGATACTTGCCCAGACGTATGGCCTGCCGAAAAAATAGGACATACAAATATTTTTAAATATATCAAATGATTTGTTGTTTACATGTTAAATTACACACTTACCTCCTCATCTGTCGCTCTGGCATAGCTCTTCGATCCGGTGCAATGGGGCTCTTTATTTAATGCTCGCAAGCACTTCATTTTGTTCGCATAGTCCTACACAGTTACCATATTGATATGTTAATAATGTAAGGAAATTTGGTTTTAGTACTCTTTATATGCAACACTACACAATAAAGAGGCAATTTCGTTTTACATGACACTCGTACATGTTAATAAAATCATATAATGACACTACACAAAATGAAGAATTTAACTCATGACCTACCTTATTCTGACGAGTACACCATCTCTCCAATAAGATCTCCACGTCTTCGGCATTGTACTCGTCAAGTGTTTTGTCCCCCACTCTTGCCCGTATAGTATCCGGAGTATCTTCCTCCGTAATTGCACAGCGTCTTTTAAGCTCGTACCTCCAAGTCCGCAGCTTTGATCCCATATCCTTGAATGCTTCATTCTTTATGGCTTTCAAATTGAATTCGGGCGGGACGAAAAAGTATGCCTGCACATGTTCAAAATTATTAAATTACAAAAACTAAAATATATGTGTGCAACTTAGAGCGTATATATACATATATACATTATGAGTGTTTTAACATATATGCAACACATACCATCAAGGCGTCCCAAATATCCTCTTTGGTACGCTGCGCTACCTTCGTCCAATCGTCCGGTATTCGGACATAATTGGAGCTCCTTACGATATCTCCAGTCATCCGTTTAAACCTCATGGAACTAACGCCGACGGGCTGGCATGCAGCATTGTACTCCATAATGATCCGCTTGCCGGCGGGGACTCCCGGCAACCTGTGCGAGTCACGGATGGTAAACACCTCAATAACTTCGTTTCCCTCTGAATCGGTACCTAATAGATTAAAAAATTACCGATGTAAGTTATGTCGAATTCAATACTAATTACAACTAAATTAAGACATATATACACAACATTCGAACATATCCACTTACTTATGGTGCGGACCTGCCGAGGGAGTAAGTGGTCGCCGGGAGCAGGGTCGGTTGGCTGCGGGTCAGCCGTGTCCTGTGTCGCACCAATACAGTCCTCCTCGGCCGATGTGTCACTGTCGTCGGGACCTGCTATATATGTTTTTTAGAATATTTAGAATTATATGAAATTGTAGTTGTAGTTAAATAATATAATTGATATCGCACCAATACATTTAGAAATTTCCAAAAAACTTGCAATCTTTCCAAAAAAAAATTCGGTCATACCTGCGCTATGCTGGCTATCATCAAGGTGCTCTACATGTCCCTGCATACGCTGTCCAAGCTGGCTCTGTGGCAGATACCCCATCTGGGCCATGCCAGCCCGACCGTATGGATTATGGAGAGGGATCTCCCCTTCCATATCGCCTGGAAGTACCGGTCGATACCCGTCCTGAATACCCAAAAGCTGAGCAACGTCTTGTTGCTCGCTATCATCAAGGTGGACTGACGGAGACCCAAGCGACATAGGCTGTCGCTTGAGAGACGAGCCCCTGCGTGCTCTTCTCTTTCCCCTATGGCTCATAGTAACCTGCAAAAAATACCACAAATTTAATTAATCACGTATACAATGTATGAAATATTCACTACGTTATGTATGCATGACTCACACGTATGAAATAAGATATACTGACGTTTTTTCCCAATTAAACAACTCTATTAAATGCGTTGATGGGCATATAGTGAACAACTACCAATCTATATATATATATATATATATATATATATATATATATATAGCTTTTATTCAATCACATACGCTTCAATTGGATCTAAGTCGGGTCTGACGTATTGGATATGATCCTGCAGATCCTGATCACAATTTCTGGTCAATATGAGCGGCTCACACTCGTGATAATTGGCACCTGAATCCTGATGCCCTTCACTCTGACCAACGTCGTATATATTTCTTGGTTTGGTCCTTACTGCGCAAACCCAATCCGGGTATCTGCCATCTTCTACGTAAAACACCTGATCAACTTGTGAAGTTAGCACATATGGCTCATCAGTAATCAATTCTTCGGTGTGAACAAGGTTTTTGAAGTTCACAAGTATCATGCCATACTCATCCACCTTGTACCCCTTGTCCCTCGTGGTATCCGCCCAATCACACCTGAACATAACGTACGTAGTTCTGTCGTAGTACTCAATCTCAAGTACTTCCGTCAACTTCCCGTAGTACGTTTCCCCATCAACAGTCGGCACACACACCCTGCTGTTCTGAGTCCTCTTTCCGGCATCAGATGCAATTGTACGAAACAACTTGCCGTTAACCACATATCTATTGTATCTGACTGCTGACTCCCGCGGCCCTCTACAATGCATTATCAATTTCTCACCAAGTTCCTTCCTACATCGATCATCCAATCGATCGACCTGTGAATATTTACAATACAATGTTAACACTTGGTTAAAGAGTGTTTCAGTTCATTTGGAAAACATTATGCATGCAAATATAATCCGACAAGTGATTTTGTTAACATCACGTCATTCTTACGTAGTCACGGTACCAGTCGCAGAACAGCTCATAATGTTGGGTTTCCAACTGATCCTCTGTTGTTCGCCCCCTAAGCGTATCCATGTGCATTCTACAATTCGATGATGAAGTTAATTATAATTCGATACGGGAAATGTTACAAGTTCATTGAATATACAATATGGCGTAGAATGACATCGACTTACGTTCGCAATTGAAGGAAGTCGTCCGAATTGAACATAATATACCGGTGTATCTGTGTCATTGTGATTCGGTCGAGCCGGACTCGTGTTCCATGTCCCTTTGAACCATCCGGATTTCTTTGTATCCTATTGTGAAATGTTGGTGTATTATCTAAATATCTCGAACAGAACGTCACCAACTCAGTAGCTATGTAACCCTCCGCAATGCAGCCTTCAGGGGCCGCTTTATTACGCACATTAGATTTGAAAACTCCAAGGCTCCTAAATATGAACGAATATACAATCAATCAGTGCAGTTAATACTTGTCTTGTATTATAGTTAAACCATAAAATATGAAATATTCGTAAACAAAGTTTACCTCTCTGCCGGATACATCCACCTATACTGTACTGGTCCACCGAGTCGGCATTCACCGATAAGATGCACGACCACATGAACCATGCTTGTGAAAAAGCTGGGGGGAAAAACCTGTTCCAACTTGCACAACGTGATATAGACGTCACACTGTAGTCGGTCAATATCCTCTTGTGTCAATGTTGTTGAACATAGTCCCCTGAAGAATGCAGACATCTCAACAAGTGGTCTAACCACGTTGCTTGGAAGTGATCCACGCAATGCAATAGGTAGAAGCTGCTGCATCAATACGTGACTGTCATGACTCTTTAACCCCGATATCGTACAGTCCTTAAGTCGTATACAACGGGAAATGTTCGAGGCATATCCATCGGGCACCCTTACATTTCGTAACACTTTCAAAAAATGTGTCTTATCATCCTTGGACATCGTGTGGGTAGCTTGCCGCATATATGTCTGACCATTCTCGCCAGTGTAGGGATGAAGTGTACGTCTCAAACCCATTTCTTGCAAATCTAAGCGGGCGGCGAAGTTGTCCTTCGTTTTCCCTGGAATGTCCAGTATTGTACCAAGTATGTTGTCCATCACGTTTTTCTCTATGTGCATAACATCAAGGTTGTGCCGTAATAAATTATCTTTCCAATACGGCAACCTAAAGAAAATACTTTTCTTCTTGAATACTACATTAGAAGTATTCGTCTTCTGCTTCTTTCCTTTTTCTTTCGCAGCCTCCCTTGCCTGACCAGCGTTCTCATCCCCAAACACCATCCCTTCTAATTGGTTCATGATTTCGTTTCCACTTGGGACATCAGGGGCACATTCTAATTCTACGTTGCCGTCAAATGTTCTTTTGTTCCTCCTCCATGGATGATCCATGGGCAAGTATCGTCTGTGCCCCATATAACACCATTTATGACCATGTTTTAACCACTTCGACCATGTCGAGTTCATACAGCACGGACATGCCTTCTCACCCCTGGTAGACCATCCAGACAAATCTGCATATGCTGAAAAGTCATTAATTGTCCACATCAACTGCGCTCGTAGGACAAAATTTTTTTTCTTTGAGACGTCGTATGTGGGCACCCCTACATTCCATAGTTCTTGTAACTCCTCAATTAAGGGTTGAAGGTAGACATCTATATCCATTCCAGGTGAACTTGGGCCTGGAATAATCAATGATAGTATAAAAGATGTCTGCTTCATGCACATCCAAGGAGGCAAGTTATAGGGCATAAGCAGTACAGGCCAAGTGCTGTGAGATGTGCTCATGTTTCCAAATGGATTAAATCCATCCGAGGTTAGTCCGAGCCTTACATTCCTGCTGTCCGTTGAAAACTCCGGATGTAAATTGTCGAATGACTTCCATGCTTCGCCATCAGCCGGATGCCTCAATACGCCGTCCTTTGTGCGGCCTTCTGCATGCCACCTCATAAAGCGTGCAGTATGCTCTGACATAAACAACCTCTGTAATCGTGGTACAAGTGGAAACCACCGCAACACCTTTACCGGACGTTTCTTGCCCGACGATATAGGTTGACCATCCTCATCTAAATTGATTGCATCCATCCATTTAGATTTTCCACATACGGTACATGAATCCAACTCCTTTGTGCCCTTCCAGAATAACATACAGTCATTACGACACGCCGGTATCTTCTCATACCCAAGTCCCATATCTCGTAAAAACTTTTTCGCCTCATATGTATTACCAGGCAGCTTTTCATCACTCTCAGGCAGCAACTGGTTGATGAACTCTAGGAAGGCCGAGAAGCTTGCGTTACTTAGTCCACCAACGCACTTCAGGTTGTACAAGTGTACAGTCGCACTTAGTTTGGTATGTTTTGTTCCGTTATGAAGTGGTTTCTCCGCCTTTTTCATAAGCATATAATACTTTACTGCGTCACCTTCAGCGGCTTCTTCGTTTACAATGTCTTCACCCCCTTGCACTACGACTTGAGGCTCACAATTGTCTTCCCTGACCACTTCGTGCATGCCGAATAAGTCACGCAACATTGCGTGCATGTCTCCACCCTGATTTGCAGTTGCACCCGCATCTGAAGCCGGGCGATTCGAACCAGACGGTCTATCAGGACCCTGTACATGCTTCTCACCATGATAGTACCATAATGTATATTCCGGCATCATTCATTTTCCCCCTGTCAAGTGGTTGAATACGAAATCCGGCGGGTGGCGCCGGTAATTTCGACAAATCTTGCAAGGGCAATTGATTTTTCCATCAGGGGTTCTACAGTTACTAACTGCAAACTCCACGAACAGTCTACACCCGTCTCTGTATTCCCTCGTACCCCTAGACTTTGTCATCCAACTCTTGTCCATTTTTCGCTACGTACATAAATTACGAATCAATAATATAAAAGACTTAAAAAATATATACCTCATTTCAAGCACATGCATATATATAAACCTAAATATTTCAACCACGTTAAAAATATAAACCTATATATACATTATCATATAGGTTTAAATTTTTTATGTGCAAATATAATAATATTCATGCATATATATATATATATATATATGGGACCCTAAAATAATTAAATAACTAGGTTAGTTATTTAATTAATATGAAGTTCCAATATTCATGGACATGAATTTGTTAGAAAAAATAAGGGGATAGTACCAATTAAAGTGTGTATTCATTTGGAGTACTGTCTCTATTTAATTAATATTCATGTATAACTTACAAATTAATAAGAGATTTAATGTACGTCTCAATATTAAGACTCATTCAATTTAAGTATTAATTAAACAAAGTATGGAATTAAATCTCTATAATTATCACTACGTACTACACGTACTTAATTAGAAGGTCAAATGATTAAAATTGAAATTAAATAATGTTGTATAAATTATTTACTAATTAATAAGCCAACATTTTTCAGCTAAACAAACAAAAAATAAAAAAAATAAAACAACAATCCGGCGACATTTTAAAAACTATTATATTATGAAACAAAAACCTAACTATCATCAGAAACATCATCTTGCATGCATGCATGTGCATATACAGCGAACGTACAATAAGTAAATAACATTTCAAGCAAAAAAAAAAAAAACAAACACCTCCATCAATTAATACCTACTCACAAATGCTCGATCAATCCAATATATATATTAACCAAACATCATACGGATTCATGACAAAATAAAACATAAATTTGATTAAACAAGACAAAATATATATATAATAAAACAGTATATATAAAATAAAACTATATATATATATATATATATATATATATATATATATATACCTGCAGGAGATCGAGCTGGAGTTGATCGACGACGTCGGAGAAGTTTCAGCCGGCGAAGTGATGGAGATGGCCGGAGCACGCGCGTCACGTGAGCTGGAGAGAGATAGAGCGAGAGAGAGAGAGAGAGCGCGGGAGAGGGAGCTGAGAGAGAGAGAGCGCGGGAGAGAGAGCTGAGAGAGAGAGAGAGCGCGGGAGCTAGAGGGAGCTGTGGGCGCCGGAGGAGAGAAGAAAAAAAAGAATGGGAGGGAAGAAGAAGGCAGGCCGGCGGGAGGAGGTAGCTGGAGGGAAAAAAAAAAAAAAAGGGAGAAATCCCAAATTTAAACGCCAGCACGCCTGCATATGCACAAGGCGTGGCCGATGGGACGGCCAGCAGGCGCTGGCCTTCCCAAGGCCACGCCTGACGCGCCACTTGGCACGTCAGTAACGCCTGACGTGCCAAGATGGCACGTCAGTAATTATGTATATATATATATATATATATATATATATATAAGTTATATATTTGTATTATATTTATAAATATAATTAATGTATGATATATATAATTAAGTACGTTAATATACTTAATTATATCCTATAAATATAATATTCTAAGTATATAGTATTTAATTATTGTAAGTATAATATATAATATATTGTAATTAACTTAATTATAGCAAAGGTTCTAATATTAATCTAAGTATTTTTCAAAAATCAAAGAAGAAGAAAAAAGGTTTGTAAATTAATATATAGTATTTAATCACAAAAGATTTTGTGTTTTCATCCCTTGAAGTTCCAATATCTCCAAATTAATTGAAAATGACATTTTATACAAAAATAGGATATCGACATGTTTATATATATATATATATATATATATATATATATATAATATGTTTTGGAATGATGGGTGAAATCAAGCAAATTTTCCAAATCAAAGTTATAAAAATGACATGTACGTGTACGTCAAACCTAAATTAAGGATATATAACGTACATTATCCTATAATTTAGCTCGTTCAATATTTTGGAATCTCCTTAAAATAATAAAATTAAGTAATTAACATGCATTAGGCATATTAAAGTATATAAATATTAAATAAGTTGTATAAACAAAAACAAAAAACCAAAAGAAAACAAAAATAATAATAATAATAATAAACATAATAATAATTATAGAAATAAAAATTTCTGACGTGTCGTTTTGACACGTCAGAAATTTCTGACGTGTCGTTTTGACACGTCAGCAATTTCTGACGTGCCGTTTTGGCACGTCAGCAATTTCTGACGTGCCGTTTTGGCACGTCAGCAATTTCTGACGTGTCGTTTTGACACGTCAGCAATTTCCTGACGTGCCGAATGTTGGCACGTCAGAAATTAATAATTTTTATTTCTAATTAAAAAATTTGCGTCAAAATTAAATTTGGTTAAATTTTTACTGACGCGTCAAGAATTAACACGTCAGAAAATCCTGACGTGTTAACTTTGACACGTCAGAAAATAATTTTGCTGACGTGTCAAATTCGCACGTCAGTAATTACTGACGTGGCAAAAAAAAGACACTGTTTGCCACGTCAGAAAATCCCCTTCATGAAGCTCCCTTTTTGTCAAATTCGAGGGAAGTATCGAATGGAATTACCTGGGTAAAATTCGAAGGAACCATATCTACATATGAATGAAAGATGTCCATCTTTGCAACCGAAATACTCAAGAACACAGAATTGCTAGAAGTCTCGGATTTATTTATTTATTTTTCACTGGAATTTTTACACTTGGATGACCTAATCCCTGGCTTTTTAGCTAGTAGGTCTACTCTGTATGCTATTGTTTGAAATGATGGCATGAAAGAACCATATGGAAAGTCTTTTGATTTCAGTTGTTAATATGCCGATCAGACAGTTCAAAAGGAAGGCAATCAACTATTAAATTGTTGTACAACATACATGAAAGCAAGAAATTTTCACGTTAAAGCTTCATTAATTTCAGTGCTCTTGAAGTTTTGATATGCTCAGGGAAATCTCATTCGTTTTTAACTCACTTTCACAATCTTGAAAGAGAAACTTGGTCAGTCAAGAGATGCAAGCAGCCATGGGGACAGCAACTTCCACTTTTACCCCAACAATCTCCTTGATTTTATGGCATGTTGTATTTGGAATTCGAGTTGCTCAATTCAGCGACTCGAATCTGTGATTCATGGAAAAGGATGTTGCAATATTGTAAAAGCAACGTAATTAACCAGCATAGCCTGCAAAGGCCAAGTAAGTTGAAAACTTACTAGATAAAAAATTTAAAAAAAAAAAAAAAATTGAAAATTTATATATGGAGAGGGAATTGAACATGCAAGAGAAAAAAAAGCGACATCAAAATTACAAATATAACCTATGTTAGAACCTGATAGGAAATAAATTAAATGGGCTTGTCCAAGATGTTCTGGAAATCATTAGTGTTAAAAAAAAAAAAAAAAAAAGACGGAATAATAGAATATAGGCAAAAATGAATATCCAAGTTACTTTTTCACCCCTCGAAGAGCAAAGTTGAAGTCTATTAAGCGGAGACCCACGTACAAGGCCTCCCAAGAATTTTTAGAGATCCTTCAAAAACACTATTAATTTCACTTTTTGTTTTCCAAATTACTTTTTTACCGCTCAACTGACAAGTTAAAGTCTACTCTTTAAATAAAATCGTTGCTTAATTTATGATCAACTTGCTTTTTCCATGCACAAGGAAGTGAAAATATTAAAAACCTCTCTCTCTCTCTCTATATATATATAAATATATGGTATAACTAACGGAATTATCTATTTCATACAATTAAAATATGTAACAAAAATAATATATATTCACAAATAATTAATTTAAAAGAGCAACTTTTGTTTGGGTTGCTCTTTTATATATATATATATTTTCACTTCTTCGTGCAGTGGAAAAAACAAGTTGATCATAAATTAAGAAATAATTTTATTTAAGAGTAGACTTTAAATTGTCAGTTGAGGGGTAAAAAAGTAATTTGGAAAACAAAAGGTGAAATTAATAGTGTTTTTGGAAGGATTTCTAAAAATTCTTGGGAGGCCAGCTTGTACGTGGGTCTCCGCTTAATAGACTTCAACTTTGCTTTTCGAGGGGTGAAAAAGTAACTTGGAGGGAACAAAATGTGAAATATGAGAGATAATAGTAAAATTAATGTTTTTGAAAATTTGTTAAAATTCTTTAGGGGACACTCGTCCCCAACCTTGTACGTGGCTCTTGCACATTACACTACGTACAAACACTATTCCAAGCATGACTAAGATTTAATAATAAGCAAATCTCAAATTTGAAAGAAATTTGAGGGAATCCCAATTATACCTGAATTAAAGGGTTTAGTTTCTTTACTTAGATTTTGATTGTTTCCAATTAAGGGTGTGTTTGAGATTGCGATTTCGTAAAAAATAATTTGCGTTTTTAAAAGATATCGCAAAACGTAAGTCGTTTGGCATTGCGATTTAAAAAGCATTTAATTTTTTTTTAAAAAAAAATCTACAATTTTTATAAGCAGATTAAGGGTGCTTATTTGAAAAAGGCATGAATTTAAAACAAAATTACGATTTCTCATAACAAATATTTAATAATAAAAAAAAAAACTTTTTAACATGTTTTACCAAACGCCTTTACGATTTTAAAAAGTAGCGATTTCAAAAACGTAATTTTTAAAAACACAATTTTTAAAATCGTACTTATTGAAATCGCAATCCCAAACGGACCCTAAAAGTCCTTAAAGTAAATGTTTGATTTTAAAACGTTTGTTAAGAAATTTCATATGGACCGGAATGGAGACAATCCATTGTCGGGGCGCGTTCATTAATTTATGTAATAAAATTATTTTCAAATTTAAGATTATGCTAACTCGATCATATGGAATCAAATGAAATACAATCAATAAAGAAAAATATTAATTAAGAAGCTTCTAAATATGGTAAAATGATAAATTCATTCACTATAATATAACATATATATAGCTCGGCATGGAAAACATTAATATATAGAGATCTAGTTATAATTTCAGTAATTTTTTCACCGTGGTCAGGCCAAACCTTTTATTCTATATATACCTCGTACAACTTTTGATATTATCTGAGAGAGAATTGGCTTAACAAGTACTATGGCTCTGTTTATGTTAGTAATTCTTGGTGTAATTGTTAGCTTCTATGGAGTTGATGCTGGAAGAAGCATGTTGGATGACCAATTAGTCAACGCAATTCAGGTACTCAAAATATTTATGAAAAACATGTACATGCATGTCAATATCCTTTTGCTCAAATGACAAAAACAATCGAGAAAATTAAGAAAAGAGATAGCAAAAGTTCAATTCCAGAATACAAGTTTATGTTAGAATTTATCTTTAGTTTGTCCAATTAGAGTTCTTAGAATACAAATATTTCTTAAGTTTATTCATTATTCCAATGCAATAGTACTATATAACATAGAATGTTTAACTTTTATGACGTTCCAGTATGATTGATATTTCATGAGGATACTGTTATATATTAGATCTCTTTAATTTGCTGTTTTCATGTGCAGCCACGTGATGTTGGTGGGTTCGATTGTGTGGATATCTATAAGCAGCCTGCTTTTGATCATCCTTTGCTTAAGAATCACAAAATTCAGGTAATTAATTGCAAATATATTAATCTTATTCTTTCAACATTCTTTTTCATCTCGATCGATACGGCGGCCTCCAGAAAATTGATCATAATATATTAATTAATATCCTAAATTGTTAATTTAGATGAACCCAAGTTTCTCAACAAGAAGCAAGACAAATGAAGTTTTCTCAAAAAGCCAATTTGTGGATATGGGTTGCCCACCAGGAATGGTACCAATACAAAGAACTAGAGTTCATGAGGGCCAAACTCATGATTTCAAGAACTCTTTCTCAGAATCTCAAGGTGGAAGCTTTCACACATATGCAAGTAATATTCCCGGCGAATATGTAAGTTTTTACGTGGCATTCTTGAGTTTTTTGAAACCAGAAAAACCATGCATGATAATATGCATGTTTAACAATCTTCCAACTTCCAAGCGAGAAGAAGATGATTTAAGTAATGATTAATTAGAACTATGTTTTTATTCAATGAAAGAGTACGTAATTTACAACTACCGAAATTGTTTTCGCCAAGGGAAGATACATTAATTGATAATAATAATAATAATAATAAGATTTTTATTATTATGCAATTACTTATCATTTTTCTATTATTATTTGAGTTAGTCTGTAAGTGTTAACACAACGGACGCTGCGACTTACCATGGAGCAAGGGCATTAATCGTGGTTAATAATCCACAAGTGAAAGTAAGCGGCCAATACAGTAAAGCTCAAATTTGGGTTCAGAATGGACCAAACACCATTGAAGCTGGATGGGCAGTAAGTCATCAATCACACACACACACAGATATATATATATATATTTCTCCTTTCCACCTTATATATTATAGCGTATGTGTGATGTTATTTGTAATAGGTGCATCCTGGAACGTATTTTGACAATGACACGCATCTTACGACATTTTGGACGGTAAAGATCGAATAGATTAATAATTTCTTGTCCTTCCAAGTAATCCCTTTGTCTCTTATGAAAGATACTTTAATTGAACCCATTAGAACATGATATATATGAATTAATATTGCAGGTAGATGGGTATAAACATGGCTGTTACAATGCACGATGTCCAGGTTATATACAAGTGCATCGCCAATATTTCCCCGGTGAAGCTCTTACTGAAATTTCTGTTTATGATGGACAACAATTCGCTGTTAATCTTACCATTGCTCAGGTAATTAATGCATCCATGGCCATCTCCGATTCTCCTACTTTTGTTAATGTTAACAACAATTAATTAATTAATTAATTATGGAACCTATTTATATTTGTTTATCTTCGGCAGGATAAATCAACTGGAAATTGGTGGTTGAAAGTTGGTAATGACTCATTGGGATACTGGCCAAAGGAGATATTCACTCATTTAGCTACCGGAGCGTCCTCTATTCGATATGGCGGAGTAACTTTTTCTCCACCCAATATACGTACTCCGGTACCAATGGGGAATGGTTTTCTTCCTGTTGACTTTGCCCCCTTGAAAGCAGGTCTTTTTATACGTGTTCAAATGATGAAAGCGGATAACCCATTCATTGACATTAATTCCGAAATGATTCATAATTTTCATGACATTGGTGGACAATGTTATGGCTTGGTAGATGTCAGTGATATTGTTAATATGGGGAAATCCTTCAACTTTGGAGGTCCTGGAGGATCATGCATGTTAAGGACATGATCAATTTAATCTCGTCAATGTAGGATGGGTGGTTCAATAATAATTAAGATGAAGTTATAGACATGTATTCTTCTTTTAAATTTATATTTAACTGGATGATTAATTGGTTGCTTTTTGGCATTGGTGAGGGTTTTATTAAGTATTTTCTTGAAATGGTTTCTTTTGTTAATTATTCATATTCGTGCTCTAAGTAATTTGATGAATTGGACATGTTTTTGGGATTTGACTTTGTCCACCCTACTCTATTCACTCAACCAATTAATCAAGTTTAATAAAAAGTCAAACTACTCATACTCATATTATGGGGTGGTCCACCCCCGACCACCAACGAAAGCTTATTTTGGAAGTGGTTCCATCTCTCATATTGTACATTTTATGATAGTAAGCTTATTTTCAAAATCCTCCCCACTTTATGACCATCAAATTACCTTAATGTTCCTAATTATCCCTCACTTCTTCTATAATGCCATACATATCCCTATCAATAACCCCATCTAAGCGAATGTGGATACTTTTGAGTATTGACATTTTGATTAACCGTAATGCCTAGATGGATCAGCCACCGCACCTTTGAAACATAACCCATTACTTTCTTCACAACGACATCCATAACCTTCCTCATCTAACCATTAATCAATGTAGTCTAAATGTTTAGCAATTTTTATGGGTATTTTAGACTTTACGAAAGGTTTGTCCCTTGAAAAGACCGTCTCTTTTCTTTGCTATGACATCTACTTTTTAATCTTGGGCCGCTGCATTAAATTGTAAAAATATCACAAAAAAATTAAAATTCTTTTTAAAGTTTATGCATTTCATAGAAATGGATCCATCAAAATTAATATGGTAATAATTTCATAATGGTTGATAGAAACAAAAGAGTAATGTTAGGTATCATATTTTTATCTTCATACAGTTGACGTGGCTTTCAAAATTACCATTGAATTAAAATTCAAGTATAATTCATCTAAAATCTAATGGTAATTTCAAAAGCTACATCAGCTTTAGGAAAATTTTAGGAGGATAAAAAGATGATACCCAGCATTACTCCGAACAAAATCATAACATTGTGCACCAATCTCATGAAAACTAGGAATCATTTCGGAATCAATGTCAACCAATTGGTTATAGCTTTCATTATTTGAACATGTACATAAAGACCTGCTTTCAACGGGGCGAAGCCAATAGGAAGAAAACCATTCTCCATTGGTACCAGATTAGGTATATTGGGTGTGGAGAAAAAGTTGCTCCGCCGTATCGAATAGAGGACGCTTTGGTAGCTAAATGAGTGAATATCTCCTTTGGCCAATATCCCAATGAGTATTCAGCAAGTTTCAACCACCAATTTTCAGTTGATTTATCCTACCAAAGATAAACAAATACAAATTGGTTCCATAATTAATTAATTATTGTTAACATTAACAAAAGTTGGAGGATTGGAGATGGCCATGGACGCATTAATGACCTGAGCAATGGTAAGATTAACACCGAATTGTTCTACATCATAAACAGAAATAGAAGTAAAAGCTTCACCAGAGTAATATCGAGGATGCACTTGTATATAACCCCAATTCTCCTGGCTCAAGCCAATTCCCCCCACTACTGTCGACATACGTGTCCCCTACCCATTCCCCCATGTGGCAAACCCTCGTGGCCGGTAAGCAAATTCCAAACATATTCTCCTATTTGTTTTCTTCCTCTGATCTTTCTGTGGCACCAGATATATATTCTGGTAAGTGTAGTAATGGGAGGAGATTTCTGGTATTGCTGATGAGAGCCTTTATGATTAAAGGAAATATTCGCAACCATCTTTATTGACAGTAGTGGGGGAATGGGTACGGGACACGTACGTTGACAGTAGTGGGGGGGTGGTGGAGGGGGTTGGCTTGAGCCAGCAAAAAAACTTATACTGCAGCCACGTCAGAAAATGCCATTTTTTTTGTAGTTTAACAAACAAATTAGGGAAAATGTATTTTTTTGTCTTTGTGGTATGGAGATGCGACAAATAGCTTCATGATATTTAAAAGTGACAAAACACTGATGGAGGTAAGAAAAAAAAAACAAAAAACAAAACAAAGAGGATACTATCATTAAAAAATTTGACAGAATCCGTTATGCGTTACATCAGTACAACTCGCAACGTTTTTTATGGAGTTGATGAGAATTTTGAATTTTTGGCCTAATTTTAAAGTTTTGTGGTTTTTGAGGTTTGTTTTGTTGGGGGAAAATAAAAGGAAATGGAAGGGAATAAGGGAAAGAAAATCTTTATCTTTTTGGTTACTGGGTTTGATCAGAAATTGAAATTTTTAAGCCATTTGGGTTCAAGGGTTTGGGTTTGATCACAAACGACTATTGGCACTGCCATGCATGGTGTACTATGCCAATTGCCTCCAGTTTTTTGTTCATGCTTCCCATGATAGATTTGCGAGTTTCCCAATTGTTTATGAGTAGAATTTGCAGAATAGATTACACGGTCTAGAACTTAATGAAATGCCATATTAATTCTTAGGAAAATGTGATTTGTGTTAAAATGGTTATGTCAAGAAATTTTGGATTAAATTTTCTTTTGTCATATCTTTTGATGTTAATCAAAATGCTAAACAAAGCACGTGTCTTCCCAGCTAGGGATCCTTAAATGTAGGGAAAATAAGTGAAAGAAGTGGGAAATAATTATGAGTGAACAAAAGATGGAATGTCTCATGTCTGGAACCACTAAACAAGCAAGGCACATTTCTGAATCTCTGATGTTATTGAAAAATTGCCATATAAGTAACTAAGAAGATAAGAACAAAAAGTTAGCCTATAAAAAGCTAATTGTTACGTGGCTAGAAGTTGGTAGAAGTAATGTAGACTTTAGCACTTGTTATTTCCTTCGTATAAAATGTTAGTACTTATTATTTCATTGGAATTTGAGAGTAATAGTTTTGGGTAAAGTTCACTTTACCCCCTCAAACTACCACCCTAATAATAATTTACTTATCAAATTATCAATTGTGACAATTTATCCCTCAAACTACCAAAACAATAATAATGTACCCCAACTTTTAACAAAATGACGAATTACCCTTAGTAAAATAAAAACAAAAATGACATAAATTTCTTCCAAACTGGTATGGAGAAAATATCCTCTAACCTATGTAATTTTCAAAATTTTATAGGGGTAATTTTGTCACTTTGCTAGCATTGGGGGGTACATTGTCATTGTTTTGATAGTTTACGGGGTAAATTATCGCAATTGATAGTTTGAGGGTAAATTATCATTGGGGTGGTAGGTTGAGGGGTAAAGTGGACTTTACCCAAAACTATTACTCTCAAATTCCAATGAAATAATATGTACTAACATATTATACGAAGGAAATAACAAGCACTAGAGTCTACATTACTTCTACCAACTTTTCTACCAACTTCTAGTCACGTAACAATTAGTTTCTTATAGGCTATCTTTTTGTTCTTATCTTCTTAATTACTTATATGGCAATTTTTCAATAACATCAGAGATTCAGAAATGCACCTTGCTTGTTTAATGGTTGCAGACATGAGACATCCCATCTTTTGTTCACTCATAATTATTTTCCACTTCTTTCTTCATTACTATTTGGGAAGACACGTGCTTTGTTTAGCATTTTAAAAGGCATATTATTTTTGGAGTGACATATGAGGAATTTTTAGAGTGATATGAGTCATATGACCCTTGTTGTCCAACTTATTCTCTTATTATTCTTGTTGAGAAATAGTACACTTAATCTTTTTTTTTTACACAATTTTTTTACTTACAAGTGACTTTAAAATCATCAATTCAATGAGTTCAAGACCATTATTGACCAGATTGAAAAACGACTGAAAGATTGGAAGCTAAGATTTTTATCGCAAGCGGGGAAGGAAATTTTTTTGAAGACAGTGGTGCTAGCTATACCGATATATAGCATGAGTGTCATCTTGCTTCCGAAAGCATTATGTTCCAATATAAATTCAATGATGCAGAAATTTTGGTGGGGGCATAAAAGCAATGAGTCCCGCATTCACTGGATGAGTTGGGAACGATTAGGAGACAATAAAGAGAAGGGAGGAATGGGTTTTAGAGAGTTCTCTTGTTTTAACAAGGCTTTTTTGGCTAAGCAATATTGGCGTCTCTGGAAAACACCGGACAGCTTGGTTGCAAAAATAATTAAGGCGAAATATTTTCCCAATAAAGAGGTTTTGGATGCGAATATTGGTTCAAAACCTTCGTACGCATGGAGGAGTATTTGGAGTTCGCAGGCATTATTGAAAGAAGGATTGTGTTGGAGGATCGGAAATCGGGAGATGGTCCGCATTTGGGGAGATCGTTGGGTTCCCACTCGGCACAACCTCTTTATCCAATCTCCTACACGACAAGGGTATGAAAATGCCAAGGTATGTGAGCTTATTGATAAGGAAAGGGCTGGTGGGATTGTAATCTTTTGGTAAATCTTTTTAGAGAGGATGAAGTGGAAGCCATAAAATCAATTCCGCTTAACTGTACTAATCAAGCGGATTTGCTGATTTGGAGCGGTACGGTAAACGGGCTCTTTTCAGTTAAGAGCGCCTATCATTTGGCTAAAGAAGTGGAGGATAGATACAAGGCTGGCTGTTCTATGGGTATGCACAAGAGTGAAGTGTGGCAGCGGATTTGGAAATTACATATCCCTAGTGTGAAAAAAAAAAAAAAATTTATGGAGAGCTTGCCATAATATTCTACCTACTAGGGATAATCTTTTGAGAAGGAAAATAGTGCAGGATCCGCGGTGCCCGATTTGTGAGAGAGACGTTGAGACATCCACCCATGTGTTATGGGAATGTTCCTCTGCCATGGATGCGTGGGGGTCAAGCTGCAAAAAATTTCATAAGAGTTCTATTAAGGGGTTATCTTTTATTAAGGTGCTGGAGGAGGTGTTGAAAACTGCTAACGAGGAAGAAGTTAAATTTTTTATTGGACTATCTCGGCAATTGTGGCTTAGGAGGAATGAAGTTATTCACGGGGGAGCTTTTAGCCATCCAAATTTGCTGATCCAGAAGGTGAAAAACGCAATCTCCGAGTTTGGTCAGGCCAACAGTAGTGAGCCTCCAGTGCAAGAAGTCTAGGGAAGCAAAGAAGATGCAACATGGCAAGCACCTCCACAGGGCAGACTGCAGGCTAACTGGGACGCTGTGTTGGATGTAAAATACGGAAGAATAGGAATGGGCGTGATCATCAGAGATCATGAAGGCAGAGTCATTGCTGCCAGATGTAGTACCAGTCAAGGGGCTTTTAATCCATCAGCTGCGGAAGCTTTAGCAGCTATCCATGCACTGCGTTTTTGTCGAGCAATTGGTGTGAATATTATCAGCCTAGAAGGTGATGCCAAAAACGTAGTGGACGCGATGAACACACGAGAAGAAAACTGGAGCAGATTTGGACACCTTGCGGCGGATGCTAAATCTTTGCTCAACGGTTTTAGCAGCTGGGAGGTTAAGCATGTAGGCCGAAATGCCAATTTCGCAGCTCATCATCTAGCAAAATTAGCAGCGGGTCTAGGCTTCGAAAATGAGTGGTTTAAATGAAATACCACTCTTAAGTGGTGGGTCCCATGTTGAATGCACCAATTTTCTTTCCTTTGTGGCTTTTCTTCATAATTTCTTCCTCTAGCTTAATCGTCAAACCTCAAATATGTGGGCCCACTTGTCTTTTCATTTACTCCTACGTCTTTTGATGTTTACAATTCTATCATTTCTTACCAAAAAAAAAAAAGAAAAGACAATTACTTGTATTAGATATCTTTTTAAGTTCAAGATTACTAATTAAATATTATTTCACAATTAAATATAAAATGTAAGAATTATAATAAAATAAAGTATGATAGCAATTATTTTAACAGAGAAAATAGGCATCTTTAAATTACGGTTTGATGTTGTGTTGAAGCTTGGTGTTATTTAACCTCTCTTGGCAGAGTTTAATTTAAACTAAACAACTGTCAATTAAATGTAATGTCACGTGTCAAGTTAGAAGCGATGTGAAAAAGGTGGTACGTGTGTTTTGATTTACAAACTTAAACGCACAGTTTCATTTAAAATAATCACTTGTCAGATTAATGGAATGCCACATGTCATGATATTAGCCTCTTTTCATAGAATTTAATTTAAACCAAACAACTGTCAATTAAATGTCAATTTCATTTAAAATAATCACTTGTCAGATTAATGGAATGCCGCATGTTTATCTGATTTAATATGTATTTCCATTAAGATCCAAGGAGAGGAGAAGTTGAGAAACTAGTCTCCAGTACAAAATGCCCTCCAAATGCACCCTTGATTGGGTTCGATAGGAACATATTTCTTAATGTTAGTACGTTAAAGTTTATTTTCTTGTGACTCTCATTTTAGTTGTATTTCGTTCTTTAAATATCGCATTATCATGAAACAAAAGAATTAAAATTGGTCAAGAAAATTTTCGAACTGTATTTATAAGAGTTGTGAGCACCTTTAATTACTCATAAATTCTTTAAAAAATCTACTGAATTATCATTCTTATTAGTTTCTCATACCACTTTAGGTACGTACGTACGTAACACTATAATCACATAAAATATATAAAATTTATGAAACACCAAGCTGTTCAAAATAGAAAATTCATAGTAATATACAAGCCTCTAGTGCTAAGCCTCACATTAAAAGTATTTATATTAACTTATATATATCTCATATCTGTGATTCATGGAAAAGGATGTTGCAATATTGTAAAAGCAATGTAATTAACCAGCATAGCCTGCAAAGGCCAAGTAAGTTGCAAACTTATTAGATAAAAATAAAATAAAATAAAATAAAAAGTTGAAAATTTATATATGGAGAGGGAATTGAACATGCAAGAGGAAAAAAAAAGCGACATCAAAATTACAAATATAACCTATATGAGAACCTGATAGGAAATAAATTAATTGGGCTTGTCCAAGATGTTCTGGAAATCATTAGTGTTAAAAAAAAAAAAAAAAAAAAAAAAAAAAAAAAAAAAAGACGGAATAATAGAATATAGGCAAAAATGAATATCCAAGTTACTTTTTCACCCCTCGAAAAGCAAAGTTGAAGTCTATTAAGCGGAGACCCACGTACAAGGCCTCCCAAGAATTTTTAGAGATCCTTCAAAAACACTATTAATTTCACTTTTTGTTTTCCAGATTACTTCTTTACCCCTCAACTGACAAGTTAAAGTCTACTCTTAAATAAAATCGCTCCTTAATTAAATAGTATAACTAACGGAATTATCTATTTTATACAATTAAAATATGTAACAAAAATAAGATATATTCACAAATAATTAATTTAAATGAGCAACTTTGTTTGGGATTTTTTCATATATATATATATATATGAAAAAACTCTGGCATGTAATCAAAACTTTTACACTAATTTATTTTTAATTTGAATTAAAATAATAAAAATGTAAGATTTTATACTTAGATTGCTATTAAATCATTGTTTTTCTATTCAACATGGGAGAGGAGAAATTACAACCGAACAAAAAGGTTAAAAATGGTGAGCAACCCAAGTTGCTCTTTTATATATATATATATATATATATATATATATAACTTTTTAATATTTTCACTTCTTCGTGCAGTGGAAAAAACAAGTTGATCATAAATTAAGAAATAATTTTATTTAAGAGTAGACTTTAAATTGTCAGTTGAGGGGTAAAAAAGTAATTTGGAAAACAAAAGGTGAAATTAATAGTGTTTTTGGAAGGATTTCTAAAAATTCTTCGGAGGCCTTGTACGTGGGTCTCTGCTTAATAGACTTCAACCTTGCTTTTCGAGGGGTGAAAAAGTAACTTGAAGGGAACAAAATGTGAAATATGAGAGAAAATAGTAAAATTAATGTTTTTGAAAATTTGTTAAAATTCTTTAGGGGACACTCGTCCCCAACCTTGTACGTGGCTCTCGCGTATTGAATACGTTACACTGCAAACACTATTCCAAGCTTGACAAAGATTTAATAATAAGCGAATTTTCAATTTGGAAGAAATTTGAAGGGATCCTAATTATCCTTGAATTAAAGGGTTTAGTTTATTTACTTAGATTTCGATTGTTTCCAATTAAAGGAGTGTTTGTGATTGTAATTTCGCAAAGAATAATTTACGTTTTAAAAAGATATTACAAAACGTAAGTCGTTTGGCATTGTGATTTAAAAAACATTTAATTTAAAATATGAATAAAATTTGCGATTTTTATAAGCAGACAATAGGTGCTTATTTGAAAAAGAGCGAATTTAAAACAAAATTACGATTCCTCATAATAAATATTTAATAGAAAATAATTTTTTAATATGTCTTACCAAACGCCTTTGCGATTTTAAAAAGTAGTGATTTCAAAAACGTAATTTTTAAAATCGTACTTATTGAAATCGCAATCCCAAACGGACCATAAAAGTCATTATGGTAAATGTTCGATTTTAAAACGTTTGTTAAGAAATTTCATATGGACCGGAATGGAGACAATCTATTGTCGGGGCGTGTTCATAAATTTATGTAACAAAATTATTTTCAAATTTAAGATTATGTTAACTAGATCATATGGAATCAAATGAAATACGATCAATAAAGAAAAATATTAAGAATCTTCTAAATATGGTAAAGTGATAAATTCATTCACTAAAATATAACATATAGCTCGGCATGGAAAACATTAATATATTGAGATCTAGTTATAATTTTCAGTAATTTTTTCACCGTGGTCAGGCCAAACCTATTATATATTCTCTCTCTCTCTCTCTCTCTCTCTCTCTATATATATATATATATATACCTCGTACAACTTTTGATATTATCTGAGAGAGAATTGGCTTAACAAGTACTATGACTTTGTTTATGTTAGTAATTCTTGGTGTAATTGTTAGCTTCTATGGAGTTGATGCAGGAAGAAGCATGTTGGATGACCAATCAGTCAACGCAATTCAGGTACTCAAAATATTTATGAAAAACATGTACATGCATGTCAATATCCTTTTGCTCAAATGACAAAAACAATCGAGAAAATTTAGAAAAGAGATAGCAAAAGTTCAATTCCAGAATACAAGTTTATGTTAGAATTTATCTTTAGTTTGTCCAATTAGAGTTCTTAGAATACAAATATTTCTTAAGTTTATTCATTATTCCAATGCAATAGTACTATATAACATAGAATGTTTAACTTTTATGACGTTCCAGTATGATTGATATTTCATGAGGATACTGTTATATATTAGATCTCTTTTATTTGCTGTTTTCATGTGCAGCCACGTGATGTTGGTGGGTTCGATTGTGTGGATATCTATAAGCAGCCTGCTTTTGATCATCCTTTGCTTAAGAATCACAAAATTCAGGTAATTAATTGCAAATATATTAATCTTATTCTTTCAACATTCTTTTTCATCTCGATACGGCCTCCAGAAAATTGATCATAATATATTAATTAATATCCTAAATTGTTAATTTAGATGAACCCAAGTTTCTCAACAAGAAGCAAGACAAATGAAGTTTTCTCAAAAAGCCAATTTGTGGATATGGGTTGCCCACCAGGAATGGTACCAATACAAAGAACTAGAGTTCATGAGGGCCAAACTCATGATTTCAAGAACTCTTTCTCAGAATCTCAAGGTGGAAGCTTTCACACATATGCAAGTAATATTCCCGGCGAATATGTAAGTTTTTACGTGGCATTCTTGAGTTTTTTGAAACCAGAAAAACCATGCATGTTTAACAATCTTCCAACTTCCAAGCGAGAAGAAGATGATTTAAGTAATGATTAATTAGAACTATGTTTTTATTCAATGAAAGAGTAATTTACAACTACCGAAATTGTTTTCGCCAAGGGAAGATACATTAATTGATAATAATAATAATAATAATAATAATAAGATTTTTATTATTATGCAATTACTTATCATTTTTCTATTATTATTTGAGTTAGTCTGCAAGTGTTAACACAACGGACGCTGCGACTTACCATGGAGCAAGGGCATTAATCGTGGTTAATAATCCACAAGTGAAAGTAAGCGGCCAATACAGTAAAGCTCAAATTTGGGTTCAGAATGGACCAAACACCATTGAAGCTGGATGGGCAGTAAGTCATCAATCACACACACACACACACACACAGATATATATATATATATATATATATATATATATATATATATATATATATATATATATATATATATTTCTTTCTCCTTTCCACCGTATATATTATAGCGTATGTGTGATGTTATTTGTAATATAGGTGCATCCTGGAACGTATTTTGACAATGACACGCATCTTACGACATTTTGGACGGTAAAGATCGAATAGATTAATAATTTCTTGTCCATCCAAGTAATCCCTTTGTCTCTTATGAAAGATACTTTTAATTGAACCCATTAGAACATGATATATATGAATTAATATTGCAGGTAGATGGGTATAAACATGGCTGTTACAATGCACGATGTCCAGGTTATATACAAGTGCATCGCCAATATTTTCCCGGTGAAGCTTTGACTGAAATTTCTGTTTATGATGGACAACAATTCGTTGTTAATCTTACCATTGCTCAGGTAATTAATGCATCCATGGCCATCTCCGATCCTCCTACTTTTGTTAATGTTAACAACAATTAATTAATTAATTAATTATGGAACCTATTTATATTTGTTTATCTTTGGCAGGATAAATCAACTGGAAATTGGTGGTTGAAAGTTGGTAATGACTCATTGGGATACTGGCCAAAGGAGATATTCACTCATTTAGCTACCGGAGCATCCTCTATTCGATATGGCGGAGTAACTTTTTCTCCACCCAATATACGTACTCCGGTACCAATGGGGAACGGTTTTCTTCCTGTTGACTTTGCCCTCGGCAAAGCAGGTCTTTTTGTATGTGTTCAAATGATGAAAGCGGATAACCAATTCATTGACATTAATTCCGAAATGATTCGTAATTTTCATGACATTGGTGGACAATGTTATGGCTTGGTAGATGTCAGTGATATTGTTAATATGGGGAAATCCTTCAGCTTTGGAGGTCCTGGAGGATCATGCATGCTAAGGACATGATCAATTTAATCTCGTAAATGTAGGATGGGTGGTTCAATAATAACTAAGATGAAGTTATAGACATGTATTCTTCTTTTAAATTTATATTTAACTGGATGATTAATTGGTTGCTTTTTGGCATTGGTGAGGGTTTTATTAAGTATTTTCTTGAAATGGTTTCTTTTGTTAATTATTCATATTCGTGCTCTAAGTAATTTGATGAATTGGACATGTTTTTGGGATTTGACTTTGTCCACCCTACTCTATTCACTCAACCAATTAATCAAGTTTAATAAAAAGTCAAACTACTCATACTCATATATTATGGGGTGGTCCACCCCCGACCACCATTGAAAGCTTATTTTGGAAGTGGTTCCATCTCTCATATTGTACATGTTATGATAGTAAGCTTATTTTCAAAATCCTCCCCACTTTATGACCATCAAATTACCTTAATGTTCCTAATTATCCCTCACTTCTTCTATAATGCCATACATATCCCTATCAATAACCCCATCTAAGAGAATGTGGATACTTTTGAGTATTGACATTTTGATTAACCGTAATGCCTAGATAAATCAGCCACCGCACCTTTGAAACATAACCCATTACTTTCTTCACAACGACATCCATAACCTTCCTCATCTAACCATTGATCAATGTAGTCTAAAGGTTTAGCAATTTTTATGGGTACTTTAGACTTTACGAAAGGTTTGTCCCTTGGAAAGACCGTCTCTTTTCTTTGCTATGACATCTACTTTTTAATTTTGGGCCGCTGCATTAAATTGTAAAAATATCACAAAAAAAAATTAAAATTCTTTTTAAAGTTTATGCATTTCATAGAAATGGATCCATCAAAATTAATATGGTAATAATTTCATAATGGTTGATACAAACAAAAGAGTAATGTTATGTATCATATTTTTATCTTCATACAATTGATGTGGCTTTCAAAATTACCATTGAATTAAAATTCAAGTATGATTCATCTAAAATCTAATGGTAATTTCAAAAACTACATCAGGTTTAGGAGAATTTTAGGAAGATAAAAAGATGATACCCAACATTACTCCGAACAAAATTATAACATTGTGCACCAATCTCATGAAAACTAGGAATCATTTCGGAATCAATGTCAACCAATAGGTTATAGCTTTCATTATTTGAACATGTACATAAAGACCTGCTTTCAACGGGGCGAAGCCAATAGGAAGAAAACCATTCTCCATTGGTACCAGATTAGGTATATTGGGTGTGGAGAAAAAGTTGCTCCGCCGTATCGAATAGAGGATACTTTGGTAGCTAAATGAGTGAATATCTCCTTTGGCCAATATCCCAATGAGTATTCAGCAAGTTTCAACCACCAATTTTCAGTTGATTTATCCTACCAAAGATAAACAAATACAAATTGGTTCCATAATTAATTAATTATTGTTAACATTAACAAAAGTTGGAGGATTGGAGATGGCCATGGACGCATTAATGACCTGAGCAATGGTAAGATTAACACCAAATTGTTCTACATCATAAACAGAAATAGAAGTAAAAGCTTCACCAAGGTAATATCGAGGATGCACTTGTATATAACCCCAATTCTCCTGGCTCAAGCCAATTCCCCCCACTACTGTCAACATACGTGTCCCCTACCCATTCCCCCATGTGGCAAACCCTCGTGGCCGGTAAGCAAATTCCAAACATATTCTCCTATTTGTTTTCTTCCTCTGATCTTTCTGTGGCACCAGATATATATTCTGGTAAGTGTAGTAATGAAGGAGATTTCTAGTATTGCTGATGAGAGCCTTTATGATTAAAGGAAATATTCGCAACCATCTTTATTGACAGTAGTGGGGGAATGGGTAGGGGACACGTACGTTGACAGTGGGGGGGTTGGTGGAGGGGGTTGGCTTGAGCCAAAAGAATTTGGCAATGAACGCGTGTCCACACTTTTGACTTCATTCCATATATGGAATGTACTATGAGAATAATATTGCAAATATGGCAAGAAATATATATAGAATAAAAGGTTTGGCCTGACTACGGTGAAAAAATTACTGAAAATTATAACTAGATCTCTAGTGATTTTTTCCATGCCGAGCTATATGTTATATTATAGTGAATGAATTTAGAAGATTCTTAATTAATATTTTTCTTTAGTGATTGTATTTCATTTGATTCCATATGAGTTAAACATAATCTTAAATCATTTAATTTTCAAAAAAAGGTCAGAATTTTAATAACTCTACCAAAAGATCATCCTAAGAAATCAAAAGGCTGTCATCCAGGCAATTCTGACTTATAGTATGGGAGTTTTCCTTCTTCCAAAAGCACTTTGCATAGAGATTAACTCCCTAATGCTTAAATTTTGGTGGGGCCATCATGCAAAGGATTCCGGAATACCATGGATGAGTTGGAGTTGGATGGGTTTACCGAAGGGTAAGGGCGGTATGGGTTTCAGAGACCTCCATTGTTTCAATATCGCTCTCCTTGCCAAACAGGTATGGAGGTTGTGGAAAATGGAAGATAGCCTCATTTCAAGGATTATGAAGGCAAAATACTTTCCTCATTGTACAATTTTTGAGGCTCAACTGGGAAATAAACCATCCTACGCTTGGTGAAGTATTTCCAAAGCTAGAGGATTGGTTTCGGAGGGACTAATTTGGAGAATAGGAAATGGCGAAAAGGCCACCATTTGGGGATCTAAGTGGATTCCTCTCCCGTCTACTTATAGTGTGCAATCTCCTCCAAGAATTTTGGCGGATAATGCGGTGGTAAGAGATCTTATTGACCAAGATACCTTGTGGTGGAACCATTCACTGCTGGAGAAATTATTTACCACAGAGGAAATTCAGGCAATCAAATCAGTCCCCATTAGTACAACTAATCAGCCGGACACTAAGATTTGGAGGGGATCCCCACAAGGAACTTTTACAGTTCGTAGTGCTTACCACTTGGCGAAAGAGATGGAATCACGAGACAAAGCCGAAATTTCCAAAAGAGTAGCTAATAGCGAAATTTGGGAAGGAATTTGGAAATTATCTCTCCCAAATGCTGTGACGAATTTTTTGTGGAGAGCATGCCAAAATATTTTGCCCACAAAGGAAAATCTGTGTAGGAGAAAGATTTCAAATGATCCTTGGTGCCCTATCTGTAATCTAGAAGTGGAGTCCACAATCCATATACTATGGAGCTGCAGTTCAACACAAGACGTATGGGGTGTCAGTGATCGCATTTTCCAAAAGAGAAGCAATGTGGAAGGGGGATTCTGTGAACTGGCTGAATACTTCCTGGAGCAAAAGGTGGAGGACTGTTTAGAAAAATTTGCGCTGATTGCTAGGAACATATGGTTTAGGCGGAATAAATGGGTTCATGAAGGGTTATTTACACACCCTACTGAAATTGCAAATTGTGCTTCTCGCTCGTTACAGGAATTCAAACACGCAGCTGCTGGAGATGTTAGAGAAGTTTCGCTTGGCCAAGATCTAATAATGAAATGGGAAAAACCGCCGGTGGGTTATGTCAAAGCAAACTGTGATGCGACAATAGATGGCAAAAATGGCAGAATGGGACTCGGTGTCGTTATACGAGATCACGATGGAATTGTTAAGAGCAGCTCGAAGCATTACAAAATTGGGTTTCTTGGACCCAACATCTGCAGAAATTCTGGCCATGCTTCAAGGAGCGATGTTGTGCAAAGAACTGGATTTCAAGAACGTTATCTTGGAAGGAGATGCTCAGGTGGTGATCTCGGCACTGCAGAACAACGACAAATTGGATTGTAGATGGGGTCAACTCATTGCTGATGTGCGAACTACTCTCCAATACACCCAAACCTAGATCGTTGGCCATGTTTGTCGGGAAAGAAATAAAGCGGCACATGGTTTAGCTTAAGCAGCCTCCCACAATGTTATAGATAAAACTTGGATGATGTCCATCCCAGAGTGCATTTGTGACATTGTAATGACAGAGATTAGTCTCTAGTCTTGTTTTTCTGTATAAATGAGAATCTACGAATCATTTGCAAAAAAAAAAAAAAAAGGATCTATTTCAAAAAAAAAAAAAAAAACCAAAAGGATCCTAATCATATCATATAAAGAATATCTCTGGAAATATTAAATTCTCTGAGATTTATTTTCTATTTATATTTGAAAAGAATTTTGTTACATAAATTTATGAACACGTACGTGCTCCATTCTGGTCCATATGAAATTTCTTAACAGCCGTATAAAAATTGAACATTTAATTGGAAACGAAATCTAAGTAAAGAAACTAAATCCTTTTAATTCAGGGATAATTAGGATCTGGTCAAATTTCTTTCAAATTTGAGATTTTCTTAATTATTATTAAATCTTAGTTATGCTTTACATCTAACAATCAATAACTTGCTCGTTGTCACATAAAATAAATGCTAAAGTTAATGAAATATGAAACTTTAATGCCTCAATGAACTAGAAAGAGAAAATAAATTTTCAATAATTTTAGCATTTATTTTGTATGACACTTGGCACGTTGTAAATTGTTAGGTGTAAAACATGTTTAGGATTTAATATAATAAGAGAATCTTAAATTTTGAAGAAATTTGAAGGGATTCTGATCTTTAATTCAGTATCGTTATTTAAGGAAAGTAACAAACAAATTAGGGGAAATGCATTTTTTGTCTTTGTGGTATGGAGATGCGACAAATAGCTTCATGATATTTAAAAGTGACAAAACACTGATGGAGGTAAGAAAAAAAAAAACAAAAAACAAAACAAAGAGGATACTATCATTAAAAAATTTGACAGAATTCGTTATGCGTCACATCAGTACAACTCGCAACGTTTTTTATGGAGTTGATGAGAATTTTGAATTTTTGGCCTAATTTTAAAGTCTTGTGGTTTTTGAGGTTTGTTTTGTTGGGGGAAAATAAAAGGAAATGGAAGGGAATAAGGGAAAGAAAATCTTTATTCTTTTTTTTTTTTTTTGGAAGAAAAATCATTCTTATCTCATTAATAGAGGAATCAAGAGCATTAAAACTCTTACAATCACAAAACATAACGTTCTGAAAGATCTTAGCCGAAGCTAAAATATCAAAGTCGTAATTAAAAGATTACACATCAAAGACGCCAAACATCCGCTAACCTATAACTAATCTTCAGTTGAAATAACAGATCTGCGCTAGGTAGACACAAACTAATGCATAGGTAGCTCTTATTCCTCGACCCTGAGATCAAAAGGATCCCATGCCGACACACATCCTCCTAAACCCGAAGGTCAGGATATCGTTCACATCCACAACCCCAGGGGTTTGGACCAAAATAACAAGCGAGTAGATCAAGAGAGAGGACATGGCCTTATTACAAGTAGCAAGAAAAACAAGAAAAATACAGGGAAAATCAAAGCAATACAACTAAAAATTTAAAAATAGGAGTACACTAGGCGGATGACAGTAGCCGAAAGAAAACCGATTGCGTGCTTGCCGGAAACCAATGCGTAGGTGGCATTGGAAGCACATCGCGGTGGGGACATGTTAAAAGACCTAGCAGAAGACGGTAGACGGCAAAGTTGGCGCGGAGGAGATTGGCGGTGTGCCCAAACAAACACCTAGCAAGAAAAAATAAACAAGCAAACAAAGAACAACAGCAGGGAAAAGAAAGCGAAATCCAAAAACAAACATAAAAAAGAAAAGAAACACAGATCTGGGAAGAGAGGGGGAGAAAGAAAATGGGGAAGGGAGGGGGGAATCAAGGAAAGAGAGGGAGAAAGAGAAGAGGGGGGGAGGGGGAGAAACTCCTCCCCCTCAGCTATGCGGCACTTCCTTAAGCTCTGCTAGGGTTTTGGTTCTAGATTACTTTGTTGATGATGAATGAAGTTCAAAATGTTCCAAAAATCTTTATCTTTTTGGTTACTGGGTTTGATCAGAAATTGAAATTTTTAGGCCATTTGGGTTCAAGGATTTGGGTTTGATCACAAACGACTATTGGCACTACCATGCATGGTGTACTATGCCAATTGCCCCCAGTTTTTTGTTCATGCTTCCCATGATAGATTTGCGACTTTCCCAATAGTTTATGAGTAGAATTTGCAGAATAGATTAGATGGTCTAAAACTTAATGAAATGCCATATTAATTCTTAGGAAAATGTGATTTGTGTTAAAATGGTTATGTCAAGAAATTTTGGATTGAATTTTCTTTTGTCATATCTTTTGATGTTAATCAAAATGCTAAACAAAGCACGTGTCTTCCCAGCTAGGGATCCTTAAATGTAGGGAAAAGAAGTGAAAGAAGTGAAAGAAGTGGGAAATAATTATGAGTGAACAAAAGATGGAATGTCTCATGTCTGGAACCACTAAACAAGCAAGGCACATTTCTGAATCTCTGATGTTATTGAAAAATTGCCATATAAGTAATTAAGAAGATAAGAACAAAAAGTTAGCCTATAAAAAGCTAATTGTTACGTGGCTAGAAGTTGGTAGAAGTAATGTAGACTTTAGCACTTGTTATTTCCTTTGTATAATATGTTAGTACTTATTATTTCATTGTAATTTGAGAGTAATAATTTTGAGTAAAGTCCACTTTACCCCCTCAAACTACCACCCTAATAACAATTTATCTCACAAATTATCAATTGTGACAATTTACCCCCAAAAACTACCAAAACAATGATAATGTACCCCCACTTTTAACAAAATGACGAATTACCCTTACTAAAATAAAAACAAAAAGGACATAAATTTCTTCCAAACTGGTATGGAAGAAATATCCTCTAACCTATGTAATTTTCAAAATTTTATAGGGGTAATTTTGTCACTTTGCTGGCATTAGGGAGTACATTGTCATTGTTTTGGTAGTTTACTGGGTAAATTATCGCAATTGATAGTTTGAGGGTAAATTGTTATTGGGGTAGTAGGTTGAGGGGTAAAGTGAACTTTACCCAAAACTATTACTCTCAAATTCCAATGAAATAATAAGTACTAACATATTATACAAAGGAAATAACAAGTACTAAAGTCTACATTACTTCTACCAACTTCTAGTCACGTAACAATTAGTTTCTATAGGCTATCTTTTTGTTCTTATCTTCTGAATTACTTATATGGCAAATTTTCAATAACATCAGAGATTCAGAAATGCACCTTGCTTGTTTAATGGTTGCAGACATGAGACATCCCATCTTTTGTTCACTCATAATTATTTTCCACTTCTTTCTTCGTTACTATTTGGGAAGACACGTGCTTTGTTTAGCATTTTAAAAGGCATATTAATTTTGAAGTGACATAAAAAGAATTTTTAGAGTGATATGACCCTTGTTGTCCAACTTATTCTCTTATTATTCTTGTTGAGAAATGGTACACTTACTCTTATTTTTTTACATAATTTTTTTACTTACAAGTGGTTTTAAAATTATTATTAAATCAGAATCCAATAAATATCATTTCATATTTTATGGTAGCTTTAAAAGCCATAAAAATATTAAAAAAATTGTGTAAAAAAATAAGCCTAGCATTATTCTTTTCTTTTAATGACGTACCACTCTCAAGTGGTGGGTCCCATGTTGAATGCACCAATTTTCTTTCCTTTGTGGCTTTTCTGCATAATTTCTTCCTCTAGCTTAATCGTCAAACCTCAAATATGTGGGCCCACTAGTCTTTTGCATTTATTCCCACGTTTTTTGATATTTACAATTCTATCATTTCTTACAAAAAAAAAAAAGACAATTACTTGTATTAGATATCTTTTTAAGTTCAAGATTACTAATTAAATATTATTTCACAATTAAATATAAAATGTAAGAATTATAATAAAATAAAGTATGATATCAATTATTTTAACAGAGAAAATAGGAATTTTTAAATTACGGTTTGATGTTGTGTTGAAGCTTGGTGTTATTTAACCTCTCCTGGCAGAGTTTAATTTAAACTAAACAACTGTCAATTAAATGTAATGACACGTGTCAAGTTAGAAGCGATGTGAAAAGGTGTTAGGTGTGTTTTGATTTACAAACTTAAACCCACAGATTCATTTAAAATAATCACTTGTCAGATTAATGGAATGCTACATGTCATGATATTAGCCTCTTTTAATAGAATTTAATTTAAACTAAACAACTGTCAATTAAATGTCAATTTCATTTAAAATAATCACTTGTCAGATTAATGGAATGCCACATGTTTATCTGATTTAATATGTATTTCCATTAAGATCCAAGGAGAGGAGAAGTTGAGAAACTAGTCTCCGGTACAAAATGCCCTCCAAATGCACCCTTGATTATTTCCTTTGATTGGGTTCGATAGGAACATATTTCTTAATGTTAGTACGTTAAAGTTTATTTTCTTGTGACTCTCATTTTTGTTGTATTTTGTTCTTTAAATATCGCATTAACATGAAACAAAAGAATTAAAATTGGTCAAGAAAATTTTTGAACTGTATTTATAAGAGTTGTGAGCACCTTTAATTACTCATAAATTCTTTAAAAAATCTACTGAATTATCATGCTTATTAGTTTCTCATACCACTTTAGGTACGTACGTACGTAACACTATAATCACATAAAATACATAAAATTTATGAAACACCAAGCTGTTCAAAATAGAAAATTCATAGTAATATACGAGCCTCTAGTGCTAAGCCTCCCGTTAAAAGTATTTATATTAACTTATATATATCTCATATCTGTGATTCATGGAAAAGGATGTTGCAATATTGTAAAAGCAATGTAATTAACCAGCATAGCCTGCGAAGGCCAAGTAAGTTGAAAACTTATTAGATAAAAATAAAATAAAATAAAAAGTTGAAAATGTATATATGGAGAGGGAATTGAACATGCAAGAGGAAAAAAAAAGCGACATCAAAATTACAAATATAACCTATGTGAGAACCTGATAGGAAATAAATTAATTGGGCTTGTCCAAGATGTTCTGGAAATCATTAGTGTTAAAAAAAAAAAAAAAAAAAAAAAAAAAAAGACGGAATAATAGAATATAGGCAAAAATGAATATCCAAGTTACTTTTTCACCCCTCGAAAAGCAAAGTTGAAGTCTATTAAGCGGAGACCCACGTACAAGGCCTCCCAAGAATTTTTAGAGATCCTTCAAAAACACTATTAATTTCACTTTTTGTTTTCCAGATTACTTTTTTACCCCTCAACTGACAAGTTAAAGTTTACTCTTAAACAAAATTGCTTCTTAATTAAATAGTATAACTAACGGAATTATCTATTTTATACAATTAAAATATGTAACAAAAATAAGATATATTCACAAATAATTAATTTAAATGAGCAACTTTGTTTGGGATTTTTTCATATATATATATATATATATATGAAAAAACTCCGGCATGTAATCAAAACTTTTACACTAATTTATTTTTAATTTGAATTAAAATAATAAAAATGTAAGATTTTATACTTAGATTGCTATTAAATCATTGTTTTTCTATTCAACATGGGAGAGGAGAAATTACAACCGAACAAAAAGGTTAAAAATGGTGAGCAACCCAAGTTGCTCTTTTATATATATATATATATATATATATATATATATAACTTTTTAATATTTTCACTTCTTCGTGCAGTGGAAAAAACAAGTTGATCATAAATTAAGAAATAATTTTATTTAAGAGTAGACTTTAAATTGTCAGTTGAGGGGTAAAAAAGTAATTTGGAAAACAAAAAGTGAAATTAATAATGTTTTTGGAAGGATTTCTAAAAATTCTTCGGAGGCCTTGTACGTGGGTCTCCGCTTAATAGACTTCAACCTTGCTTTTCGAGGGGTGAAAAAGTAACTTGAAGGGAACAAAATGTGAAATATGAGAGAAAATAGTAAAATTAATGTTTTTGAAAATTTGTTAAAATTCTTTAGGGGACACTCGTCCCCAACCTTGTACGTGGCTCTTGCGTATTGAATACGTTACACTGCAAACACTATTCCAAGCTTGACAAAGATTTAATAATAAGCGAATTTTAAATTTGGAAGAAATTTGAAGGGAACCTAATTATCCTTGAATTAAAGGGTTTAGTTTCTTTACTTAGATTTCGATTGTCTCCAATTAAAGGAGCGTTTGAGATTGTAATTTCGCAAAGAATAATCTACGTTTTTAAAAGATATAACAAAATGTAAGTCGTTTGGCATTGCGATTTAAAAGGTATTTAATTTAAAATAGGAATAAAATTTGGGATTTCGATAAGCAGACAATAGGTGCTTATTTGAAAAAGAGCGAATTTAAAACAAAATTACGATTCCTCATAATAAATATTTAATAGAAAATGATTTTTTAACATATCTTACCAAACACTTTTGCGATTTAATAAAGTAGTGATTTCAAAAATGTAATTTTTAAAATCGTACTTATTGAAATCGCAATCCCAAACAGACCCTAAAAGTCATTAAAGTAAATGTTGTAAGAAATTTCATTTGAAGTATGTCCCTTTATGTCACATATATTATTGTAATTATAAAATTACAGTGTTCAATAATTTATTCCAATTAAAGCTTATTGTGTAAATCAAATATTCTGAATTAAATTACTGATTTAATTCTTGTGGAACAAGTATTTGATTTCAATCAAATATTCTGAATTAAATCACTGATTTAATTCTTGTGGAACAAGTATTTGATTTCATTAAAGATTTTATTTTGTGGAATCAATTAGCTGTATTGATTTGATTTTTGTTCCTTGATGGGATGAATAATTAAGGTAACAGCTCTAATTGAAGGTCCCCTAACCTACCTATAAATAAGACCTGTGTATTCCATCAATTGGCACTCACTGGTAGGCATAGGTCAGAAGAACCTCTTAATATTTTTTGTTTTCCAGATTTCTTTCTGTGAAGCTGTTTTTCAATTGGCTTGAGCAAAGCATGATTAGAGGTATTTATATAATTATTTATTCCGCTGCTAATTTTATTGTCAATTAGCATTTAAATATATATTCAATTTCTTACATTTGGTATCAGAGCCTTCTCTAGACTATATTTGCTCAGTCTATATATTTGATATGCCTGCTGTAAAATTTTATTTTTTGTTTCAATAATATTTATTTTGTTTACTTGATTATTGAAACAAAATATGGTGACCAACATAAAGCATGAAACCCACGGCGTTTTGATATATATATTTTTATTTCTTGTTTCTATATTGTTCAAACAAGCTAAACCCACGGCCATGAGTAAAAGAAACAAACTGAAACTCATGGACACCATGTCTAACCCAAGGGCTGTTGTGCTGATCCATCAGACTTGCTTAGACTAGAGAATCCACTTCTATGACCCACTTTTGAGAACCTTTGGAATCGTTGGTTTTGGTCTTTATTTTTGGGTATACTGTATGATGAGGACTTGCTCCCTTTTGCCTCAAACCACCATTAGAGATATCGAACCACCTGGTATATGGGGGACGGAACTTCGTGGGTGGCTTTGAGTTTTGGCCACCGGTTGTGCACCGGTTTTTCCCCACCTGGCAGCGGCGTTGGCCACCTGAAGTGCCAGTCTTCCCTCCACCTGCAGCGGCTTTGGCCGCATAAAGTGAGCAGCCCCCCCCCCCCCCCCCTTGCAGTTAACAGTGGTCGTTTGGCCGTTTGAGCGTCAGCCCTTGATGGCCGGCACATGAGGAAGGCGGCGGCGGCGGGGCATGAGGAAGAAGAAGAAAGGGGTGATGGCTAGGGTTTGGGATTTTTCTGGGTTGGGACTTAAGGTTTTCGAGTAGGGTTTTCAAACCCATATAGGAACCAGGTCAGTGTCTTGGGTCATTAAGTGGGCTGACCCAAAAGCCCAATCCATTTAAAGTGGCCCATCCGGATTAAAAAAAAAAAAAAAAAAAAAGGGCTCATGTGGGTTTAGAACTTGGTTTCTTAAGGTATAAAGGGCCTAAGGTCACTTCAAGACCATTAGGCTATTCAAATTATTATGCTTTTATGTTACATCTTTATTCATCTTATGATTTAAATTGTTCAGTATTAAATTATATATTGTTTCTTTAATGCATGAACTTAAGGATATATTTATTCTTTTATTTGTTTAAATATAAATTGTTTGATGCTTAGACTTGAGAATAATTAACTAAGCCTCATGTGTTGGTGAATGTTTATGGTACTATCCAAAATTGCAATCGAAAAGCTCTGGCAAGGTAAGTCTTGGGACTTAAGTGTGCCGTTGTGCGCCCCCTCACTTATCTGGGACACTATCCGGTTGTACTTTGAAAAAATACTGTTTACCTACTAACATGATGGTTTTGTCTTTTATTCTTGGGAACTTTATTTGTGGCATCTATACAGTTATTGGATGTTAATGAAGTAGTGATTATCATAATTATTTTGGGAGAGCCACAGCATCCCGATTTTATAATGATAATTGCATCAAGATCATATATGTGAACTTCATAAGGAAAATTAACATCCTGTTGTAATTAATTTATAAATTTAATTACTAATCCCCACAGGGACGTTATTATTTTTATGATTTAATTAGAATAAGATAATAAATTTAACTTAAAAAAAAAAAAAAAAAAATTCTCTTAGGCCCACAGGTACGGAGAAATTTATTTATTAAATGTTAAATTTATTAGTCCTATTAAAGAGTAAATTTCATGCGTGATGTAACCTTTGCCCACAGGTAGGTTGAAATTTACTATTAAATTAGCATTGGTTAATTTAAATAAATTCGATGTTAATGAAGTCGTAATTGTCATAATAATTTTTGGGAGAGCCACAGCATCCCGATTTTATAATAATAATTGCATCAAGATTATATATATGAACTTCATAAAGAAAATTAACATCGTGTTGTAATTAATTCATAAATTTAATTTGCCAATCCCCACATGGACGTTTTTATTTTTATGAGTTAATTAGAATAAGATAGTAAATTTAACATTGAAAATAAAATTTCTCTTAGGCCCACAGGTACGGAAAATTTTATTTATTAATGCTAAATTTATTAGTCTTATTAATAAAGGGTAAATTTCATGCGTGATGCACCTTTGCCCACAGATAGGTTGAAACTTACTATTAAATTAACATTGGTTAATTTAAATAAGGTTATTTCATAGCATTAAAGTATATAATTTTTCTTGGTTACTGGATGTATTTCTACTGCTTTAATTATTAGTATTTTATGTTCCAATAATTTCTAGTGGTAATTTTTCCTGACTGAAAAGAAAAATGTGTTTTTCACTTTGGGGTGTTTGGAGACTGAATTGGCGTTTCGTGTGGACGAATCACCTTCTCCCACAGAATCAAGTACGCCACATGAGATTATTAAACATGAACGATTGCAGTGATTTAAATCGCTTAAGTTTCAACGTTCATGAAATCTCATATCAAGGAAAGCATTAGGGTTTTATTCCTTAATGTTTTAAGGCCAAAGAAAGGTCATTGAGGAACATTTAGTGAGTTCCAATAAGGCTTTGGCGTGCACCCTAATAGAAAAGCTTTAAAGTAAAACCTTTTACAGTTTCAAAATGTGCTTGAGCACATTATGAAAATGAAGGACATAACAGCTCATTATAAAGTCCCTAAAGTTTGAGTTTTTGAGTCATTATGGTCAATTTTATTCTCTCATCTAAATATGATATTTTTTCAAATATCTTGTGGCACACATAAGGATAACTGATCAATTAAGGAACTTCTGATCATGTGTGTTCAAGAAGATGAGAGATTAAGACATGAGAATCCAGAAAGTTAAACATGTTAAGGGAAAGACCTTTATAGGCAATCATGTCCAATAGTTGATGAATGAGAACAAGGTGCCAACAAAGTGTTATGGCAATTAAGATACTTGTTTATCTCACACTAAGAAAAATTATGGGCATATAAAGAATGATTGCATAAAGTATCATAAATGACTTGAAATAAAGGTAATCTCATACACCTAGTGTGTCATGAATCTCTTTTATTGACTCTCCTAAGGACTATGTGGATTGAATTTGGTTTAGCGGTCCACGTTGTCAACATAATGCAGGGTTTTCTAAATAATACTTGTTTATAATTGGAGGTTGTTGGGATCTATAGATTAATTTTAAAAATTCAGTTATGTCATTTTGACCTTAATAATGTTTTTATATATTCCACAATTCTTTTAGAAATTTAATTTCTATTTTAGTTTGTTAAAATCAAGTTTGAATATTGTTAAAATTTTTGGGTGGAATATTAAATTAATGGTCTATTTAAAATTGATCTAAATCCCAATTTTTTGGAAAATTAATCCCTGCATATAAATGTTAACATAAAGCAGAGTCTTATGAATGAGAAAATCCTCTATGTTATGGCATTGGAGATTGGAATATATCTCTATAAAGAATAAAAAGGTCGATAAATAACAGAGTTTTTACGACTCTTGAAATTTACTACCTTTTGGTATTTATGTGGACTGCATTAAGGAAAAGCAGACCAACTATACCACTAAAGGTGCCAACAAAAGGATTTTTGAGATTCTTGAGATCATGTACAAGTGTAACATTTTCCATACTTCTTGCCTAAATGGTTAGAGATATCCTATCTCTTTTGGTAATAACCATATAAGGTTTATGTATCTCTATCTTCTAAATCATAAGGTTGGGGCATTAAATGCTTTCAGTACCTATAAGGTGGAAGTAGAGAAACAAAACAAAGAAAATTAAGATCGTAAGATCTGATAGAGGCAAATAGTATTATGGTAGGTACATGAAAAGGGGGACATGAAAGGTAATACTAATATTCTATTTTCCTAATGGAGTGAAGCCTTGAAAGCCGCTGTGTATACATTTAACTGGGTTCCATTCAGGGTTGTCCGTAAGACACCTAAATTAAGGAATGAATGGAACCAAGTTCAAATTGTTTACACATATGGGGTTGTCCTGCTATAGTGAGGATTTATAATCCACACCTAAGGTAATTAGATTCAAGGACAACTAGCGGAATTTTATAGGTTATACAGTAAACTCCAAGGGGTTTAGGCTTTACTGTTCTTCATTTAGTTCTAGAATTGTTGAGTCTAATATTCAAAATTTCTAGAGGACGCTGAACTTAGTGGGAGTGCTTATCTTCAGGGGATTGAATTTGAGGAAGCACAAGAGTTGACTAAAGCCCCTTCACATGAAGGGTGTTTGATTGTGCTTAAGAAAATTCAAATTGATTATCTTTAAGCACAATCGGTTTCAGAACAGTCAACTCATAAGGAAAAAGTTCAGAATGAACCTACTCAGACTTTGTCAAAAGTAAATGAAGTAGGATTAAGAAGATTCTCTAGAATAAGGCGACCAACAATCTCTAGTGATTATGTTGTATACTTCCAGGAGTCTGATTTTTATGTCGGACCTAAGGACGATCCAAAATTTGTTTTCACATCTTTTTGGGTGGAGATAACTTCACATTGTGTTTCAAAGCCATGAAGGAGGAGATGAAATCTTTGGCTAAAATTCAAGTCTGCAATTTTGTTGACTTACCAAAGGGAGTTGTAGCCATAGGCTGCAAATGGGTTTATAAAACCTAAAAGGATGCTTCCGGGTAATGTTGAACGATATAAAGTTAGACTTGTAGCTAATGATCTTACTCAAAAGAAAGGTATTGATTATCATGGTATGAGTAGCTCATTTTGGTTTAAAGCTATATCAAAATGATGTAAAAAAACAATTTTCCTGAATAAGGATCTTAAGGAGGAGGTGTACATAAGACAACTTAAGGGGTTTTATTAATAACAGTCAGAAAGCTTGCAAATTAAGGATATCTATTAATGGACTAAGATAAGCCTCTCACTAGTAGTATATAACACAAGGTTGTTACCTCATATAGGTTTATTGAGAACCTTGTTAATCATTGAATATATCTTAAGGTCAGTGGGAGTAAAGTTACATTTCTTTTAGTCCTGTATATAGATAATATTTTGCTTGCAAGCATTAATTTAGGTTTGCTACATAAAGTTCCTCTCACTAAAGTTTTGGGAGAGATTCAGAATGAAGAACTATGAATCTTCAGTAGTACCTATTATTAAATGGGATAATGTCCCAAAATGTATTGGAACAAAGGCAAATGAAAAATATTCCATATGTATGCACAGGTCTACATTAGATCTGACATTGAAATAGCAGTTGGACTATTGGGTCAATATAGTATTATGGAATATGCAATGAACCAAGAACTACAGTTTAACCTAAAGATACACTTACCATTTTGTGGTGTTTATTCAGGTTTGATTTTTGCTAAATGTGTAGATAGTAGAGAATCAACTTCAGTATATATGTACTGAAGATGCAGTAAGCAGACTATAGTTGCTACATCTACCATGAAAGCAAAAGTCATTACATGATGTGAATTAATTACACAGGCATTATGGTTGAGACATTTTTGTTAAGGTTTCAAAATTGTCGATTTTATAGTTAGACCCATAAAGATCTTCTGTGTTAATTCTACTACAGTTATTTTTCTAAGAATAAACTGAGTAGAAGCAGAAGTATGTATATCGACATAAAGTATCACTATGAAAGAGAACATTAAGTGACAATAAGTGTCTATTAAGCATATAAGTGTTGAATTAATGATTGCGGATCCCATGACTAAAGGTTTACCGGTAAAGAAAGTATAAAGTCATGTGGAATATATGAGATTCATTGATTCATTTGTGCTTAGTTTCTCTTTAATTGGTCTATAGACATAAAGGTTATGTTATAAAGATTTTTGTGCACACATATATTATTCTTATCCGTGGGGATAAAATTAAAGTTGGACCCGAATGACTTATAAGAAGTTCATTCATAAAGTACATTATCCATAAAGTACTCATTTAGGGAGATATTGCACATCGTGATACATGGAAGGGACGGCTTATCATATAAAAGCTTTACCGCCATGATTCATATGTAGTATTCCTTGAATGAGTGGGAGGATTCCATGAATGGTTGGAATAAATAAAGTATTGGCCGTATCATAGAATTGAACACCATAAAGAATTTATGTGGCATAAGGGCCAAGTAGGAGAATGTAAGAAATTTCATTTAAAGTATGTCCCTTTATGTCACATATATTATTGTAATTATAAAATTACAGTGTTCACTAATTTATTCCAATTAAAGCTTATTGTGTAAATCAAATATTCTGAATTAAATTACTGATTTAATTCTTGTGGAACAAGTATTTGATTTCAATCAAATATTCTAAATTAAATCACTGATTTAATTATTGTGGAACAAGTATTTGATTTCATTAAAGATTTTATTTTGTGGAATCAATTAGCTGTATTGATTTGATTTTTATTCCTTGATGGGAGGAATAATTAAGGTAACAGCTCTAATTGAGGGTCCACTAACCTACCTATAAATAAGGCCTGTGTATTCCATCAATTGGCACTCACTGGTAGGCATAGGTCAGAAGAACCTCTCAATATTTTTTGTTTTCCAGATTTGTTTCTGTGAAGCTGTTCTTCAATTAGCTTAAGCAAAGCATGGCTAGAGGTATTTATATAATTATTTATTCCGCTGCTAATTTTATTGTCAATTATCATTTAAATATATATTCAATTTCTTACAAATGTTCGATTTTAAAACGTTTGTTAAGAAATTTCATATGGACCGGAATGGAGACAATCTATTGTCGGGGGGCGTGTTCATAAATTTATGTAACAAAATTATTTTCAAATTTAAGATTATGTTAATTCGATCATATGGAATCAAATGAAATACGATCAATAAAGAAAAATATTAAGAATCTTCTAAATATGGTAAAAGGATAAATTCATTCACTATAATATAACATATAGCTCGGCATGGAAAACGTTAATATATATCTAGAGATCTAGTTATAATTTTCAGTAATTTTTTCAACGTGGTCAGGCCAAACCTTTTATTCTATATATACCTCGTACAACTTTTGATATTATCAGAGAGAATTGGCTTGACAAGTACTATGACTCTGTTTATGTTAGTAATTCTTGGTGTAATTGTTAGCTTCTATGGAGTTGATGCAGGAAAAAGCATGTTGGATGACCAATTAGTCAACACAATTCAGGTACTCAAAATATTTATGAAAAACATGTACAAGTTTATGTTAGAATTGATCTTTAGTTTGTCAAATTAAAGTTCTTAGAATACAAATATTTCTTAAGTTTATTCATTATTCCAATGCAATAGTACTATATAACATAGACTGTTTAACTTTTATGACGCTCCAGTATGATTGATATTTCATGAGGAAACTGTTATATATTAGATCTCTTTAATTTGCTGTTTCCATGTGCAGCCACGTGATGTTGGTGGGTTCGATTGTGTGGATATCTATAAGCAGCTAGCCTGCTTTTGATCATCCTTTGCGTGCTTAAGAATCACAAAATTCAGGTAATTAATTGCAAATTAATCTTATTCTTTCAACATTTTTTTTCATCTCGATCCGGCCTCCAGAAAATTGATCATAATATATTAATTAATATCCTAAATTGTTAATTTAGATGAACCCAAGTTTCTCAACAAGAAGCAAGACAATTAATGAAGTTTTCTCAAAAAGCCAACTTGTGGATATGGGTTGCCTACAAGGAATGGTACCAATACAAAGAACTAGAGTTCATGAGGGCCAAACTCATGATTTCAAGTACTCTTTCTCAGAATCTCAACGTGGAAGCTTTCACACAAATGCAAGTAATTTTCCCGGCGAATATGTAAGTTTTTACGTGGCATTCTTGAGTTTTATGAAACCGGAAAAACCATGCATGATATGCATATATGTTTAACAATCTTCCAACTTCCAAGAGAGAAGAAGATTATTTAAGTAATGATTAATTAGAACTATGTTTTTTTTTTTTTTTTTAATGAAAGAGTAATTAACAACTACCAAAATGGTTTTCGCCGAGGGAAGATAATAATAATAATAATAATAATAAGATTTTTATTATTATGCAATTACTTATCATTTTCTATTATTATTTGAGTTAGGAAACCAAGATTATTATATTAAGTGCATTCAAAAGCTAGAGTTGGAAAAAAAAAAAGTGATATAGTTTGCTAGCATCATGTTCCACTAGCATGTCTTGAAATTAAAATCCAGTGATCATGATCGTAAACCTGTCTTTGGTGCTCTGGTCTGCATGGCTCTCCTAATATTGTTTTAAAATAACAATTTTTTTTTTTTTTGGAAGGATAAAATAACAACTTTGATAATACTAGTTTATTCAAATTTTTTATTTATAAAATTATTAATAGTATTATTAGTATTTTCGAGCGTTTGATACAACGAAAAGTACTAGTCAACTCAAAAATATTTTTAGTTTGACCAAAAACCTTTTTAATTTCTGGAAAATGGTATTCTCTTCTTCCCATATATGACAAAATAAGAGAGGTTAATTAGATGAAAGCTCTTAGAGAAGATCGATGGAGTATGTTCTAATTAATATATGCTGTGTCATGACTGTCATTTAGTAAATGTTCATTATATATATGAATGCCACTATATATGGATATATGATAGTCATTGTTTTATTTTGTGTATTATAATATTATTAATATTGATATCTGGCCCCCATGACATCAATTTTTGAGTTGGTCTGTAAGTGTTAACACAACGGAGGCTGCGGCTTACCATGGAGCAAGGGCATTAATCGCGATTAATAATCCACAAGTGAAAGTAAGCGGCCAATACAGTAAAGCTCAAATTTGGGTTCAAAATGGACCAGACACCATTGAAGCTGGATGGGCTGTAAGTCATCAATCATATATATATATATATTCTTTCTCCTTAATTTCCACCTTATATATATTATAGCGTATGTGTGATGTTATTTGTAATAGGTGCATCCTGGAACGTATTTTGACAATGACACGCATCTTACGACATTTTGGACGGTAAAGATCGAATAGATTAATGATTTCTTGTCGTTCCAATTAATCCCTTTGTCTCTTATGAAAGATACTTTTAATTGAACCCGTTAGAACATAATATGAATTAATATTGCAGGTAGATGGGTATAAACATGGCTGTTACAATGCACGATGTCCAGGTTATATACAAGTGCATCGATATTTCCCTGGTGAAGCTTTTACTGAAATTTCTGTTTGTGATGGAGCATAAATCGGTGCTAATATGATCATTGCTCAGGTAATTAATCCATCCATGGCCATCTCCGATCCTCCTACTTTTGTTAATGTTATTAACAATTAATTAATTATAGAACCAATTTATATTTATTTATCTTCGATCGGCAGGATAAATCAACTGGAAATTGGTGGTTGAAAGTTGCTAATTACTCATTGGGATATTGGCCCAAGGGGATATTCACTCATTTAGCTACAGTAGCATCCTCTATTCGATACGGTGAAATAACTTTTTCTCCACCCAATATACCTACTCCAGTACCAATGGGGAATGGTTTTCTTCCTGTTGACTTTGCCTCAGGCGAAGCAGGTCTCTTTGTACATGTTCAAATAATGAAAGCGGATAACCAATTCGTTGACATTAATTCCGAAATGATTCATAATTTTCATGACATTGGTGGACAATGTTATGGCTTGTTAGATGTCAGTGATTTTATTAATATGGGGAAATCCTTCAACTTTGGAGGTCCTGGAGGATCATGTTAAGGACATGATCACTTTTCTTTTTGTTTTTTTTTTTCAATAATCTCGTCAATGTAGGATGAGTGGTTGAATAATAATTAAAATGAAGTTATATACATGTATTCTTCTTTTAAATTTATATTAACTAGATGATTAATTGGTTGCTTTTTGGCATTGGAGAGGGTTTTATTAAGTATTTTCAAGAAACGGTTTCTTTTGTTAATTATTCATATTCGTGCTCTAAGTAATTTGATGAATTGGACATGTTTTTTTGGATTTGACTTTGTCCACCCTACTCTTTTCACTCAACCGATTAATCAAGTTTAATAAAATGCCAAACTACACTCACTCATATTATGGGGTGCATGGTCCACCCCCGACTACCATTAAAAGCTTATTTTGGAAGTTGTTCCATCTCTCATAATGTACATGTTATGATAGTAAGCCTATTTTCAAAATTCTCCCCCCTTTATGACCATCAAATTACTTTAATGTTCCTAATTACCCCTCACTTCTTCTATAATGCCATACATATCCCTATCAATAACCCCATCTAAGAGAATAAGGATACTTTTGAGTTTTGACATTTTGATCAACTGTAATGCCTAGATGGATCAGCCACCGCACCTTTGAAACATAACCCATTACTTTCTTCACAACGACATCCATAACCTTCGTCATCTAACCATTAATTAATGCAGTCTAAAGGTTTAACAATTTTTATGGGTACTTCAGACTTTACAGAAGGTTTATCCCTTGAAAAGACCGTCTCTTTTCTTTGCTATGACATCTACTTTTTAATCTTGAGCCGCTACATTAAATTGTAAAAATATCACAAAAAAATTAAAAATTCCTTCTAAAGCGTATGCATTTCATAGAAATGGACCCATCAAAATTAATATGGTAATAATTTCATAATGGTTGGTACAAACAAAAGAGTAATGCTAGGTACCATATTTTTATCCTCCTAAAATCCTCCTAAAGTTGATATGGCTTTCAAAATCACCTTTAGATCAAAATTCAAGTATGATTCATCTAAAATTTAATGGTGATTTTAAAAGCCCCATCAGCTTTAGGAAGATTTTAGGAGGATAAAAAGATGGTACCTAGCATTACTCCGAACAAAATCATAACATTATACACCAATCTCATGAAAACTAGGAATCATTTCGGAATCAATGTCAACCAATTGGTTATAGCTTTCATTATTTGAACATGTACATAAAGACCTGCTTTCAACGGGCGAAGCCAATAGGAAGAAAACCATTATCCATTGGTACCGGAGTAGGTATATTGGGTGGAGAAAAAGTTGCTCCTCCGTATCGAATAAAGGACGCTCTGGTAGCTAAATGAGTGAATATCTCATTTGGCCAATATCCCAATGAGTAGTTATGAAGTTTCAACCACCAATTTCCAGTTAATTTATCATACTGATCGAATATAAACAAATATAAATTGGTTCCATAATTAATTAATTGTTGTTAACATTAACAAAAGTAGGAGGATTGGAGATGGCCATGAATGCATTAATTACCTGTGCAATGGTAAGATTAACACCGAATTGTTCTCCATCATAAACAGAAATAGAAGTAAAAGCTTCACCAGGGTAATATCGAGGATGCACTTGCATATAACCCCAATTCTCTTGGCTCAAGCCAATTCTCCCTACTACTGTCAATGTACGTGTCCTCTACCCATTCCCCCACGTGGCAAACCCACGTGGCTGGTAAGCAAATTCCAAACATATTCTCCCATTTGTGTTCTTTCTCTGATCTTTTTGTGGCACCAGATATATATTCTAGTCAGTGTAATAATGGGAAGAGATTTCTGGTGATGCTGATGAGAGCCTTTATGATTAAAGGAAATATTCGCAACCATCTTTATTGACAGTAGTGGGGGAATGGGTAGGGGACACATACGTTGACAGTAGTGGGGGAGTTGGCATGAGCCAAGAGAATTTGGCAATGAACGCGTTCCACACTTCTGACTTCATTCCATATATGAAATGTACTATGAGAATAATATATATATATATATATATATATATATATATATATATATATATATATATAGAGAGAGAGAGAGAGAGAGAGAGAATAAAATGTTTGAAATTACTGAAAATTATAACTAGATCTCTAGTGATCTTTTCCATGACGAGCTATATGTTATATTATAGTGAATGAATTTTGAATATTCTTAATATTTTTTCTTTATTGATTGTATTTAATTTGATTCCATATGAGTTAAACATAATCTTAAATCATTTAAACTCCAGCCACTCGATATGTTCAAGATCAACGATCGCTAACAGACCGTTTCATTGTGAGGGCATGTTAAGGATATAAATCTTTAGAATATATGTTAATTTTGTATTCCCTACATCAAGGGACTTAGATAATATTTGTTAATCATGATTTAAGGGATATCTTTGTATTTAAAATATTTAAAATCACATGTAAAACTCTATAAATAGAGCTGTATACTAAGATCATATAATCAAGGAAATATGTAGCCTATTGAGACTTTAGTGTGTAGATGTAGGCTATATGCCGAACCACTTTAATCTTTGTGTCTTTCTTTATTTCTTTAATTTCATATTATTTCGCATTCTATACTCATCACATTTTGAGATCTTATATGGTATCAGTTGAGATCTTATACTATACATTGAATTTTCTATTTTGAACAGTTTGGTGTTTTACAAATTTTATGTATTTTAAGTGATTATAGTGTTACGTACGTGCCTAAAGTGGTATGAGAAACTAATAAGAATGATAATTCAGTAGATTTTTTAAAGAATTTATGAGTAATTAAAGGTGCTCACAACTCTTATAAATACGGTTTGAAAAATTTCTTAACTAATTTTAATTCTTTTGTTCCATGGTAATGCGATATTTAAAGAACAAAATACAACAAAAGTGAGAGTCATAGGAAAAAAGACTTTAACGTACTAACATTAAGAAGGCATTTTGTATTTTTTTTTTATGAAAGGAGACTCGTGGGTTCTCAACTTCTCCTCTCCAGCTCTATTTATAGAGTTTTATATGTGATTTGAAATATTTCAAATACAAAGATATCCTTTAAATCATGATTAACAAATATTATCTAAATCTGTTAATGTATGGAATACAAAATCAACATCTATTCTAAAGGATTTATATACGAGCCTCTAGTGCTAAGTCTCCGATTAAAAGTATTTATATTAGCTTATATATATATATATATATATATATATATATATATATATCATTTCAAATTTATACTCTGCCATCTACTATATGTCTTTTATTTTTCTATCAACCACTTTTTTTTTTTTTTTTTTTTTTTTTTTTTAATTTGATTAAAATACCAAAGGGGGCCTGAGAACAAAAGAAGTACACCTAACTTAGTATTTCCTTGATAAAAAAATTATATTCAGATTATATATTTTTTTGATAAGTAAAGTGGAAAAATAAATGCACCTATATATTCACATATTGGTAAATGCACCTTGATAAAAAATAAATGTGGAAAAATTATATTCACATATATATTCAAATTATATATGTCGTATTAGAATAAATGATTGTGTTGTTTTTTTTTAAAAAAAAAAACAAAAAAAACAACCTTGAGGCAACGAGTTTTCAACTTTTCAATAATTTTCAACTTTTTTAGAATTACAGCTTAAATGTTTTTTTATTTTTATTTTATTTTATATGAATAAAATTTTCATTCAAAACACAAACAAAACATCCAAATACAGCAAAAGAAAAAACACCCAAACACACCAACAAGAAAGCTAAAACGCATTTCTTTTGACACCCAAACATAACAAGAAGAAAGCTAGAACTCATTTCTTTACATGAAACACACTAATTACAGCTTTATCCGTGTTTACAAAGCATATATAAGTCTATCTAAAGCCTATGTTAAACAAAAAAACATAATAATAAAAGACCATATAGACCCGTTCGTTCTACTTAGAAGATTGACGCGCTACAACAAGGACAAATCAATGGGCCGTTTTCCAAATAGGCGTCCATGCAATCACGGTGGAACACATGGCTGCATGAAGAGATAACCTAGAATAAGGGATATGATGACAAATAAGAGCACAATGGCCACGGTATTAGAGTTGGAGTTGGATTTGTGACAGGAGCAATGAGGGGGAGCAAGGAGGGGGAGGGGGCAATGAAATTTCCGGCATAAGAATTCTCATGACGACGTTTGTTGGTAGTGAAGTCTCAAGAGCACAGTAAAGTCTCAAGAGTGGAGAGTGGGATGGTTTAATGCAAACCAAGGACTCTTGGAAGGGAGTGTTTTAATGAAGAGAAAAAGTGGCTATATATATATACAATTTCTACCACCCGACTAGCATAATGCGGGTCTAAAAAACTACCCAAACCTGGATACCGTGGGGCAGGTCGGGGCGGGTCGGATAATTCGGGTTTGAGTTGTCACAAAACCACCTAAACCCGCATCATCCGACCTGCCGTGAGAGAGAATGAAAGAGGTCACCCGCATCATCCGCCCCGCCGTGAGAGAGAATGAAAGGTTAAGAGTGAGAGAGAAAAACCTGGAGCCATGGCCGTGGTTTTTTTTAATCACAGATGATGTGGGTGACCTCTTTCATTTTCTCTCACGGCGGGTCGGATGATGTGGGTTTGGGTGGTTTTGTGACAACCCAAACCCGCATTATCCGCCCCGCCCCGCCCCACAGTATCTAGGTTTGGGTAGTTTTTTAGACCCGCATTATGCGGATCGGGTGGTAGAAATTATATATATATATCCACTTTTTCTCTTCATTAAAACTCTAATCTTTGTGTTTTTCTTTATTTCTTTCATTTCATATTATTTCGCATTCTATACTAATCACATTTTGAGATCTTATATGATATCAATTGAGATCTTATATGGTATCAGAGCTAAAAGGCTAACGTCAATTCTTAGATCCTGGATTGTAATTTTCTTTTTTTCTTTAATTCATTTTTCTCCTCTAATCGTTTTCTCTTTGATTTTAACATGTATCAAAGAAGAAAACGATCTATGAGGTCCATTGCTTGCCAAAAAAAAAAAAAAAAACCAAAGAGGTAGATGTTTTGTCCCATTGTGGCCTATTTCAAGCCCATAGTTGACTCGTTTCGGCCACAGTCAAAATCCCAGCCAAAAGTTGCCAATGTCAAAATTCCGGCCAAAAGTTGTCGATGTCAAAATCCTGGTCAAAGTAACCGATGCCGGCCAAAAAGTTGCCGATGTTCAAATTCCTGCTACAGTCACCGAAATTCAAGTTCAAGAGCAGCTAATATTTCAAATCAGGCGCCATCAACTCCAGCCACTCGATATGTTTAAGATCAACGATCGCTAACAGACCGTTCATCTTGCGAGGGCATGTTAAGGATATAAATCTTTAGAATAGATGTTAATTTTGTATTCTCTACATCAAGGAATTTAGATAATATTTGTTAATCCTGATTTAAGGGATATCTTTGTATTTGAAATATTTCAAATCATATGTAAAACTCTATAAATAGAGCTGTATACTAAGATCATATAATCAAGGAAATATGTAGCCTATTGAGGCTTTAGTGTGTGGATGTAGGCTATATGCCGAACCACTTTAATCTTTGTGTCTTTCTTTATTTTCTTTATTTCATATTATTTCGCATTTTATACTCATCATATTTTGAGATTTTATATGGTATCAGTTTAACACTTTTTTTTTTTTTTTTTTAAAAAAAAAATGTTTATTTAATATTCTATTGTGAGTATGTAAGACCACATGTTAAGATAGAACTTCATTTTAGAAATATGTAAGTGGATACATTTAATCAACTCACTTTCTTCCTCTCCACACCCTTTCCTTCACTCTCTTTCCCCAGTTAAATCATGAGGACTTTCATTTTAAGTGTTAAAGCCAATATGAAATATGTTAAAAAACTTGAACTCGAAGAACATAAGCAATTTTACAATTTTTTTGGTCTGGTTTCTACTTACAAATTTTGTTTTGTTTTTTTTTTAAAAAAAATAAATAAAAAAAATAAAAATTGTATGTATATATATTTTGGACATGTTGTTCTGTAATCTATATAAATAAACTGTTTTTTAGGTGGTATGTGACTGGTGTGGGAATCCAGACATCTTGAGCTGTTCATTTAAGGGCATTAATATGAAGGTTTGTTTTAATCTTATTTTTCTATCATTTAATTTTTATTTTATTCATTTATTTAGTTTATATATATTATTTGAATTTTAATGCTTGAATTGTCTTCCAAAAAACAAAGACAAAAATGGAAAGTAAAACTTTACAAGATTGGGGATGGAGCAATTGTTCGTCAAGATGCTTTGAACGGAAATTTTGTTGAGATAATAAGACTAGAATGTTTTGGTGCCACACCAACCGACTTCGTGTTCGGCAGAGGATGGAAAATAACAACAGTAATGGTTTTATTTATTTTATTTCTTGTATGGAGATTGACAAATTCACTATTGAATATGTAAGACCGCGTGTAGGTCTCACATATTCACAGATGTGAGACCTACACATGGTTGAGTTCTCTTTGATTACAGTGGTTGAGTTCTACAGGCCAGGTCTTAGTATTTTAGTATTCACAGTAGAATATTAAATAAACAATTTTTTTTTTCTTTTTAAAAGAAAGTGTTAAACATTAAACTTGAATATTAAACGCATCGTTTGGGGACTTTGGTCTTATAAACCAAAATTTCCCATTTAGGGATTGAGGGGGGTGGGGGCGTTTTCCATAAACCTAAAATCATTCCATGAAATGAATCAACTTTTGCCATCATTCCCCCCTTCCCTCCCCCCCTGGTGACTTCACACATGCTCCTGTCACAACTCCCATATTGTTGCCATCGTGGTCTCATTTGTGATCATGTCCCTAGTTATTCTAGGTTTGCTATTTCTTATTTACCGTCAACACCTTAAGCACAACGGTGGCGGCATCAATAATGAGGTACAGAGAGTGGAAATGTAGCTTGATCCTCCCGTGTTGAACATCACTTACAACGTGTGTTGGTATTGCAAACCAGTGATTGCAAAATGTTCTCAAGAAGTCTCAAGAAAGTGGGATACAAACCAAGGACTACAAAATGTTCTCTTTCTTGAGGTCTCAAGAAAGTGGGATGCAAACCAGTGACTGCAAAATGTTCTCTTGGAAGGGTTTTACAGGATAATTTATGACAATCTTGTCTGATTACATATAATAAGACCATGATATGAAAGGTGAGACCAGAACACTATGTGAATGTCAATTAACAGTTCAATTCCAAATGCAATATTCAAAGCATGTACATGTACAATAGGGGAATATATTTTGATGTATGAACAACTAAATGATAAACGTGACTATGGGCAAGGGGTGGCAATGCGTTTTTGCATGTCGGGTTTGGGTTGTGCTAAGATATAGTATAAGATTATATAGGTCAATCGTAACAAGATCTATTTAATTAAACATGTCAATTCCCTCAATAACCTTTTTGGGAGGAAACTATTTTTTGGTTACCTTAATAACATGCCACATTTTTAAAAACAACCAAAATTGCTTAATTTGAGAATCTACTATTTATTTAAAATTGTTGAGGATCCTTTACAACTTTAAAGAAATAGTAGATTCTCAAATTACGCAATTTTGGTCAATTTTAAGCATCGAAATACTTGAAAAATATCACCTATAAAATATGTGATATATTTAAGTTGAGAATTGAGTACATTTTCATTAGTTTCTTGCTCTTTATGTTATAAAAAAACTTTAACCAAAAAATTGTCTTTTGAGCTTATGAAGAGTAAACTTCTATACTAAAGTGAAAATTAACCTTTTTGGAAGGAAATTATTTTTTGGTTAACTTAATAACACGCCACATTTTAAAAAATGACCAAAACTGCGTAATTTGAGAATCTGCTATTTCTTTAAAGTTGTAGAGGATCCTTTACAACTTTAAAGAAATAGTATATTCTCAAATTATGCAATTTTGGTCGTTTTTAAGCATTGAAATGCTTGAAAAATGTCACTTATTAAAAATGTGATACGTTCAAGTTGATAATTGAGTATATTTTCATTTGGTTCTTGCTCTTTATGTTTAAAAAAGCTTTAACCCAAAAATTGTATTTTGATCTTAAGAAGAATAAACGTCTTTATTGAAGTGTAGATTAACTTTTTTGGGAGGAAGTTGTTTTTTGGTTACCTCAATAACATGCCACATTTTAAAAAATGACCAAAATTGAGTAATTTGAGAATCTGCTATTTCTTTAAAGTTGTAGAGGCTTTACAACTTTAAAGAAATAGTAGATTTTCAAATTACACAATTTTGGTCGTTTTTAAGCATTAAAATGCTTGAAAAATGCTACTTATTAAAAATGTGATATGTTCAAGTTGATAATTGAGTATATTTTCATTTGGTTATTGCTCTTTATGTTTAAAAAGGCTTTGACCCAAAAATTGTATTTTGATCTTATGAAGAATAAATGTCTTTACTAAAGTGTAGATTAACCTTTTTGGGAGAAAATTATTTTTTGGTTACCTCAATAACATGCTACATTTTTCAAGTGTTTCAATGTCTAAAAACAGCTTAAGTTACATAATTTGAGAATCTACAATTTTAAAAAATTGTAAGGGATCATGATCCTTACTTAGAAGGGAACAAAAAATCAAAGGTGGCTTTCTCATAGGCGGCCTTTCTAAATAAAGTAAAGAGTATCAAAACTGAGGATAATGTTAGTTGTCCATCTACCCCAAAGATAATTGGTTAGTATTTACTTTTACCAGCTCATAGTAATGAGTTTTTTTTTTTTTTTTTTGGTAATTATCTTTTTCTCCATAAACTATAACACATTGTTAATTTTTCCTTATGAATTGCCAACCTTATTGTCTAACCATATCAGATTACCATTTTCTTCTAAAAACCCCTCTTTCGTCAATTAACCACGTTACAAAACTTGAAAAGACTCAAATATCCTAACTTTATATACAAAAATTACATATAATATCCTTAAAATTAAACAAATATATATAAAATATTATTAATGTATGAGTACTAGTTTCAAAAAACATAAATATATTAAAATTAAAAAACACTTATAATTTAATTTATATATAAAAAAATAAAAAATAGTTTAAAAAAAGACTTAAATTAAAAAATATATATAAATGAAAAATCAGTCCATATGGTTGTTCTAAATTAAAAATCCATCTGTGTGATATAATAATAATAATAATTCAGAGATTATCAGGGATATGCCAAAATAACAATTTAGTCTCTATAATCACATTCCGTCAAAATACTTGACAGATTCCAATAGTGTATCACATCATCGCAAATAGAATGATGATATATTTTATTCTTAATTATAAATAAATTAAAAATATAAAAGTTATTTTTAAACAAACAATTTTTTTTTTTTGTTTTTTTTTTTGTTTGAGGTTGGCAGACACCCCATTGGGGAAGGGGGTGGCCCTTTCACCTAGTTGGGCCCATTGGGGTTGGCTGTGCGCCACCCCCAGGCAGATCTAGGGGTGGCCCGACGACCACCCCACCTCAAGGTGGTCAGGGGTGGCCGCGCGCCACCCTGGTGGGTTGGGGGGTTGCGGCGAGCCACCTCTATGGGTGGCTCGTTGGCCACACTTCTTTTTTTTTTAAAAAAAAAAAAAAAATTGATATATTTATGTTTTTTGTTTTAATTTTTTATTTGGAGGTATTTTTGTCTTTTAATGAGATTTAATGTCTAAAAGAGAATATTCCATTCATTTTAACATGGTTGACTGATGGAATGAAGATTTTTGGAAGAAAATGGTAGTCTGATAGGATTGGGCAGTAAGATTGGCAATTCATGTGGAGAAATTGACAATACATTATAGTTGATGGGGGAGAGAAGGTAATTACCTTTTTTTATTTTTATTTTTTTTTAAGCTTTTATTAAAAGTAGTCTTTAAGGAGTAGCTTAATGGGCTGTGAATCACGTTTCATAAAACAGAGGTTACTAATTTATATCACCAATCTCATTTTTCCTCCCTCGGAGCTATAGTGGATGAACGATCGCGTGGGGGACCACACGGGCGCTTGCCTAGCAACCATACACGAGCCCTCGTGTGGGGACTCGGACGAGCGCTCGGAGTAGCTCAATGGGCTGGGAATCACGTTTTATGAAACGAAGGTTACTAGTTTATATCATCAATCTCATTTTTCCTCCCTTGGAGCTATAGTGGACGAACGCTCGCGTGGGGGACCACACAGGCGCTTGCCTAGCCATACACGAGCCCTCATGTGGGGACCAGGACGAGCGCTCGTTAACTTTTTGTTAACCACTGGTTTTTACCCGTGCGTGCCACCTGTAACTTTGAACCCTTTAATCTACAGTACACAAGTGCTCAAACCCTTTCAGAAATTTTCTTGCTATGCCTAACAAAAGTTGTGAACAGTACACGAACACTCACATGTGGACCACACGAGTGCTCGGCCAACCCCATTAGTTTTGGGTGGCACCCTTGAATGGTTTTTCGTTGGTGGCTGAACCACCCCCAAAATTGCTTTTGGGGTGGCTCAGCCACTTTGAACCACCCCAAATTTTTTTTGTAATTTTTAATTATATTTATATTCTTTAAACCACCAAAACATAATTTCAATTATTTTTTTTCTTGATATTCACAATTTTAAAAAAAATTTGAGAAGAATACAAAAAGATTGCACATCCAAACGAGCTCTAAGATGTTATAGGCTCTCCTTATTATTGCTTTAAGCATCATATTGGAAAAATTTTCCTTTAATATTCAAATTTAACAAAAATAATCTTCAGTATGCTTGTTTTAGTTAAGATTCGAAAAAAAAAAAAAAAAAAAAAAAAAACAAGAAAAAAAAGGTAAGGTAAGAAAGCGAACAGATCTCTTTGACCAAACTCCAAGAGCAATCAAAACTATAAGATAAATTTACAACATTACCATAGTAATAGTAATTCACAAATAAATTATAATTATTACCATTAGCATTAACATAAATAGTAATTCACAAAATCAGATTTAGTTTTTAGGTTTCTTTGCAATTTCAATTTAATTTTAAGATTTTTAATTTTGACAATTCTCAGTTTTTCTATGATTTCAAATAAGTGTCTCTACCAATCTACCATCTAATTAATTGACAATATGACATTTCAGGGGCAATGTTACGTACATGTAATATTAATTATTTGGTCTAACTTAGCATACCATTTATTAAATGGACAATAGATTGATAAAGAAACCTATTTAAAATCAAAGAAAATCTAAGGACTTAATTATTAAAATTAAAAATTTTAAGGATTAGATTAAAATCACGGACTGCATTTTATTTTTTTCCCAAAATAAAAAAGTGAGCGAAGATTCTAAATATAGCATAAAATTGCAAAACCCTAAAAAAATTTGAAAACCCTACTTTAAAAGTTCAAACAAGAAATTTGCGGCCCCGGCTTTCGTTCCCCGTTTTTTTAATTTCATTTCTACTCTCAACCCCTCTCTCTACGGGACGTAGGTTTCAAGTAGATACTTCACTGACCCAAATCGCCTGCATTTTACTCAACTTTCTTGGAATCCAAACAACCCCACAAGAAACCTAGAGAAAAAGAAAAAAAAAAACGAGAATTCTCGTATGGATTCACGGGAAGCTCCTCCTCCACCTCAGCCTCCGAACATGATGGTGGGCCCTACCTCATACCCCATGACCGCCACCACCGCCGCCACCAACAGTTCCAACAATTCATCTATGATGATCAGCCCCAACCCCAGCGGCGGTGGGCCGACGATGATCCCTCAACCTTCCAGTGCCAACCGATTCCCCTTCAGCTCGTCGAAGCCGTTGGATTCCCTCAACAACAACGCCGGTCCGTACGACGGATCGTCCGGGTTCAGCATTGACGCATCGTCGGCGTCGGCGGGGAAGAAGAAGAGGGGCCGGCCGAGGAAGTACTCGCCGGACGGCAACATTGCGCTGGGTCTGGCGCCCACGCCCATTTCCGCTTCTTCCGCGGCCAATCACGGGGAACCCGCTAGTGCCAGCGCTGGCAGCGGCCCTGCATCTATGTCCGAGCCTACCCTGAAGAAGCACCGCGGCCGTCCTCCCGGCTCCGGGAAGAAACAGTTGGATGCTTTGGGTAAAATGTTGGATTTTGTTGATTTTGTTTGTTTTGTGTGTTTGGTTTGATTGTAGATAGTTAATTTGGTGTGGCAGGAGCGGGTGGGGTGGGATTTACTCCGCATGTTATTATGGTGAAAGCTGGCGAGGTAAGTGATTGAATTTTATTTATTATTGAATTGCGGTGGTGTTGGAAATACATGAATTTTTTTTGTAATACATCTTTGGTTCTAGTATGGAAAATGTAGGCAGTTTAGGGTAGGAATTATGTTATGTGCGAGTTGAATGTTTTGCTTTGTTAAGTTCAGTTGCATATATTAATGACATCTAGCTCAATGAAAGATGATCTTTGGTTAGTTTATTGATGTAATTCTTTGGAAGGTAAGTGTGAAGGGTTCTCATGAACTTTAAGCTTGAAATACCTTAGTTGGCTTGTTTTGTAAATTTTTTGTGGCTTTTAAGATTCAAATTCTTTCTTTTGAGTCTTTGCCACTCATATTTGTACTCATCATAAGAATTAGGTGTTTCAATTCTTATGTAAATTGTACACAACAAAATGGTTTTGTTTCCATGCTCTATTTCAGTGCCTTAATGGTTTATTTGCTTTCCTTGAAGTAAAAAAGCAAACAGTTTTACAAAATGAAGCTCATTCAACTTTTTTTTTTTTTTTTTTTTTTTTTTTTATTAAAAAAAAAAACTAATTATACTTGAGTAAAGGATTATTCCCCAAATTGGGTTGGCTTCATGAATCCTTTGTCAACTCATTGTGTGGCGATTTTTTTTATGGTATTTTTTTATAATAATAATAATTATAAAATATAAAATATAAAATATAAAATAAAAAACTGTACTTGCACACCTGGTAGCTTTATTCCTTTTGGTTCAAAGGGTGAGGGTACGTTGGAAGTATTTCTGTTGACTATTTTTATGGGGGCTTGTATCATATTTCCAGAACGTTTACTTCACGATCTCCCATGCCACTTAGAATGCCAGTTCAATGTTTTTGTGCATAACTTAGTCAAACAATTGAGGCATAATCCATTTGATATCAAACCTTAGATGGTGGCACTAAGGTGTCATAATATGCAAATCTGGTAATGCTAACAAGGATTTGAAGGATTTGTAATTTCAACTGATATCTTACTCTGCAAAACGGCTGTTGCATAAACTTATCCATTTAATCTAAAGCAAAAATTTCAGTTGATTTTGTTGCGAGTAACAGTGGATAAAAGATGGGATTTATTCTAATGTTAGTTTTTGTGGAGATTATTTATAATTAACAAAAGGGAAAAGAACCAATGGATATTGGTTATGTTAATCCAATGAGCAGAGAAGGTAGCTTAACACACACAAATGGATATTGGCTATGTTAATCGAATGAGCAGAGAAGGTAGAATATGTAGTTCATTTAATAGGCTTTGATATTATTATTATTATTATTTATTATTATTAATTTTTATCGTTAATAAGCTTTGAAATTTTAAGCACATACTGCCTACTCATAAGGACTTAATTGTTTACGTCCTAATAAAGAACTTAACTTAAATGGTGTCCAACATTGAGACTGCGTGTTTTAGGTGTGTTCAATAAGCTAATTAGATTTATGTATCCGAGGTTTGATGACTTTCAAGTTATTAGGTTTATCGTGCATGTCTTAACTTTTACTTATGTAGGAGCAACTGAATATAATTGAGATGCTCATGGTAGATGCTTGTACATTCCCTTGCACAAGAATTTGAATCATTATTAAGTGTTGAATCTGAATTTGTTCCTAGTCCAATTTTTGGTATTTAAGATTCAGTGTGTATATTTGTATTGCCATCCATCAAGAATTTGAATCAGTCTTGCTGTTGATTTTCTGAGTTTTCATTTGGAACTCAGTGGCTGTAAGAGATTGGATGACATTTTAATGATGAACCACATGTACTTTCAGGTCAGCCAAAAAGTTTAGGTTTTGTTGGGCTTATTGAGTGCACATAATGTTTATTCGAATCCATTGTTGTAGGGCAAGAGGACAGATTGAGGCATGGAACTGTGTATGTATAAGTTTGGTGTTTTCTAACCTGTATTAAAAGATGCGCAAATTCAATTGACTTTCAGATGCAGCTAATGGAATTAAATAATTGCTGTGTTTTTATTGAGGACTTTGTTTTGGGGATTACATGTGTAATTTGTAACATGATGAAACCCATGATATTTATTAACCTATAACAAAATAATGTGTTGAAAACGTAATTCTTGATATGAATGTGAGTGGTTAGTGTTTAGAGATGTTTGTGTAAATCATTGAAGCTTGTGAGTGAAGCCTTGATGATGTTAAAAAGTTGTATCCTTCTTGTAACTTCTAAGGTGATGTACTTTTATGATGTTATATTATCAGTTGTAACTCTTAGTTGGATCTTAGAAGGGTGCTGTTTATTCAAACTATAATATCCTTGTAATTAGTCTGACATTGTAATTTGCAGGATATAGCAACGAAGATTATGGCCTTTTCACAGCAGGGGCCACGTACTGTTTGTATTCTCTCTGCAAATGGTGCCATCTGCAATGTTACCCTTCGTCAACCAGCAATGTCTGGTGGTACTGTGACATATGAGGTACCTTTCTTTTCTTATAAGATCCATCTTATATTTACTAATTATTATTCATGTACAGCAACATGGGGACATGTATATGATACAATAGGTTTAACTAATGTAGAAAGGTCCTAAAAGTTAGGGCTGGGTATCGGTCGGTTAAGACCGGTTAATGGACTTATCGGTCGGTTAACCGATAAGCTATCGGTTAACCAAATCTTAACCGATTACCGACCGATAAGAAGTCTTAACCGAAAATTATCGGTCAAATCGGTAATCGGTTAACCGGTCGGTTAATCGGTCGGTTAAACCGGTTTGGGCTTTTGTGGGCTTTTTTACTAATTACTAATTAGGCCAAAAATTAATTTGAGAATTGCTAGGTTGAGTTTTGTGGGCTTTTTATTAGGCTTTTTTTTTTTTAGTTTATATTAATATAATAAACTCTTTCTCTTACTGGGAGCATCATCTGAGATTGCTTCATGAGCAGAAATGCAAAATCGGTTCTACTGTTCTAGCTTTTGGAAGCCCATTTCGTTCCAATGAACAAAATATGTCAACCAAAAAATCAAGCTTTATCTAATTCAAAATGGCAAAATTGAAATTCTTCATTGGAAGGAAATTCGACGTCGTTTTGGTTTTAACTTTTAATAATAAATATAAAATTTTAAAAATTTAAAAATTAAAATAACTTATCGGTCATATCGGTCATATCGGTCATATCGGTTAACCGATAAAAAAATTTTAACCGACCGATAAGCTTATCGGTATAAAATTTTTAACCGATTACCGACCGATAACTATCGGTTACGGTTAATATCGGTTCGGTTAAAGTTGGTAATCGGTCGGTAATCGGTAATCGGTTAATCTGCCCACCCCTACTAAAAGTGAAATATAATCTAATGAGGACAATAAAGTGCACACATAAATACAAGCATAACTATGTGCGTGCACATCATGTCCTTGCATACTACTGAAAACTTATACTTGCCTTTTCTTTTATGATGTCCATGCGTTTTCAATATTCGCGCATAATATAAAGGCTGTGTTGATTTTCTGTGCTAAAATGTAACATCACTGCTGAAGCTTTATCAGTAAGAACTAATTGCCTCCAATATTGACAGTGCTGGTTCCTTTTGTTGTTTAAAACATTCTCTGTGAATTTTGAATAGCATGGTTTGAATGAAATAGGCAGAATCTGTGGCCCAGCTTATGCTATTACTAACACTTAATATCTAGAAAATATTTCTAAGATTTCATTTCATTATTAATTCAAGCCTTCAAGGTGTATAAAAGACTGTGCCCTTTAGTAAAATGGATATGCTTATATCAATTCTGAAATAAATGAAATATGCTTGAAATCTAAGTTCCACCCTGACACTCGTTGAAGTGTTTTGAGTTATATCTGATGCCAGGCATGCAGAATTTACGAGGGAAAAAAGAAGAATAGTCCAAGCATGCAAAAGTGCTTATATTTTTCTAGTATATTGATAATTTCTTTTCATACGTAATAGATATTTTCATATTTGATTTTTTTATTTTTTTTATTTTTATAAATAATCGAAATATCATTAAAAGCGTAAGGCACCCTCAGGTACACATGAAGTATACAAGAGAAGCCATCTAGCTGGTAGGGGAAAAAAGAAGAAGAAAATCGTGATAACTATTCACCAAAGGAGGAATACACGAGTGGCTTCGCAGCTATGTTATTTTTAAATTATGGAGGGAAACTGTTTCTAGGTACTTTTACTAGCACGGTTGTACTTGGGACTAGGTTTTTTTTTGCACAAATAGTACCTTGTTTATAGAGGTCGATTTCAACCGAAGAAGCAGTGTCTGTGGTCTGTTACATGATGAGGTCGTGATTGAATTGAAAGTTGGCTATGCAAGCTGATATGACCTTTTGTTTAGAGCTTCCAACTTCTCTCTATCTCTTGCTCACACGGGAGGTTTTTATTTTTATTTATTTATTTTTTTGTTTTGGGGGGAGGTGGGGATTGTTTAATAATTCTGCTGTGTCTTACCATAAATCTTTTGCCTCTATTTACAAATAAGTTTTCACGGCATATTGCAACATGTGATGGATCTTATCATATTAGATGCCTTGGTGACAATAAGAGCCAAAGATGCATAAATGGAGCTAACGCTATTTTTTTTTTTTTTTTTTTTATAATAATTGATTGTCCTTCCTCCGGCCAACCTCCTCCCCCCCTCCTCTTTTCATTTGAAAACCATGGAGAGAAGTGGAACAAAATGAAGCATCTTTAGGAACTTCTATTTCATCATATTGGCAAAGAGATTGGAATGAAATTTGACGAGTGACATCCACGACAATAAAAGTTCCTTATTTGAAGCCAATCATATTATTTCATCTTGTGGAAAAAAGATAATGAGAAAAATGTGTAGTAGTCTAATGGCATAGGATAAGGAAATGTAGTGACTTGAATTATGTAGTGAATTAAATGCAAGTATTGGACAGGTTTAACCAGGGGAGAATAAGGGAAGAGAGGTTCGAAGTACTTTTTGATATTTACGATAAGAATTCTTCCCCCCTCCCTGCGTCACAAGAAGGATGCCTTAATTTGGAATGGCACGATTATTAAAGAGAAGGTGCAAATATAGTTATCTTTCTAAAATGCCTTTTAATGGATATTGGAGGCGACACAACTTTGTGAATCTTGTTTGCTTTTCTAAAAAATGAGGGTGATACTGGAAATTAAAGAAGCAAGGCTATCCTAAAAACGATAAGGGATCTAGGGAGTGACTTTCTTGATCTATAGTTCCTCTGCTTTCTCTCTCTTGACCAATGCTCCGGTTTCCCTCGCTCAAGAGATCAGCTGTTGTGACACAGGTGTATCAAGGAAGGTAGGCACATGGGGGGGGGGGGGGGGGGGGGTTGAGAGAGAGAGAGAAAACTCTCCTAAACTAAACTTAAGCTACATAAAATTTCACAATTGAAGCAATTTTTTTAGGCACATGGGGGGGGGGGGGGGGGGGGGGGGGGGGGAGAGAGAGAGAGAGAGAGAGAGAGAAAACTCTCCTAAACTAAACTTAAGCTACATAAAATTTCACAATTGAAGAAATTTTTTTTAAAAAATTGCAATTGCTTCCCAGCTTCAGAGCAAGCTCGTATGTAGAGACTAATGTTTATGCAAAGAAAGATCACCTCAGGGCATCTTTCACACTGGAGAAATCCACTTTTGATACTTCAAGATGGCTTTTACAGAGTGGGATTAATCCTGTTATTAAGGATGGGAATATTCTCTCTCAATTTTGATTTGTCAAACTCGTTTGACCTGTCTTCTGCTTAAGATGATACTCTGCAGCTGTTTTGATTTCTTGTTTACTGCATGTTATGGGATCCTATGATGGTATGATTTACTATAATGCTGCTAAGAACATATTTAATTGAATTAGTTATTCCTTCCAAACCGAAATAGTTGTTTTTGTTTGAAACTGCACACTATTAATAAAAAGGTAAAGATACAGTGGCTTTCTTCAAATGTCTTTTACTTATATGCTTTTTGAAAGAAAAAAAAATGAGAATGAAGGTGGATATGCATTATAGGATGTTCCAAGACTGAAAGTTAGTTATTTAAATTTGGTCAGAGGGAGTATTGTAAAGCAGACAGTATTTATAGAGAGGAAAAGATAAAAATGGCAATCGCAGCAAATCAGGCGGTTTGAGTGTGTTATGGTGTCATTTTTGTTTGCAGGGTCGATTTGAGATAATCTCTCTATCAGGTTCCTTTTTGCTTTCTGAAAACAATGGCAATCGCAGCAGAACAGGCGGTTTGAGTGTGTCCTTGGCAGGGTCAGATGGTCGAGTTTTAGGTGGGGGTGTTGCAGGAATGCTAATGGCAGCATCGCCAGTTCAGGTATTGCTTCACTGTTATAATATTGTGTCGTCTTTTAAGTTATGATGAATTATTCACCTGCTGCGCATTTCAGAAGCTTTTGAGGTGGACATACAATGTGTTATAATAGGGATAACCAAAAAGTGTACAGAATTTGCAAAGATAGAAATACATTTTATTTTTGTATTGTAACTTTGTCTTAATGACTTCCAGGTCATTGTGGGTAGCTTTATTGCGGATGGAAAAAAACCAAACTCGAATAACTTGAAATCTGGGCCGTCTGCAGCACCGGTACCCCAAATGTTAAACTTTGGTGCACCTCTTACGGTTGGCAGCCCTCCCTCTCAAGGGGCCTCAAGTGAGTCATCAGATGATGATGGTGGTAGCCCTATTAACAGAGGCCCTGGATACTTCAGTAATACTAGTCAGCCCATACATAATATGCAGATGTATCATCATATGTGGGCTGGCCAAGCTCAGCAGTGAAGATGCTACCTGTTTAACGGTTTAGCTTGCTTGGTTATTGACTTGGATACCTTCTGCATAGTGGATAGAGGTGAAGTCCAAAAGCTAACAGAATGCTCCATTTTGAGGCAGCGATGGAGAGAGGTCTATTTCTAGTTCTCTTGCTCTCGGGTAACTTTGTTCTTTTAAGTTAGTCCCTTTTTTCTTCTTCCACAAGATTGAAAGATAGCTATTGTTGATAGCTGAGGAAATGCACTTGATTTTTAGGATGTTGGTCAGATCAAATTGCTTTCTAAGTATTTTGATTTGCATCTATTGTTTCCTGTTAGCGGTTTATGGACTTTGATTTGCAGACTTGTTATAGAGTATGAGATTTATAGCAGTTCATTAGGAGTTTAGTGCCGAATCTATTCCTAGTAATTTCACCATGTTTGGGTTGTATCTCTACATTTTCTGGAGCTTCAGTTTATAGAACATTCCACTCCCTCATATTATTGATGATGGTTTTGGGTGATTCTGATTATAAATATATATTCAAAATATCTTTGGTGATCGCTACCGTTTGAGTAGTGTGATCCAATGGTCAGTGGTAGGTGGCCAACGGGCATTGAGGTTGATCAACCATGAGGTGTGTTTTTCTTTTTCTTTCGTCAATTCTTTTATCTGAGGGCATAATTGAATTTTCATACTCTTTTCTATTAGCTATTTGGCAAAATGTTAATGATGGCATGATTGTACTTTCACACTCTTTTCTATTAGCTATTTGACAGAAATGTTAACAAAGGTCTTGATCAAATGGTGAAAAAAAAAAAAAAAAAAAAAAAAAATTAATGGTAAAAATCGAGAGAGTGAATGTGATGGAGAGATGAGCGATTCAAGCATAAGAGTTGAGATTGAAGGGTTTTTTATTTTTTAGTCTTAGTCTCTTGAGTTTTAATTTTTTTAATGGTAAAAACAAATTTAATTTATACCACTCACCTACGGATTAAACAAGTTGATCAGAAATTGACAAGTTTATTAATTGTCTAATCAGATCAGCCCGATTTGACTCAAATCTTAATTTACTAATATTAATTCGTTAATTTCGTGTTGAATTTGTAAGTAGTATTAAAAATTGGCGGTCCTAATTATAATGGTATAGATACAATTGAAACCAAATGTGAAAGAAATGAAGATTTAAGCTTTAGAGGGGATAGGAGATTGCTAATTGCTACGAAAGTTTTGTCCACTTTCTCGCCATTTGGGGATTCTACGAGTAGTTCAATACTCCTAATGAGTTATATTAACTGCATATATTATTATATAAAGAAACTTAAAATTGGACTTTCATTTCTTTCAAGAAATTGGGATTAGGATCTATCGTAATTATACAATTTAGTACAAAATTTGGGTTGCTCGGCCACCTCTTCAGATAAACAGATTTTATATGAACTTCTCATATTACTTATTTAAATGACTAGCAATTTAAACAAATATTTGTGTGCATCCTTATCCAAGAAATTTGACCATTGCTACTAAATATTCTAAAGTTGAATCTTCTAAGAAATTTCTTGTGCTTTGCTGACCTGAGCACAGCTACATACCTAATTGTTCTAGCTCACATCAACAGTCCATGATAAGTGCCGACATTTTCAACCTAGAACCCACCACGAAACCAACAAAAATAAAAATAAAAAAGCAAAGAATTACTTATGTCAAATTAGAAAATTTTCTTAAATAAAAAGAAAAAAGAAAAAAGAAAAAAATTGATATAATTGAACAAGTCTTGGAAAAAAGAAAAAATGAATACTAAATTACGTATTATATGAAGCAAATGCACACAGTACGTTACATTTGATTTGACTCGTTAATAACATGACTAATTCTTTTATTGGTACGTAGAAATGACCCAGTTTAATAATAATGTGTTTGTTGATAAAATAAATATACATATTAAAATAGTGAAACATAACACTGCTTTACTTTTGTTAATATTTCTAGAAACATTTTCCACCATAAAACAAAAAAATCAGCAGCTTTGCCTAACGCGCTTCTCTTGGTCTTTTCAATGTAACACTTGATGCGACGTCGTCTGGAGCTGACATAGAAGTCGTCCCAAATCCACTCTCTCTGTCTCACGCGCTAGAAAGTTTTTTTTTTTTTTTTTTTTTTTTTTTTTTTTTTTCAAGCGACCAAGAATTCAATTTGAAAAAAAAAAAAATGGTTCAAGGTAAAGAAGGAAAATATAATTTAGGACTTAGGAGCAATGCTACCATTTTCCTATTTTTTGTGTCCGTAAAAAAATAACGTGACTTTTAAAATTATAATTGGGCATGTAGTAGATTACTATTGAATTTTAATTAAATAATGATTTAAATGTTATCTTATTTTTTAAAAAACACAACAGAAACTTATATAGAATTGCCCAGATTTTAGAGTAGAGTTAATGCAAGATCTAGTAGTCATTGACTCACTGGATAGGTCATTTTTTTTAAAAAAAAAAAAAAAAAAAAAAAAATCAATGGCTATTAGATTTTGCTACGTCAATTTTGTGAAATGTTTATATAATATATAACATTATTTTAAAGTTTATTTTACAATTAAAATTTTATTTTATTATATCTAATAGTAAACGTAATGTCAAGTAATTTAAAAATTGTAAAAGATGGTGAAAACATATTTTACAAATATGAAATAAAAAGGATCATATTTTCTATATATATTTTTTAAAAAAAATTAAAAAACCTATCACTATGGTGAGGAGGTTAAAACGACTAAAAAAAAAGAAAAAGAAAAAGGGAGACTCATAGTCATAGAGCTTTTATTATATTATTAGAAATTCCCCATGATCCTATCAATCGTTAATTATCATGAGAGGCAGAAAAAATTGTCCAAGTGTTACATTTATTTTTATGCCTCCCATTGAATATACTACCTCTTTTTTTAATTATTTTCTTTTTTCTTTTTTGTTTTATTTTATTTCCGCCAACATCAACCTTAATAAGCATGTGACGTGCCTGCAAATCAATTATGTTAAATTCAAAACTTTATTTTTTGAAAAAAAAAATAAAAAAAATCACGCACTGCACTCGCCATCAGACAAAAGTGGTCTCTCTCTCACGCTCCTTATGGTGTAAGTCGGCAGTCGTATTCGGATTCCTAACACCTCCAGGAGCTTCTTCCAAACTCCAACGGCTCTATTTAATTTCCAGCAAATAAGACATCAGGATCCCAAGCGCATACCGACATGCATATTAAAAAAAAAAAAAAAAATTCATTGGTTAGTAAATACTCTTTAATAGTTATCTCTCTAGCCGTTGGTTAATTTGGCCTATTCAAACCGACCCTTTCAGCCTCTCTTTCTCATCAATTCCTTCGCTTTCACTCCCAAACAACCAAAACCCAGAATATCCCATACCTCACAACCAAAGATATTAATATATATATATATATACATACATTTACCTATATATAATCTTCGACCCATTTCACGAGGCCATTTTCCTGTTGTCTGAATAATTGACAAAAAGAGTAGTGTATTTTTTTTTTCTCATGGATTGCTTGGTCCTGCCGGTGAGTATCTTCAGAAAGTGCTACACGGGGGGGTCACGACCGCTAGGCTACCGGCGGTTGACCGACGATGGGTTCGGCGAGTCGGGGCCGTTGGTGACGGTGGTGGTCGGCAAGGAGAAGAGGGAGTTCTTGGTGGATCCGTTTGTGTTGGAAGAGAACCCATTTCGGATTTTAATCGAGATGATGAAGAAGAAGAAGAAGAAGGAGGATGAGGTGGAGGATATGAAAAGGAGCGAGAAAAGGGTGATTTTTGTAGATGTTGATGCCATTTTGTTCGAGCACATGTTGTGGTTGATGTATAATGATTGTTCTTCTTTGTTTAAGCTGAACCTCAAGGAGATAATTGATTTCTATGCTCATGATTTTTAGAGAAAAAACCCAGAATTAAGGCATAGTTTATACTATATATATTTATATTTATGTACATGTCCATGAATACAATATCATCTCATGATCCCTGCTTTGATTTTCCAACTCTTTCTTCTTCTCTCTATTTAATTTCCATCACTTTTTTTTTTTTTTTTTTTTAATTTATTATTTTTACCATATTTTAAGGAATTTGCAATGGGTTATTCTATTATCTCATGGATTTACAATTACTTTTCACGTTTAATTAGGTTTGAGGATTGCTACTAATACAAATCTTTTATAACTTTTGCTAATATATGATTGGAAGGTATTAGAAGGCTTTATATCTTTTCTTCTAATTATATGGTGATACGTCTTAAAAATTATATAAAAAGTAGTTATAAAATAACTATAAATGTTATATATTACAAATCCTTTGAATCAATGAGCCCTTAGAAAAAGAAGAAAATTAAACGCGGATGAGCACTACCACATTAGCTAGCTAAGTGAAATGGGGTGGAAGGAGAATGTAGTATATATATATATAACATTTCTCTAAAATAATTGTATGTGTAGCATTACTTTATGCACTATTTTGTATCCTAACATTTTCTTAAATGGTCCTCAAGAGATAGCTTAATCAGCTAGGAACCACGCCTAATGAAGCGGAGGTCACTAGTTCGAATTCTCCCCCCCACCTCTTGTGCGGACATCACACACAAAAAAAAAAAAAAAAAAACCTTTTCTTAAATGAGTAATGCTATTTTTTTACATCAATTTTAAGCTGTTGACGTAATTGTCAACTATTTAAAAAAAAAAAAAAAATTAATACATCACGTTAGCGTTATAAAATGAATATAATAACGGCTGTTAGTTGAGTGAGTCTTTTTTTAAATATTTTTTTTCTCATATATTTACCAAATAATATAAGTTGTAATGATCTTTTTTTTTTTTGATAAAAGTTGTTGACTTCTTATGATAAACTTTCAAGCAACTAAAACAGACTGCTCTAGTGCTAACAAATCACGAATACATTTAGGTGGCATATCACGCCAACTCTCAGAAATACAATTCTGCACAGCATGTTTGGCAAGAATGTGAGCCACTCGATTCCCTTCTCTCTTCCCAAATGTAATGTCGCTTTTAAAATTATCAATAAATTAAAATTTAATAATGATAATCTAAATTTAATAGTAATTTTAAAAGCCTCGTCTCCAAGAGGTAGCTCAATCGGCTGGGACAACGCTTAATGAAGCGGAGGTCACTAGTTCGAATCCCCCTCCCCCCTTCTTGTGCGGACATGTCAAAAAAAAAAAAAAAAAATTTTAAAAGCCTCGACATCATATATTTAGGGGAACTAAAAAAAAAAAAAAAAAAAAATCTTTGTGTCATTACTCATCATATAAATTACAATGAGGTGCATTCACCATACGACCGATCCAACGGCAAACGTTTGAAACATCGGCGGAAGCCTGTTACTTCTTCTCACCTAATGGTTTTTGTCGGTGAAAAAGTCAATTTCTTTTTGTTTACATTATAGGGACGGCTGAACCAAACATTGAGTAAATATTTTTACCGAAACAAACTTTGATTAGTGACTGCTTTAACAAATAAATATAATTAGAATGAACACCTACTGACCTTTTAGATCACTTCAAAGCTAGGCCCACATTTAATGGCTGATGTATATAATTACAAAGAACACCGACATTTATGACTGATGTAACCAGAAAAAACATCGACATTTAAAACTGATATCATTAATCAGATTAAGATTTCTTATTATTAGACTATTTGAATTTCAATTTTACATAAATTTTAAAGAAAAGAGAGTTGCGGGATCCAATTGCTTTTAGGTAGATTTCGCATTTTAAGTTGTGGGGAAGAGGCGAACCCTATACTCTTGTCTCTTAAGTTAGTTAAATTTGAATAGCAACAATGATTTCATCCTTGATAATCATTTCTTAGATTGGCTAAAGTCCAATTTATGTGTCACTCATATTGAAATACGCAAGAAATACACATGCAACTAAAGTGCCATTCACCTACCTATTGTGACCTTCCATGTACGTCAATGGGCAAACTTGATTTTTATAACGTTGTTTGATTATCCGGAATCCCTTCAAGGTGGGCCACTTCGTACACTTATGTTTAGATATACTCGAGACCCATGCTTCGCACCCCTCTCAACATGCACCAGTTATGTCTCGGGCCTTGTCCGAAGGACTAACTCCAAGAGACAGTTTGGACTTAGTAGATTTTGAACTTAAGAGCGTAAAGAGCACTCAAAGTCCTAGACTTCAACCAACTAAGCCAACCTTCTGGAGTTAAAGTTGTTATATTTAAAGGTGTATAATGTATATGATATTAATGGCAACACATCTTTTTAAAAATTTATATAAGATGACATTATTTACACCAATAGATATACAATAACTTCAAATCTTGGAATGGATATTTCATTTCAAATGAAATGAGAAGGATCCTTAGCAAGTGGACTTGGTTTTCATGTAGTGAAAGCTACATTAAATGGATTCTGCAATATATTCATTCCTTTTGAAAAGAGGTCATTAAGTTTGGAATATGCATGGAAGCATCACCAAGAAATAATTGTAATAAGTTTGGAATATGTATGGAAGCATAACCAAGAAATCAATTATATTGCAAAATATGCTGCCTTCAACCTTCACGATCAAGGACATATACATTAACATAGGTGCCAATGCCTTTTTATACCCAACTCAACAAAATCCAGGCTTATGGCAAAGTGGCAAGAGTTTTATATATATATAACTCTAAAAGTAGCCCCACATAATTCTTCGGTGAAATATTAACTAAATTTAATAAAAATATAAAAAGGATTAAAAAAAAAAAAAAAGAATAAAGAAAAAGAAAACAAAGAACTGAGACACCTCTAGCTAGCACCATTTTTTTTTTTTATATTCCTTAAAACTTTGTTTTTAATCAATACAAAGTTGAACTTATAAAGTTATAATAACTTATGAAATGTCCCTTTATCTGTTTATAATTTTGAAGGATATGATCTAATTATTTCAAGCCATGTTCAGAAGAAAAAAAAAAAAAAAACTTTTGGAGTAAATCGATAAAATTTTACATGTTCAGAAAAAAATTAGCAGCACGGTTAAAATATTTACTGAAAGTAGACGAAAGAATCTATTTGATAATAATTAGAAAGAGTAAATTTTAGGGATCTTTTAGAGCATTTTTCAAAAAAAAAAAAAAAAAAACCGTTGCTTAGTGGATGGGGCCTGAGGCTTTGTAGTTCCAAGGGCATGAGGTCAGTTGGGCCACAATAATGGACTTCTCAATAGCCTTGGATATAGAAAATGCCCATCATAGACTCATCATATCATGGGCTTGAATGCATAGCCTTTTAAAATGGGCTTTTTTTTTTTTTTTTTTTTTTTTTAAAGTAAAATGGGTATTTCTAGTAACATACAAAATTGTCATTCTCATGAATGTTTTTCCCTCCTTGAGCAAGCTTTTATAGCGTCCCCGGTTCTTTTGAATGTTGTGAAGGGACGTAAGAAGAAAATGAGAATGATTTTTAGCATTATACTTTTGTTAATTATAAAGCCCGAGCCCGAGCCTGAGCTTGAGTGTAGCTCGAAATCAAATCATGCTATGAAAAAGTAACCTAATTGTCAGCCTTATCTGTCAATACCTTCGGCCCAACCACTTAGATTCTCAAGGTTGGCTTGGGCTGGCCTTGTTAATTAAATTGCCCAACCATGGACATTCATACATATATAAGGTTTCCATTTTTTATTTGGAGTGGCGTGGAGCTTCAATATCAAGTGCCCAACTTGGAAATTTTTTTTTTTTTTTTTTTGGATGGAAATGTTGATGTCTCTGTTCCTGCATAAATATGATGGTTTTTATATGGAAAGTAAACCAAAATTTATCGGCAAAGCAAAATGTTTAGAATATTATAACTTTTATTATAAAGTCATTTACAAACTAATGTGACTTCAATTATAAATTGCCACATCAGTTTGTTTATAAATAAACTTGTAATAAAAACTATAGGAACACCCTAGTGCCTATACCTTACAACTTATCCAATTCAAATTTCGTCCTTTCTTTCCAGGCTATATATATATATATATATATAGAGAGAGAGAGAGAGGCATCAGTGAAGGTTAATTTGAAAGTGATAGCTTTCTATTTCGATTTTATAATTAATTAATATGGTTTTCGTCCTTTGTTTCTAAGCTAATAATGGACCACATGTCAATGTTTTTTCGGAAAGTAATGTTTTCCTAAGAAAAAGAAATTGCGAGGTCCTTCCTTTTCTGATCAAGTTAGAGAAATCAGCTAGCTTTGTTTTCTTTCTGCAGAAATCTTTATCAGGCTCTATGAAAGCCCTTAAAATTTTATCTCTTTTTTTTTTTAATTTTTTATTATTATTTTTTTATTTTAAGACAACTAGAATTATCATATATAGTTTGAGACTAGACTATATATTATACGCTGATGGGAAAATAAAGGCAAGTCATGGGCATATTCAATGACATTTTGCTCTCTCTCAACCCACCCTTTTTCCAATATACATTCCCCAATGCCACAAATCCCAGGTCCTACACCTACTCCTCGCCATCTCTACTACCTTTTTTGTGTTAAGATGTTATTCTTTCTCTCTTTGGAGACTTTAACTTCTTTAAGCATGTTTTTAGGTGTAGCTGGTGATCACTACCACCAGTGCTCTTATAGTACAGAAGATTAAACACCATATCCCAGAAATAAAAAGAAATTAAAAAAAAAAATTGATAGCATGTATAACCAAAGTAGGAAGCAAAAATAATTCGGGATGACAATTCGTGTTCGAGTTGTATTGGACGGGTAAGATCCTTCAACCCTAATTCATTAATTTCATGTTTGGTTCGTGTCGAGTTCAAGGTTGTATAAAAAATTGTCAACTAGCTCTAATATCGTATATTGGGTTCGAGTCGTGTCGAAGTACATGTACAAGTCATGAGCATATATAACCCACAACCAATTTAATTAAATAAACCAAAATTTTGAAATTTAATCCATTAATTTCGCGTTGGATTCCAAACCTAAGCAGATAATGATTCATATATATATATATATATATATATATATATGGGGAAAATGCAGTTTACCCCCCTGAAGTTTCAGGGGTTTTTCAATTTTAACATCAAAGTTCAAAAATTGGCAATCTACCCCCCTGAAGTTTCAAAAATTGGCAATTTAAACCTTCCGTTTAATTTTTTCGTTAAATTGGACGGAAATTTTTTTAAAAAAGACTGAGGGTAGTGATGTAATTTCACAGATTTCCATCCATTTAGACGGAAAAATTAAACGGAGGGTTTAAATTGCCAATTTTTGAAACTTCAGGGGGGTAGATTGCCAATTTTTAAACTTTGGAGTTAAAATTGAAAAACTCCTAAAACTTCAGGGGGGTAAACTGCATTTTCCCATATATATATATATATATATATATATCGTACTCTCTATTTAAGTCATGTCAATAAATGAAGTCATGTCAATAAATGATCTTTATTAGAAGTTTAAGTCTATTGAGTAAGCTGAGGTTGGGTTTTGGCTACCCAACCAAAGCAGAATCTAATTGTAAACAAATGCTAATAATTCTTAATTTGTAAAATGGTCTAAACAAAGATGAGAAACATAAGAGTACCCCTGCAATATACATGTTTGTTTCTCAACTCCATTCCTATAGCCCTGATAGCTCAGAGACCATCCAAAATATTGTTTATCGACAGACATCAAGCAAGGTTGGCCCTAATACATGCAAATATATACTACTATATATATATATACACCAAACATTGCCCTCGATTGTCTTGGTCGTTAATGTGAAACACAGCAGCATTCATATCCTGGAAGTTCATCAGACAATGACCTTCAGCGGCCAATTGCCGGACGATATATATTTCCACACACACACACACACACACACACACACACACATATATATATATATATATATATATATATATATATATATATATATATATATCCGCATCAACGTACCTTTTGAACAGCTTCCACAATTTGTCTATTTTTAACTCCATGGTCAACATCATTACTGCATAACTTTCAGTCAATGTTCATCGATCATGACATATTTTGCATCTTATAAGTAGTGTTTCTGACATCTAGCTAAGATAACAACATGATGATCATTTCTTAATACATCCATCTTAAAATCATATATGATGATCATGTTGTGTCTAACTATGTTGTTTCATAAAATATATACTTTGATGTTAATCATGTTTTGGATCTTCTGAAGCATGCAATTTAATTAAATCTATTAAGCATAAGAAATTATGCAGTGATGACTATTAATTTATAAAACAAATTAAAACATGCAGAATCCGCAGTACTTTAATTTGTCATCATTATTGTCGCAACCTACTGGTCACAAAACACAATTAACCATAAATTAAGACCCCGGAAATGTTGTTACACAAGATCATTGTTTACAGGAATTAAGTACATTAAAATAAACATAAAACTATGGTTTCTAGTGGAAATATAAAATTCATTTGATCTTGATTACTTATAAAGTTGACAGCTTAGAATCAAATGGTGTAAGCATAGACAATTTGATATTATATTGCACATCGACCCGGTCAGCTCCTTTTTTTCATTTTTTCCGATTTATTTTCTTTTGGTTACTTAAACAATTAATGATTCCACCACACTTGAACTACTTTAATTTTCCATAAGCTAATTAAGATCATTATCCCCTCACTCCTAACCACTCTTAAAGTATCTCAAACCATTTATAAATTTCCTCTTCATCTTTGTTTTCTTCTCCTCCTGTCTCTCATCATCATCATTATCATCAAGTCAAACTTAATTAGGATAAGAATAATTTAACGGTTTTGCCAGTTCACATGGATTTAAGAAGATGAAATCTTATAGGCTCATGATGAAGATTGAACATAGGCACTGAGGGAATGAGGTGATCTGATATGCTTATAATCTACATAAAATTAGGCGAAAATTTTCCCCTTTACTTATAATTAAGCAGACTTTCTATCATCCCCTAGATTTTAGTGCTCACATATTTTATAGATAGAAAGAGTACTGGAAGTATATATAAGTTTAATTTCTTCCAAGAAAATTGGAGGGATAGCCATGTGTGATTTTGCACGGAAATTACATCTTATCAACACCAAAATTGTGGCTAGCTAGTAGCTGGATCATGTCGGTCATTAATATGTATTGCATTCGCATGTATCCAATTCAACTAGTAAATTTATAGTTCTCATTATTAAAATATTAATTAAATGATTACATTTATAATTTTTTCATTAACTTAAGTTTTTTAGATAATTGGTGGTTTAACATAGTATCTGAACAAATTAAGGTCTTGAACTTGAACCTTATCTCTGTCATTCACGTCTTATTTCAATTAAACATTCAATTGAAGTTTTTGAAATAAGTTGTGGTTTAACGCTCATGTTTCCATCAAGAGTAAAGTAGCATCTCCCACATGCACCTTCATATTGTACTTATATTCCTTGGATATGTAAGAAAAATTTGCTTTTTAAAGGCCATTAATTCTTTAAAGAAACGCTTTATAATTCCAGCACCAATTAAAGAAGATTACTCTTTTGTTAATTTAGTCTAAGCTTCGAAAGAGATCAATTGCATGCGTAAATACATGGCTTGGTTTACCTTCAAAAGTAAAGTGGGATTTTATCATCAAAAGTGGGTCTTGGAGTAATTAATCAAATTAACAAGCCCCGAGGCCTAACTAACATACAAATTAAGTTGATTAGTGAAGAGTAAATGATCCAAGAAGTGATCAGCTCAAACAATCCTATTTTTGTGGTTGATTACTCCAACACATTAAGTTGCAGAATTTGTTTTTTCTTTCATATATCATAATATTGAAGTTGAGGCTGGAACCTCCAGGATGAATATATCCATACTTTGCTGGAGTTAATATATATGATGCAATATAATGCACACAAGCCTATGTTTATATATATATATAATGTTTTTTCTTCCATATATCATTAATTACTACTAGAAGCTCTTCAGGCAGTACAGGAGGCAAAATCCCTCAATCTTCATCCGCTTTTGAAGTATATATAATGCCATATATCCTTTCGCACTCATGCAAGTTAATTAAAAGTAACCATAATTCATATTTTAACCTAAAGTTGGCCTGAAAACTGATTAGAAGATATCTTAAGCATATTCCATTCCTTAATGGCTTTAAGGAATCAAATGCACTTGTCCAAAGATAAGACCCATGAGAGAATTTGTTTCATCAATGGCACCCTCGCATTCATTTGAAGTGGAGAATAATTTAAAGTCAGTTGACAGTACTATATATATTAGCGGCAGACTAAGACAATGTCCTTTTTCATAGGTTATAATTATTGAGTCATCAGATGACTTGATTTAGTTCTAGAGAATAATAAGTTAGCTGAATTTTGCCTAAGCAATTTGAGAGATAAGCTGACTTGCTGTATCAAGGTATGTAGGGGATTGGTAATTAGGGCATGAAGGCCAGGAAAAGGGCTTAACAACTCATTGTGTACTGTTGATGTAATTTCCCTAAATAAAGTATATATCAAACAGAAAAGTTTAATAGCTAATTAATTTCTTTAATTGAAATATATCAAACAGACAATTTCATGAATTACATATTCGCTCATGAAGAAGAGGAATTCAGCACGAGAAAAATGCATGCCTCTAGATTTAACCTCTTAAAACCATGTTCATGAAATTTTTAAGTTACTGCGCATGCATGCCCCAAGTCTTGCTGTTAATGAAGATGAAAGTTTATATATATGCATCTGTATGCGCTTGTCATTGTTTACGTGCCTGCAAGTGACAAAATGCCTCAATGGCACTATCCTTACAGTTCCTGGCTGTTCCCAACCCAAATAGTTTCTAAAAATATTAAAAATATAGATGTTTTGGGCTTCGAGTAGATGATCATGAAAGAAAGAAATCATATTAAAATATAAATCAAATGATTAAATTCATTTTTTTATTAATTTAAACTTTTGAAATGAGTTGTGATTTGACATATTACTTCTCATTTCAATTAAGTATTGAACCTCACTAATTAAGGAAGAGTTTGAACTTGAGAGAGTACTGTTAGAATATAAATTACTATCTATCAAAGCTTTTGGAATAAGTAATGCTTTAACAATCAAGGTGGTTCTAAGAAAAATGTCTATACAGTCAACTCTTTCCTCAATTACATAAAATGGATCATGCAGGACACACAGCTAAGTTGACAAAACTACTAGATCTTCAATTGGGTAGGCTAAAACACCCTCTTGATTCCCATTTTGGTCATGAGAATTAGACTTAGACACTGCCCAAACTAGTTGCTTGAGAAATAACTCCTATTGCCTTTCTATGATCTCCAAAAAATTAATTGATAGAGAAGTAAATAATGCATGAACATTCATATTCATCAAGTACTGGTCAACAAGGGTGGACCCTATGTATAAGAGAAGAGTGGTTTTAGCATTGGAAACAAGGCAGCTGAGGTTTCTTTTCTTTTTTATACTTTCAAGACACATGGATATATGAGATGAAAAATTTGAATTCATAAGAGAACATTAATGTTTTGGCTTGACACCAACAAGAAGTCCATCCATCCAACTAGAGGAATCGAAACCCTCGGGAAAACTATGCAAAAGAAGAAGAAAAAAAAACACACACACACACACACAATCCCATGTTCCCAAATCCTATTACATGTATTTAATGAAAACACTTTCATAAATTAAAACAACATGGAAGTGTATGGAGATGGAGAAGGGATAAAATAGAATAGATGATCTAAAAATAGAAAACCTAGACGAAAACAAAGACAAACCTAGGTGATCTGTTAGTATGAGTGAAGGTTTTTAGTTGCTGCCGGTTTGTAAACATAATAATAATGATGGGATGACAATAGACATACATAGTGATAGAGAAAAGCTCATGAATCCTCAAACCATTTCATATTAGCAGAAGTTATAAGAAGCCTTACAGAAAGACTAATATTTCCAGAAATCAAAGAGACCAAAATCCAAAAAGAAAGTGGTAGAAGAAGAAGAAGAAAGAGTGGCTACAACATCAACGTACAGAAGAAGAAGAAGAAAGATGAGCATGGTGATGATACAGTCCATGAAATTTTCCTGACCTTTTATGAATGATTCCCAGAAGCCTCTCCCATCCAATATTGCAAAAACCTCCAACAAAGCCCTTTAAATCTATCACCACATTAATACATCAAACACCCTCAAAACGGGCCACGTGGCGCCGAATTCCCTGCCCACCCATCAACCGGCAACTGAACATTCGGCGACATATTGAGCGGCAAATTCAAGAAAGGAAAACCCGCAGACGGGTCTGAAAACGGGTTGTTCCCAACACCTCCTCCTCCACCGCCACCGCCGCCTCCGCCACCGCCACTTCCACCACCCGAACCCTGCGAGGCGGGGGGCTGTATCTGAAGCTGCTCTTCCTCCTCCAGCGGCAACCTCTCGTACGCAACGTTAGTAAACGACGCCGCGATGACGATGACTGGCCCCGCGGCGATCAACTCCCCCACCACACTCCCCCCCACCACCTGCCCCTGCCCGCCAGCCAAGAATATGGTCAAGCTTGTCGCCCCCGGCGGAGCCGGCGGCGGCAGGAAAGATCCCGACAGCGATAGTATCTCGAACCTCCCATGGAGCGTCACTATAGCCCCCGCCGCAGCCGGCTGCCTGAGGCTGACATTGGTGACAGTGCCACTGCCACTGAGAATACAGATCCCGCGTTGCCGACGGCGAGCATACGTGGCAACACAGTCGAACACATCGCACCCATTCCCCACCTCCAGAATATGCGCTCTCAGCGTGTTTGCGCTCTCTCTGGTTATTATCACCGGCGGCTTCGGCTTGTTCTTAGAGCCGGGTGGCCGTCCTCGGGGGCGCCGGCCCACGATGTCACCTTGGCCAGCTGAGTTGCCGGCGTTCACGAGGTCTAGCCCGTGGTGGGGACCATCCTCGCCGGAGTACTGGCCGCCACCGTCCTCCGAATCTTGCTGCTGCTGCTGCTGCTGTTGTTGTAATTGGAGGTTGAAGTCCGGCCTGTGGAGGTGAACGTAACGAGAAGCAGGGCCTAAATCCAAACCAGCCATAGACACATCAAAGGGAAACAAAAGGAAAACAGAAAACAAGGAAAATATTAAAAATAAGCGAATTAAAAAACCCTTAACTGTTATTTTTTTTTTAGCTTTTGTTTATTTTAAGGGAAGTGGGAAAATATTAAGAAAAAAGAAAGAAAGAAAGAGAGAGAGAGTGATGGAAAGAGAGAGAGCTCCGGAACTCGAAGCCTAGATTTGATATTTATATTTATTTTTTATTTTTTACGGAAATTAAAAAGCAACGACAAGAAGAGCAAGATCGAGTGCAGAGAAAGGGAAGGCGATCGAGGAAGAAGGAAGATGAGAGAGAGGTGTGTCTGGAGGGGGTGATGAGGCAGACAAGACTCAAAACGCAGTCATTTCTCTCACACCAAAAGTTTAAATATATGCGCTTAAAATAATAATTAGTTGAGAAATCTTTTTTTATATCCATATATATATATATATATATTGCTTTCTTGTGTTGATGGTGGAAGAAGGGGTCGTGCATTTTCCAACCCTACTCGCATTTACAGAGAGTGACATCAACGTACTCTATTCTGGGTGGCATTGATAATGGTGCTGTGAAGGAGGTCATCATCATGCAAGTGAAAATGATATGTATTTTAAGATTCAATTTTAAAAAACTGCTAATTTTCCTTTTTTCTTTTTTTTTCTCACTCCCATCAAGTTGGAGAAAGCTAGCTTTTTTAGATTATTTGAAGTTCCATCAAGGTTTTTTTAATTGTTTAGATAAATTTGCAATAATAATACAACCAGATTGTCATCTCATAAAGTACAGATAAATATATATAAATTTTTTTAAAAAACCAGGTACAGTTTGACTCTGTTAAATAACTTCTCTATGCTGTAATAAACGAGCTAGCTAGTAACCATTAATTTATGAACATTAGTCTCAAATCATGATTCTTAAATGAAAAACTTTAAAATAACAAGGTTTGGGATTGAAAACTTGTTTTCTATTTTTATTTTAAGATTTATTTACATCGTTTTGTCAAGATGGAAATCTTTTTATATTCACACTTTATGAAATAGAAAAATATTGAACTTTCTCACTTTGGAAAGCAGTGGCTTCTTTATATTATAATTTGTAATTTACAAAATTAAAAAAAATTCTTCAAGGATAACAACTTTTATTATAATTGTTTTACAAACTAACATAACAATGCATAATTATTGAAATAAACTATCAAAATTATAAATTATCAAATCAATTTATTAAAAAAAAAAAAATTGTAGTAAAAGATATATATATATATAGTACTCCTATTGGCGCTCCACAAAATTAGTAAATATATCTACACTCATGATTAATTGTAATAGTTAAATAGTAAAGAGAAATCTTTCAAGTAAATGTAGCAATACAAATTACTATTGAATCTAAAATTTAATGTTACGTTTAAAAATACACTTGAAAATATGCTCTTGAAAGTTTGTGTAGTATTTTTTTTTTTTTTTTTTTTTTGGTAAGTACATTAGAAACCGGGAAAAAAAAAAAAAAAAAATCAAACTAAAGGAGGTGGGTCTTTGCCACTACAAATAGGATAAGGAAGGGTGAAGTAAATGAGTGGAAATACAGTCAGGATAAACTCTAGTCACAGTCCAATACACCACATGATAGGCGTAGAGGTTTGTACTTCTCTAAAAAAAAATTTGTTCTCTAAGAAGAGGACAGAGGGATGAGATTATTAACAAATGTTGCAATTAAGTTGAAATAGAATTGAAGGCATATTGTGTGAGGGCGCGTGGGGATCGATGGGAGGATTTGTAATTGTTATTCAATGACATAATTAATTAAACAAATGAGAAAATGAAGTCTAGACGAGGTGAGTTTGTGGGTGGGGTTAGCCGATGAGTGAGGGGAGGGGGGGTTGGACTTTGTGGGGTTCGAATATAACCATGGTTAAAGGTGGGGAAAGTTGACCAGTTTGGGTTAAGTTGAAACGTGGGAGGGGGACAAAGCTTTATAAAAATTACAAAAACGAGGGGAAATGGGCAAGTGGGAGATGGTGCTGCGGCGGATGGGTCCCACTCTTGTCTTCTTCACCCACCCTGGACGGCCCTCTTCTTCTCCTTTTAGCCGCTCCCCCATCTTTGCTTCATTGGCTTCGCTATCATGCTTAACACCTATTATATGATCAAATGCACCCCATTGATTATGTCAGAATCCAAGAACAACCTATTATTTACTTATTTCCACGTATACTAAAGTCTTTACATTATATCCATTTTCTTTATTTCATAATTAATATTTCATTTTGTTGCTCCATTATTCCATTTTATGGTCTAGATTTAATGGTGTATACACGTTGCTGTTTCATTTAAAATTTTAAATGAAGTAGCATCATGTACATATTAAACGCAATAAAACAAAACTTTAATAGTAAAATAGATACTCTCCATTTTACTTCAAATAAAAAATGATCATATTATTCTATATTCCAAAAAAGATTAACCATTGTTATACGATCAATACAAGTCTTAATACTTATGTAATGTCCCTAACTCGCCATGTACCTATTATAGATTATTAAGTTAAAACAATAATTCTTTCTGATATAATGATTTTAGTCACTTGATTCTAAGAGAATTATTAATCCAATAGTAAAGATGTAGTGTGGATACTTCTAAGTTACCAGATGTTGTATTGGAAGGTATTACTCAGCTAATTTAGTCAAAGTAATTAATACTATTAGGGTTAAATGAACTTAAAATTTCAAATAATAATTTTGAAATTTAATTTAGGCAGTGGAGTCCTCAATTTAGTAGCAATTAGAAAATCTTTGTGAAAACAAAATATGGTACTCTGTGTGTGTGTGTATATATATATAGTGGTAGCACCCAATACTAGATATTTTTATTATAGAATGGTTACGGACATAATGATGATATCCAAGTATTAAGTGAAAGATTGATTTAATTACCCCAATTTTATTATTCATTTCCTTGTTAAATTATAAGATTGCTGTTATGTCCAAGTACAGACAAAGTTTGTCAGGTTGTTTAAAATCGAGTACATAACCTTGAGTATATATTATATACTATATTTAGAATTTTAAATAACTCTACATATATAATAATGGCAAACTAATAATATAATTGTTTGAGGTCTTTAATACATTTTATATAACTAATTGACCAAATTAAATTCTTTATTAAGTTAAGAAAAGCTGTAGTTGATGTTCTCACAATAAGTATATATTTGCAGTTTAATATGAGAAAAGGAAGCATCAATAAAGTTGGTTCCCTTTTCTTTTTTTTTTCTTTTTTTTTTTGATAATATATAAAATTTAAGCTATAATTAGAATTATTTTGAAAACACCATGACTTGAACGCTAAAACCTGTTGGTGTTAAACGGGGAAAGGAAGAATTCTTAATTACTTTCATTGACCAGAAATGAATTGCAAGCCACATTGCAAGTGCAGGGCAATTACCCTCCTTGTAAACATAAATCTTGATGAAGTTGCAATGAAATTAGGATTGAGGTTTGAACAATATTGTAGCTCTAAAATTCATCCAAAAAAACATCTTGGTTTAACTCTATAAGAGAATGGTAGTTTATGTTAGAGCTAACAGTTTTTTATATGATTTACGAACTTAATATGAATTCAATATAAAATTAATAAGTTAAGGTTTACTTAAAATTGAATTCGGGTCAAACCGGAACAATCCGATCAATTAGATATGATTAATAATCTGAGTGTTGCATAATTTTTCCACCCAAAGAGTTATTAAGGAGATGTTGAAGAGGTCTTGCTTTGGTATTCCCAAAGGTCTTTAAAACAAAAAAAATAAAATAAAATAAAATAAAAAAATATTGAGCATAGACTAGGACCTTGTCCTTGTGTTTAACGAAGAGGTCCTCTACTTTGCTTTGGCCATCAAAAAGGAACGCGTAAAACAACAGCTTAGGGCTTAGAAGGAGATAGAGTAGACCTATAGGCAAATATATGCACGTTTCAAGTGAGAGAAGGAAAAAGAGACAGAAGGTTCTCAAAGTCATAATGCAGAAGACTAAAGAGGCTCGAAGAAAGATGGAATTAAACCAGGGTTTATTTTCTTAAGAGATGGTAACTTTTACTTAACCTTTGGTTACCTAACTGAAACAAATTGCTAGTAAACTATAATATATATTAGCTAGCCGTGACCTAATTAATTCAGCAAAGAACTCAACGCACTAGCAACCTTCAAATTGTCATCAAAGATTAAACAATTAGTTTATATTCTACCATATCTCAACGTTTGACAAAGTAATCACGACTCAAACTTTCAAACCAGCCGGCCATATGCGGCAATTGGAGGGGTTGGAATTTACCATTGAATAGCTAGCTATAGAGTGTCTTAAATGAACATGGGTCTATTTCGTTTCAAAATGTTCAATTTTAAAAAATAACGATTTTAAAACTTATGATTTGAAAATATAATTTTTAAAAATATAGTTACACATTTGGTAAACTTTAGTTTGATTTTTAAAATCGTGCATTTTTAAAAACACACTTTCAAATGAAACACTATTTGTATTCTTATTTAAAAATATAGTTTTTGACCTACTAAATCATAGAGGTACCGGTCGCTAGACCAACTATATAAATATTAAAGGACAGAATAAAATACCACATTTTTGGGATTTATAGAATAATAATAATAATATTAACAATAGTACGTAAATGACTTTAATTTTTTTTTTTCATAGGTGTTCGTACAAAGCTCATCCAAAGCATCCCGAAGTTGTATAGAAAGTTGTGTTCAAAATAATATTCGATAGGACTTTGAACGAAAATCATCTAAAAAGAAGGCCATCCAAAGAGTAGAGATCGATGGAAACAATATTCGAATTGGGTTTCAAACACGCAAACAAATTTGAAATATATATTGGCTAAGGTTTTGGTTTAGTTATATATATTATTACATTTTTCTTTTTCTCGTTCTTAAGTTTCAACTAGTAAATTTTCTTATTTTAAGAGATTATGATTTTGGGACTATAGATATTTTATGTTTTGTTAGGTTTTGTGTTGACAAATTTAGTGTCAAAATTAATATGGATGTAAATCTAAGTTAGGGTGTTAAGTTGGTTCTGAAGTTGGAGGTAAAATTGTGTCGAAAATCTTAAGTCAAAGTCCAGTTATAGATGATCGAACGTGGTTATAGTGAACTTCAAAGAATAGAGTTCCAACGATAGATAGATGTTCAAACGAGGACTTCAAGAAGATCAAAAGTTGAGCTCCCGAGAGGTTTGGTTGCAAGGCAGTCAGTATATGTTCAAATGTGATATTTTCCTAATCTTTTCCAAAGGAGCCTTATGTAAAGATAGTTGCTATCTGGTCGAAGAAAGTTCGTACTAAGGTGTTTGATAATGAGTCACAGAGACGTCTGGTCAATGATCGGTCATAAGAAGTTCGAATGAAGTATTCATTGAAGTAAATTCGATACATTTGGTCAAAGCTTGATCCCAATCCGATTGAACATTGCCGCTAAGAAAACTGTGAAAACCCTAGCATGCGTTTGAACATGTCTTTTTTTTTTTTTTTTTTTTCTAAGTAAATAAGGAAAGGGCTACGTACAGAGGAGGATCTTTACCACTTCTGATCCAAAAGGAAGAAGAAGTGGGAGATCCTAACAACGAAAAAGGGGTGGGCTTCCCAACAACAAACCCTAAACAAACTAAAACAGTGCAACAATAATTACAAAGCGTAGGAAATGGGTCAAACAAGTGACCCGGTCCTCTCAAAGGGCCGCACATGGCGGTAACAGAAGCTAAAGGGACACAAACAAAATCTGAGCCCCCAGAATGAACCAGCAACGACCACCAGAGGGTGATAGAAGCGGAAGGGGCACTGTTGTAGTCCGTTGAAGGAACTAAAGCATAGAGAGTAACCAACACAAATCCAAAAACAAACACAAGAAACATAAGCAACATAAAATACAAGCCCAACAAAAGCCACACAAGGTAGAGCATAAGATTAAAAAGAAGGAAAAAATCTCCAAATCCAGAAATCAGCAACAACAGCAGCGGAGATGGCGGAGTCGCGGAGGCTCGAGGTGGCCGGAAGGTTGAGTGAAAGGCAGCAGCGGGTAGAGATGATGCCGAAGACGAAGGTGGAGAAGCGGGGCTGCCGAAAGATGACAAATTGAGCCTCAAAGAAACTGGATTAGACACCCATGACAAATCCGAACGAAAAAACCATTGTCGTGGCTCGGAGGGGGCAGTGGAGCGTCGGAGGTTAGGCTGGAGTTGTGATTTTTGGATGAGATTTGATAAATCGCACAAGGCGATGAATAAGACCTCAAAAGAGGTGGAACTAACCGGAGAAAAGAAATCATCGGTGAAAAGTAGCATGGTGAGAGAGGAAAGAGGGATTTCTTCCCTCCTCCTCAGGCTTTTTTCCTTTCTTGCTCTCTGACGGCGCTAGAGAGAAAAGAAAGAAAACCTAGAAGCGATGTCAAAACAATGTGCGTTTGAATATGTCATTAAGCCATTCGAACGTCGTAGCTTTAGGTAGTTTTTTATTTTTTATTTTCAAACCAACTTTCTTTCATCTAAACCTTAGGTTTTCTCAATGCCTATATAAAGACTTCAATGTAAGATTTTTAGAGGGACTTGAGGCCTTTGTTTTGTGTGCTAAGAGAGAACTATGTTTCTTTGTTCCTTCGAGTTTATCTCTCTTAAAGTTTTGTTAAACCATACCTAAATGCTCAAAATGCCTTCAATCACTGGAATCTTGGAATTGAAAGAGAAGACTCAATAGATGAATTGGCTAGAGGTTTTGAATCTACTGCAATAGAAACAAACGGGTTGTTTGGCTACCTCATAATATTTTTCCCTTTGAGGAGTTTCTTAAAGGGTTTTCACTTCATCACCAAATTGTTGTATGTTATAGTTTGATTGATTTGCATATTTTAGTGATTATATGTGTGGTTGCTTATATTCATAATTGACTATGATATTATTTTTTAAATTGTGGTATTTTCTACCCCCCACCTTCCCCAAACCTCCTTATCATTGCCACAGTAAAATTGTCATACTTTTTTCTCTTTTCCTTATAGATTCTAGGAATTCAAAAAATAAATTACAAGTTACATTTATATATTTTAAATGATAATTTAAATTTTGTTGAATTGTTGATTTATTTGATTAGTTTTATTTTTTTTTTGTTATCAATTTTTGTTCAACTCTATTTTTTAATCTTGTCCCATGTGAATCAAAATCTTTACTCCGCCACTGCAATGATGGCATCAAAGGAGTTGGTAGCCGTAGGATTAAAATTTGGATTAACTCTTCTTTAGGTGCCTTAAACCAAACTGAAGAGCTACTCAAACACTACTCTTAGTTCTAGATTCTAGTCATTTTTCCAATCACGCAAGTCAAATTACACAGCACATTTGCTTGAGGGTTCATGTGAACCTAACCCATTTCTTTGGTGAGCAAAGCAAAGCATCCCACATTATATAAATGAAGAAAATAGTAAAAGAGTTAAGGATAGTGAACTTTTTCATTCACATTGTCGGTCAAATATCTAATCAAAACCTCCATTAGAAAAGCTTAAATCAACCCATAAAATTGGAAGATGTTTTGCCTTTTCCCTTTCTAAAATATTGGGTGGGGATCAAAAGGGGGGTAAGGGAATGAGTAGTGGGGTTTTATTGGCGATCTTAAGGTAACTCTACAATATGTCAAGTCATCACCTATTTATACACTATAAAAAAAATATTTGAGACCTTCCCTAGCCTCAAAAAGCAAATCCCAACTTCTGTTTTTAGATTAAGGCAAAAATTAATATTTTATGTGATCATACTTTGTAGCAATTATTAGGTGAATTAAGTTATATAAATTAATTAAGGATTAACTGTTGCACATAAATATATATTACTAATGCATTATTAATTCAGGATCTCTTCTTAGTCTAAATCTAATCAAAACCTTGGGAAACATGCATATATATATATACTTTTTTTTAGAACGATGCTTAAAAAAAAAAAAAAAAAATAGCTATAGCTGAAACATCCTCGTACTATTTTACTACACAATATTAATCTTTCTCAAGAAAGAGATTGATGTCTAAATGTTGGTGATTCAAACCCAAAAAACAAGTACACAACTATATACTATGTGGCTTTTTAACAAGTGTACCCTGATTAAGAAATGTTAATTTGTTTAATTAATTTTCAACTGATTGCTTTTTTGCACGAGTGTCTTTATGTAATCATGGTTAGGAAGAATTCGTGACTTGCTTTTTTTTTTTCTTCATCAAGGATTAATTTAGAGTGGAAATCCTATTTACAAGGCTTTATAATTACTTTAATAATGAAACCTTTTTCCTCAAAGCAAAAAGTATGAAACAAATTTATCTATAACTCTTCCTCGTCACCTCCTTCCTAAACACAATTTTTTTTTTTTTTTTTTCACATTATATATATGCGCTTTGAAATGATTGCAAAAGAAGCAGCTAAGATGTCATCGATCTAATCTAAACCCATATTATTTCTACACCTACTTTAGTTTCTTCTATAGAATCATCTAATTTAATTTATTGAATGGTTGCTAAAATATATAATATTTTCAAAAATAACATTGTATTTTTGTACCCATCTTTATTTCTTCCACATTAACCGTATGTTTGTTAATGTGTTTTGTGTGGTGTTTATTTATTTATTTTCTAAAAAATGTATTGATGTGATGTAAATGTAAAATGAATTTTTGTTTTAAAGAGTGTTTTATTTTTGTGCTATTGTTTTTAATATCTTTAACCCAAGAAAAAAACAAAAAAACAAAAAAACAAAACAAAATTCAATAGCTTCAATACAATGATGGGTCGTTCTTTACCAAAACCAAAATAAATAGATAAAAGAAATGCTTCATATGCTTTGGAAAGCTTATTTCTGGATGTGATTATCATTAAATTTTGAACAAATATGTAATCTATACATGTCATATCAAGAATAAACTATTAAAAATGTATGTATAATTTCGATATAGATAATTCCTCAAATCAAATAATTATGGAAAAGTTGTGTGACGTGGAGCTATAAAAAGGGCATGAGGCATGAGGCATGAGGCATGAGGCATGGGGGAAAAGCGCGTGCAGAGAACGCAATTTGAAGTGCATAAGAAAGTATGGTGAGAATTGCATCCTTGTGAGGGAGGTTGAAGTACTTGAAAGGACCCAAACAAGATTTCACAAATCGAATCACAAATGTCAAATCCAATTCTTGGATCCACGTAACCTCAACGCAGACTAAAAACTTTAAATACCATTTCGAACTCTTTTAATGTATTTACTACTACTATCTCTCGTGTGCCTCAAAGGACAAATATTTATTTATTTATTTTTTTTTTAAAAAAAAAACACCAATTGGACAATAACTCGTCTTTGGAAAAAGACATGAATTTTGGCGATGAAACCTTAAAAGAGATAATTTTGTGCCCAAGGTTTTTTTAATTGTGTAATAATATGCGTTGGCTTTTGCTGTTTTTGTCACTTGATTTGTATTATTAATTAGTTTAAAAAATGAATAACAATTAATTTTATCTGGGCATATCTTTTTTTTTTTTTTTTTTTTAAGTAATAAATGTAGGATCTCTTCACTGTCGTCGGACGAAGACCGAGCCTTGGAATTGCAGGGATGCATGCGCTTCGTTCAAAATAAACGGCCTAAATTAAACCAAATCAACCTTCAATGAAAAAATAAAAAGCAAAGTAAGCAAAGAGGTGGCTAGGTCGACCTCACCCAAAAAGAAAAAAAAAAAAAAAAACACCAAAACAATTGTGCACAAGTGAGATTTTGAACTGACTAATTAAAGCATTTTCAATGGCTTAGCCATTCCTTTGATTATGCAAAAAAAAAAAAAAAAAAAAAATTGTGCATGCATGTGGGTTGATATTGTTTAATATTAATGTTTACCAATGCATCTATTTATTCCTTTCTCTATGGAAGAACACCTTTCCGTTGCTTTGGTTTGCCAACCCCTTGAGCTAGCAAATTAAAAACCCTCAAAAGAGTCTTTCAAATCTCACTCATAGATGAGAGGAGGCCGTCTTAAAAGACTGTTTGGTTAGGACATTGTGTTGTTTGGTTATGACTTTTCTTATGTAATTCGATCTGTTGGAATTATCCTCTTAAAGCAGGTGAAGACTTTTAATTTGTCCTCCTCTTTTTGTATTTTGGAGAGTTTTTATTTATTTATTTTTTATGCTTTGGATTTGTTTAAGTCTCTGTATGTTTACTCCATCAGCAGCCAAAACATTGACCATTGAAAAATAAGACTGTCGAAAGATATGACCGTTTGAAAAATATGACTACTTTGAAAGAAAAAAAATGACAATGATAAAAAATTCAAATTTTAAGAAAAAAATGAATAAAAAGAATATATAATAAGACATAGGGTATACTTAATTTTTTGAAATGATATACCAGTAAAAATTAATCTTTATAATAATACTACATATTCAAACTATTTTCCATATTTATTATAGTTGTATGGCAGGAAAGTGTCCGAAACATTATTTATCTGAAAAAAAGAAAAAGAAAAAATTAAAATAAGAAACAATCTTTGAATAAAAAGGAGGAAAGGAAAAAACAGGGGGTACGAAGCACAGGTTTGAGGGGAAGATCAGTTTCATTAGATAGGTACGAGGTTGTGAAGTGGATAGAAAGTTTGGTGATGTTTAGCTCTTAAATGCAAACTTTGAAATTGGGCACTTCTCTTACGTTGGATCCAATCCTACATTGACAATTGGTTTGACCCAATGAAAAGTCTATGCATATCTCCACTACGTTATCATGCACTCAAGAACCTAGTCACCCGGCTGTATGTGCCTAGCTGTACTTTGCTAAATCCAAATCCCACCCAAGTGCTTCTTCTACGTCTCTCTCTCTCTCTCTCTCTCTCTCTCCATTGCGGAGTAGTAATGGAGAGAGAGAGAGTGATCACGTGAGGTCCCAGGTCGAGAAGGCAGGAGCTTGGGGTTAAGGGGGCACCGTATAGCTGTCGGCCACGAGGCAGCTCTGTCATTTTCCATTGGGAATTGGTCTTTCTCTCTCTCTCTCTCGCTTAAATCCCGGGGTTCCTTTAATATGTGTCCTCCTCTTACCTGCCCCTCATTCCCGTCTCCACACTCGTTCTCCCGGCGCGTTATTCCCAGACTCCGGTGTAGTTTTTAACTCTTAAAACGTGCCAAGAGATGGGGGTTGTGAGTTTGTCAGGGTGTTTTTGCTTGTTTGCTTGGGGCAGAGAAAAAGCTGGCCTATAATGCAATATAGAACACATTAAATGTCTTTCAGAATCCTAGAAAAGGCCCCCAGAATTTGAGGCAAGCAGAGACGTTATCTATCTTCTGAGTGTGTCTCTCACTCTCACGCACAATCACTCACTCTCAAAACAGCATGTAGGAGCAGGGGGATCGCTTTCAAAACAAACAAAGAGGCAAAAGAAAGAGAGAAAGAAGTGGGCAAAAGAAGTCAAAGACGGAGAAAGAGAAAGCAAAGCCAGGTAGCCAATCAATCCCCTTGACTTGTTGATTAGACCCAGTCCGTCCTTGGAAGATCCACCAACTCCACCCCCCGTATCCTGCTCATGTACGTCTCCATCCATCACACGTCAATACCCATCTCTCTCTCTCTCTGTCTCTCTCAAATGGAATGGAATGCTTCTGGGGGAGGCCGGAGTTCCATCTAAAATGGATGCATGCTTGGGCAAACATGTTACAACATCTTCCCTTATTCACGGGCTGAAGACCCTAAGAGATGCCGTGAGCCACTCTTGCATGGGGTCATGTCTCTACGTCTTTCTTCTTGTCCTACATCTATTAAATATGGAAAATAGCCTTAAGGGCTCCCTTTGGCATTTGGCCTGAAATTGTTTAGTGATTTGGAATTGTATAAAAAATTGATTAAGTTTTCAAGAGGTAGTTTAAATTGGCTGCAATCATGCATAATAAAGCGGAGATTACTAGTTCAAATCTCTCTCTTCGTTTTATGCGGACATGTCAAAAAAAAAAATTAATGTTAAAATATATATATATATATATATATATATATATATTTGGTATGAAAATGTGAAATTTTTTTAGTTGAATAGCTGTAAAAACTGATTGATATGATATAAAAAATAAGAATGTTAGAAGTTATTATTATTATTATTTTTAATTTTATGAATAGTTATCAGCTTTTGCGAATCGGAGCCAAGAATATATAATACTATTTACCAGATTCTTATACCGTTATTCAAATACTTCGATTCTATAACAATCTATTAAATATCATTACTTGTAAACTAAATCAGTCATGTCTCGGTGTGCCCCATGTATGGGTGCATGAGAGAGAGAGAGTAAGAATCTTTGGTTTAAATTATCATGATATATATATATATATTTTTTAAAAAAGGATTTTCTTCAATGTAATTGCTGAATTTGAACCGTATAATTTACGTAGTTTAATGATCATAATTTCCAAGTTTGGCAGAAATGATGTTAGTTAGTTAGTTAGTTTTTTTTTTTTTTTTTTTTTTTTTTGAAAAATATGGAACTTTCATCGATGAAATTTCATGAGCATAAAACTCTTACAACATAGAGCATACAGCTCTGAAAAATCATAGCCAAAAGCTGTGAAGGTTACAAAGTCATAAAAATGACTTCAAACTTTTGCTAACCCATGTACAATTACATTTAAGGAACAGATCTGCTTCGTGCAGACTAAATCTAGGACATGAGTAACCCAAATACAAAACAAAAATAAAAAACAACTAGAAATTAAAAATCCGGCCGTGAGAGTTAAGCCCCTACACCAATTTACTTCATCCACAACCCGAAGGACATGACAACAAATCAATCATGAACCCGAAGGTCAGGACAAACAAAATAAAAAATAAAAAATAAACAAAAACCCCCACAAGCAACAGCGGAGGAGCACGGCATCGTAGATATTCTTTCGGAAGACACGCCTTGGCAGAAGAAGATGATCAGATCTAAGGTTGAAGATATTAAATTTGAATCTAGATCTATAAACTAGATTTAAAGCAACCCGCCATAAACTGAGACCGGTGAAGCCTATAGAGAAAATACTACCGTGAAATGGGAGGAGAGAAGATCTAGATCTAAATCTTCCTTCCTCTTAAAAGTTCTCCTTAAGAAAAGAAAGGAATTCTAGAGAGAAGGCAGAGCCTCCGAAATGATTTTGGAAAAGAGATTGAATTGTTGGTTTGGTTAGATAAGTATATCTATTGAATTGTTCGTGTAATAACTGACATTTAATTTGCATGTGAAATACACGCTTTTTTGTTAATTACTTGAAGCTTTCATTTCTAAGGTGGCGTAAAGTTGCATGTGAGCATTAATTTTTTTTCGAAATTTTAGTGACAAGAATAAAATTGTCACAAGCAAATATTAAAGAGTATTAATGAAAAAAAAAAAAGAAAAGTTGTTAACAAGGGAACCCTTTGAAATTTGAAACCCGCTAGGTTGGAAACTGTCATAACCAAGACCGTTTCCAACGTCGTACATTCCAGTTGGTCAAATCTGTATTAATCCAGCTAAGTTAGAGCTATTAGCTTAAGTTACCTGTGGGTCAATTAAAAACTTGAAGGTCAACTAAAAACAATCTTTAATGCCTACCTCAGAATTTCAATGTGTAAAAGTCTCATGCTTTAAGATTTACAAATTAGATAACTACAACATATTGGATAATTGATCATGTAACATGATATTAAAGTATAGATAATAAGTTCAAACTTTGTCCATGTAATATGATATAGTTTACCTTCCATTGATCAATTAAGTATTTCAAATATTGGTCTCATTTATTAAGAAAAAAATTTTGAACTCATGACTATTAAAATATTAATTAAATGATTAAATTTATTATCTTTTATCAAAGCTTTTAGAATATATGGTAATTTGACACTTTTTGTGTTATCAATTGACAATCTCAAACAATTGAGAGCACTAGGTTATGAATCTTCCAAGCAAGGACACAACTAGAATTTGCTTATCGGGAAGGATTAAAGCATTAATGAGGGGCTAAGTGTAATTTTGATAGAGACTAAACTAATTTTTTTTAAAAAAATATTTAAACTATAAATATAGTATGTATATTCAAAAGAAGGCCGGGAGGGGAGGGCATGGTCCCCTCAACCCCATGTAGTTCCGTCACTGCTTCCAAGTAACGGCTTCCATAAAGTCTAAATACACGCGCCAACTTGTCATCTTTTGACATAAAATAATCACAATATCTTAATGATAATCTTGATGATAACATCATCTCCACCAATAATACTGCATTAACACATTAATGCGTCTTTGGACTCCAAATTCTCAATTAGCTCCCTCTAATACATCTTTAAATCCGAGGTCCCCCACAAGCTCTTGTTTCCAGAATAACTTATTTTAATAAAATTCAGCAATTTGCAGCATTGCTACCAAAAGTTAGCTTGATTTGTAAATTTCACCAGATAAATATATATATTTTCTCTTTATATATATATGATAACTTTCAACTTTCAGGTGATATTGAAGCCCAATAGGACAAGATCTCTTTGTAATTAGTCCAAGTGTTGGTAAGTTTTTTAATAGCTCATTTTGAAATTTAATTAAGTTCATTTAAATATTAGTGAGTTACACAGTTATTGGAGTGAAAGTACATATATATAAATGCATCTTTTCTTTTAAATAACGAAAAAATATATATGATATAGATTTGAAGATTTTTTTTTCAATGCTTTTGATTATAAGTCGTGTGTTAAGAAATTAAAAAGTACTTAACCTATTATATTTTATGTCTTTTCTAGTGCCTAAACCTAGGATAATTGATTTTATGTAGCAATCATTATATGATCAGCGCACTTTCTTAGTTCTGTAGACACAAGAATCCATTTTCCTAGTATAATAATATAAGAAAAAACTGTAGAGCTACTTGGATCTATTTATAACGAATTAATTAATTAGCATCTTCTCTTTTTTAATTAATTAAAGTTTTTTTTTCAAATATAAATACTATTTATTTCAATAGTTCTCTCTTACACTAGAAAAGAATATATCTAAATTAATTACATGCAACCCACGTTCAAAACAGTCTGATTAATTTTATATATATATATATATATATATATATATATATATATATATTTGTTGATGGACAAAAAGAACATTATATATGGATCAAAATTACTATTTACAGGTCAAATATTAAACTATGCCACAGGTTCACAAAAAGTAGTGGTTCATGAAATATTTATCAAAATGAAAATGAAGGATGGTGATTCTTATCTTCATAAATAAGCAATTAATTAAAGCTTAACAACAAACATTGTTCGATCGATCAATCTCAGTAAATCTTCACTAGATATTGTAAAATACGAAATCCTCTTGAACAATCATTTTCTTTCTATTTCTTCCTTTGTGACTGAAGTGATCAATATAAATTTTATAAAAGACATAATAAAATAATTAAGCAACAAGAAGGTATAAATAAAAATAATGAGGAGATCAATGCATCAGCTCAGCTAGCGTAAGTATCTAGGGCATAAAATAAAAGATTAATTAAAGAAGTGTTGGGCTTTGCAGAAGCACAAAGTTTTTTTTTTTTTTTTTTCCTCCCTTTCTTTCCTCTCTTTCCTTTCTTCTTTTTTGAATTTAAAAATAACAATTTTATATATTTTAAAGCTGATTGGAAAAATCCTGCAATATTATGCGTTGGAGTTTTTATGGAAATTAAACTCTGTATGTAGTGTACTGGACCCAAATATTTGAGGGAGATTTCAAACGAAACCTTGATATAAATCACCTCCATCATTTCTAATATCCCTTTTTGAAGAAGTTAAACATATGGGGGAGTTTCTAAATGAGATAATGAGTAGGACATACATTGCTTTATCAGTCCAAAACCTTAAATGTGTGGATTTATAGCTAGTGCATGCCATATATATATATATATATATATATATATATATATATATATATATATATATATATATATTTTTTTTTTTCAATTTTTGATAAAATTGTTTTTTGGAGAATTTTATTTTACATGCCAATTTTCCCCTCATTTTTTTAGTCTAGAAAAAAAATTAAACTACCCAAATAAAACTCCACCTTACCTTGGCCAGCTGAATCGATATTCAAGGCCCAAGGGTATTAATTTTTTTTCACTTTCCCCTCACTACAAAAATATTGGGATTTTGTGACTGCATGTTATTGACGTTTTTGAGGCCCAAAAACGTCACTAATAGGTAAGTGACGTGCCTTTAGTGGCGTTTTTTAAATGGCAAAAGAATGGTTGACTGGAAACGGGGGAGGTGACGTGTTTACTGTTTTTAAAGTGGCAAAAAAATTAGATCTAATTCTTCTCTATTTCTTGCCTGCCTGTTCATCTCCATTTCATTTTCTTGCATGACGAAAATATAGTCAAATAATAAAGTGGCATATCTAAATTTTTATTATAACTTGTTTTGAAAAAAAAAAAAAAAAAATTTTAAAAGAAAATCACAACAAAACAGGCCCTAACACCACATCTAGAGTGAAATCCTATATATTATAACTTCTGTACGCATGGCATCTGGATACAAAAACTATGCAACAAAATGATATGTAGCCACCGGCCTGCACCCCTAATTTCTTGACCAAAGCTAAAAAAAAAAAAAAAAAAAAAAAAAACGTGTATATTCTGCTTAATTATTCCTTTCACTTTGTATTTGGTTGACTTGTATATATATTTTAATTTTCAAACTTAATTACTGATCATAAGCTTAGCTAGCTAGACAACTGTGGATTTTTCCAAGCTTCTGAAAACTTGCCATTTGGGGAAATCAGGGTATACCTTTTGCTTCAGATTGTAAACTGGGAATTTTTACATCGATCGATCTTCCAGATTTCTTCAAATATATATATATAATTAAGCTTGCTCTTCAAGCATCTTCAAAAAGTTATATATAAAGACACATGGTTCCAAAAACAGTTAAGGGTACGTTTTCGAAGCTTAATTGGTATGGGCAATTAAGCAAAGCAATGAAATTGATTAGTTGTAAACCCTTTTTTCGAAATAACTCAAAGATCAACATCACATTGACATAACACAGGCAGCTAGCCAAACCATCTTTTTGAAAAATGCTCGCACTAAAGCCAGCCAAGTTGTAAACACCATATAATATTCAATTAGGAGAGTAATTAAAATATATATATATATGCATGTTCCTTGTTCTTTTCAAACTGGACCTACGTTACAGTATAAAAAAAGAAAAAAACACAACATTGTCTAAACCGACGCATTATCGCATAGATTCCTGGTGTTTGAATTTAATTAATTTAATACAAGAAAGTTAACGAGAAATCGTGGGTACAACACCATGATTATGAGCAGCCCATGTGGCTGAAAATGACCCCATTTTCGCTTTATTATCATATGGGATGGCCTCTATCTTCTCAACTTGCATTGCTACCTCTTCAACCTCAATTATCCTCTTATTTTAGACATTTTTTTTTTTTTCCTTCTTCTTTTTCATCTCCAATATTCCAGCCCCAGAATCGCGCCCCATTTATAGGTTCGATCTCCTTGAGGTGTTGGAGCCTGGCTTTTACTGGCAAATTAAATTGTGCCACAAAAAACAGAACAACTAATTAAAGTAACCTAGCTAGCTAGGCCTTAATTAATTAACTCGCAAGTTAAGGTTGGAATCTCAGTAAAATGTTATGATTAAATGTATGTGGTGCTTCGGTTGGGAATTGGAATTTGGGTTATTGGGGTTCACATGGTACAGATGTTTGTCCATGTATTTATGCAGTGGAGTAGCATAAACCTAGCAGCTTTCGGCATCTATATATATATATATATATATATATATATATATGCTCTTTGCAATGTCTACTTCAGTACCCCAACGATAACCCCTTTTAATGTGAATCCTAGAATGGAGGGCATATATTGCTAATGGAGTTTGTGTTGGTTGTCTTAAAGTATAGGTCATTCCAACTATATATTATGAAAAATGTAATTTACACTACAAAAAAAATGAGATTTTCTGACGTGGCTACAGTAAATATTTTGTTGCCATGTCAGCAATGTTCTGACGTGTGAATTTTACCACGTCAGAAAATAATTTTCTGACGTGGTACTATTCTCACATCAAAAAATTATTACAGATTTAGCAATTTCAAAAAATTATATATTTTCTGACGTGACCACATTTACCACGTCAGAATTTTTCTGACGTTGGAATGTGCCACGTCAGAAAAATTCTGACGTGGGAATGTGCCACGTCAGAAAATTATATATATATATATATATATATATATATATATATGTAATTTTATATTTATTTCTGACGTGCCAGGTGTTGCACGTCAGAAATTTCTGACGTGCGACACCTGGCACGTCAGGAAATTACCTCGGTTGGCCCCCTTTAGGCGGGATTTTGAACTTCTTTCCCTCTTTTTATTTCCCCTCTCAACTTTTTCCCACTTATTATTTTTTACCTCTTCATTTTTTTTCCCAGCACATTCTCTCTCTTGTCTCAATCTCCCTGCTTCTCTGCCGTCTGCACGGCACCTCTAGAGGATGAAGAAAAACAAAAGGTGAAGGGGAAAAATTGAGAAGCATGCAGTAGATCGAAGAAAGCAGAAGAAGAAGAAAAAGAAAAGGAGAAGAGAAGAAGAAGAAAAAAAAAAGAAAAAAAAGGAGAAGAGAAGAAGAAGAAGAAGAAGAGGAGAAGATCGATAAGAAGATTTTCTGGGTTTTTCAGATTGATTTCTTGATTTCTTGATGGTTGGTTTTAATTTTTTGAAGATGTTTTCGGTTTGAGTTTTTGAAAATATTTTCAAAAACTCAAACCATGGTGCAGATCTGCACCATGGAGATCGAAAAGAAGAGGGAGAGAGTGAGAAAATTAAATGGAGAAATGGGAGCTAGAGCTGGAGAAAAGAAGAGAGAGAGAGAGAATTGAGAAAAGAAGAAAGGGAGTGCCGGCCATGGTGCAGAGAAATGTGTTTCTCTGCACGGCAGCTCCCTCACGCGTGAGGGAGCTGCTGTGCAGAGGAATGCCCAAAAAAATGGAAAATTAAAATTTAATTAATTAAAAAAAAATTTCAGAAAAAATTTAAGAAAAGAAAAATTAATATTTTATTTAATTTTTCAATTTTCTGACGTGGTAGAAATACCACGTCAGAAAATTTTCTGACATGGCAAAACTGCCACGTCAGAAAATATTTCTGACGTGTGACAAAGTAAAACGTCAGAATTTTCTGACGTTTTACCCACTCACACGTCAGGAAATTTTTTTTCCTGACATCTATGTTTCTGACAATCGACATGCGTCAGAAACGACCCGTCAGAAAAATTTCCTGACGCGTCAGACACTAAAAAATGTCATAAATCTCCTGTCATAAAAAAATTATTTTTTTGTAGTGTTAGCAGTGTTGAGATAGTTATCAACCCTGGTAGCGAGTTGATTCAAAGCCCGTTAAGAAAGCAAAAGGATCAACAGTGGCAGACCGCAAAGTGGGGGGGGTGTGGCGGTCGTGCCACCTCCGATGCCTAAGTAAGAATTTGAGCAAGATAAATAATAAGAAATAATAATATTTGAGAATTATTAGAGTAAGAATGAGTACGTATCTGTATCGTAAGTGGCTCCTCTTTTTATAGAGGTTATCATTCAATGGAAGAATCCTGGTGGGATTTTTACTTGTCTTCCCTTGATGCATGGGAGCAATTTCAACCAAAGACCATCTCTTAAGATAATCTGGGAGATTGCATGAATTATCATCGTCTACCTAGACTCCTTTTAGGATGGATTCGGTTGATTGCTTTCCGATTTGGGTTGTTACTCCCAAATCAAGTTGTTTGGAGAATTATCATGTTCCTTGATCATAGGGTTTACATGATTTGGCATGCAACCATTTTGATAGGGAGTGTAACTATATGCTTGAGTGCAGACCTAATACGATCCAGCGATCGTGTCAGGGTTTCCTGGGTCTTGGGCCTAGCGCCTTGGTATCATGGCGAGCCATGGGCCTTTTATTCTGAGTGGGCCATTAGGTTTGGATTTTGGGAAAGATATTGTATCAACAGTACCCCGCCATTCCCTTAGGTCACTAGGTGGCCTAATGGGAATAAATGGAGTCTAAACATTTAGGCCCGTGATAGCAGAATAAGGCCTTGGCCCTCGTGTTTTTGAACTTCTTTTCCCTTTTTTGGAATTCCAGCCCATCTTTCCTTCTCTTTCTTTTTGGCGCTCCCTTCTCTGCATTTATTAGTGCCACATTTTGAAGTGTGGCATGTCTTTTGAAAGAGGTGACCGTGGCCGTAATAATAAGATACGGCGCACGCCCTCTGTTGCTTGTGGTTGACTCGTGTAAACCTAGGGTTTGTTTGTATTTGGGTGGCCACGAGGAGATGGTACATTTTCTCTGCCATCGTTCCTTCCAAGACGCTTGGATCAATTATTCCAAGGGTTGTTTTAAACTGTTGGTGACACGTGGTAGTTTTAGCACGTACGCTGGTATGACCATTCCATCCAACGATGTCCCATTTGAGATGCTTTTAAGTTTGCCGTTAGACGCTTAGACTCCTAGTGGACACTTGGCAAAATGGGTTGAAATATTGATTGCGAGGACGCCTTAAAAGCTAGGGTTTCCCTTCTTTTTCCTCTATTGCCTTTGAGTATTCTTTTCTAATTTCGCTTGATCATTGTTTTTAATAATGCAATGCAGCAGAGCTGCTCTTCGATCTCGAATAAGATCTTTAGACTTCGAGGTTTGCAAGGGGATATATAAATTCCCTGAAAGAGTTCGAATCCGAGTCCCCGAAGCCGGTGAAGGTATTGTTGGTCTTGAAAATGGGGAGGAGATTTGCTTGTCGCTCCAGATACTTGAGGCCGGTTTCAAACTATCGGTTCCTAGGGTCGTTAGGGAAATTTTACATATTATAAACTTGGCTCCTTTCCAAGTTGCACCAAACTGCGGGCGAGCACTAATGGGGATGGCCATCCTTTGGCCAGAGTGACAGAAGGACTAGGGATGCCCACAGATCACGGAGAGGGAGTTCCATTACTTGTACATTGCTTTCTAGGCCAATGCTGGAGCGGATGATATATGGAAATTTCATGCCCGGATGGCTGGAGTGGTGTTCGAAATTCCTTACCGGATTTCAAAAGTCAAGAATTGGAAGGAGAAGTTTTTCTTCGCTTCGCGGGGTTTTGAGGGTGAAGCCCACGATTTTCCATTGAGGTCTTAATGGGGGAGGATACCCCCAGGGCTCTAGACTTGCCCGCTCTTCCGAACCCTATGCTTATCCGTCTTCAGGAAGCCATTAATTGGGCTAAAGATCGCAATACCCAACGCAACCTATGGACTCATGGGGATTGGTTGATTCGAGACGAGCATATGGAGGAATCTCTCGGATACAAAAATTTGGCGGATTTTTCCGAAGGTCAGAGGAGAGATTGAGAGCGTAGGGCCGCTAGGTTTCCAGAACGTTTCTTCCCCAGGACCATTCTTGGCCGCCTTGAAAATGGCAGGATTCTTAGACGTCGTCTTGACTTTTTCGGGGAGAAAACTCACTTCATGATTGTGATTCTAGAAGTGGATGCTAATCCGGTTGAAGATGAGGGTCCTCCGGAGGGAGACGTGGAGCCTATGGTCCACGCTATGGATGGGGTGGAGCCCGTTGGTGAAGAGGCTAACCCTATAGTCCACGCTATAGAGGAGGCAAGAATTCATGCTATTAAGGAGGAGAGAAGGGCTGAGTTGTTTGGGAGTCCTACTTCTATTGGGTCCGTGGCGCTGGGGGGTCAGCAAGGTGTAGCTGCATATCTTATTTTCCCTGGGGAACATTCAGTTGCGAGACCCCTCAAGCGAAGGCATCTGTGTAGAGGTTTTGGGGGTCCTCTAAATGCTGTACATGTCATAACGTCCAGCTCTGCTAGCAATAGTGCCCTGGCAGACAGTTTTATCAATGCTCCTGTTGGCAGACAAAGGGGTTCACCTTATGCTGATTCAGAGAGTTCTCCTTTCAGCAGACTAGTGGGTTCGTCTTTTGCTGAGGGATCAGAGAGATCATCTGGTGGCGGACCAAAGGTTCTGCCTTCTACTGCAAGAGGTCCGTCTGTCCTATTTCCTCCTGGTCTGCCTTCAACGGATGCCGTAGTTGGTGAGGTTGTTTGGATGATGCCTTTGGCTATATTGCGACCTAGTCAGCCCGTGGTGCGTTTAATTTTTTCGACATCTTCTTCTTCGACAACTAGCCACGCTGGTTTGATTGGCACGGGTGAAGAGGTTCGTTCTCCAACCTACATAAACATTTTGTCTTCTGAGGACAGAGAGTCTTTGGATGAACGGGGTAGCTTTGGTGATCACGAGTGTGCTGGTGGACTTGCTGAGGTGGTTACTAAGGAAGCGCATCCCCTTCTGGCTCTAGGAGTGGCCCCTGAAGATGATCAACCCACTGAGGCTGCAATGGAAGATATGTAGTCCCCTTCGCCCTTGCGTGTAGCCCCTGAGGATGATCAATCTGCTGGGGCTATAATGGAGGAGATGCAGCCCCAGTTAACTATATGTGCTACCCTTTAGGGCGATCCAATGGTTGTGGAAGATACCATCATTTGTATAGAGTCCGTTCATATGGAAGTTTTGGAATCTTTTGAAGATGGCAACACGGCCATGTCGGATCTAAGAGTCTCCCTAGGAGATATGGAGGAGATGAAGGTTCTCCTTGGGAGGCTTATAGAAGTTATTTCCCTAGTCTAGCCTAAGAGTCTTCCAGAAGTTGTTGCTCCCCAAGTGCTTGAGAGTTTGCTTTCTCTTGGGGTGAACTTTGACGTTGAAGGTCTGCTTGGAGCTTTAGTTCGTTTGCTGGGGCTAGCCTCAACCTTTGTTTCGGTGGACCCCATGGCCCGTCGAGTTTGCTCTTCTTTGGCGCAGGCTACTTTAGATGTTGTGGCCATGTGTTATGGGATGGCTCCAGGGCACAGGGCCTCTGACGTGTCTAGTCCTTCTCTGCAACCAGCCGTGTCGGAGCTGGAGTTGAGGTTGGAGGCTGCTTTGATGGAGAATGCCCAACTCCGTGAATAGAACAGTGAGCTGTTGTTGGAGATGGAGAGTCAGTAGTCCATGGAAGTCATTTGTATCGATTGTATCCGCCTTCAAGGTGCTTGCAATGAAGCTGAGGCTAGATCTATGGCTAGCCGCACTCAGGCGATTACTGTTGAGAATTCGATGGTTTTCTATCGAGAAAGGGTTCGGGTGGCTGAGGAGTTAGCTAGGAATGCCCAATCTGCGAGATATGTGACCAATGTGGCCTTGCGGGAAGCTGAAGTAGAACTTCGGCGAGTTCGTGCAGCACAAAGGCGTACAGAAACTAAGGCTCGTAAAGAGGCCAATCGAGCCAGGCAAAAGGACTTGGTGGTTCGAAGGGTGAGAGAAGATGCCGTAGAAGAGAGAGACGAGTTTTTTGCTCGCTTGCGTTTCTAGCATGGCCAAATCCTTGCTCTTAAAGAGGAGTTATGGCGTGTTTCGAAGGCTAATCGTAGTAGTTGGAGGGGCATCTTTATGAGTGGATTCAGGGCGTGCCAAAGTTTCTGGTGTGGAGAGTTTGGGCTAAGGAACCCTAAAACATTAAGTTGGCGGGACGTCCCCATTGAGGTTCGAAAAACCTTTGTTCGCAACCAGGGATCGGGTTCTCAGGATCACTTGTCCTTCTGCTTTCCTCCCTCGCCCATCGGCAAAAGGTGAAAAGCCCCCTGCTAAGGAGAATCCGGCTTTTGTAGATCTTGATAGTGAGGAAGATCTGTAATGCCTTTGTTACATGCTTTTGTTTTGGATCCATCTCTGGGTCACCGTTTATTTTCTTAATTTGCTTATGTACCTGCACTTTCTTGGAATGAAACAAGTTTATTAGTTTCTAAAATTTCTTGTGCTCATTGTGTGTTTGAGTTTCTCTCCTTGTGTGTGGAGAAGGTCTGGGAAGAGGACCTCCCTTGTGAGATTCTTTACGTAGTAAAACTGGGAGATTAGGAGAAATATGTAGGCTACCCGACACCGTTTTAACTAGCTGCATAGAGGAATACCATTTTTAAACATGTACGGATTATACCTCTACCAACCCGAGCGGGATGTTCACCTTTTAATTTTCCGTTATTCGACTCAAGGCGTTTAATTTGATGGCTACCTGACACCGTTTTAACTAGCTGCATAAAGAAGTACCTTTTTTTTTTTTTTTTTTTTTGGGGGGAAAATACAGTTTACCCCTCCTGAAGTTTTAGATGTTTTTCAATTTTAACCTCAAAGTTCAAAAATTGCCAATCTACCCCCTGAAGTTTCAAAAATTGGCAATTTAAACCTTCCGTTAAAAATTTCCGTTAAATTTGACAAATTTTTTTTTAAAAAAGCCTGAGGGTAACAATGTAATTTCATAGATTTCCGTCCATTTAGACGGAAAAATTAAACGGAGGGTTTAAATTGTCAATTTTTGAAACTTCAGGGGGGTAGATTGCCAATTTTTGAACTTTAGGGTTAAAATTAAAAAACCCCTAAAACTTCAGGGGAGTAAACTGCATTTTCCCTTTTAATATGTATGGAGTATACCTTTACCAACCTGAGCGGGATAATGGCCCATCACTGCTCCATAGTTTCACAGTGAAGTTTCCCTTTTGATGTATCTGTACATCTTCTTTTTCTTGAAGATGGAGAGAGATGTGGCACCGTTGAGTGATCCACCTGCAGTTATTCTTGGGGGAAGCATCCCCGGGTTACCGGGGACTCTCCGATGCTTAAGTGAGTATTGGTGGTGTATAAAATTTATAATGGGTAAGTAAAGAAATGAGATTAAGCGAAGTTAATCACCTTTGGTTCGTTCTTGTTTCCTGCTTTTGACGCTCCTGATATGATTTCCTTTGCTTCTTTTGCTTGTTCATGTTAGCTAAAAGAGGATATAGTAAAATAGATAGTATACAACTCATACCTGAAGGACATAGGCCAACGCCTCCTTTTGCTGAATTTATTGATAGTAATGTCGGAGGTGTTTAGCATTACAGGGGTGGATCAGCTGTTTTTCGTCCAGTGTTTCGAGGTGGTATGTTCCAAATTGCCGGTTGACCTTTACCTTATACTGCCCTTCCCAGGACGGACCGAGTTTGCTGTCAGATGGATCTTTCATTGGGGGCACTACTTTCCGCAGGACCAGATCTCCATTGTTGAAACTGCGATGCCTTACCTTTTGATTGTAATATTTTGCTGTGGTCTGATGGTAGGCTGTTATATGCATGGCGGCCTAAGTTCTTCTTTCATCAAGTAAGTCCAAGCTTTCTCGCAAAGCCGTATCGTTTTCTTCTTCGTTAAAATTGGCTTGCCTATGACTGGGCATACGGATTTCGACCGGGATCATAGCTTCACTCCCAAATGCTAAAGCAAATAGGGCCAACTGTTGAGACAGTTATCAACCCATGTAGCAACTTGATTCAAAGCCTGCTAAGAAAGCGAAAGGATCAGCAATGATAGACCACAAAGTGGAGGGGGGGGGGGGGGGGGAGGGTGTGTGGCGATCGTGTCACCTCCGATGCCTAAGTGAGAATTTGAGTAACATAGATAATAAGAAATAATAATATTTGAGAATGATTAGAGTAAGAATAAGTATGTATCTGTATCGTAAGGGGCTCCTTTTTTTATAGAGGTTATCATTGAGTGGAAGAATCCTGGTGGGATTTTTACTCGTCATCCCTTGATGCATGGGAGCAGTTTCAACCGAAGATCATCTCTTAAGATAATCTGGTAGATTGTATGAATTATCATAGTGTACTTAGACTCCTTTTAGGATGAATTCGGTTGGTTGCTTTTCGATTTGGGTTGTTACTCCCAGATCGAGTTGCTTGGAGAATGATCATGCTCCTTGATCATAGGGGCATGCAACCATTTTGATAGGGAGTGTAACTGTATGCTTGAGTGCGGACCTGAAACGATCCAGCAATCGTGTCAGGGTTTCTTAAGTGTTGGGCCTAGCGCCTTCGTATTATGGCGAGCTGTGGGCTTTTTATTCTGAGTGGGTCTTTAGGTTTGGGTTTTGGGAGATATTGTAACATCCCCAACCCGTTAAGGCTAAGTTTGCCACTTTTCTTCTTTTACAACAAAAGTTCTTGCAAAGATCTATAAGGTCTATCAGAGTACTTGATTTTAAAGGATACGATAAATGTATAAAACATTATTCGAGAGATTTTATTACAAGCGAAATTAGAAAACATTAAACTTTAGTTGCAGAATATCATATTATTACAATAATTGATATGAAAAGACTTTGAAAGTTAATAATTATTCCCGCCCCCATTCCGGCCTTCTATTCCAGCGTTCTTTCTACATGAAAACAAGAAATAAAACTGAATGAGCCCAAAGGGGGCCCAGCAAGTAAAATCCACAACTATAAATAGTTTTGCTCATTGTTCTCAGTTCTGAAAATTGTTTTCACAAATAAATATACATCCAGCCATAATAATACATGTATGTATGGTTGCATCTTCCGTAGCATATACGTACTATTACATCTATTATTAGATCATCGTCATAAATCATCTTTATAAATCATCATCATAATGCATCGCTATAAATCATCATTGTAAATCATCATAGTATATCATCGTTGTAAATCATCATAGTATATCATCATTGAAAATCATCATAGTATATCATCGTTGAAGTTATATTATCATTTTCTCATATTAGGGCTCATGTACACTATTACCCCTGTGTACGAGGATTGCGGGTCCTTGTGACCATGGCACTGAACTGTGGCCTCAGCCATGCCCAACCGTCAATTAACTCTTTTCTTGGTGCACTCAACGGTCATGTTGATGGAATACCACCTTCTGGCATAGCCTCCTTCAGTGGTTTCGCCTCCATCCGAGTATCGGTACCGAACTCCTCTCATCTTTACCTATCTTGGGGCCAAAAATACTCTCCTCCATACATGTGCCCTCATTTCATAAACATTTAACTCATTTCTTGTACTTTTCTTTGTACTTCTTTTGATGCATCTTAGGGCAACATGTAGGAGGGTTTATCATTATTCTTCTTTCTTATAATCATCATCATTTCTTAACTTTCTTTTCTAAAAAATGGAAACTTTTCCAAATATTAACTTGTTGTACTTAGAAAGAATTTAAAGGAATAGAAACATTCTAAATAATTCTTTTAGAAATCCTTCATGCATGCAACATATCTCCATGACAAGTAAATAAAATAATCATTTACAGTTTGACTCAAGAATAAATAAATAGCATGACATGAAGTAATTTTAGAAGGGGTAGTGAATTTACTTACATCTAGACTGAAGCTAAAAAGTGGTCTGAATGATCTAGTTGCTCCAATCTAACTAACACCACTAGTATATCTTTCAAACTAATTTCTCAAGTCCGTTCTCTCTCGTGTTCTTTCTTTCTTGCAACGCTTTGTCTCGCCATTTCTCTCTCTGTTTCGTGTAAACACTTTAAGAAAGAAGAAAGACCGAGTAGAAAACAGAAGAAGGAAGAATATGTGGAAGAGAGGATATGAGTGGTGAAAATTATGAAGGGGAAGAGCTCTATTTATAGGAAAAACAAAAACAAATACTATTCCGCCTTTCATTTACAATTCTACCCTTTATTTACTATTTCACCTACCAAATACTATTATACCTACCATTTACTATTTTACCTACCATTTACTATTCTACCTACCCTATACTATTCTACCTACCAATCTCCCATTACCATTCATACAATATCATAAATATTAATATTAATATAATCATAGCATCAAATTAATATCTCTAAAATAAGACTTTCAAAATCTGAGGTGCTACAGATATATTGTATCAACAAGTAGAATACAGAATGCTATATAATTTTATATAACTTGGATGATATGATAGTGAAGATCAACCATTGATTTTGTTTTTTATAAGCCCTTGTCAATCTAAAGATAAATTTTCATTACTACCTATAATTTCCTTCAAAATTTCTTTTAAAGTGGGTTAGAGAAAATTTTGAAGAAATCAAGCTCTTCTCACATTCTAATTAAAAAGAGTAATGCATATATATATATATATATATATGTTTTTCATATACTAATAGGATATATGACAAATTTATACACTAGATTAGAGGAAATTATATTACAACTCAGTTTAGAAGAAATTTATGTATGTTCAAACGGGCCTTCGAATGTATTCATCTAGGAAATTATAGTACCGTTGAAGGAAAGTTTGAACATTATTTTGAGTTCCTACATTGGTGAAAGAACATAAATATATTGTAGGGACAAAACTAAAATTTTTTTATCAAAAGGGTGAAAATATGAATGAAGAGTTAAGTCTAATTTTAATAAAGGTTAAATACACACACTAGAATAATATATGCTACAAATCATCCCCTTTATCCCCTCATACCTCAAATCTTATGTGGTGTGTCCTCCTAACCATTACGTGCATGAAAATTGATTTTTTAGTTGGGGAGACCACATCACATAAGCTTTGAGGGAATCATAGGGTGACGTATATATATCATTACTCATATATCTATATTCAAAACTGGGGCCCCTTGACCCCCTTTATTATGTCTGTGTAATACTATTTCTATTCATTTTGAATTAGTAATACTATATATCACATTTGTATCACCATTGTATCACCCCATTGTATGTGCATGAAAAATGATTTTTTATTTATTTATTTATTTATTATTTTTACTGGAGACCACGCCATATCAACTTTAAGGTGTTACAAGAGTGATGTGCAGATTTACTCTTTTGAATCAAATTAATTTGGACTTCTAAAACGGCCTAGGAATTATAGAGGAAAACTATTTAGGGTTGGGTTAAAAATATAAAGCTATAGAGTTTTTTTTGTAGACTATGCATCTAGCTATTTCCTAGACCATCTAGGTTTATATTGCAATCTAGCTTTTTTCTAGGACTTCCTTCCCCTTTTTTTCCTCACTACTTTTCTCTCTAACATTTTTGTTAAATTAACACGTATCCTAAAAGTTTAAGCTAATGAAAAAAAATGTTATATTTAATCATTTAATTAATATTCAAATTACACTTCTTTCGTGTGGGTTCAAATTCTCATTCAAAGTGATGACCAACATCTAAAATATTTAGATGAAATATTGAGAGGTGAATTATAGAGATATTGTTTGAACTTAAGATCTTTGTGCTAATACCATACTAAATTATCACTTATCCCAAAAGAATAATGCTAGAAACCACATACTTGTCTCACGACTATCCCGCCGTATTGACAATATGGTATCGTAGTGCTAACCAGTCATTATTTTTATTTATATTTTAACACGGGCTGATTGGCTTTGCCATGTTAATATGGTGAAATAAAAGTATGGTTTCTAACATTACTCATCTAAAAAACTTAAACTAAAAAAAAATGGTAAATTTATTCATTTAATTGATATTCCAACAGTTTCCCTTATTATTTTTCTCTTCTTAATTAGCAGTCATAAAATTCTAAAGTAAACCCTCTAAATCAAATGTATCTTCTATTCAACTTCCTTATGTGGAATTTTTATTCAAATAATTATGTAGTACTAATTTGTTCATTGACATAGAAACTCCACCCATATATGGGTGGTTTCGAATCATCTATTAATGCAAGAAATTCGAAGTTATTACACGTATATGGCCAAACTTAAGGGAGCTTAATAAATAAAGACTCCATGATATGTATTGCACAGATCGATGATAACATTTTTCTAACTTTTCAATGGAACCACTTTACATATGTTTTCCTACAATGTCTTCCTTGTCATGTAAGCTACAGTGCAACATGTGACCACTAATCAAATTTTTTACCCTCTTTGAGTGTTTTATGACAACCTTTGATGAAAGCATATTAATTCCTCAATGCCTAGAGATCTGACTAAAGCAAACTGAAAACTCGACAACACGACATGATCAGAGAGAGAGAGAGAGATGCATGCATGCATGTAATCATGAAGGCAGCATTTCATGGCTTTTTCTCTCATGCCTTTTTAAATAAACTCCCCCAAGCTTTGTTCATGTGGGATGGCTTCTCCTTTATTGAATGGATGATGATCAGGAACCTAGCTACTCCATTAATAATTTATTGGTGATAGAGATATAATTAGGACAAGCAAGAGTAGAGTAAATTAAAGATGGTTGCATTTATTTTAATGGTATAATTAATTAATTGATAGATGGAGAGAAAGGGGGAATAAAGCATATATAGTTATTGGAGCCAAAAGGGTCCAAAGAGAGCTCTTCCTTTATGGAGAGGATCGGGCATAAGCAAGTGGGACGTGTGGTGCCAAGAGTGGGTAGAGAGTGACAAACTCTCTTTGCAAATTACATATGGATTCTGCTGGCGATCCAGGATAATGGTGGTGGGGATTTCTTGTGATACGCAAAGCATCCTCCCACTCAATATATCAACTCCAAGGTCAACCATTGTTGCTCACATGCACCCTCACAGAGAGAGAGAGTTCATAACTACACAAGCAACCAAACTGATGCAAAGTGGAAAGTTGATCTGTAAGCACAATAACTCACAACTCTTCCATAAATTCAAGAAAATTTGAGGTATTGCTGAAAAACCAAAGAAAAATCACTAAGTGTTTCTTATTAAGAAAACTGAGAAATACATCAACTTAATTAGAAGTAAGGTCGTAGCCCTGGAAAGCAAAATATGAGACTACGTAACCTTATTACAAGTTTGATTAAGGGTGGATATGGGTTCGGTTTGGTAGAGCCATTTTTGGTCGGTTAATCGAAATTGTCGGTTAAATCGGTTAATTTACCGATTTCATTTTGATAACAAATTATTTCGAAATTTTTGGTTAATTTCGGTAATCGGTTAATTTCGGTCGGTTAATGATCAATTAACCATTAGATTTTTTAATTGGGCCAATGCTATTTTTAAATGGGCAAAAAATCTGTTATTTTGGAGGTCCAAATTGTTTTTTTTTTTTTTTTTTTTGGTAAAATAACTTATTGAACATAAGATGCAAAAAATAAGAATATAAGATGCAGAAAACCTTACCAAATACTTTCAACAAAATATCACTTTGCAAAGTCATCCGTCAAAGCCTTAATCCGTGTCAAATTTGGCGGTTCGGTTCAATTATGCAGATTTTCGATTTGGTTCGGTTCGGTTATCTGACAACAAAAAATTTATACGGATTAATCGAACTGAACCGATGTCGGTATAAAAACTCCATATCGATTTTCGACTCACATAAGTTGGTTGACGGTTAATTTCGGTTTGATCGTAGTCGGTAAGCGGTTAATTTGCCTACCCCTAAGTTTAATTGATCGAACATTAATTTTAGATAGCTATCGAACTAGCTTTTGAAGCTCTCTGAAATTATTACTGAACATATGTCATTACTTCGATCGATCAAACTACTGATCTAGGCTCTCATTACACCTCATCCTTTCAATTTATCAAAATCTCCTTCTCAAATTGATTATAATATGTAACACTTATTAACTTTTCTGCCAAAGATTACCCTAATTTGTTATCTTTGTAACGAAAATCAGTTGCTTCTTCATATGATAATCAATCTCAAATGTCAGGCCATTTGTCGCCCATGCTCAAACAAACTAGTTTGTTAGTACAAATCTACTATTCACTTATTTAAGTATTGATGAGTTAACAAAGTTACTTACTCATAGAAACAAACAATTAATTTTGCCTAAACAAAGAGAAAGTTATATAAATACATTATGGGCATTCCCATATATATATATATATATATATATATATATATATATAACTGTAGTTGTTGTCTTCTGTAATGAAACTAAGATAAACACCTTTCCATATATTATAATTGTGCAACTATTAAATCATCTTCTTTTCTCTTTTTGATTATCTAATAAAATTATATAAATAAATTATGGGTTAAATCTCTCATTAATTCACTTGATTGTGAGACTTTGGATAGAAAGGAAACTGAGACGACTTCCTGCTAGGAAGAGCAACAACTTTCAAGCACGTGCTCACATGTCTTACTGCATGTTAATATTTTAACTATATATATATAACCATGGCCATGGAAAGCCTGGGGCCATGGCCCCCGGCCCCCTAGGTCCATTAATTGTTGTTTTTTGTTGCTATTCTTTGTTTTGATTTACAATTTTATATAATGTTTTCTTAATCATCCAATAAAAAAATTATGATATCGATAAAAATGTTAATTTCTTTTATATCAAAAGTTAACTACAATCTGTTTAGGACACTAAAGGTTTTTTTTTTTTAATGAACTTGTGGAACAACTTAAGTTTTCTGGAGGGCTGATAAGATGGAGCCCAAAAATTGCTTCATGGCCACAAACTGGAAGAAAGGAAAATGGGCTTTGCAATACGTTGATTGAGAGGGCTAAAACTAGGTTAAATTGGGCCAGAATGTTTGGGCCGAAACTCCATTGATCATTTTTTTAAAAGGCCCAAAAGTTCAAAACATAATTTTGAATCTAAAGAAATCATTCTATACTGATTCATTTCCAAGAATATAAATATAAATTATGAATATTATGGAAAATAACAATAATTATAAAATAATAGTATTAATAAAAAGAAAAGAGGTTGAGAATTTCATGCCCTCAACAGAAAAGTGAAGGACACTTTTCTTCAAGGGAATATAAACCAATCCCATACATAAATTATTATGTATTATTAATATAATGTTTGAACAAGTAAAGAGTTTATATTAATTTATTTTAAGAATCAAAAGGTTGATGGTCGTAAAGCAACAGAAGAAATGAGAAAGCAGAGGCCTATGCACGTGGGAATGGGATGAGTTTGCTAAATCCAAGAAAACAACTGGCAATGGCTGTTGTAAAGCTTGTTTCAGCCTTTTATGCACGGAAAAGTGTTCTGCGACAAAATCTCTTCTCAGGGTCAACCAATGTTGCTCACGACTCACGAGTGTGCTAAATGTCTGCAAACACACACACACACACAAGTCTGCTAATCTGTCAACAAATTTGAGGCTGTCAATTTTTATATAGGAACTGTTGCTGATGTTGACTTGTTACCTACTTAATTGATGGTGTCCGTCGGAATATCTTGACAGAGATGATAAGTCCAATAATGAGAAGACAATAGGCATAATTAGTCGTACTTAGTATCATACGGCTCAAATCTGAAAAGCTCATTTCAGCGTGCGTGTCATGGCCACCAGTTATGCTGGGTGAGCGTCATTTTTGGATTCAAAATCCTTTATTTAAGCCAGACTTGTTGGCTTAATTAGTTTAATACTTCGATTTTGGTAATAAGCTTTCGGTATTTTAAATAAACCCTTTGTTTTTTCTTGGGTGATTAGGGTTTTTTCTACTGTATTATGTATGATATTGTCTCTCTTCCTGAAGTACTTCACAGCCTTCAATCCATACCTTTTTGCTTTATATCACACGTTGCCAAATCAATATAACTACAATAGTTGGGAAAAAGCTTAACTGAGTTAGAATTTTTAGTATATTTCAAAGTTTTAATTCAATTGTAATTCATTATGTACACAAAGTAATATATGTTGGTTGTGATCTCATCAATAAAAAAAAACCTGATAATATGGAATGCAGAATTTCATTGCCTATCAACCCTGCAAAGCCAATCCCACCAAAGTTCAGCTGTCATGGATGTCTTGGGTAGGGAAAATACAGTTATGAAGATCTCTTAGCACAGATTTCTATTTTAAAGATATATAATAATACTTATAATGCAACAACAGAGAGCATATAGCTAATTCTTCACAATTCATAGAAAAGAAAATGATGAGTCCAATTGAGAACAAACTGTTATCATTATTTGCAATGGCTTCATATTCAAATAAAAATGAATAAATACAGGAAATCAACCAATAAGAAAGACATAGTAACCTGATGATCCATGCATCTTCTGTCATCAACAATCAGAAAACAGTAGACTTTGTGAGTTGCAAGTAGTTGTTATCAACAGACAAGTACTCATCACTAAGCAAATAAACATAAGATTTGACACTTCACAAGTTGAAACCTCCAAAAAAATCCTGGAAATCATTTCTTAACAACAAACAGACAAAAAATAAAAAATAAAAAACTCAAAAAAGTAGCCATTTTAGCTCAAGGACATCAAGTAATTGCCAAACTAATAGGATAATACAACCAAGAGTTGAATATTCATCTTTAGTGAACAAATATTTGTTACCTAACAATATATCACAAATTTTATTTTATTTTTCCCCCATTTCTTTTTAAATGAACTCCCCCAAGCTTTGTTCATGTGGGATGACTATCTCCTTTATTGAATGGATGAGGAACCTACTCCATTAATTTATTGATGATAGAGATATAGTTAGGACTATCAAGAGTAGAGTAAAAGATGGTTGCATTTATTTTAATGGTATAATTAATTGGTAGATGGAGAGAAAGGGGAATAAAGCATAGTTATTGGAGCCAAAAGAGTCCAAAGAGAGCTCTTCCTTTAGGGAGAGGATCGGGCATAAGCAAGTGGGACATATGGTGCCAAGAGTGGGTAGAGAGTGACAAACTCTCTTTGCAAATTACATATGGATTCTGCAGGTGATCGAGGATGGTGGTGGTGGGGATTTCTTGTGCAAACACTACTCATTTCCTCATTGGATGTTGATTTTTTTTTTTTTTTCTAAGCACATTATGTTGATTTTGATGCAATAGTTTCACTTTTTTTTTCTGTTTTTTTTTTTTTTTTTTTTTTTTTTTTTTTTTTCTATTTCCAGTTCCTTTGAAAGGGAATGTAAGGGATATAATTGTAGTGGGCCTTTAAGTGTAATGGGTCATTGTAATGTGGGACTTTTAGTGTAATAGGTGTTAGGAGTTAGAAATTTGTAGCTGAATGTGTGGGTTGTATAAATATATGTAGCCCAGTTCATTAGAGGTATGGGTTGACTTTGTGAGTTGTAGTTGATTTCATCTGGAGAGTGGGTTTCTCGAACAACCCGTTTTATCAAGACAGTTTGTCAGTTCCTATATTCATTACATCATCATCTTTACATTCATTCCAATCATTCACAGTTCATACCATATACACGATTACTTTACAAATACAATAGAAGAATAGAAAATATGTTACAAGGAGTTTGAAATTACATAGGACGACTCCGACTCTCTCATATGACTAGAGAAATTTGTTACATGCATGTTTCATAAAATTGTTTATAAGCAAAAAGTTCCTAGTGGTTGGATCACACTCAAAGAAAGGACTTAGTAAAAAGAAACACATAATGTCACACTGTTGCACATGAAAGAAGAAGGGGAAAAGAGCTGCATAACAAAAATGATGGTTCCTAGAATCTGGTATGTCTTCTTGCCAATCAATTTGATCAAGAGTGCTTCTAGTAAAACAATTGATGCAAAAATGCAAAGAGAAGGAAAGACCAAGATTAACTTGAAAATGAATATAAAAGAGCACCGAACAGATGATCTACCAAAAGAAAGAAAGAAAGAAAGAAAAAAAAAAAAAAAAAAAAAAAAAAAAAGTAGCCAAACCATTGATGCACAAACAACATCAGAGCATGAATTATGAAATAAAAACAAGACAACTAGTGAATGGATATGTAAGTTGCTAGTCATACCATGCCCTAGAGCCTAAATGATCTTCCTCCCCCTTCTTGTGTGGACATGTCAAAAAAAAAAAAATGGCAGAACATTATCATGGCCTCCAACACCAATTCTAAACAGGCAAGTTCTCTTCTAAGACTCCAAATTGGTTCCAATTTATGAGGCTTGAATCTATAACTGACTTGGATAATGACATAAGTTCATAATCATTTCTTTTTTTTGGCTGTGGTGCTGCTCCAATCTCCTTAAATATAAGGAAGTTCATGCCAGTGTCTTCTGCTAATATTTGATCAGTTCATTACTATCTTATGTCACTGGGTACATCTTATCACAATTCAACTGACAGAAACCACTCTGTTTTGTGATAGAAATTACATCGCTTGTTAATGCAGACCTTTCTCTGCTCCAGTTTTCTTTTTTTCTTCTCTCTCTTTCTGTAGGGGGATTCTGAATTCACAACTATATTTTTTTTATTCCATTTAATTGGCAAATTCACAACACTCGATTAGTTGTGATAAACGGCAATATGTTGGTTTCTGTTTGGTCTATGGTAAAGACTTCACTGTCAAATAGTATGTGAAACAGTGCACTCTTTCTAGCCTGCATGGATGGTACTTCTTCCTATATTCTCATGTAGTTTGAGGACACCATCTGTGACCACCAAAACAAAGTAAACAACCAGACCTTCTCTACTCCACCATGAGCCAGTAAAGTATCATAACATATTTGCTCCAGCATAAGTAAACTATCAACTAATCTTGCTCCAACAAGAGAGTCAGACTATGCTTGCTCCTATCTTGATCCAGAAGTACTGAATATAATAGCTACTTGTTCTATCATTAGTGATTACTTAGCCTTTTGATTCCCTACTTGGTCTGCCTTGAGCTAATTAACTGGCACATGGCTCTACAGATACTGAATCTGGGGTATACCTTCTTAGTTTTGAAAAAAATATATATATATATCAAGTTTACACAGTAAATCCAATAAGATATCAATGTCACTAAATATCAAAACATTGGGGTTAAGATTCTCGTCAAAGCACCTCTATCTTTAGTCAGCATTTCAGAAGTAATGATCATTCATGCTCCCATAGATGCATCTAATAGTTCCAAACTGTGCAAATGTTAGTAGTTTTTCCACAATCTTGAACAAACATGGTTGTGTAAACCACATAGAAAGTTAGAGGCTTAAGAAGTAGATTGCTGGTCATTTTGAAGCATAAACCATTTTTCTTTTTTCTTATATGTCTCCAGCTCTGAGTGCACACATCACACACACACACATATACTAATACATGCATGTATATATAAACATTCAAACCCGTCGATGATTCGATTTGAAGCCACTCACATAGCCAAGAAAAAAGAAAATGTTAATTAGGTTTCTGTACTTACTGTGGCAGTGATAAAGAATTCGGAGTCCTCCCAGAGGAACAAACAACTGTGAGGCCGATAAACTGCACGAAACAGGCTGCAAAAACAAAAATCAAAACAAAAGCAAGAAATTAATAGAATTCTAAAAGTAGATGAAGTTTACTTGTTCTTAAAAAAAAGTCAAGCAACTATCTATTCCCCTCAAACCCAAGATTACAAATCAAAAACTTCCTCTCTACAAGTCGTTACCTAAGAAACTACCTGAATAAATCAGTTTTTTTTTTTTTTTTCTCATAATTATCGATCCACTAAAACATTTTTGGTAAGTAATCCACTAAAGCATGAAATACAAGAACTGAATTTCTTGTTCTGTTTGAAAAGCTAGTGCAATTCCATTATCATTCTCTCTTGTTAAAGAGGACACGGAATCGGTTCAAGAAAACAGAGGGAGTTTCAGGATCATTATCCATTTCTGTAAGTAAAGTGACAATGACCCATTGACCCGCCTTCCCTTGTTGTTGCTAAGAAAATAAAAAAGTAAAAGGAAAGTGACAATGAAAGACAAAAAAAAAAAAGCAAGGAAACAAAAGCACTGGTGGAAGGAACCGGACCTTGTTGAGATGGACTTCGACAAACCATTGTCAAGCAAGAGACAAAGGGGTTGTTTGATTCTGTGTGGGCTTCTCTCTAAAAGTAAAATTTAGGATTTCGAGCTTTGGAGAGAAACCCATTTGGGTTCGGCTCACAGAGATCAAATGGGTCGTCAAACGGATCTGATTCCAATTTCAGTGAGTGTTTTTCTTTTCTTTTTAATTTTCTTTTCTTTATCTATTAATAACTTAAAAATTCTCTGGAGACCAAATTTTATTCTTTAGAATCATTAAAAGAAATCCCTGATTAAAAGATAGATTGTGCAGGTTTTTAGAAGAAATTTGAACCACCTTCAAACACACATTTGCAAATAAATTTTTAGAGTAAAATTATATTTAGCTCCCTCAACTATAGTTCTTTTCAAAATAGTCACATGAACTCACAGGTGCGACACCTAGAGAGAATATAAGTTTTTGTACCTCTTAAGCTTCGTTATATGAGCACCACATTACTAGCAAGTTGAGTTTCCACTTTCATAGGCATTTGCCATTTGAGGGCTCACCCTTACTTAGGAATGTCAAAAAAAAAAAAAAAAATCAGGTACCAATTGAGAAGCCGGAAAATCGGGTACCAGCCAGTAATTGAAAAATTGGTTGGAAAAAACCGGTAACGGGGTACCCGATTCCGGTTCCGGTTTTTAGCACCCAGTTATAACTGGGTATATATATAAAATAATATTTTTTTATTTTAATTTTTAATTTTTTTAAGACATTTTTAAACATTGAATTTTTATGACATTTGTAAACATTGGATTTTAAGGGCATTTTTAAACAATGAAGTTTTAGGACATTTTTAAACATTGGATTTTTTTTTTTTTTTTTTTGAAGGCCCAAAAAGCCAAAAGCAATGATTTTTTAGGATTTTTTAGGGTCTTTTTTTTTTTTTTTTTTTTTGAACAATCACAACAAAGCCCAACTTATTGGGACAAAAAAAAAATGCTAATTGTGTTTTTTGAAAAAGGGCAAAAAATTGTTAAATTAAGCACAAAAATTAGACCCAATACCTCAAATAAGCTAAAAAATTAGGCCCAATACTTAAAATAAATCCAAAATGATTTAAAAAAAAAAAACGATTACCTGGTCCGGATAACCGGGTACCAACCGAAACCGGTTGGTTATTGTATAACCGGGTACTCGATTCCAATTCCAATTTTCCAAAATTAAAAACTGGGTACCTCGGTTTCGGTTCCCGATTTTGGCCTATAATCGAGAACCAGGACCGGATTGACACCCCTACCCTTAGTGTACACTCAGGCACCTCAATGTTTCCAAGAGAGAGTGAGTTTTTGAGCAATTTTCTCATTGAGCTCGCGCTCTATTTATAGACTTTCTCGAAGTGTGCAAAAGTGCATGCAACAATGCTTGGTCAATCGGGCACTAGTCTAGGTTGATTGAGCGCTTTTTAATGAGGCCCGTTGATCCATTGCCATGTGTCTCAATTGACTAAGTCATCATGGTTTGCATTTAATGCAAGTTAAATCTAAGCCAAATCAATATGACTCTGACATATTCTCATCATGTAGACTCGATCGATCGATAGGACATGCATCCTAGTCTCAGTCAATTAAGCCTAATGCTGAAAACCCTAAAATTGTCGTTTCAGCCATGTTTATCATTATGTTTCATCCTAACTTTCTCGAGTACTTTCATACTTAATTGATTGGGTGAAATCGCACACGTGGTTGTAATTTTGGCGTAACTTAGGCTACGAGTGTCGGAATTGGGCATAAGACCCCAATTTGAAAAGTTCTTCTTGACACGCATGTCGTGATCACCTAACTACTCTTAGTGAGAGTTCATTTTTGAGGTCAAAATTCATCGTTTTTCCTAAAAAAAATCTATTTTAAGTTATTCTCCGCCATTTTTCTAGGAAATACCTTATTGTGGGGGCTAAAATTTTTTCTCCCCTATTTATGGTTCCTTTTTCTTTTATCCTAAAGTCTCTTTTCATCCCAACTTCTAGATCATAACCTAATATCTTAAGTTTTTTTTTTCTTCAGAATATCCCGAGTTCTATACAAAGTCCACATATACTATTCTATTTTCTCCAATTTTCTATTTCGCTTTTTGGATTTATTTTTTATGGGTGTTACAAAAAAACTCATCTTCCTTGTACACATGAAATAGATTTGGTAGATAGCTTTGAGGCTTGTTAACAATAGTTAGGGCACCAGACAATTGATTAGTGCATCAAGCCTTATCTCTTTTTGTTGAAACTGTGCCTTTTAATTGATAAATTTGTGATCATGATCCTCTTGCATAAAACACGGATTTGAAAGATAATGACGGCTGTTAGCAACACCCATGGTGATGGATTACACATCTATTGCTTCAATTTGAGCATGAATTTGTTCTTCAAATCACTCAACTTGATTAGCAAGTTGTTCGTCCATGTGTTGCAAACATACCGTCAGTTGCTCATCACACATTGCTTCTTTGTGCTCATGCTCATGATCAAGACTTGCATATATGTTTCCCCCACGTCCTCTTTGCATCATGGTAGAAAAGTAGTTAAGCTATGATACCAACTGATGCAATGTAGGTGTGGTGTATTGCAAAACAAACGACACTAGATTAACAATTCTTCCCAAAAGCAAGAACAAATCAAGGATATGAGGTACAATAGATAAATAATAATATAAAAATATCACTTCTAGAATCTTTGACTTTTCCTGGTGTTGAGTGTGCCTTGAATCTAATGGGTGGGACCCAACTAGTTTTCTTGTGGTCTACAAGGTTTTGGAATTTCTTCTCCTAGTTGGAGTTGGAGTACTAGTCCTACATGGTAGTGGGTTCCATGTGTCCTTGTTTGACATGTAGTAGGAGTCCTAGACAAACATGTAAAAGGAGGGGATCACCGACTATGTGCTTCTATATAAAGGCAATGTGCTGTGCGGCAATAGTAAGAGTGAAAAGGGTAATATTTGCTTGTGTTTTGGTGTGCCAAAAAACGTGTGGAGAAAAGGTGAGATAGGAGGTACAAGGGAGTGCCACACAAGGTGTTTTTCTTCTTGGTGGTTTTTGGAGGAGCCAAAAACAAGTGATTAGAAGAAAATGTGCTACAAAGTGAGAGAAGAAAATAGAGATCAACCGCCATTTGTTCCAGCAAAAGAACAGTTTGCACATCTGTCTTTTGTATTCTATTTTATGAATAATCTCTCTTGTGTGATAGTAAGATTTGGGTGTATTAGGGCTTTGGAATCTGAGTGATTTTCTCTCTACTATTTTTGTACTCCATATTTTGATAGTGAATTTTCTCCAAGTCGTCTTCGCCAGTGGATGTAGGCTTGTTAAGCTGAACCACTTAAATTTTGGTGTTGTATGTGATTTGATTACCTTATCTTTGTTATTTCGTGTACTTCTTATTTTTCGCATTTCAGGGGTCTTGAAAAATAGGATTAATTTCCTAACAACTGGTATCAGAGCTTTTGGTTTGAGTGGGAGCGATGGCAGTAGAAGAAGGAAAGATAGGGATCAAGAAATTCAATGACACAAATTTTGGGTACTGGAAGGTGCAGATTGAAGATATCATTTATAGGAAGGAACTCCATCAACCTCTTTTCGGAAAACAACCCGACGACATGTATGATAGCGAGTGGGCTCTTCTTGATCGTAAAGCCCTGACAGTTATCCGGTTATCACTGTCAAAATTAGTCACGCAAAATGTTGTAAAGGAGAAGACCACAACAGGTCTAATGGCGGCTTTGTCAAGCATGTTTGAGAAGTCATCGGCTAACAATAAGGTGCACCTGATGAAGAAATTGTTCAACCTAAAGATGGCGGAAGGGGCTTCGGTGGCACATCATCTTAATGAGTTCAACACCATCACAAATCAATTATTCTCGATGAAAATTGATTTTAATGATGAGGTTAATCGTCTTGGCATCTTTGCCAAATAGCTAGGAAGCCGTGAGGATGGTTGTGAGTAACTTTGCAGGGAAGAGTAAACTAAGCTATGAAGACGTCAGGGATTTGATCCTCAATGAAAAGGTTCGCAGAAGAGATGCAGATGAAGCCACTTGTTCTGGTGTTACTTTAAACCTCGAGACTCGGGGCAGAAGACAAGGCAGAAACTCTGGTCAAGGCAAATCAAATTCCAGAAAAGGGAGAAGCAAATCTATATTCGGAATAACAACTTGAGTATTGGAACTATGGCAAGATTGACCACTACAAGAAGAATTGCAGGGAACTGTAGAAGGAGACTGAGAATGATTATGCAAACATAGTGACAGAAGAAGTATACGATGCCCTACTTTTCTCTGTTGACAGTCCCCTTGATTCTTGGGTCTTAGACTCTGGAGTATCTTTTCATACTATAGCGATCCATGAAATTCTCGAGAACTATGTTGGTGGAGATTTCGGGAAGATGTATTTGCCTGATGGATCGGCACTGGATATTGTAGTCATGGGTGATGTCGCATTAGAGTTCATAGTGACTCGGTATGGAAGCTACAGAAAGTTAGGCATGTTCCGGAGCTAAAGAAAAATCTGATTTCAGTTACATTTAATTCATTTTCATGGTGGAAAGTGGAAGGTCAGTAAGGGAGCCAGAATTTTGGCTCGTGGTCATAAGACGGGTACTCTCTATATGACGATGAACAGCAGGGATACAACTGCTCTTGTAAATAGGGGGTTGACTCAAAACTATATCACCTAAGGCTTGGGCGTATGAGCGAGAAAGGGATGAAGGTACTTATGTCAAAGGGAAAACTACCGGAGTTGAAGTCAGTTGGATCTGATTTATGTGAAGGCTGCATCCTAGGAAAGCAAAAGAAGGTGAGTTTCTTGAAAGTTAACAAAGCACCTAAGCTTGAAAAGTTGGAGCTGGTACACATGAATTTGTGAGGTCCAGCACCAATGGCATCTCTTGGAGGCTCGCATATTACATCATATTTATTGATAAATCAAGCAAGAAGGTATGCGTTTATTTCTTGAAAAGTAAATCTAATGTATTTGAGACTTTTAAGAAATGGAAGGCCATGGTTGAGACTGAAACAGGCTTGAAGCTCAAGTGTTTGAGATCAGACAATAGAGAAAAATACGAAGATGGGAGGTTTAAATTGTTTTGTGCAATGAATGAGATTAAGATGGAGAAAACTATCCAGCGAACACCTCAGCAGAATGATGTGGCTAAGTGCATGAACATGACTTTCAATGAGCATGTTAGGAGTATGAGGTTGCATGCTGGGTTACCAAAGACTTTTTGGGCTGATGCAGTGAGCACTGCTGCATATCTGATGAATAGGGGGTCTTCTGTTCCCTTGAGCCATAGACTATTGGAAGAAGTTTGGAGTGAAAAAGAGATAAATCTTTCACATTTAAAATTTTTTGGTTGTGCTTCGTATGTCCATGTTGAGTCTGATGCTCAGAGTAAACTAGATGGTAAATCTAGTAAGTGTTTCTTCATTGGATAAGGAGATGACGCCTTCGGTTATCGATTTTAGGATGATCAAAATCGGAAGATCATTAGAAGTCGGAATGTGACTTTTAATGAGTGTGCTATGTACAATAATGGATCAAGTGCAGAACATGAAGTTACAAAGTAGGAACCGGAGAAGTCTGAGTTTGTTAACTTAGATGAGCTTTCTGAAAGTACAGTTCAGAAAGATAAACAATTTGTGGAGGTGGAGCTTGATGAATGGTGTTCACTCACGAATGAATGTGATGACGAAGAGTTTTCAAGAGACTTACAACACCAAGAAGAGTGTATTGTTTAACAAGAGGTAGAGAGAAACAGGATCAAAAAGCACCAAAGATGTATGGCTTTGATGATATGGTTTCTTTTGCTCTAATGGCTTGTAGTGGAGATCCATCATCTACTCAGAGTGGTATGTTGAAAAAGGTGAAGTTACTACGGAAAGGTAAAGCTTGTGAATCGGCAGAATTACCCAAGGAAAAAAAAGGCTAAAGGGTGTAAATGGGTCTACAAAAAGAAAGAGTCATCAGAGAAAGCTGCATGGTCGACAGGAATGATAGGGAGGAATGGTGTTATGTCTAAATTAGGTCCTACTCTCAAGTTCAAGAGGAGCTTGGACTTGAGTGACACTTGTGGAGTGTGATTGCCCTTAAGGGCTGAGGTGGAGACATCCGAATGAGATACGTTTTGGTAGACTTGATGGGATTCAAGTCAAGGTGGAGATTGTTGAGTGTGCCTTGAATCTAGTGGGTGGGACCCAACCGGTTTTCTTGTGGTCTACAAGGTTTTGGAATTTCTTCTCCTAGTTGGAGTTGGAGTACTAGTCCTACATGGTAGTGGGTTACATGTGTCCTTGTTTGACATGTAGTAGGAGTCCTAGACAAACATGTAAAAGGAGGGGATCACCGACTATGTGCTTCTATATAAAGGCAATGTGCTATGCGGCAATATATAGTAAGAGCAAAAATGGTAATATTTGCTTGTGTTTTGGTGTGCCAAAAAACGTGTGGAGAAAATGTGAGATAGGAGGTACAAAGGAGTGCCGCACAAGGTGTTTTTCTTCTTAGTGGTTTTTGAAGGAGCCAAAAACAAGTGATTAGAAGAAAATGTGCTACAAAGTGAGAGAAGAAAATAGAGATCAACCGCCATCTGTTCCAGCAAAAGAAGAGTTTGTACATTTGTCTTTTCTACTCTATTTTAGGAATAATCTATTTTGTGTGATAGTGAGATTTGGGTGTATTGGGACTTTGGGATTTGAGTGATTTTCTCTCTACTATTTTTGTACTCTACATTTTGATGGTGAATTTTCTCCAAGTCGTCTTCGCCAGTAGATGTAAGCTTGTTAAGCCGAACCATTTAAATCTTGGTGTCTTGTGTGATTTGATTGCCTTATCTTTGGTATTCCGCGTACTTCTTATTTTTCGCATCTCACGGGTCTTGGGAAATAAGATTAATTTTCTAACACCCAGCAGAATTTGCTTTGGTTCACCTACTACCACCATACGCAGCTCTTCCTTTGAACTTGGTAGCCACCAAAAGAACTCGCCTATCATCAATAACCTCTTTGAAATCTAAGATCTCATCCAAGTGACCCAATCCAGGAATTCTTGAGGCTATAAAAAACCTTGAAACTCTAGTATGTCAAGTTTGAACACACCTCCCCCCCCTCACATTTGCTTATATTGTTGGGCACCAAAGAACACTCGATTCTTGCTCCACTGTAAATGCATTGATGGGCTCTCCCCCATCCTCCTCCCCTTGATACAAATTTGGTTGACAGAGACCCCTGTTAGCAACGGCTAATTAACTCAAAAAATTGATCAACCACGGCTTCGAATGAGTCACCAAATTGCTCCTCCATTCACTACAAACGTGCTTCTAGTTGCTTATCATATGTTGCCCCATACATGCATACACATTGCCAATGGTTGCATGTCTTCCTCAATGTTCTTTTCTCCTTGTCATGGTAGGAAAGTAGTTGGGTTGTGATACCAACTAATGTAGTACATCGTAGTGAAGCAGAATTCGCAAACACAATAACTCACAGTTCTTTTTATAAAATCCTAGGAAACTTTAACAATTTTAGGGAATAACAATAAATGGGCAGCCAATTTATCCTTATTTTGCTTAAATAGAAGTTCGGGATGCAACTTTGAAAAAGAAAATTACAAAATTAGCCTTTATCGCAAAGTCGATCAAGCGAAGGTCGAGTGATCGTGTCAATCGAAACTACTATCACAAATTCGCTTGAGCGAACCATCAAGCAACATCTCAATCTCTCTCCCATAGCATCTTGCTTGAGTGATCCTCGAAGGAGAGTCATGTGAACTCTTGGGTACTTGTGGGGAGTCACTTGTCCTCCACTCAAATTACCTCTCTATATAAAGTTGTTGGCAATCTGGTCTACATTAGAGGAAGTTGTAAGGTATGCTTACGAATCACGTTAGATTTGTAAAAGTCAGTTTATTCGCCATAAATTGGAGTCGTTGGGGGACTAGAAGAAGGTTGTCATGCCTTGGCTATTTGCTCAAATATTACTAGCTAGCTAGTTACAAGTTTAAAACCACTAGACGCTAAAGCAAAACCTTATGTTTTAAATACTATTGAAAACTTCAATATATTTGAGGGTGTTATAAATATACTTCTTGTGGGAGGGCTTTAATTAGGGGTTATGCCATTGAGCAATTGAAATGAGCAAAAGGATAATTAACGAAAGCAATGTCTTTGCTTGCTTCTACTTCAGCCAATATTTACGGGTGGATGGAGAATCTTAGAGTGGAACATTTTAAATCCCTTTTACATGCACCCACATTCTCTCTTTCGATTCCTGGAATATAATAGAGAAATTAGAAAAAAAATGTAAAATTACTCCCTATAGTTTACCTGATCTACAGTTAACTCCATGTTGTATCGAAATAAACTTAGAGGTCCCTGAGGTATGCCAAGAAAAGAAAAAACAATTTAATTTTTACAGCCAAATTTCGTCCACTGACTTAATAGATCGATTTCGTTAGTGTGATACTTACTTAAATATGACACACGTCACAATTTTATTGGCTTTAATGTTTCACATTATTGAAATGTTCTATTAAGTCAATAGACGGAATTTGGCTATATAGACTAAATTATTTTTATTTTTATTTTTTTGGTATATTTCAGAGACTTTGGAATTCATTTTGATATCGCATAGAGTTAGTTGTAAATCACATGAACTAATTTTACATTTTTCCCAAAAAATTAAGTTCAAGACACTATGCATGACTCTACATATATATATACACACACTAAATTAATTGATTGTATATATTGATCATCCTATATATCTACTGAATAATAAATTCAGTTGTATTATTTCTTCATCAAATTCCTTGATGTGCTATCCTTCTTAGAAATATGTACTTCTAGCTATTGAATTTTTTAGGCATTTTATCGAAGATATCGCTTATTTTGATGGAGACGAGGAACAATTCATATCATTGTACAGCATAAGTTGGTTCCACACAGGGTTTGCAATCCTGTCACACCATATATATCTTCATACGCTATGTCTATTTTATCTTTTCCAGGTGGCCATTATCTTTGTCTTTATTACTCCACTATATATATATAAAACAAGTGATAGATAGGGATCGATTTATGACACAAATCACCAAAGAATATCCTTTCAAACGATAAGATCAATAATCGGGTGAGGAATGAGACAGATTTTAGAACTAAATAAACTATTTAAGATCAAGTGGCAGTGAAGGCCTTAATTACTTCAAGTGATCTCTAGTAGGATATGGCGATTAAAATCTAAATTAAAGAGATACATGGAGAAACTGAAAAGTGAGTTATAATATATATATATAAAACCTTTACAGGAGTAAGCGTTAGGACTTACTGAAGTAAGGGACAGAGAAGAAGAAGAAGAATCTGAAGGGAAATGGCTGGAGGCTAGAGTGTCTCAAGGAACCTCTCAAAAAACCTCTCCCTTTACAATGGGGGAGGGGAGCCCGTTATATAGGCTGAGCAAAAGTATTAAACAGTAAATTACAATCATGAGCCGCGTTCATGCGGTCAAAAGCTAACAGTAAAAGTAAACAGTAAAGGCACGTCTGGCGCCAGTCTGAACAGTGAAAAAGCTATATATATATATATAACACCTGAGTTAACTATATATATATATATATATATATATAAGACCCCATGTCTTGGTACTAGGTGGCAGGAAAGACAAAGGATCAATGGAAAAGCAAGATTAACCCTTCTCTAAGTTCTCTTGGTCATGTCGCTGGTGGAAAAAGCTATATATGGGCATGGGAGACCATTTCTTAATCAGCTTCTTCTAGTTCAGTTTTGGAGTAAGATAAAATAATAATATGAATTTTGATGAGAAGGTTGATATTGCAGACTTCTAAAAAATAGTAACCCTAAATTTTCGCTTTTTAAATTTTAAGAGTATGATATTTGCAAAAGTGATGAATGTCATAATTTAAAATAATCACGAGTGACTAACTAGTTTTACAGAATTTAAAACAAATGCTAATTATTAATGAATTTAGTATAATATCTTTGTCTTAGTATATATATATACTCTTGCTTTACACACTATTCAAACTGGCCTTGTCTTATGAGCATTATTTCAAGTTAATTGGAGAAATTCTTCTTGTTGGAGGGTCTTTGATATATAAATGTGACAAGAAGAAAGTACCAAAAGAGAGGATTTTAAGAGCAAGGTGATAAGCGTCAACAATTAATTAATTTAATTAGTTGGGCATGACAATCTACATCCAAGAGAGAAGTGCGTCGGACTTATGCATGTGATTAAACTAGCTTTGTTAATTAGATCAAGAAATTGTCTTCATTCAGGTAGAAAAAAATGGAGAATTATTACAAATTAATTAGCCAACAATTTTCAAGGGAGAAATTAACCAAAGCATTTAAGGCATATATATATATATATACACACGCGCATATATAATTTCCTTCTGACAAGAACCTGCATAAAATAGGAAGACTCAACTTGACATGCTATATGCATGCTATGGCATGTTTTATAGACCATGAAATCTGTACTATCCTACACATATATAGGTCTTGTTTGGATGAATAGTATCCTATACACATAGGATACTTTTAAAACCGACAAGTGTAGCACAAAAGACATTGGTTTCAGATGTTGAATTTGATATATATATATATATATAAGTGATTTTTAGATTTTATGTTTTATAATTAAGGCAATTTGCATTTATGAAGCTGTAAAGAAGGCAACTCCTGGAATTGAAACCGTGAGCAACTTCTGTTGTCTAATATTATTATAGGACGTTTTTCATGGAGTTACTGTAGCTTTACCTTAACTTCCTCTTCTAGTTTTGTCTTGGTTTTCTTTCGTGTCTGCAGAAGCTTCATGTCTCCTAGTCCTTATGAAAGGCGAACTGGCATGGATACTAAATTAATGAAGAAACTCCAGTGAAACAAACGTACAACAAAAGGGATCGAGAAAATTAAAGTTGCACATGTTTTCCACTCCAAGCATTTATTTCTTGATACACTATGGCTTTTATCATGCCAATTTCTTGTTCTTTTCTCTCAAATTTATCACATATTTTACCTAATTTTCAATTCTATCTTTCTCTAAAATGAATATATATATATAAACAGGTGGAGGTGGGCGTTGAAGCCAAAGTTAGAGAGAAATCGTCCTCTTAATTAGGCAGTAAAAAGCTTGTTGGCCGCGTGGCAAAGTTATTATAATCTCAATCTTACTATAATCCAACTGCTTACTTCAAATTTGGTGATACATCCGGTGTTAGAGCTTCATTTTGTCTCCACCCTCCATTCCCTATTTAACCCCCTTTTTTTTTTAGCCATTTTCCTTCCATATCTTAAATGTTAGTACTAGTATAGTATGGCAGCTGAGCTTGGCCTTCTCTCCTTGACCCAGCTCCAAAAATTGGCTGAGACTCAACAAAATCCTACTGTAACTGGGTGGATGTGGAACCCTAAGCAAGCTCAGGAAGAAGAAGATGAGTCATGGGAGGTGAGAGCCTTTGCAGAAGACACTGGAAATGCTATGGGAACCACCTGGCCACCGAGATCTTACACCTGTACCTTTTGTCGAAGGGAGTTCAGGTCGGCGCAAGCCCTAGGAGGCCACATGAACGTGCACCGCCGCGACCGTGCGCGGCTCCACCAAGCGCTGCCTAATCCCACCATCAGTCCGGGAATCTCGCCAGCTTCCACTACTTCTTCATTTCTAATCCCAAGTAGTAGTCAAGAATTTGTTGTGAATGGAGGATTGTGCCTGCTCTACCAATTACCAAACCCTAGCCGTGGCTTCACCACTTCAACACCAATAAATGCATGTAGTGAGCCATCACCTTCAACCCTTCTCTCTATTTCACCCTCTCCACCTCATCACACCTTGATGTCTCCCAATTGCTCTCCATCCATTGATTTTCCATTGGGAAAGCCAGCTACAGATCATGCTTGTCACTGTCACTCTAGCAAAGCAAAAGAACTTTCTCTCAAAGAAGATCTTGAAGATGATCTTGATCTTGAGCTTCGGCTTGGGCAGAGACCGATGCCATCATCGATCATAAGAGAAGCAAATTAAGTAAATTAAACATGGTGTGTGGTAGGCTTATGCTTGCTAGCTGTTTGAGGAAGAAGAGATAGTGCCATTAATGTGTAAGCAGATTATACAGCATTTCATGGAATTGTGTGAGATTTTTTTTTTTTTTTTTTGTCTTTTTTGTTTTCAAATTTCCTTATTTTGATGATTGATGATTTCCTTTTGTGTGTGTGTGTGAGATAGTACTGAAGGGGCATATGGAATAATAAAAGAAACGGAAGCCAAAAAAGAGCACCCTCATGGCCTCATGTGATTCAAATCAAAAAAAGGAATTTTATTTAAAAAGAGAAATGAAAGAAGATTAGGGTTTTGAGTGATGGACTGGTGAAGCTTGCAGTGCAGTGTCATTTTCTGCTACAGATTTCTGAGTAAAGTCTGTCAGGTCATACATTTCCGTAGGGACTATTTCTATCACGTAAGCTTAACTTTCGCACCCTTTTTTTGCTCAAACCACAAATATGCCATTTTCCATTAATATTCCAAATTGAAAGCCATAAATGCTTTTTAGCTCTCGTCGATGAGATCATTAATCAATTCAGAGAGTTCATGGCACACTAATTATCTACAGAAAACACTAATTATCTATACGAGACACATAAAAAAACCTTGTGTATTTAGCAGAATCTTGAGGGTTTTTCTTCTTCTTCTTCAAATTAGATTCCTATTCGAAGTATCCTGGAATGTCCGCTAGTTAGATGAAACAGAAAATGATAAAAAAGAAAGTACAACCTTGAAAGTAAACTTACAAAAATAGCTGTAATCTCACTTAGACGAATGTCAAGCGAATGTCGCGCAAGTGTCATGTGAAGTTTTTGTCCTATGATTAGTCGTAATCTTGCTCAGATGAATGTCAAGCGAAGGCCGATCGAACTTTTTGAACTAGATTTTCAAACTTGTGTTGACAATTAGTTTTAATCTAGTAAAAATTGAAATTGAACAAGTTTTGTGAGATAAAAAATTATAGCCCTTTGAATAACGTTTCAGACACCACTAACCTTGCCTTCATCTGATATCAAAATAAAAAATGTTACCGATTTACTATAACTGGTCTATTTGGTTTCATGATTATCCATCAATTTGGTAGACTGCACCAAGTCAAGTGTAATATAATTTGTGTCATTCTCCCCGGGTTGGAGAGAGTTTAGCCTCGAATTCTAATTTTCTTTTCTTCAAACTTTTGGATGTCCAATCAATTCATTTCATACAGTTGTACTCATTAACAAAAGATGAACTACCATGTCATTCATCAATCTCCTTTCACTTATAATTAATAAACATGGTGAAGCAAACTCAAATGCACAATCTATGTGGCTTTAATTGATACACCAAGAGAAACAACTTGCAAATTAGCCATATCATGATTATCAATAGTACATTTAATATTCTTTGCATCATCTTGAGATAAATTAGTTTTCACACGCTCTTTATTTGATTTCATCAACTCACTTTGCAATTCCGCTTGCCGGTAAAGTTCTTCCTTGGTAACTTTTGTTGGTATTACTCTCGTCGGGCGTAACCCCTTGGGTTGGGCCAAATTGTACTACATCATGAAAGCATATCCGTTGTACACATGTTGTCCTTGACAGCGACGAGGACTTTGGCCATGGGGCCTGCCTGCTCGTTCCTGGTGATCCATTCATCAATATAGGATGCGTGCTGCGAAACGTTGTCAAATAGGTGGAGGGGGGAGATGTGGTTCTTTTCCGTAAGAGAAGACTTAAATAGCTAACAAATGAGCAAGCTTGCGAATGTCGAAACTTCAGAACGTTTCAGGCAAGATTGAAAAAGGGGTTATACTTTCAGGGGAGGGGGGTAAAGTGTAGAGTAGAGATGCTATATCAATAAGATTTGATTGATCGGAGAGCAAGCTAAATTTTAGTGTAGTTGCTTGAATTGTTTGGTAGAGATAAGTCGATAAGTGCCTAGGCGGGGGCTACCAAATTGACTGGTTAACAACTGGATGGCTTCGGCTTATCGGGAGATGTGGACTGTTTGGACACCATAGGGCTCTATAATGGTAGCTTTTGATTGGTCGACAAGGCGTGGACCGTTCGCCCTGAACTATGATCCACTAAATGCAACATGAAAACGAAGGACCGTGGCGGCAATTCTAGATTTACCACTTGGATTCGGGCCACTCGTATCGTGCAATAAATCGAAGGAGAAGAAAGACCTAAGCTATGTATAACACTACGGTCTCATATTGAGAAGATGAGAAGAAGCCCACATAGAGTGGGTGGTTTATAAAAATAGTTATGGATGCTAAGTCCCACATTGCCTAGTTACTATGTGAAACTGGGCTTTGTAATAAATTCTATGAAAACTCCAAATTAACTAATTCTTTTGGTGTAATAGGGTAGATGTGGCTAGCTCTTTTTCCTAGGTCGTTACAAATGGTATCAGAGCTACCTAGTAATGCCAAGTCATGTGATACTGGAGTACTGCATAACGTGGCCCTGACGAGGACGTCAGAAATTTAAGATGAGGAGTTTGTAACACCTCGGTCCCATATTGAGAAGATGAGAAGAAACCCACATAAAGTGTGTAGTTTATAAAAGTAGTTATATGTGCTAAATCCCACATTGGCTATTTACTAGGTGAAACTGAACTTTATAATGAATTCTAGGGAAGCTCCAAATTGACTAGTCATTTTGGTGTAATAGCGCAGATGTGGCTAGCGTTTTTCCCTAGGTCGTTACACTATGAGACATTTAAGGAAGGAGGATCCGACAGTAGACCTATAGAAGCAAAGTGGAAGCTTCACATGTATCAACATTAAGGCGTACGATAACAACTTTTATGTCGCGTGTATCGGTCGAGTGTGCTGATGTGGAGGTGTACGATAGCATCTTTCAATGTATACATGTAGCATATGGTGTCTATGATCCCATTGAAGTGAAAAGTGGTCAAAAGGTGGGGTTTTAGAGCAATTTTTCAAAAATTGGGTTGCTCCCAATACCCCTTCAGTCGACCGAGTGGTGAGCAGTGGTGAGCTTGATTGACTGAGCTTGGGCCAAAAGGGTCTCGAGAGCCTGAGTCAGTGCTTGATTGACCATGCTCAAGGTAGTAAGTTCCTAAGGGTTTCAGTGACCCTCGATCAACCAGGCGCAATCAGAATATAAAAAATTAGGGTTTTTCATGATTTTCAAAGGGTCTTAGGTTTCAGTAGAGGTCTTAGGGTTTTAATGAAGATTAGGACCTAATGAGTAGACACAATCTAAATGCAAACGAGGTACAGTTTCAAACCAAGGAATACCTAGTTTTGAAGATAAGCCCATAATTGTAAGTATAGACTTACTGACCTTGCACAAAAATATTTTACAAAAACATATTATATATATGAGTGTGCTCTAACTAGTGATATTGATCCATTAGTAATATTTGAATTTGAATATATATGAAGTTACATTGCCATGATATGATATGCATGTATTTAATGACAAAATGAGTTTGATAGAAAATGGTTTTCGAAAATGAATGAGGGTTGAAAGGAAAATATGATTTTGTGAAAAAGTATGTCTTTGTTAAAAAAGAGAAAATGTGTATGAAACTCATAAGTGGAGTATACACTTAATACTCCCAAGTGCTACTCGAAATAAAATAATCTATAGTTTGAAAGACCGAGTTACAGTAAGTCATAATTCTTTTAGAGTAAGTGCAAGTGATGGCGTTGAGCCAAATAACATTCTCTTGTCTACCTTAATACAATGTACGTTTTAAATCAATGAGCTGGATTTCCTTTTTTTTTTTTTTATTAAAAAAAAATAATTATATTGGACTACATTATAGGGGTAATATACACGTGTGTAAAGTAGTCCTAATTAATATGGATAAACATAAAAATAGAAGTCATCACCGTATCTTAGATTGCCAAATTTTGTACTATTTAGTGTACGTATATATAGTGGGGTATATATTTAATTTTCTTTATTATTACGTACGTAATATAGATCTAAAAGCTTTATATTTATTATTAAAAAATTAGTAATAATATTGTTGAGGTGTGATAGTCGGCTCATGCATATCGTTCTTGTTGGACTGATCTTCTTAATGAAACAGGGTAGCTAGGTAGTAGGTAGGCCTGCCGACTGCCGACTGCCGACTGCCGACTGCCGCCCCTGCACGTGAAGAGCTTCACCTTTTCACGAACTCAGATCTTCCCCCCAACCTTTTCCAGAAGAGAAAGCAAACATTCCCAAAGGCAGCTAAATAAGCGAACGTTAATCCCAGATTCCCCGGCCAGTATCTTTGTGCCCATTCCCTTTTACACATGCATTCTGAACATTGCAGGATTCCTTCCCCGACGGACCACAAATTATAAATATATATAAATAATAAAACAAGGCAAGAAAACAGAGAAAGAAAAACAGTACCCAACTAGTCTTTGTCATCTACATACGTACACAAGTATCAAGCTTCCTTCATGTATCTCAAACTCCACCCAATATATACAAGATGACCTATGAATCGAGTAGAAGCTAAATTCTGCTGACAAAGGTCTATGAATCCATCAAAATTGATGGAAAAGTGGCCATCATATGACTTAATTGGTATTTTTCTTCTCTAGATATTCTTAAAATTATTATAAAACAAAAAACTCCAAATTAGAAAATGGGGGTTGGCGGGTCACCCCTAAAATTCGAAGGGGTAGCCAAACCACCTCCACAATCTATTGGAGCGGTTCGGCCAATGTATTTTTTTTCTAATTTTTATTTGATTTTAGTTTTTTAATAGTCATCACTTTTCCATCGATTTTGACTTTAGAAGCTAACGGTATAGTAGTTTGAAAGAAAGCACAACATGTCACTTATTAAAATTTGACATAAATACAAAAGTGATTGCAGCATGGAAGACTAAAATACATTTTTCCCAGAAAAAAAATTGTGCAGAAAGCAAATAGTCTTGGTGTATCACCATAAAAGACTAGCGACGATGAAGAACTTTTGGGCATGTTTACTTGAGATATTGATTCAATGTAACAAATTTTAACTTTAAAAATGCTTGAGACCAAAACCCCCATAAAAAAAGTATAAAAAATAAAAAAAAAAGAAAAAAGAAACTTAAAAAATGCTTACCAAACCCCCGTCATAAATTTTTTTTAAAAAAACGTAAAAATGCTATAAAATCTAAAAATGACAGTGGCATGGATGATGATTATTTAGTAAAGGACCAGTAGTAGTACTAACATCGATCCGTCCAACAATATCAGACGAATCTTCTCTCTTTTCTTCTAGTCAACACCAAGAAGAACTTCAAGATGAGGGAAGATCTTCCCTCCTCCCCTTTCATGGTAGCAGTGCTTGATGTCTTCTTTGTAGGCTCTACCGGTCTCTGTTTCTGGCGGATTGCTTTAGATTTGGTTTGTAAATCTAGATCTAGTATCTTCAACCTTAGATCTAATCGTCTTCTTCAGCCAAGACGTGTCTTCCGAAAGGATGTCTACGATGTTGTGCTCCTCCGTTGCTGTTTGTGAGTTTTTGTTTTTTGTTTTTTATTTTGTTTGTCCTGGCCTTCAGGTTGATGATGGATTTGTTGTCATGGCCTTCGGGTTGGGGATGGAGTAGATTGGTGTGAGGGCTTAACTCTCACGGCCGGCTTTTTAGTTTCTAGTTGTTTTTTATTTTTATTTTGTATTTGGGCTACCTATGTCCTAAATCTAGTTTGCACGAAGCAGATATGTTCCTTAAATATAATTGTACATGGGTTAGGGGAAGGTTAAAGTCATTTTTATGACTTTGTAACCTTCATAACTTTTGGTTATGATTTTTCAGAGTTGTATGCTCTGTGATATAAGAGTTTTATGCTCATGAAATTTCATCAATAAAAGTTCCATATTTTTCAAAAAAATCAGACGAATTGGCATTTGAGGTCCATAGTTGGCTTAAGAGACGACCAAAAATTTAATGCATTTCAATTGAAATGTCGTTCAATAAGTACATTTTGCTATTCGAAGTTTCGAATCCAATATTTATGGAAGATGCTTTTTTTCTTTTTCTACGCCATTTATAGAAAATGCTGTAATTTTTTTTTTCTTTTTTTTTTCTTTTTTCTTTATTCAATGTGGGAAAGGGAAAAGGGAAAACATTTATAATTTTTTTTTTTTTTTTTTTTTTTTTGTCATTTGTTATGATCACTTGAAATTTCGAGTGTAGTATGATTTTTAAGTGTGGAAGGCCCTGAAAAGAGCAATGAAGAAATGAAATAAGGCATGGTTTGGTTTATGATATTCACTTTTTATTTGTTTGTTTAGTAAGGCAACAAGATTTTAGGTAAGGCTCCCTAGGCAGATTATCAATTGGATAGCAAAGCTTGTGGATTCAATGTCATATCTATTTGTAAATATTCAACTATAAACTAATGGTGGTTATTGATATAATTTAACCAATATTTAATTAGTTCATTTTATACAAAACTTTTGAAATGAGGGTTCAAATCACATTTAGATTTTAGAGTTAATGAGTAATGTTAGAAACTACGCTTTTATCTAACAATTGTTCCACAATGCTATTGTGGTAGTCTCAACCTTAAATTAGTCATTGTTATTAAAAAATTAAAAAAAAAAAAAAAAAAAAAAAACTCAAGAGCCGTTTCGGACTGCAATGTTTAACATTGTGATATATTTGTGGGATAAAAATGTGGTATAAGCATTACTCATAGTATTCAATATGACAAATGAGATGTAGAACTAAATCTTCTCTCTTATCATTGATAAGGTGATTTTTTGAGTGGAACCAACATACTTTGGCCCTTAAATTGGACGGAGTTTGCCCTCAAAACACAGCCTATAAAGATGTCATGTGTCAGTTTGAAGAAAATTTTATAAAAAATGCATGTACTTCTCACATGCTATTATCAAAACATATTCTTAGTAACTAACATGTGACACTTTTATATAAATTAGGTTGGAGGAACTTCCTCTAACCTAAATTGGAGAAAAAATGTCCCATAAAGTTTTTGTTCACCTTATAATTTCATTGTTATGATCACCGTCGTTTTCTAAATCTATCCCTTAATAATTTCTATTCAGTGTGTTTGCACCTAATCTAATTCTATGCAAAAGATAGAAATTTTTCCACCATCATAGAAAAAGAAAAATTTACTTTGATTCAAATAAAGGTTTTTATTTAAAGTGCATCAAACGATCGTGCATATCGCCAATTAAAGACCTAACCTAATTAATGTACGTATATTACAGAAAGTACTAACTGACTTCTCCATTGCTATTTACTCATAAAACTAAAAGCGGATGAGTACTGTTGTGGCTTGCAAGTGCCATTACGGATCCTAGCTAGTAGCTAGCTAGTAAAGTATATTGAAGGCTATTGCTCGCACCTATTTTTTCTAGTGACATATCTGAGTAGTTGCTTAATTATGATAGATTTGTGTATAAAATGATTTTTCTTATAGGACAATAGCCCCGATAGGTCGGTCGTCTCTATGTAAACTTGTAAAAAATTATAGTAAAAAGTGTAATACTCAATATTTTTCATAATTTTATACTTCAGAAAAGATAAGCCATGGGTATTTGTAATCCCGATAAACCAAAAACCAAAAATAAATAAATAAATGGAGTGTGAAACTTTTTCTTTTTATTTGGAAACTATTCATGGTGCATGTGCAGCTACGTTGGAAGATACCGTATATATCTTTGTAGCTTCGTTTATATACTCATAGATGGACCCATAACTCTAATCGTACCCTGTCGTGGACCCCACAAAAATCCTTACGTAGACAGAGAGCCAGCTAAGAGAGCAGCACATATCTCATGATTTCAATATCTTTGGCAGGTTGCTGTAGTAGTTCTTTCTTGGTCCCCCTCCTCTCCCCCTCTCCCACCTCTCCTGCCTGTGGGTGATAAAAGATGCCAACATATATTAATAACCATGAATTCAGTGTCCACTGTTTATTTACAACTCTCCCAGGGAGAGAGAGATAAAAACCCTAGCTAGCTAGGTAGCTGAGGGTAGGAGGAGGGTTTGAAAGAAAGAGGCATTAATGATGATGCATGTTTTAGCTGACAGGGTGAGTAATATCGACCAAGATTCGGACAGTTAAAAAAGAAGGTAAGACAGAGAGAAAGAGATGGGTGGGTGGGGGTTGTTAAAAGCAATGCGTGTGGGAAGTGGGATTGAGGTTTAGTCGTGGTCATGTGCATGGGCTCGGATTCCCAGTCGCCAATCCGTAATCATTGCCTTTCTCTTATCCTCATCATCTGCATGCAACTCTGCCTCCCTTTCCTCCCGGCCAAACACTTGACTGTTACTAATAGTGACACTTCTTCCATAAATACACTATATGCCTATACTGATCACGATCTTTCAACATATTTTCTTTTCGATCTGTAACAAAAGAGAAAAAGAAAATCCCATCTGGGTCGATCTCTTTTTAAAAACCCCAATATTCATGAATCCTTTAAACAAGGAGGTTTGGAGATTATTTTGTTACCATTTGCCATGTTTGAAAGGTGTGCTACATATAATATATAGAGAAAGAAATTCAGTTTTGTCAAAAAAAAAAAAGAAAAAAAGAAGAGAGAAATTCAGTTGAGTTTCAAGAAACTCAATCATTATTTTAATGGTGGAGGGCCCGGATATCATTAGACCCAAAAAGGGCCCATTCTTCAGGAAAGCCCAGCCAGCTCGATCTCAAGATTCACAAGGGCCCGGATATCATTAAGCTAATTAACATAGGAAAGCTTCTAGTTAAAATTAGTTATAATGTTTTACAAACTTTAAACCATAATAAAATTGCCACATGCGGCATGTGGATCTTCATCATTAATCTCCTCAGTTAAATCTGCAATATTTGTATAATGGTGGGTTACCTCAATTGAATCTACGATTACACAGGCATGAGTCCATCGCCCCAATAAGTACAAAATGACCTTAATTTTATTATGAGCATTATTGGAAATTGTCCCTATTTATTATATTCTTTTCTTCTCATCATGCAATGGAAAGGGATACTCGTCATTTAGGCAAAATTGTAGGATTAAATTGTCCAAAATTTTAAAGTTGAGGACAGTTTTGTCTTAATTTTATCACTTTTTTGCCTAAATAGATACTCTTCATTTCATTTGAAATTGAGAAGTCATGTTAGGGAACACCCTACCAATGGTAACCCTGACCCATCCCACTAATTACATGCAGTAAAAGGAATAAAATTAAATTGTCGATTTATTTATTTAATTATTCTAAGTTGTTGTTATATCAATTAGTTTTACTTTTAAGTGTTGTAAAAAATAGAGAAAAATACAAAATCAGTTCTTGTGGTTTACTTGATTTGTAATTAACTCCTTGTAGTATCAATGAACTCAAAGGTTCCTAAGGTATGCCAAAAAAATAATTTAGTCTCTACGGTCAAATTCTGTTTACTGACTTAACAGATTATGATAACATGAAACGTTAGAACCAATAAAATTGTGATACTTGTCATATTTAAGTCAGTGTCACACTAACAGAATCTGTTAAATTAGTGGACGGAATTTGACTGTAGGGACTAAATTGTTTTTTTGGCATACTTCGAGGACCTTAAGTTCATTTTGATACCACAAGGAGTTAATTGTAAATCGGGTAAACCATAAGAACTAAATTTTCATTTTTCCCTAAAAATATATATATAATATATTTTTATAATTTTTCAACCGAAAATTATAAATCTAACCGTTAAAAAACAACAGTGTAATTTTTCTTCCAAATCTTTAACAAATATATATGGATACAAGACCATTGAATAGAGGAATTAAGATCCTCTCAATTTCAAATGAACCAGATAATATCGAGTTAGTTATAGTAAAAGAGTATTTTTGTCCCGTTAAAAGGTAAAAAAACAAAAAATACTCATCTACTATAACTAACTGGATATTATCCAGTTCATTTGAAATGAAGAGGATCATGTTGCCCGTGACAAAAAAAAAAGTAATTAATCCTATTTAGTAAAGATTAATTCAACCAAACGCAGTTTGTAGATTTCTATATAATGAATTGAGAACCATGAAGCCACCCGGGGTACGTACATCTCACATGAAAGGGTTTTGTCTGTCTTTTTCTCTTTCTCCAAATACTCTTCTGCTATTTTATTTCAATGGAAACCATTTATTTTACATCGATCATTCTATTATAGGGAGAGAAGTCTGTCTAGAGACACAGAAATTAAGTCCATCTAAATTGGTCTATTAATTTATAGGTTAAGATTTAACGTACTAATGTCTATATGTTACTAAACCATTTATCAATGTTTCATGTTTGAAACTTAATTAAACATAAATCTCGTATTTAATTTTTATTTAAAAAAAAGAAAAAAAAAATCAAACATATATGATATATCTCTCAAGGGTTGCACCTCGATCTTTCTTTATTTGCACGGTTGCACTTGCACCACTTCAAAAACAAAGCAGAAAAGTATATTTACGGTACGTTTTTTTTTTAAAAAAAAAAAAAAAAAAAAAAAAAATTAAATGTATATTTACGGTACGTTCTACCTTATAAGGTCATTATTATTATTATTGTTGTTTTAATTAAAAAATATTTTTAAGGGCATTTATTTTTTAGGGACCCCTTTTGTTTTTTTCTTTTCTATTCAATGGGGATACTAAGGGCCTGTGTTTTTTTTTTTTTTTTTTTTTTTTTTTTTTTTTGAGAAAATTTAGGGCCTGTTTGAGATTGCGTTTAAGGGGCCTAAAAGTGCTTTAAACACTCAAAAAGTCCATTTGAAGAAAAAAAATACTTGTTTGGAAAAACAAAAATTAAAAGTGTTTTTAATGGTCCAAAAAGCCTAAAAATAGACAAAAGACAAAAGCTTAAAAATGAAGCTTTTGCTCAAAAGCTTTTTTTTTGACTTAAAAGCTATATTTCTCAAACGCAATCCCAAACAAGCTCCAAGATCATGTTTGAGATTGCGCTTGAGAATAGAGCTTTTAAATCAAAATGAGTTTTTGGGCAAAAACTTCATTTTTAAGCTTTGCCAAAAGCTTTTTGGACCATTAAAAACGCTTTTAATTTTTTTACCAAATGATTACTTTTTTCTTTAAACGGACTTTTTGAGTGTTAAAATCGCTTTTAGACCTCTCAAACCAATATGGGCTCTAAGTTAGCTTAAGGAATTAAGGCTTTGTTTGTTTTGGCGTAAAATGATTTCTAGAAAAAAAAAAAAAAAAAAAAAAAAAAGTCATATTTTTTAGTGGTGTTTGGTGCGATGAAAAATAATAGTTAACAAAAATTATTTTTGGTTTGACCGAAAAAAGCTTTTTTAATTTTCTGTAAAATGGTTTCCATTTTTTTTTTTTTTTTTTTAATTTTTTATTTTTTTTTTTCGAGTTTGAGCTTCTTATTCTCAAATTGAATAACTTAGTTGGGATGTTGTCGAGACCCCACGAGACTTCGCTGGGACGTAGTTGGGACTCCGCCAAGAGCCGCTCGAGATTCGCTTAGAACCGGCCGAGACTCCATCGAGACCCAATCAAAACCCCACTCGGACTTGGTCGAGACCACACTGAGATCCAGTTGGAACCCTGTCGAAGCATTATCATAATTAAAAGTTTAATATGAGTGAAAAAAAATTATATATATTTTCATGTACGCTCCAAAGACCAAAAAATATTTTCAAATAATCATTTTTTAAGAAAATATTTTCCATTAAGAACATTTTTCGACGAAAAATATTTTACATTAAAACAAACAAAGCCTAAATTATATTTAACCTTATCTCTCAAAGGAAAATACATATTTAACACCATAATGTTTTCTTTATTTTGTCTTGATCTTTCAATTAATTCTATTTTTTTTTTCTTAATTACACTATTATCTAGGGCCAGCAATTTTGACACGACCCATGAACCCGACACAAACACGATACGAAAAAACAGGTATTGGGTTTGGGCTTATTGGGTTTGGGTCGTAATCGGGTCTACTCGATTAAGACCCGATAATTTCATGTCTGGTGGGGTCAACCCGCCAGACACGGTTACTGTGCGGGTTTGTCGGGTCAACCCACCAAACCCGGTTTTTTATTTTTTTATTATTATTTTTATTTAAGGATAAGGCAGACGTGTCACCACTATCACGTGCCTTTATTGAGTCTGTTGTCTGCCTCTCTCACTCGTTCTCTCACTCTCCCTCTGTCTCCGATCTCCCGACTCTCCTTCCGTCTCGGTCTCTCACTCTCCCTCCGTCTCCCGACTCTCCTTCTCAAGTCTTGGCTCTCTCTCTCTCTCTCTCTCTCTCGGGTTTCCCTCCTCGCCGTCGCCGTTAGGCGTTAGCAAGGGCAAGGCATAGTCACCGTCGCGGACTCGCCGTCCTCACCGAGTCACCGTCGCCGTTAGCCACGTCTCCTCGCCGTCAGCCGCGCCTCTCTATCTCTGGTATGGTGGTATGTCTCTTACTCTCTCTAGTCTCTATCTCTGGACTTTGATTTTGAGGACTCTGATTTTGGGTATCAACCGTATCATATATTCATACTGTGAAGTGTGAATCTGTTAAGATTTGGAAATAAGTCCTGGACTAATAAAATAAAGAAAGAAAAGCAAACAAAAATTCACACTTTTTTTCTTCCTCTTCTGAGTTCAGTGTCATTAGTTACGTTTATTCATGTAATAAAGGGACTGTAATTTTTCCTCAGTGGTTTGGGCTGTAATGCATTTGTTGTCTTCCAAAAATCTTGATCATAAAAAATATACTAAAATTGAAAGTTTCTTTTGCAAGATTTGGGCATTCTTGGTGCTTGTGATAACAAGGGGATGGAACTCAATTTTTTGCATTGACTGTATTGATGCATTAGTATTATTATTACAATTTTTTTTTTTAAAAAAAAAAAATTATAGTTTAGGGTAATTGGGTCGTATCGGGTCATGTCTACCTGATTAGACCCGGTTATTTTAAATGAGTAAAACGGGTCGTGTCGGGTTACCTGGCTATTTTCATGTCATAATCGTGTCAGACCCAATTACCCGTTTATCTAAACGGGTCGTGTCTGTGTATAAGCTAATTGTGTAATGGGTACCCGTAGGTCGTAATCGGGTCGTGTCAAGTACCCATTTTGCCACCCCTAGTATTATCCTTGTAATATTTCTTTACTTGCACGATTGCACCTTTTCAAAAATAAAAGGAGAAAATAATTGAGGTTGAGTGCCGCCTATTAGCCAATGCCCTTCTTGAGGAAAAAACTTACGTTCGAGTAAGTCGAGTTGGGTCATGCCAACACAACATGACTCGTTAATTAAACGGGTCACAACGGTCGTATCATGTCACATATTAATTTAACGTGTCGTGTTTGGTTTGATTTGTTTGACTCATTTAGCTAAACGAGTCATATTTAGGTTAGCTTTAAACGAGTTGGTAAGTCAAGCTGGTCGACCCAAATCCATCCCGCCAACCCGTTTCGCCAGTCCTAAATTTTGCATGCATGTAAATTGAGTACAACCCTTCATGCCCCTTGAAGAATTTCTCCGAAGGAGCCATAAACACAATCCCCTTTGTCAAGAACATTAAAGCAAATCTTGGGAACTTAATCAAATGGACACTTGGGAACCCGAGAAACCATTGAAGCTCCCCATAGCGCAATTCCACTTCATCCATGTTGTGCATAGCTTTAGGGGGCTTTAGGTACTCTTTCAATCTTATGTGGACATGCCTAGCCTTCAAATTTGGGTCAAGCAATTGCAATGATGGTGATGATCGCGAATTAGCAAAAAAAAAGAAGTGGGGTTCATTAATGTATATTTGCAGACTAAAGGAGAAATCTTTGAGGTATAAACTAAGTATTACACCAAAGGTTAAACCGCACACAAAGATATTGAGAGAGAGACCTAGAGAGAGGGAGAGAGGGAGAGTGAGAGATTAGAGATTAAGAGAGAGGGAATATGGGAGAGCGGCATTGGTAAATTGAGTGAGAGAAGAGAAGTGTTTAGGTTTTAGGACCCGTTTGACAAGTTTATTAAATAGGTTGACCCATTTATGATTTGAACTTGTTTAAACTAAACCTTAATCTTATAAATTCTTGATGTGTTCATACCGGATTCACAGATTGTGTAAAAAATTGCTAACCCTAACTTAAATCCATCTTATAATGAATCAGAGCCTAAAAGTCCAGTATTTCAATGCTAAGGAATTCCTAGTTGGGTTAGTTTATCTACCTCAATTTGTTATATACATTAGCAAATTGTGGAAGTTGAATGGGTAAGGTGAACATGATTGAGGTTTAGCACTGCCTACTAGTCAATGCCCTTCTTGAGGAAAAAACTCAAGCTTGAATCAGTCAGGTCAACTCGATATGGCTTATTAAGTAAACGGGTCACATGAGTCGTTTTGTGTCACCCTTTAATTTAGCTTATCGTGTTCAGATTGGCCTATTTGACTCATTTAGCTAAACAGGACGTGTTTGAATTGACCCACAACGGGTTGACAAGTGAGGCAAGTTAACCCAACACTGGCCCGCTAACCCGTTTTTTCCGGCACTAGACTTTGTGAGAGAAAAACAAAAAAAGAAAAAATTTAAACAAACTTGGCAAGGCTTATAGAGAATGAAGGGCAATTTTGGTATTCACTTGCTTCAAAATTCGCGGGGGCGAAATTGAACCAAAAAAATAAACATTGCATTTCTCTCGACAAAATCTTTCCCTTTTGATGATTTGTATTCCTTATTTGTACATAGCTTTTCCCTTTTTTGAACGTTCTTAGCTGTACACAGTTTTTTTTTTTTTTTGGATGAATTTACACCCCAGATATTTTTTGATTATAAAGAGAGAATACTAGTACTACTCCATCCAAACCCGCTTTCATACAACTCTACCACTCTGTCAGTGGTGGAACCAGCCATTTTATATTGGGGGTGCCGTTAAAATTTTTTTGGCGTCTTAAAAATTTTCTCCACCCTAAAAATTTGGTAATTCACACAATATATGCATCACAAAAAATATCTATAAAACTTCATAAATATGTGCTCAAATTGCCGTGGGTTAAATGGGGTGCGGGGGAAGGGTTGCTGTGTCTTGGGAAATTGGTAGGTAAAATTGTAAAAAGAATTTTTTTTTTTTTTAATTTTTTTAATTTTGAGGGAGCCTTGGGTTAAAAATAAAATAAAATCCTTGGGGCTGCCACGCACTCTGTTTTGATTTAAAAACAGAGAGTGAAGCTTTGGCTATGGCGTTGAGGAATAGGAGCGAGTACTTCGAGGAAGGAGGAAGGGAGGAGTCCTTTGGAAGGCCGTCCAATGCATAGTCAGTGGTGGAGGGCGAGGAGGAGCTGCGGTGGGCAGCGATCGAGACAGTATTCCGTCGCACAAGTGGAAGAACTTCGCGTTGCTGAGGCGGACGCCATCAGAGTGTGGCGGAGAGGAGGGAAGAACCGAGATGATCGACGTCCGTAAGCTAGACCGGTTCAACTGCGAGCTGGTTGTGAAGAAGGCCTTGGCGACGAACGAACAAGATAACTCTAGGTTGCTTTCGGCGATCAAAGAACACCTGGATAGGTATGTGTAGGCTGTAGCGACTGTACGTGATTCTCTGCCCCTCTATTTCTTGTTGAGAAATGACGAAGGCATTTTAGTTCGTTGAGCTTGATTCCGATTTTATCCAGTAGTATTCTGTTTTCCTTGTTTTCTCCTCCCAAGTGTTTTGGAAATGCATGTGAAATTTTCAAGCGCTTGTAAGTTGGAAGAAAGCCGAATTCTAGAATATGACTTTTAATTGCCTTTTACATTCATTTTAAGTTCTATTTCAATTTAGGGTGCCTTTGGTAGACAAAATTTACGATTTTAAACCAAATAAAAAAATTATTTGAAAAATATATGTAAGAAGGTATTTTTTTTTTTAAATAAAACTGTAATTTTAAAAGTCAAATTTCAATTTAGTCAAAAACTCGTTTTCAAAAATTACATTTTTAAATCTTAAACCCAAACCGACCTTAGTTATAGAAAATGTTATGGAAATGTGTGTGAGACTATGGATTCTTTCATGGAATCTGAAAAATCATATGCTTCGGCAATAATCTAATTCGTGGTTTTTGCTTCTCCGATACTACTAATTAACTGTGTACAATTTTTCATCATCAAAAGAGTCGGATTGGAGGTGCCAAAGGTGGAAGTAAGGTACAAGAACCTGAAAATTGTGGCTGATGTTCAAACCGGTACAAGAGCTTTGCCTACTTTGGTTAATGCTTCTCGTGACGTGATTGAGGTTGAGAGTTTATATATATATACAAGAATTTGCGTATTTTATGCATTTAATTAATTTTTTTGGTCTCATATTGTTTTTCTTCCTTTCTAATTTTTCTGAGTGCAGCATATCCTAACTAGCTTGCGGATATTTCGACCAAAGAGACACTCTTTAACCATCTTGAACAACATTAGTGGTGTCCTGAAACCGGGAAGGTATGTTAGGTAATTAGGCGCTGCTAATTCCTCTCCAGGATCTTGGGATCCAATCTGTCAAGAAAAACAACAACACTCAAATACGGTAAATAGTATTTTACCAAAGATACAGCTCCGTACGTTCCCAAGTAAGATTGGAGGAGTCACACTGGTCTCACTTAAAATCCAATCTTTCCTTGACAGAACATACACGTGTATTTTGATTAATACTATGAACACGCACAATCACACACAAGACAAGAAATTTATACGTGGTTCGGCCAATACTGCCTGCATCCACCGAATTGCAGAGATTTCACTACTTTGGGAGAAAATAACAGAGAGACTTTACAAGAGATATTTCCAAGAGAGATTACACACAACTCTTCTATGTTGTGATCTGCAATTCTTATATGCCTAACACTAGACTTATCTCTCTATATTCTTTTCTCTCAACCTTTCCTTCTTTTCTCTCTCTATTCTTTTCTTGTCATAACTTTTTTTGAAACATTGAAGCTTAATGCTCTTTATATATGTGTAGAAGGGTTGGTGAGAAACATGAAAGTCCATGGTTGGTGCAACAACCATGCACTATTCCTTTGACTGCTTGGTTGGTGCAACAACCATACACTATTCTTTTGACGTCTTGGTTGGTGCAACAACCATACACTATTATTTTGACGTCTTCTAGAAGATACTACCATTGTTTACTCATTTGACTCCATTTTTCAACAATCTCCCACTTGGAGTCTAATGAGTTTGAATCTCAACAATCTTTGCAATTCCCTCTTCTGCAACTCGTCCACTTGTCCTCAAGCCTGAAGACCAACTAAAGTTGAGCACAACTTCAATTTCTCTATGGTAACTGTCTTGGTTAACATGTCAGCTAAATTCTTGCTGCCCTGAATTTTCTCAAGTGTCAACACCTCATCATCTAGAAGTGCTATGACAAAATGATACCAAAGTCCTATGTGCTTGGTTCTTGAATGAAATGCTAAATTATTTGCCAAGTGTATCGCACTCAAGCTATCACTGTGCAAAACATTCTTCTCTTGTTTGAAACCCATTTCTGCCAGCAATCCCTGTAACCAAATCATCTCTTTACTAGCCTCAGTTACAGCCATGTACTCTGCCTTTGTAGTGGATAAAGCAACAATCTTCTGTATCTGCGAAATCCAACTCACTGCAGTAGTACCTACTGTGAAAACATATCCGATAGTGCTCCTCTTGTGATCTACCTCTCTAGCAAAGTCTACATCTACAAACCCTTCTAGTTTTAGCTCGCTATTTTTGAAACATAGGCTTCTGTTAGTTGTAACTCGTAGATACCTTAGTATCCACTTCACTACCTCCCAGTGTTGCTTCCCGGGATTTGACATGAATCTGCTCACATCTCCCACTGCATGAGCTATATCTGGTCTCGTGCAAACCATGGCGTACATCAAACTTCCAATGGCTGAGGCATATGGAACCTTGGCCATGAAGTCCTTCTCTTCTTCTATCTTGGGGGACTGATCCTTGGATAGCCGGAAGTGACTAGCCAAGGGTGTGCTAACTAGCTTAGCATTACTCATGCTGAACCTTTTCAGAATACGGTCAATGTACTCATTTTTTAGACAACTGCAAAGTACCCATTTGCTTGTCCCTATTTATTCTCATCCCAAGAATCTGCTTCGTTGCGCCCAAATCCTTCATGTCAAACTCACTCAATAATTGCTTCTTCAACTTCTGGATTTCATCCATATCCGAACTTGTTACTAACATGTCATCGACATATAGTAACAAAATAATGTAACTGGATTCAAACCTTTTGAAGTAACAACAATGGTTAGAGTTGCACTTGTTGTAGCCATGCCTCTGCATAAACCCATCGAACTTTTTGTACCACTGCCTTGGGGCTTACTTAAGGCCGTACAAGATTTTAGTCAGTTTGCACACGAGTTTCTCTTTCCCTTTGACTGGAAAACCCTCCGGTTGTTGCATGTAGATCTCCTCCTCTAAGTCTCCATGGAGGAAAGCAGTCTTCACATCTAACTGCTCTAGGTGCAAACCCTCTGCTGCAACAATGCTGAGAACTGAAAGAATGGTATTCAATTTCACAACTGGTGAGAAAATGTCGGTGTAGTCAATTCCTTTTTTCTACTGAAAGCCTTTGACCACCAATCTTGCCTTGTGTCTCTTGGAACCATCATGTTCCTCTTTGACTTTATATACCCATTTGCTGTGTAGAGTCTTCTTTCCCACGAGTAACTTAGCTAGCTCCCATGTCTTGTTAGAGATGAGAGACTTCATCTCGTTCTTCATTGCAAGCTCCCACTTGCTCGAATCCTCCACCTGACATGCTTCATCATAGCATTCTGGTTCTCCACCATCTATTAATAACAGGAAGTTCATGTACTTCCTGTTTGGAACATGTGGATGAGCAAACCTTCTAGGTGCGAGCGTAGGAGTTGGATCTTGTGGTGCTTGTTGTTCTGCAAGTTCTTCAAGCTAAGGATCCTCACCAACTTGCTACACCAAACTACTTTCTGGAAGATCATCCAACTCAACATACATATGATCATCTTGTACTGGACTAATAGGTTGTGCAGTACCTCTATCCTTGTACATCACCTTCTCATTGAAAACCACATCTCTACTTCGAATGATTTTCTTATTTTGGTCATCCCAGAGTTGATAACCAAACTCATCTCCTCCATATCCAATAAAGGTGCACTTTAGTGACTTGGGGTCTAGCTTTCCCCTCACATGGTCACTAATGTGCGCATAAGCAATGCAACCAAAAAAGATTCACCTTCTTTTAACCATGAAAGATTCACCTTCTTTCCACTCCATACCTCCTTCGGAATGCATTGCTCCAACGGCACTGATGGTCCTTGATTAATGAGGTAGGCTGCTGTATTGATTGCTTTAGCCCAAAACTACTTGGGTAGGCCTGACTGAATGGGCATGCTTCTGGCTCTTTCTGCCAATGTTGGGTTCATCCGTTCTGCCACCCCGTTCTACTGTGGGGTTCTTGGAACAGTCTGTGCTAAACGGATCCCATTCTCAAAACAGAACTTTTTGAACCAGGTGTCCTCGTACACTCTACCGTTGTCAGATCTTAACTTCTTGATTTTCAAGCCTGTCTCGTTCTCTACCATGGCCTTTCATTTCATGAATACTTCGTACACCTCTGATTTCTGTCTCAAGAAATAAACCCATACCTTCTTGGAATAGTCATCAATGAAAGTCACAAATTATGACTTTTCGCCAATGGATGAGACTGTAGCTGGCCCCTAGACATCTGTGTGAACTAGCTCCAACTTCTCATTTTTTAGGGTTCTGCCACCCATTTTGAAACTCACCCGTTTCTGTTTGATGAAAATGCAATTTTCATAGAAGTCGATATTAATCGACTTTAACTTTGGTAGCTTCCCCAATGAGTGCATACCTTTGAGCCCTTTTTCACTCATGTGGCCTAGCCTTTGGTGCCACAAATTTGCTTCAGCACTTGCATTCGCAATAGCAATAGCATCCCTCATATCTGTGGTCATATAGAGGGTAACAGTCTTTTCACCTTGAGCTATCATCATAGCTCCAAATGTGACCTTCCACCTACCCCTGTGGAAGTGAATGTCATGCCTTTCATCATCAAGCTGTCCCACAGAGATCAGATTCTTCTTCAGCTCTAGAACATGTTTAACTTTCTTCAACTTCCATACTGAATCGGCATGTATTCTGATCTGAACATTTCCCATGGCCACAACATCCAGCGCTGTACCATCAGCCAGATGCACTTTCCCGAAATCTCCACTAACATAGTTTTCCAAGATTTCGCGTATCGTTGTTGTATGAAAGGAAGCCCCTGAATCCAACACCCAATCAAAGGGACTGTCAACCAAGAGGATCAAGGCCTCTTGCACTCCATCTGCCACCATGTTTGCAGAGTCGCTCATTGCCTCCTTTTTCAAAGCTTTATACTGGTATTTGAAATGACCAGTTTTACCACAATTCCAACACTGACCAATTTTTAAGCTGTTCTGGCTGTTGGGACTTCTTGGATACCTTGATTTTGACCTGCCGGTCCTTGATCTCGACCTTCCACGCCCGTTGCCTCTGTTTGAACTTCTACCTCTACTTTCCACATTCAAAGCAGATCTGGAAGTGGACTTATCATCTGCCTTCTTCATGGTCGCATGAAAGACGATGGCTTGCACAATCTCATTGAACTTGAGATTTGTCTTTCCAAACCTGAGCGTGGTGAGAAAATGCTCATATGAATCTGAAAATGATGCAAGCAATAACAAAGCTCGATCTTCTTCACTGAATTGAACATCTGTCCCGTTCAAGTCATCACTCGTAGAAGTAATTTCAAGAATGGACATCCTTCTTGTTATATAAACTTGACGCTATTGCTCCCACTCGAACAATATTTTGCATACAGTACCTCCGTAAAGTACCTGAGCTCTGATACCAATTGTTAGAAAATTAGGCGCTGCTAATTCCTCTCCAGGATCTTGGGATCCAATCTGTCAAGAAAACAACAACACACAAATATGGTAAATAGTATTTTACCAAAGATACAACTCGGTACGTTCCCAACTAAGATTGGAGGAGCCACACCAGTCTTGCTTAAAATCCAATCTTTCCTAGACAGAACATATACATGTATTTTGATTAATACTATGAACACGCACAATCACACACAAGACAAGAAATTTATACGTGGTTCGGCCAATATTGCCTACATTCACCGAGTTGCAGAGATTTCACTACTTTGGGAGAAAATAACAGGGAGACTTTACAAGAGATATTTCCGAGAGAGATTGCACACAACTCTTCTATGTTGTGATATGCAATTCTTATATGCCTAACACTAGACTTATCTCTCTATACTCTTTTCTCTCAACCTTTGTTAATCAAGCTTGGGTTATTATTGTTCAAATACACCCACAGATCATCTCCTAAATTACGCACGTCTAGCATTACCAAATCTCCCGACTTCGAACATATCTTGAACAGGGTCGACTCGTCCACGTCCACGTCCACGTCAGCGAACGAGTCCTCGAACCTACTGCTCTGGCCCGAACCTGGCTCAATCGTCTCCCAATTGTTCGAGTGGGAGCAATAGCGTCAAGTTTATACAACAAGAAGGATGTCCATTCCTGAAGTTACTTCTACAAGTGATAGCTCAAAGATGTGGAATCCAAATTATGGATCCGGAGGCTCAATGAAAATTGAGCTAAAGCCATTTGACGAGAAGATCAATTTTGGCTTATGGCAAAGGTGGATGCGTGGCGTTCTTGTTCAACAAAGGTTGCAAATTGCCTTAGAAGAAAGATTGGAGGGCATAACTGACCCCGAGTGGTCAAATATCGATGAACGAGCAATCTCTACCATTGAGATGTATATCACAGATGATGTGTTGAATCATATGATATCAGCGATCTCTACCAAAGATATGTGGGACAAGCTAGAAGCCATATATCTGAGGAAATCCTTGTCAAATAAGCTCTTCCTCAAGAAGAAACTCTTCAAGCTGGAGATGAAGGAAGGCGAGGATGTGATGAAGCATATCAACATCTTCAACGCTTTGATCAACGACTTGAACCGGATAGATGTTCAATTTAGTGAAGAAGATCAAGCCTTGTTATTCCTTGCATCATTTCCAGATTCATATGAGCATCTTGTCACCACGCTCATGTTTGGAAAGACAACTCTCAAGTTCAATGAGATTGTGCAATACATCATCTCTCATGTGACCATGAAGAAGGCAGATGATAAGTCCACTTCGGATCTGCTTTGAATGTGGAAAGTAGAGGCAGAAGTTCAAACAGAGGAAGCTGACGTGGAAGGTCGAGATCAAGGACCAGCAAGTCAAAATCAAGGTATCCAAGAAATCCCAATAGCCAAAGCAGCTTAAAAACTGGTGAGTGTTGGAATTGTGGTAAAGCTGGTCATTTCAAATACCAGTGTAAAGCTCTAAAAAAGGAGGCAACGAGCGACTCTACAAACATGGTGGCAGATGGAGGGCAAAAGGCCCTGATCCTCTCGATTAACAGTCCTTTTGATTCTTGAGTGTTGTTGTTTTTCTTGACTTGGATCCCAAGATCTTGGAGAGGAATTAGCAGCGCCTAATTACCTAACAATTGGTATTTCTTGGATACCTTGATTTTGACCTGCCGGTCCTTGATCTCGACCTTCCACACCCGCTGCCTCTGTTTGAACTTCTGCCTCTACTTTCCACATTCAAAGCAGATCCGGAAGTGGACTTATCATCTGCCTTCTTCATGGTCGCATGAGAGATGATGTGTTGCACAATCTCATTGAACTTGAGAGTTGTCTTTCAAACATGAGCGTGGTGACAAAATGCTCATAGGAATCTGGAAATGATGCAAGCAATAGCAAGGCTCGATCTTCTTCACTGAATTGAACATCTATCCGGTTCAAGTCATTGATTAAAGCATTGAAGATGTTGATATGCTTTATCACGTCCTCGCCTTCCTTCATCTCCAGCTTGAAGAGTTTCTTTTTGAGAAAGAGCTAATTTGACGAGGATTTCCCCAGATATATGGCTTCTAGCTTGTCCCACATATCTTTAACAGAGATCGCTAATATCACATGATTTAACACATCATCTATGATATACATCTCAATGGTAGAGATTGCTCGTTCATCAATATTTGACCACTCAGGGTCAGTCATGCCCTAAGGTCTTTCTTCTAAGACAATTTACAACCTTTGTTGAACAAGAACGCCACGCATCCGCCTTTGCCATAAGCCAAAATTGATCTTCTCGTCAAATGGCTTTATCTCAATTTTCATTGAGCCTCCGAATCCATAATTTGGATTCCACTTCTTTGAGCTATCATTCGTAGAAGTAACTTTAGGAATGAACATCCTTCTTGTTGTATAAACTTGACGCTATTGCTCCCACTCGAATAATATTTTGCGTACAGTTCCTAATCTCTGATACCAATTGTTAGGTAATTAGGCGCTGCTAATTCCTCTCTAGGATCTTAGGATCCAATCTATCAAGAAAAACAACAACACTCAAGTACGGTAAATAGTATTTTACCAAAGATACAGCTCGGTACGTTTCCAGGTAAGATTGGAGGAGTTTCACTGGTCTCACTTAAAATCCAATCTTTCCTAGACAGAACATACACGTGTATTTTGATTAATACTATGAACACGCACAATCATACACAAGACAAGAAATTTATATGTGGTTCGGCCAATGCTGCCTACATCCATCGAGTTGCAAAGATTTCACTACTTTTGGAGAAAATAACAGAGAGACTTTACAAGAGATATTTCCAAGAGAGATTGCACACAACTCTTCTATGTTGTGATTTGCAATTCTTATATGCCTAACACTAGATTTATCTCTCTATACTCTTTTCTCTCAACCTTTCCTTCTTTTCTCTCTCTATTATTTTCTTGTCTTAGCTTTTTCTGAAACATTGAAGCCTGATGCTCCTTATATAGGTGTAGAAGGGTTGGTGAGAAACATGAAAGTCCATGGTTGGTGCAAAAACCATGCACTATTTCTTTGACGGCTTGGTTGCTGCAACAACCATGCACTATTCCTTTGACGTCTTCTAGAAGATACTACCATTGTTTACTCATTTGGCTCCATTTTTCAACAAGGTATAACACGAGTTCTTCCTTTTGTAAGCACTTTTAAAAGCTTACAATTAAAACCCTTTTCTCTAGAAAACTGTAGCCTTATCTCACAATATTGTTTTGTGTGAAATAAAGTTTTCATTATTTCAATATCGATGGGGATGTAAATGGTTCTCTGTTCTCAAATGAGGAATGAAAGCACTTTCATTTGGAGTAACAGAGGAGAAGGACTTTCAAATGCTTCTCCTTTGTTACTCCGAATTGGATTCTAATGATCAAGTGGTTTTAAAAAGCAACGAGTGTCACATTGTAGGCATATCTTTAACACACTGATTTGTCATCCTTTGTAGGATGACTTTACTCTTAGAACCTCTAGGCTCTGGGAAATCCACCCTGCTTTTAGCTCTCATGGGGAAACTTGATAGCAATTTAAAGGTTAGCACTTGCCTACTTTGTAAAGACATTGAGGATAGATTATTTTAACTTAAATATTAATCCGATGCCGGTAATTGGCCCTTTCTATACTAAACGTTTATTTTTTTTTTTCCTTCAACAAAGTGGTAGTATTACATATAATGGCCATAGGCTTGATAAATTTTACGTTCAGAGGACTTCTGCATACATTAGCCAAACAAATAATCACCTTGCTGAGCTAACTGTTTCAACCATTTGTTAATATCAATTATATACGCAGTAATGAATATTTTGAGGTTGCTCATAGGTTATATGGAAGATCTGGACTGTTTAGAGAAGGAAAGGAAAACACGGCCTAGTCTTGAGATTGATGCATTTTTGAAGGTTGTCATCTTAATTAACCTGCTACTGTGATTGTGTATATATGAGCATACCTTTTATTTTCTTCTTTATGGATGAATGATGCACTATAACAATTGAGTGGTGAAACAAATTTGACTTGCACAAGCATCATCTGTTGGCGGTAAGAAGCAGAGTGTTTCAACAAATTATGTCTTGAAAGTGCTTGGTCTTGATGTATGTTCAAAGACGGTTGTTGGTAATGACATGCTTAGAGGCATCTCAGGTGGCCAAAGAAAAAGAGTTACCACAAGTCTCTCTCTCCCTCTCTCTCTCTCTCTCTCTGTGTGGTGGCCAAACAAAAAGAGTTTACCAAGTCATACTTGTGGCTTATATTCAAAACTTCAACATAAGAACAATAATAATTAAGCAATCAAGTTATATTCTTAGAATATAATTTGGTTCTATTAATTATGACACATACACAAACACATATAGACAAATATTAGTTCTATAACAATATTAATACATAAAGGTTGTTTGGTGTTATTTCTTATATATACAGGAGAAATGGTTGTTGGGCCAAGAAAAGCCCTATTTATGGACGAAATATCTACTAGACTCGATAGCTCTACTACATACCAAATTGTAAAATGTTTTAAGAACTTTGTCCATCAAATGGAGGCTACTGTACTAATGGCTCTTCTTCAGCCTGCACCTGAGACATTTGAATTGTTTGATGATCTGGTACTATTATCTGAAGGATGCGTTGTATATTAAGGCCCTTGAGCAGAATTGTTAGAATTCTTTAAGACGTTGGGTTTTCGACTACCACCATATAAGGGGGGTAGCAAATTTTCTTCAAGAGGTATTTTCTTAAAGATGATTAAATTATTTCATATTTCAATCCTAGGTGATTATCTAACATATCTCATTCTAGGTGACATCTAGAAAGGACCAAGCTCAGTACTTGGCTGATGCTTCAAAACCATACGTGTTCCTTTCTGCTCCAGAAATTGCAGAGGCCTTCAAAAGTTCAAGATTTGGAAACTCTCTGGAGTCCTCTCTTTCTGTTCTATATGATAAATGCAGGAGTCATCCTTTGGCTTTGTCTAAGATGAAATTTGCTGTATCAAAATTTGAGCTTCTTAAAGCTTGCTTTGGACGAGAACTGCTATTAATCAGCAGGCATCGTTTTCTATATATATTTAGGACATGCCAGGTATGTTTTGCTATGCCACTTCTATATTTAGACGTTTCATTATTTGTGTATATATAAATGAGTGTGTCTAGTTTAAGAATATATGGTACCTATAATTCACTATTCTTTCTTCTGGAAAAACTCAATATTTATTATCTATTTGCTATAAAATCATGATAAAAATCACTATTGAAATTTTCTCATACTTCTTTTATATCTCATATCATCCATTACATATGTTAAAAGGTTGCATTTGTTGGATTTGTCACATGCATGTTATTCTTACGAACAAGACTACACCCCACAGATGAGATAAATGGCAATCTTTATCTTTCTTGCCTATTTTTTGGGTTGGGGCATATGGTGTTCAATGGATTATCTGAGCTACCTCTTATGATATCTCTGCTCCCCATCTTCTACAAGCAAAGGGATAATTTCTTTCATCCTGCATCAGCATGGTCGGTCACAAGTTGGATTCTGCGTGTGCCTTACTCCATTATTGAAGCTGTTGTGTGGTCTTGTGTTGTATATTACACTGTTTGGTTTTGCCCCTAGTGCAGTAAGGTATCTCTTTTTTACTTTAGTAGATGATGTTCTTTAATTTATTATTGTATTTTTCTGTACTCGTTACTTTTGTCAAATGTTTTAGGTTTTTCCGATTCATGTTTCTACTCTATTCTGTACATCAAATGTCATTGGGTCTTTTCCGGTTGATGGCTACTATTGCGCGAGATATGGCCCTTGCGAATACATTTGTATCAGCTACACTGCTGGCTATATTATTGTTAGGTGGATTTATCATTCCAAAATGTAGGTTCAAATTCTTTTATTGATAATAGAAAATTATGTTATTCCCGAATGCGTATGTTGTGCCATAATTATTAGGTTCTTCTTTCAGCAATGATTAAGCCATGGTGCGTTTGGGCACTTTGGTTGTCACCACTATTCTATGGGCAAAGTGCAATATCTGTCAATGAATTTATAGCCCCAAGGTGGATGGAGGTACGCTCTTCGGGCTAATGCACACTGCCTATTTTCTGTTGCTTCATATCATTTCATTTTCAAGACAGAAAAATTAAGATATCTTGGAATGGATGACTTCTGGAAGTAGTTTACTGGGTTTGGAAACTGTCATTTTGCAGAGATCGGCAATCGGGAACGATACAATTGGGTACAACATTCTCAATTCACATAGCTTACCTACTGGTGATTATTGGTATTGGCTTGGAGTTGGAGCATTATTGCTTTATGCTTTTCTTTTCAACAGCATGGTGATTGGTGACTTTGGCCTTGGCCTACCTTAATCGTAAGTTTGGATGATGTTTATTTATTTATTTATTTTTATAACTTTTGTACATTTTCTCTCTGTTGCTTCTTACTATGGATGTCTTTAATCTCATTTAAATGTTGTATCTCTTATGTTTCTATTTCAGCCCTCCAGAATGCGCAAACAGTAATCCCATTTGATGTTACAGAAGAGAATTTAGTTTTGGATGGTAGTCAGTCACTTCCACAGTTTTTACCAATGATATTCAATTTAAAATTTGCAGCAACTTTTGCTAAATTGTGCTCCTCAGAATTGATTGTAGAAGTGTATATTGTATGAACATTCTCTTATATACATATGCCAGTTTATGCAGTGGGTGGTCTGGGTTCCAACATCTGCCAGTGAGGGCAGCAAAAAGAAGGGAATGATCCTTCAATTTCAACCACTAACAATGACTTTCCATAATGTCAATTATTTTGTTGATATGCCAAAGGTATGTTTGTGGTTTTGATTCCCGTAAATTTTACTTATTAGTCCACCAAATATATTTGATGAAAACTACTTTTTGAGGCTCTAAGGAAATGAGATTAGAAGGCAGACCAGAGAAGAAGTTGCAACTTCTGTCCAATGTAAGTGGAGTATTCTCACATGGTGTTCTTACTGCCTTACTCGGTATTGTAGATGACTTGAATTGTCAAGTCCCTTGGTGGGCCCTAACTGTATTGAAAGTCTTATGATTCAAGACTTGCTCTCTCACGTGTTCTTATTCCAAATTAGTTTTGGATTTGTTTTCAAGTTTGACCGGTACTTGGGTATGTATTCCTTTGTTGACTTATATTGGACTTTGTTGTCCAACTTGGATTTGGATTCCTTACCTACAGCAACCGACTTTGAGTGCTATTTAAAGGCATTAAGCCTCTGTGTTTTTGTGTGTGCCAAACGTGAATATATATGGGCACCAAAGGGAGGAGAAAAAGAGAGAATTTGAGAGAAGGAGGTACAAGGGCTGCAACGGTGTTTTTCTTCTTGGTGGTTTTTGGAGGAGCCAAAAACAAGTGATTAGAAGAAAAAGGAGCTGCACAGTGAGAGAAGAAAATAAAGATCAGCCACCATCTGTTCCAGCAAAAGAAGAGTTTGTACATCTATCTTTTGTACTATATTTTGGGAATAATCTCTCTTGTGTGATAGTGAGATTTTGGTGTATTGGGGCTTTAGGATCTGAGTGATTTTCTCTCTACTATTTTTGTACTCCAGCTTTTGATAGTGAATTTTCTCCGGGTCGTCTCCACCAGTGGATGTAGGCTTGTTAAGCCGAACCACTTAAATTTTTGTGTCGTGTGTGATTGCTTATCTTTGTTATTCCGCATTTTTCTTATTTTTCGCATCTCACAGGTCTTGGGAAATAGGATTAATTTCCTAACAACTGGTATCAGAGCTTTTGGTTCGAGTGGGAGCGATAACAGGTTAAGAAGGAAAGATTGGAATCGAGAAGTTCGATGGCAAAGATTTTGGGTATTGGAAGGTACAAATTGAAAATATTCTTTATGGGAAGGATTTTCATCAACCTCTTTTGGAAGAACAACCCGACGACATGTATGATAGCGAGTGGGCTCTCTTTGATCGTAAAGCCCTAGTAATTATCAGGTTATCACTGTCAAAATCAATTGCACACAACTTTGTAAAGGAGAAGACTACAGCAGGTCTAATGAAGGCTTTGTCAAGCATGTATGAGAAGCCGTTGGCTAACAACAAGGTGCATCTGATGAAGAAATTGTTTAACCTAAAGATGGTTGAAGGGGCTTCGGTGGCACATCATTTCAATGAGTTCAACACCATCACAAATCAATTGTCTTCAGTGGAAATTGATTTTGATGATGAGGTTCGCACATTGATCGTCTTGGCATCTTTGCCAAATAGCTAGGAAGCAGTGAGGATGGCTGTGAGTAACTCTGTAGGAAAGAGTAAACTAAGCTATAAAGATGTCAGGGATTTGATTCTCAGTGAAGAGGTTTACAGAAGAGATGCGGATGAAGCCTCTTGTTCTGGTGCTGCTTTAAACCTCGAGGTAGAGGACAAGACAGAAACTCTGGTCAAGGCAGATCAAATTCCAGAAAAGGGAGAAGCAAATCCAGATTCGGACAACAACCTGAGTGTTGGAATTGTGGCAAGACTGGCCACTACAAGAAGAATTGCAGGGAACTGCGGAAGGAGACTGAGAATGATTATGCAAACGTAGTGATAGAAGAAGTATATGATGCCCTACTTCTCTCTGTTGACAGTACCCTTGATTCTTGGGTCTTAGACTCAGGAGTATATTTTCATACGATAGCGAACAGTGAAATTCTCGAGAACTATGTTGGTGGAGATTTCGGGAAGGTGTATTCGGCTGACGGAATGCGCTGAATGTTGTGGGCCTAGGTGATGTTCGCATTAGAGTTCACAGTGACTCGGTATGGAAGTTGCAGAAGGTCAGGCATGTTCCGGAGCTGAAGAAGAATCTGATTTCAGTGGGAAAGCTTGATGAGGAAGGGCATTCAATTCATTTCCACAGTGAAAAGTGGAAGGTCAGCACGGGAGCCATGATTTTGGCTCGTGATCATAAACCGGGTACTCTCTATATGATGACGAACAACAGAGATACAATTGTTGTTGCAGATACGGGTGCTGACTCAAAATTATGGCACCTAAGGCTTGGGCACATGAGCGAGAAAGGGATGAAGGTACTTCTGTCAAAGGGGAAACTACCGGAGCTGAAGTCAGTTGAGTCTTATTTGTGTGAAGGCTGCATCCTAGGAAAGCAGAAAGGTGAGTTTCGCGAAAGTTGGCAGAACACCGAAGCCGAAAAAGCTGGAGTTGGTACACACGGATTTGTGGGGTCCCGCATTAGTGGCATCTCTTGGAAGCTCGCGGTATTACATCACATTTATTGATAACTCAAGCAGGAAGGTATTGGTTTACTTCTTAAAGCTTATATCTGATGTTTTGAAGTTTTTAAGATGTGGAAGGTCATGGTAGAGACAAAAACTGGTTTGAAAATGAAGTGTCTAAGATCAGACAATGGGGGAGAATACGAAGACGGGGGTTTCAAACAGTTTTGTGCAGTGGATGGGATTAGAATGGAAAAGGCTATCCCGGGGACACCACAGTAGAATGGCGTGGCTGAGCGCATGAACAGGACCCTCAATAAGCGTGCAAGAAGTATGAGGTTGCATGCTGGACTACCGAAAACTTTCTGGGCGGATGCAGTAAGAATTGCTGCTTACGTGATAAATAGAGGACCATCAGTTCCTTTGGGCCATAGACTACTTGAAGAAATCTGGAGTGGAAAGGAGGTAAATCTTTCTCATTTGAAAGTTTTTGGTTGTGTTTCGTATGTCTATATAGAATCTGATGCTCGTAGCAAGCTAGATGCTAAGTCTAGAAAATGTTATTTCATTGGCTATGGGGATGAGGCATTCGGTTATCGATTTTGGGTGATCAAAATCGGAAGATCATTAGAAGTCGGAATGTGACTTTTAATGAGTGTGCTATGTACAAGGATAGGTCAAGTGCAGAACTTGATGTTACAAAGCAGGAACCGAAGAAGTCTAAGTTTGTTAACTTAGATGAGCTTTCTAAAAGTACAGTGCAGAAAGAGAAACAATTCGTGGAGGTGGAGCTTGATGAACAGTGTTCACTCACGGATGAATGTGATGATAGAGAATCTTCAAGAGACTCACAGCACCAGAAAGAGTCTTATTCTTTAGCAAAAGGCAAAGAGAAACATGATCAAAAGGTATCGGAGAGGTATGGCTTTGAGGACATAGTTTCTTTTGCTCTAACAGCTAGTAGTGGAGATCCATCGTCTGTTCAGGATGGTACGCTGAAAGAGGTGGAGTTACTACGGAGAGGTAAAGCTTGGGAATCGGCAGAATTACATAAGGGAAAGAACGCTAAAGGGTGCAGATGGGTCTACAAGAAGAAAGATTCATCAAAGAAAGTTGTATGGTCGACGAGACTGATAGGGAGGCATGGTGTAATGTCTAAATCAGGTCCTATGCTCAAGTCCAAGAGGCGCTTGGACTTGAGGGACACTTGTGGAGTGTGATTGCCCTAGGGGTTGAGGCGGAGACATTCGGAGGAGACACATTTTGTTAGACTTGATGGGATTCAAGTCAAGGTGGAGATTGTTGTAGATGACTTGAATTGTCAAGTCCCTTGGTGGGCCCTAGCTGTATTGAAAGTCTTATGATTCAAGACTTGCTCTCGCACGTGTTCTCCTTATTCCAAATTGGTTTTGGATTTGTCTTCTAGTTTGACTGGTACTTGAATATGTATTCCTTTGTTGACTTATATTGGACTTTGTTGTCCAACTTGGATTTGGATTCCTTACCTACAGCAACCGACTTTGAGTGCTATTTAAAGGCATTAAGCCTTTGTGTTTTGTGTGTGCCAAACGTGAATATATGTGAGCACCAAAGGGAGGAGAAAAAGAGAGAATTTGAGAGAAGGAGGTACAAGGGCTGCAACGGTGTTTTTCTTCTTGGTGGTTTTTGGAGGAGCCAAAAACAAGTGATTAGAAGAAAAATGTGCTACAGAGTGAGAGAAGAAAATAGAGATCAGCCACCATCTGTTCCAGCAAAAGAAGAGTTTGTACATCTGTCTTTTGTATTCTATTTTGAGAATAATCTTTCTTGTGTAATAGTGAGATTTGGGTGTATTGGGGCTTTGGGATCTGAGTGATTTTCTCTCTACTACTTTTGTACTCTATCTTTTGATAGTGAATTTTTTCCAGGTCGTCTCCGCCAGTGGATGTAGGCTTGTTAAGCCGAACCACTTAAATCTTTGTGTCGTGTGTAATTGCTTATCTTTGTTATTCCGCATTTTTCTTATTTTTCACATCTCACGGGTCTTGGGAAATAGGATTAATTCCCTAATAGTCAGGTCAAGTGGAGCTAGAGACCACATTGATGGATGTGCTTGCCGGTAGGAAAACTGGTGGATACATAGAAGGGGATATTAGGATACCGGGTCACCCAAAAGTACAAGGCACCTTTTCCAGAGTATCAGGATACGTTGAGCAATATGATATACATTCTCCTCAAGTGACAGTTGAGGAGTCGCTCTTGTTTTCTTCTTCTCTTCGCCTCCCAAAGGAAGTCAGCAAAGAGAAAAGACATGTGAGTTGCTACACAAGATTTTCTAACATATTGGAATGTTTCCATGGCATTATTATATATTAATTATCGTGCATTTTAGGAGTTTCTTGAAGAAGTGATGAGATTAGTAGAGCTTGATACTCTACGACATGCTTTGGTTGGCTTGCCTGGTAGAATTGGCCTATCAACAGAGCAGAGAAAACGTTTAACAATAGCAGTAGAGCTTGCTGCAAATCCTTCCATTATATTTATGGATGAGCTTACATCTGGACTGGATGCACGAATAGTGATGCGAACTATTCATAATACTGTTGATACTGGAAGAACTTTGGTCTGCACTATACATCAACCAAGTATTGATATATTTGAAGCATTTGATGAGGTAAACTTTTCTTTTGCAGTCAATTGACAACTATATTTGATGTGTTCTAATCTTTGGGGTTAATTAAATGCACAACTACTTCTTGTGAAACAATGGGGGAGAGTTATATATGGAGGCAAGCTTGGTGTGAACTCACAGATAATGACAAACTATTTTCAGGTAATAACATCCTCTTTTCATTATGTCTAGTTCTCAATTTATGAGGTTCACTGTTGTGTAAACTAGAAATATTAAGACTAACTGGACTTCAGAATGCAATAATTTTAGTTTTTGATTTGCTAGAATAATGTTAGGTCCGGTCCTGTTGTGGCATCTATTTAGTTTCTTCCTTATGCAGTCTAATTACTTTACAGCTTTTGAACAACTCCGTGATTTAATATAAACATATGTGCATTGTTTTGTCCCCGTTTTCCTTTTCATGTGCAGGGAATTAGTGGAATCCCTCCAATTCCCAGGGGTTACAATCCATCGACTAGGATGCTTGAGGTACCTGTTGCTGAAGAGAGAATTGGTGAAGACTTGGCAGAAATTTACAGGAACTCTCAGCAATTCAGGTGATGTTAATCTTCTGCCGTGGCCAAGATCCTACCCATGTTTTTCTTGTTCCTTATTGTTTCTCGCTCGCTTGCATTTTAACACATTAATATATTTATGACTGAAATTTTATACATCCGTGTTTTAGGGACGTGGAAGCTTCCATTAACCATTTTAGTATTCCACCTGATAGTTCAGAACCATTGAAGTTTTCTTCCACATATTCACAAGACAAGCTCTTCCAATTTTGGACTTGCCTATGGAAACAAAATCTTGTTTATTGGAGAACTGCACTATACAATGGCATGAGGTTATGTTTTACTACAATCACCGCACTGATATTGGGTTTGGTATTCTGGAATGTTGGTTTAAGAAGGTAAATGTTTTCTCTTCTCATGTCTCATAGAGTGAGTTAATTTTGCCTTTTTCTCATTGTGTTTTATTTATTGTTCCTTTTTCAATTTAGTCCCGGCTTTTTTCTTTTTTTTTTTTCTTGTTATTTTCTTACTAGGAAAGATTAAGTGACTGAATTGTATTTTCCTTGAGAGTATATGCATGGATCATGCATGTGACGAACTTGCTAGAATTACTAGTTAGGTGGGAACCATGAATATTACCGTACGCTAAGTTCTATATTTTTGGAGTCATTTTAACAATTTCAAAAGACGAATATTTGGATATTGCAACGCCCCAACTTGTCACATGGTTTTTTTTTTTTTTTTTTTTTCCTTCTTCCACGAGGATTACTACTATTTATTTACAAAGGTATTAAACTATTTAACACATAAATGTTGTTTAGGAGTTCAACTCAAGATTTGTTAGTGATTATGGGAGCTCTTCATTCCGCATGCTTGTTTCTTGGAATTAACAATGCCTCTTCAGTACAACCAATTGTTTCAATTGAGAGGACACTATTCATTCTATCAAGAGAGAGCGGCTGGAATTTACTCTTCAATTGCTTATGCAGCAGCCCAAGTAAGGGGGATTACACACAAAATTTGGCAAATTACACTTATTTGATCAAGTGGTGATTGCTGATACATATCTTGATTGCAATTTAACAGGGTCTTGTGGAGATTCCATACATTGCTGTGCAGACATTAATATATGGCTTCATCACCTATTTCATGATTAATTTTGAAAGGACAATTAGTAAGATCCATTGTCTTTAGAGTTGGTTCTTAGTATATGGATTTTGATGGATGTTTCTTATGCCAATGCGTGCAGTTACTGATCAACTGGATGTTTCTTTTGTGTTGCAGGAAAATTTGTTCTCTATCTTCTGTTTATGTTCCTCACGTTCACCTATTTTACCTTTTACGGCGTGATGGCTGTTGGTCTTACACCTTCTCCACACCTAGCTGCTGTCATTTCTTCTGCATTTTACTCTTTATGGAACCTCCTCGCAGGTTTTCTTTTCCCGAAACCTGTAAGTAAATATATTGTACATTTGAAACAAATTATTGCTTTATTTTTGGACTCGAACCGATTAAATTAATCTACTGCCGGAGCTTCACTTTACAATAATAAGAATCCATCAAGCAGTCAAGCTGCTAAGTCTAACATACCAAAACTCTGCTTCATCCTAATTCTGAAAGCATAATTGGCCTTATGTATCTGGAACTCTAAATGACATTAAAATCCAATCTGTTAAGATTTGAACTTTTACCACTTAGTCATCAGAGGAATATATATGTGGTTTGCACTCAAGTAACTAATGAAATAAGTCAAACGGAAATTACCTTTTATGATAAGAGTTATCAAATAAAAAGGGAGGGGATGAATCCCACCTTCAGTAAAAGAATAGGTGATAGAAAACATAGCAAATGGTTCTTATTTGTTATTTTTAAGGTCATGCACTGGAGCCCATGTACCTCTTCTTCTTCTTTTTTTCTTTTTTTTTTTTTTTTAATTTTATATGGATCTTATATATATGTTTAATATTGCTTCAGCAAATCCCTGTGTGGTGGAGCTGGTTCTACTAGATCTGCCCACTTGCATGGACACTACAGGGTATTATCACCTCTCAGCTTGGTGACGTGGAAACCAAGATGGTAGGAACTGGATTTGAGGGCTCAGTGAAAGAGTATTTGGAAGTTCGACTTGGCTATAGTCCTGGCATGCTAGGAGTTTCAGCAGCAGTGCATATTGGATTTTGCCTCCTCTTCTTCAGCATTTTTGCTGTCTCAATCAAAGCCCTCAACTTCCAGAGAAGATGAATGAGAGGTTTAATTGTCTCCCAAGTATATTGTATTAACATCACAACTGATTAATTGGTCCTATACACAACTCTGTTTTATTTTTTCTTCAAAGCCTTCCTTCCATTACAAAGAAAACGGACCAGACATTGACAAAAATGCTCCTCAATCAAGGATGCAGGGTGAATTTATATCAGTATGATGTAAAAATCTGTTATTCTGAGACGCACTCTTGCCATATATTATATCTCGCGGAGTCATTTGATTTATTTCAATTGCATCTTATGCTATTGTTCATCCATTAAGAGGGGTTTTTGCATGCATTAGTGCACTTGTTTTTGGTGCTTAAAATTAATTATAAAGCTTGATTGCTCCAGTCACCATAGTCATACTGCCATATGAAGTCAGATCAAGCCAAAAAAACATAAGTTATGAGAAAGATTATAGAATTATAAGAGCTTAATTAATTACAATCTTCTTCTTCTTCTTTTTTATTTTATTTTTTTTTTCTTCTAATTTTCCACCTAATAGTGAAGAAAGAATATTGCATTTATGGAGTCCACAATTTATTGAATTTAAGCAGTCCATGACCCACCATGGTCCACTAATAAGGATTAAGGCCCAAAGTTAAAATGAGTCCAACCTGGTTCGATTGGAGGCGGATCTGAATCGACCCGGTGATATGAAGTGTAAATGGATTCAAGATACCTATTTTTGAGTAATGATGGAAAGCACGCCTGGCGTGCATCAACAGTGATGCACGCCAGGCACAAAATTTTTTTTTTTTATTATTTTATTATTTTTTTAAAAAAAATAAAAAAAAAAAAAAAAATTTTTTGCACTGGCGTGCGTGGGCGTGCCACGCACGCCGCGTGCTTTGCATCATTACTCCCTATTTTTTACTTTTAATAAATTTCAGAAAATAAATAACTTTATTAATAAACTTATAACGTGGCACGAATCAATTTGAGAAGGTCGGTTTGGGATTGCGATTTTAATTAGTACGATTTCAAAAAAATACTTTTTAAAATTGCAAAAACATTTGGTAAAACATATTAAAAAAAAATTATCAAATATTTATTATTCAAAATCGTGATTTTAATTTAAATTTACACTTTTTTAAATAATTACCCAGCGTGTTTATAATTTTTTTTTTTTTTTTTTTTTTTTTAGTTGGTATGCCTTTTTTTTTTTTTTTTTTTTTTGTAACAAGTTGGTATGCCTTTTAAATCATAATTTCAAACGTCTTATGATATTTTTAAAACCATGCGGAATGTAATCCCAAACTTACCCGAATTTTTGGGCATTATCCCTCGTAAAAAAGTTTGGAACATATTCTCGAGGGTAATTTCATACTCCACTCCTGGTGCCCATATAAACGGAGTTACTCACCGGTTCGCAGTTAGCAGACGCTCCAACCATGGCTTCCTCGGACGTAAAACAAATGCTAGGTGATCTCAATAAGGACTCCTTCGTCAGCCTCCTCTCGAAGCTCATTGGCGAAGCCAAATACGTCCAGAACAACCCACCTGAGCTGATCCCAGAGGAGGACAGGGTGGTCAAGCACGTCTTGGACGCCCTTCTTCCCTATAGCACCACCACAGGGGGAGGACCCCTGGTGGTCAACCATGTCACGTATCATCCAGGCAGAGGCAACTTGATCGTGGAGTACCCCGGCACCGTGCCTGGGAAGATCTTGTCCTTCGTGGGATGTCACATGGACGTGGTTACTGCTAATCCTAATGATTGGGTTTGCTTCTTTGCTTAATTTGGTGTTTTCTTTACTGGATTTTTCTTGAATAGGCTATTGAATTGTTTCATTATCATAAATTCAATCTGGGATTGTTGGTTTGTTTTTTCTAATGGTATACATAGTGGTTGTTATGAACTGGGTTCTTTGTAGGCAATTCCTGTCATAAGTTATTGGATTCATTTCAGTTTATACTGCCCTTTTTATTTTCATTATAACAATTTCTTCGGCATTGTTTGTTCTGGGATTTTAGCGATGTGATTTCAGCATTTTATAGGTTTTCAGTCTAAGGATTATAGGCTTCAGGCTGTATATAGACCCAATCTAGGTTGTTCTGATTTGGATTTTTAACGCTTGGCCTGGGGCTTCTCTAATTCAAGTTGTTTACTATTTCGAATTGGTGACTTTTAATCTGTACCTCTTAACTTTGGCACTGAAAATTTTTTGGTATCGTTTTTATTGACTTAAACATGCACTTCAAATTTTTGTCAACTCTGGCTTTACTGTTTCAAGTTATAGTTTCCACCTTGAATTTCAGTGATTTCTTATATATACTTAATTCTTGTAGCACTGTTATTACTGGGTTCAATCTCAATGGGCTTCAGCACTTGATATGTTGTAAGATATAAGTTTCAACATATCAATTTTGTGAAATTCAATCTGCATTTGCAAATTTCATTTTTATACTCGTTCTGTTAGAATCATCTTTCTTGGGTTTTTTAGATTGGCTTCAGCACCATTCTTTTACAGATTAAGGATGACCCGCATCAAGCTTTTGTTCAATTTGTTGTTCATTTTTTGGCGATCGTTGATTGTTTCTCTCTTATTAATTGGGAAATAAAAACTGCATTTTTTTTATTTAGTTATATTAGCTGTTTTTCTTGTCTGCAGTTCATGTTTAAGGTCTGCTTGATGATAACTAAAACTTTTCATTATAGCAACTCTGATTTTGAATTTTGATTTGTGTATAGAGTGATGGATTTCTGCCTGTATGATAGAGTGATGATTTTTATGCATCTTATGATTATGAATTTTACAGGAATTTGATCCTTTCTCACTGAGCATTGATGGGGATAAACTTCGCGGACGTGGAACTACTGATTGTTTAGGGCATGTTGCCCTTGTAACTGAACTCATGAAGAGGCTAGGGGAGAAAACGCCCAAATTGAAGTCAACTGTGGTTGCAGTATTTATAGCCAATGAAGAGAATTCTGCTATTTCTGGCGTTGGTGTGGATGCACTAGTGAAAGATGGACTACTCAATAAGCTGAAGGAAGGTCCGCTGTAAGTGAAGGACATCTCTTTTTTATGAACAGCAAAATAAAGCATCTCTTGAAATCTTTACATAAAAGCTTAGCAGAATTTAGTCTAATTATTGTGAACTTTGGCTTTTCCACACAGATTTTGGATTGACACAGCGGATAAACAACCTTGCATTGGTACCGGTGGTATGATACCTTGGAAACTGAAAGTGATGGGGAAGCTTTTCCACAGTGGCTTAGCACACAAGGTACACACACCATTACAATTATGTCTTAGAGTCATTTTTGTGTAAGTTTTCTGTCTGCACGGCTCCCCTAAAGGAAATATTTGCTTAGATTCTTTACAACAAAGTATACCAAATTGATTAGGCTGTTTTGCTGGTTATCTAAGATCTGAAAGAGTAGGAGAAAAGCAGAAGAGAATTAGGAGGAAGGAACATGCTGTTTTTAGGTTGCAGATGAAAATGAATCGAAGGTATTGGAATTTAAAAAGTTCTTGTCTTATGTATAAAATTTTCCACTCAAATACTGAGCAATAGTTATGTGAATGACTAAGACGAGTTGGGATTGTAGTTATCAAGTTTGAGTTCATACAGAGAATTCCAAAAAAGTCTGAGCTGAGGTAGTGAGAGAGTGCTAGATTACTTTAGATCTAAGAGACAGTATGATTCTAGATAGAGTGCAATATTGAGATGACATAGAGTTGGATTACGTAAAAATCTTAAATATAAAGTGGTTGAGAGTTATTTATTGGGTCAAAAATCTGACTTGTACATATATTAATTTGAGAATTTATACCAAAATATAGCAAATGCATTACAAAATTTAGAACAGTTAGCCTTTGAACAAGGAAGAAAGGAGGCACTTGCCAAAAAATGAAAATACTGAAATCACATGTCCAGTTTTTACTTGTTCATTCATTCAGACTCTTGTTGAATATCTGCAGGCTATAAATCCTTTGGAGCTAGCAATGGAAGCACTTAAAGAGATGCAATCTCGCTTTTACAGGGACTTTCCTCCCCATCCTAAGGAACAGGTCTATGGATTCGCAACACCTTCAACCATGAAACCAACTCAGTGGAGTTGTAAGTTTTTTTGCCTATACTGACAAGTTATAGGGGAAAAGAAAATTGCTTTCATTGTACCATGCTCAGCATCTTTCTTGCAGATCCAGGTGGTGGGATCAATCAGATTCCAGCTGAGTGTACAATTTCAGGAGATGTCAGGTTTATAATCTCTCAAAAACCTTTTTAAGACCTATTTTGGTAATGATTCTCAGTAAGAATCTTTTTTTTTTTTTTTTCTTTTTTTTTTTTAATTATTTTCTTTTGATTTGCAGGTTAACTCCCTTCTACGAGTAAGCAATCTGCTTCATCTTTAAGGCAAAAATTATTACTTAGAAGCTAATTTCTTTATTCTGTAAATTTCAAGTGGTCTTCTTGAAAGGAATAAAAAAGGCCAGCTTATGGATTTTGAATTCCAATTTTCTGATGCTCTGCTCCAGTGTAAAAGATGTAATTAAGAAGCTACAAGAATATGTGGATGACATCAATGACAACATTGAGAAGCTAGATTCACGTGGTCCTGTTTCAAAATATGTACTACCTGATGAAAACCTGAGGGGAAGGTCTCTCTCTCTCTCTCTCTCTTCCTTGCATTGATTTAGACAAGTAATTTAGATACTCCTATAAAAAACTTTGCTTTACTGGAAATGTAGTTACATTTGCTTCTGTATAATATTCTGTCCATCTCAAAATAATTTCTTTTAGGCACCTTAGTCTTTTCTCTTCCATATTTCTACTGTTTTGCTACATTACAAAGTAGTTAAATGGCATTTCTTTCTTCCCTACAGTCTTACAATAAGTTTTGATGAAGCGATGTCTGGAGTTGCATGTGATCTTAATTCACGTGGCTTTCATGTATTGTGCAAAGCAACTGAAGAGGTAGTTGGGCATGTAAAGCCTTACTCAATTACTGGGAGCTTGCCACTCATTCGAGAACTGCAGGTGAGTATCTCACGTTCTTCTATGGCTTTTTGAATTTTTATTCTTTTACTCATTCATCCTCACTGTCCTTTTTCTTTGGCAGGATGAAGGATTTGATGTTCAAACTGCAGGCTACGGTATGATACTGTTATTATTTCTCTTTTCACCATAATAGAATCTCATGTACATATTGATTCAAAGTTCTTGGTTTCTTTCTTCTTCTTCTCCTTTCTTTTCCTAGAAGCTAGAACCTTACTAAATGTTAACTGGGATACACGTGACTAAACCTAGAAGCTAACTAGAATAACCAGGTTTAGCCTAGGAGGTTTTTTTTTTTTTTTTTGGACAATATTTTTTTTAAGCTTAGCCATGTAATACGAATTTGGCTTATTTGATAATTGATCCAAAACAAATTGAATTGAGTTCTTAGATGAGTAGCTCACGAGCCTAAATCGAGCTTATATGAGTCTAGCTTGTTTTAATAATCGAGTCAAAATTATTGTTCAAAACTTGGTTAATTTAATAAACTAGTCGAACTCAAATAGAGCTTATTCAAGCCATACTTGAGTTGTTCATGAACAAATAGGTTCATTTACAGCCCTAATCACCATATTGATATTTGTGAAATCTTTGGTGGGCACAGTAGGTGATGAAGATGGATGATTTACTGTGATGATCTAGTCATGTTTGCCAAAGATCACTAAACATACTAGTAAAGAGTAATGTGATTAAGTTTGAAGGAGGTGAAAGGACATGAGATCATCAGAAGGCGGTAGGTTCTAGAGAAGATTTTGTGGGCTAAGATGTTGCATGACAGAGGTGAATGCCGAGAAAGATTTTTGTCTCTGACCTAAAGGGATTGCCACAGTTGGTCCATCAAATACAGTACGGATCCTCCGCACTTTCAGAAAAAAAAAAAAAAAAAAAAGATCCAAAACATACACATAGATGTCAAGCACACATGATTTAACACCTGGGTATTGGGGACATATAACCTCCCTAACTTTAACCAAAGCAAGACTCTCTCTCCACAAATTAGAGGAGATGCTTATTGTTCATAGTTAAGCATAGTTCCTTTTGCTAGTAAGGGGAACTGTTGTTTTCAGCGGTTTGAGGATTGCTATTTTTTGTTCAAATGGGTAGCTTGTCTATAGCTTGATGAAAATGGTGGGTGCCATGTTAATGGTGTATTGTTAGGGCATGGTCTTTTAACTGTCAATTAAATGGTTCACATTTTTAATGGATGTTCTAATAAGCAACTTTCACTAATACCGCCAATCACCTTGTTAATTTGTCTTTGTTTATTGATAATGTCTTGACATTTTACATTATAATGAAGTTGCTCAATGTTTTGTGCATGATGTACTTTATTATTATTATTATTATTATTATTATTATATATAATGAAGTTAGTAGGGTTGATAATTTGAAAGCTCATTACAAAATCTGATTCATTGCGTTTGCATCATATTGCAGGTTTAATGGCCACATACCATGCCAAGAATGAGTACTGTCTTCTCTTTGATATGTGTCAAGGCTACCAGGTCTTTGTCAGCGTCATCTCTCAGCTAGAAGATTCTGAGAAATGATATGTTGTGCTAATGAATAGCCCTCAACTCTGTTTTCTACAGATGGAATAAACTTTGTTTTATGTGATTGGCGTAGTATTCGAGTGAGCTGCCAACTGTGCTGTATGCATGTTTTGTTCATTTACATTTGCTTATGCTTGTACTTAATTGAAGATTTAGTA